>NC_090656.1:129817689-130417689 GCF_040937935.1 Hyperolius riggenbachi | reverse complement strand
ATACATGGGTCGGAGACTGCTCTCTTCTGCTTTGGGTGGGCTTTGGGAGTTCATAATGCAAGCACGTGTGCACAGTACAGAGCCGCCCGTCTTCGGGATCCGAGTGTTTCTGAAACCTCCCGTGGTGAAAGATCTAAACGGAGGAGCCTGCGTGGGAACGAGGGGATTAGGAGAGGAATGGGAAGGCTCTATAGGACCCAGAGCCTTCCCTCTCCTTAAGTATCTCTTGTATTTTTTTGTTTTAAATTTGCCTTAAGATTTTCTTTAAGTTGGTCTTTCTGGTGCACCACAGTTTGCACCTAAAAAGTTCTACATTGCACGTTTATTATATGGTGCAGCAGTGTCTCCAGAGTTCCAACATTCACTTTGTATACAACCTATAGAACTTTGTAACGGTACTTTGCAAGATTGTCTTACTAACTGGCTAAACTAGAAGTAAGTAGTAATAATAGCCTGTGGTTCATTGGTAATAGTGATGCACTTTCTCGCTCTTCTAGTTTTTCCTGATGAATAATTGGGTCCTCTTGTTTCCCCCTCAATGTGCCTCACCCCATTTTTCATTTTATTTTTTTCTGGTTTGCTTCTGCACACATAGCAAACTTAATGCAACCCAAACCTTTCCGTGGATACTGTATACTTGATAATGAAGCCTTATGCTGGGTACACAAGTTGCGTTTTTTTCCTGCGATTTTGTGACCCGATCGTTTTTTCGGCATGATTCCGCACTCGATTCTGCGCTCAATTCTCTTATCTTGATTCGTTTTTCTTATCTTTTTCTATTCACCGCTATGATAAATCGAGCACGGAAACGATCGGGAGCAATATCGGACATGATGGATTTTATCTATCGGATCCATCTATAGCACAGAAAATCGCACCGTGTGTACCCAGCATTAGATCTGTGGGCAGACTTGCATTGCAGTTTTTGTTCACAATGAGGACATTTATTTCAACTTTTTTTTTGTTTTTTTTTGTTCTCACGGGTTTTACACAGAACCGAAAGTGAGGGCAAATCTCCAGACAGCATACAGATAGCAATAACACCACATTTCTCAGAATGAAAAGGCTTAAAACTTATGTGAGGTTTTTCCTTACTCCCTGTTTCTGTTGGTGACCTTTTCCTCACTTTCTGTTCAGAGAACTTGAGGCCAAGAAGTAATGAATAGATACTTTCCTTAAGAGAGGAAAGCCGCTGAATCCTAATGATCTTTCCCTTCGCTCCCTCTGGTCGCCTGTTCCCCTCCAGCTGGTCGGGGCCATGCTCCTCTTGTGGCATGTTGGCGGGCAGGCGTGCCTGTGCAGGAGCACAGAGCTGCTCAAGGATGACATGCTCCAGCTTACTGCGCAGGTGCGCCCTACTCGCACAGATGCAGTACGACCACATGCATGCCAGAGGAGGAGTGCGCCCTCCAATCAGATTACCGACACGCCATTGTCTGTAATATTTGGAGGGACCGCGAGAGGAATCAGGGGATCAGAGGACACGGAAGCCTCAATACAGGATCTTCTCTCTCCTTAGTTAAGTATGTGATTTTTGTAGTAGATACAGAGGCACCAGCAGAATAAAAATAGTGATCTATTAAAACCAATAAAAAATTGGGGGATAGGGGTGGACCTATCTCCCCAATGTATAAAGCACAACCACCACATATGGTTTCGAGAAAGAAATATATATTTAAAGGGAACCAGAGAGGGAAATTGAAAAAAGATTTCATACATACCTGGGACTTCCTCCAGCCCCATAAGCCCGGATCGCTCCCACGCCGCCATCCTCCGCTTCCTCTATCGGCGGTACCGGGTCCCGTCACTTTCGGTGTACGCGGCCAATTGTCCGCATGCACAGGGGCTCCCTCCATACCCTTACGCATGCGGCTGCGCAGTATGGAGCTGCACGCGTACAGGTATGGAAGGAGCCCCTGTTATGCGGACAATTGGCCGCGTGCTGACGCCGACTGGCCGAAACTACGGGACCCTGTACCGGCGGATATAGGCAGCGGAGGACGGTGGCGTGGGAGCGATCCGTGCATATGGGGCTGGAGGAAGCCCCAGGTATGTATAAAAGCTTTACTTCATCTTTGGTTTTCTTTAAAGGGAACTTAAACTGAGAAGGATATGGATTTTTCCTTATTAAATAATGCCAGTTGCCTGACTCCCCTGCTGATCCTGTGTTTCTAATACTTTTAGCCACAGCCCCTGAACAAGCATGCAGATCAGGTGCTCTGACTGAAGTCAGACTGGATTAGCTGCATGCTTGTTTCAGGTGCGTGACTCAACCACCACTGCAGCCAAAGAGATCAGCAGGACTGCCAGGCAACTGGTATTGTTTAAAAGGAAACATCCATATCCCTCTCCATTTGGGTTTCCTTTAATCAGTACTCCACACAAAATTATGCAATGTGTTTCGCGGGTCCCAAGCCCACTTCCTCAGGCAAATACAAAAACAGGAGTAACTGCAATAAAAAAAAAAAACAATAGCACAGAGTTAGAATTAGATCTAAAAATATATATACATTGCATAATTAAACATCAAGGACTATTCAATACTAACTGCCCATTGGTAGGCGAAAACAAATGTGTGCATATGTATGTACACACATCATGATGCCATAATTGTACATTTGTGCATACATTTAGATATTAAATTCAATCAATAAATAAGTAAGAACGTACATGTTCTATAGCCCCCATAGGCATATGAATTAAATGACATCATCATTGATGAATAACCACATTACCATTGTCCAAAAAACAGATGTCTATGCTCATCCTCTGCATTTATGTGCGACATGTTCATGTTTAAAAACTGCTGCAGCAAGTACATCAGCACTAGTATCCATAACAGGTGGCTAGGTGGAAAATCTAGTTATCACACAGAAACGATAAACATATACAGTGTCCCAGCTTAAGGTGCTTAGTTGGCATACGATTTTACAATATTCTATACGGTATCGATCATCTATACAGTATTCAGTCTAACTAAAACACATGTGCACATAGGTGTAAAAGTACAAAAAACAGTTTAACCTTACCCCTGAGGTTGTGCAGATAGGTGCAGTGCCTCTGTATCGAGAGGACGCTGCAACTGCTATTAATATACTTTTACTCTTCCCGGGCCCTTACAGCTATTACTAAACTCAAGGGTTGAGAGGAAAGCTTAGTGGGGATGCAGATAGTAAAGACAACATTACAGTGCTTATTGCTTCGTCACACTGTGTACATCTAAAAAATACGTTTTGGCTAACTTTGGGGTTATTAACAGATTATGTTTGTATTAAACAGGTGTTTAAACACAGATCTCTTCTCCTTTCAGGCAAGGAAACCTCAAACATCCCATGGCCGTATAGCTCGATCCTTGGGCTTGTGCAATCCACCCCGTGGGTCTACCTTACCTCGTGTACAAAGGGAACCAGAACAGACTCTGGGCTCTATGAGGGGCAGTATTGGAGCTGCCTCACTGTCTGTATTTGGGAATCCATTTGACCTAGATCCAATTGACAGGTAAATTCTTACACTCTGTTGCAATGAATAAGGGTGATAAATGCACCACTCCGACTAGATTACACAAGGACATTTAGTGACAAAAACACGACTCATGACTTAATTACTCATGGGCATTTTCCAATAAATCGTGGCAAGGAAGAATCATTTCTCAGTAATCTTATGCAAGCAATAAGTTCAGCTACTGTTATTAGTAAGAAATATTGTAGATATGCACATGCACCTGTCTGTTATGCCAAGGTTTATGAAGAAGCAATATTCAGGCAGTGCAAGTCAGGTCAACTAGAAGCTTTCGTGGTTACTAATTTTGCTATAAAAGCTTGCAAGGTTAGTTCTCTTTCATTGTTGCATTTCACATTGCTTCTAGCTATTTTTAAGCTAAAGAATGCTTTAAAGGGAACCTTAACTCAAAGAAACCCATGAGTTTCACTTACCTGGGGCATCTACCAGCCCCCTGCAGCCATCCTGTGCCCTCGCAGTCACTTGTGGCTCCTCCGGTCCCCCGCTGCCAGCTAGTTTCGTTTTTGCCGACTGGGAGTTGGACGGCCGCCATGCGTACATTTTACACATTCCCGCTGGTGCAGAAATTATCGCGGACAATAACAAGTACATTTTTACACGTTACGGGTGCAATGCGTAAAAATGTATGCACTGTAACGCGTAAAAATGTACTTGTTAATGCTTTCTGCACCAGCGGGAATGCGTAAAAATGTACGCATGACGGCCAGCTGACTCACAGTCGGCAAAAACGAAACTAGCTGGCAGCGGGGGACTGGAGCAGCAGTGAGTGACTATGAGGGCACAGGATGGCTGCAGGGGGCTGGTAGATGCCCCAGGTAAGTGAAACTCATGTTTTTTTTGTTTGTTTTGCTTTTGAGTTAAGCTTTCGTTTAAATGACCAAAATGTGCTGCAAATGTCCTTTTTCCTCACATTGGATGTGCAATAACCCTTGTTCAAAAAAACATTTTTTAATGCATATGTTTTGCAGTAATGAGGATCCCAGCAGTGCTCCTTCATCACCACTTACTGCCAAACGAAGGATCCTGTCACGTTCTGCCTTGAGGTCCCATCAGCCAGTTGCAAGGCCGATCTCTGTTGGTCTGTCACGGTAAGACTAATCCTGAGGCTGTAAAGCAAACTTAAACTGAAAACAATCTCAGGAGTGAATTGAATGCGTAGTACAAATAGTAAATAGAACATTAGTAACATAGGACAGAGTCTCATGTTTTTATAAACAGCAGCCATGACAGTCTGATGTAAAATCTGCTTAATTCAGATGTAGAACAATGACCTTTTAAACTTTTCAGCACTAAAATTATGTTAGCATTGTTTCCTCAACCAAGTAGAAGTGTTTCCTTCTATTTTCTTTTCAGGACCGGAGCTGTATTGGACTTGCTGTTTGGCTCATTTACATAGATAACAGCACTAGTTTAATGCTTGCAGTGCAGGAAAATAGAGACTTCACACAATTTCTTATTAGGACTACCACTTTGTGTACCTATGTTTATCTCATCATGTCACATGCCAGTTCTGGAACAATTTAATCCTTTCCTATACATTTTTACGACCCACATCCAATATACTTATTTCAGCTCTAAGAACACTTATGTACAAACAGGCATTCGGAAGGCATTTGCTGACCATGAGATGCTGGC
Source organism: Hyperolius riggenbachi (assembly GCF_040937935.1). Taxonomy (NCBI): domain Eukaryota; kingdom Metazoa; phylum Chordata; class Amphibia; order Anura; family Hyperoliidae; genus Hyperolius; species Hyperolius riggenbachi. The sequence continues at coordinate 130,412,535 of NC_090656.1, read as the reverse complement.
CACTCAATAAACTCCGTGCCAACCAAATACAGCTTCCTGTGTATACTTGCGGTATGACGGTAATGACAAACAATATCAGGATGAGCAACAGAACCCCTTGCGCTGTTTCCTTTAGTGCAGTGATCTAAAAACTTGGCTCTATAGCTGTTAAGGAACTACAAGTCTCACAATGCATTTGCCTTTATGAATCATGACTGTGGCTGTCAGACTACCACAATGCATTGTGGGACTTGTAGTTCCTTAAAGTGAATGTTTACCATTTAAAAAATAAAAAAGTCAGATACTAACCTAAGGAGAGGGAAGGCTCGGTCCTAATGAGCCTTCCCTCTCCTCTCCCGGTGCCCGGTCCCGCGCAGGATCCCCCGTGACCCCGCAGCCGAAGGGAGCTTTCGGAAGCCTTCGGGAGCACTCGGGCTCCCGAAGACGGGCTGCTCCATACTACGCATGCGCGAGCGCCCTCTGACGCACTCGCACGTGCGTAGTATGGAGCGGCCCGTCTTCGGAAGCCCGAGTGCTCCCGAAGACCTCCGAAGTCCCTGCGGCGGCGGACGCGAACGAGGGAGCCAGCGCAGCACCGAGGGCACCAGGAGAGGAGAGGGAAGGCTCATTAGGACCGAGCCTTCCATCTCCTTAGGTGAGTATCTGACTTTTTTATTTTTCAAATGGTATCCACTGGCTTTAATAGCTGGAGAGCCAAGTTTGCAGATCACTGCCCTAGTGTATAAATGTGCCTGTCACACACCTGCCACGTGCTTTACACTGGCTCATTTATAGCGCAAATGCGGGAGCTGGATTCCGAGGACTGATGGGCACCGTGCGGTGGGCGACATAGGACAATCCTATATAATAAATCCCCTGTGTCTCTGCATCCTCCTGTGTCCGTGCGTTTTGCTCAGAGCGCATGTGCAGAACGCAAGCAGACTTGGGGCAGCAGGAGGATGGGAGTGTGTGCGTGGGAACGCGGCCGTTGCAGGGTGGAGAAACGGTGAGGCGGGTTGCAGCACCCGTATTTAAACAAGCAGGCTGATTTCTAGTTAATGTATAAATGCACACACGGTGCACATTTATACACTAGGGGACAGTGGCGGATGCAGGCAATTCCATAGAGTTATCGTGCTAAAATCAATTGAGGATCAGCATGCGGTGTATGTGCAGCCGACAGATCTCTCTCCAATCCGTTTCGATCAGACAGAGATCTGTCTCTGGGCGGAATCTTCCCATCATCGCTAGATCTATTGGCACCTTTAGATTAGTTAGTGATTTGTCTCCCTTGGGGTAAGGGTGGTTTTCATTTAAGGTGCACCCTGCCACTCATTGTTCGTGTTACGATTGAACCCAAAGTCTGGCCACTGCAGGTTCTGGCTGGCCAATACGTGATGTGGCCAGGCTACTGCGGACAATATGAGAAGCGTGCGGCTTGTAACCTCCTCTTATATGTGTCTGCAGGGAGGAATATACAGGGTAGCCAGTATGCCTGCACTCTCCCTCCGTGCTGTGTGTATCTGCGTGAGGTATCTCTGGCTTTCACTGCAGCCTGTGTTACAGCAGCGAATACCAGCAACACAGGCTGCAATAAAAGCCACTACATGTGCAGATACATTGCAGGGATGGAGAGAGAACCGGATGGGCTGCTCAGCCGTCTCAACCAACCAGCACAAATCATTGGCAGTACTCACAGTGGTGAAGGCCAACTTCTTAGGCTGTTTATTGGCTCTGTTGTGCTTAACTATTTGCCGGCTGCTCCACGCCAAATGGCGTGAACGCAGCGGCACACCGATTGGTGTGAATGGCTGGGAATGGGGCTAGCAGGAGATTGCGCACATCTCCGCTTGGAAGGCGGAGCTCCGTCCCGCCTTTAGTCTCCCAGTGGTGATCGCCGCTCGGAGACTGTTGGACGGCGAAAACGCCATCTAACATACCTGTACAGCGCTGCAATTTAAGTCAGCGCTGTACTGGGGACAGCCGTGTGACACTGGCTGTAGCCTATGACAGCTGATCACGCTGATTGGCTGGCGGGGGGAAGGGAGGGGGGAATATAAAATTAAACAAAAAAAAAGTTAAATGTATTCAAAAAATTATATATATATATATATATATATATATATATATATATATATATATATATATATATATAATATTAATATTATAAAACATCTGTGAATCGATCAGACCCCACCAACAGAGAGCTCTGTTGGTGGGAAGAAAAGGGGGGCGGGATCACTTGTGTGCTGAGTTGTGCGGCCCTGCAGCGAGGCCTTAAAGCTGCAGTGGCCTAATTAGTAAGAAATGACCTGGTCACTAGGGGGTTTAACACCGTGGTCCTCAAGTGGTTAAATACTGGGTTTCATGGCTCCTTCAAGCTTAAAGTGGACCCAAATTAAAAATACAAGATTTCAGAAATAAAATCTATATTCTAAATTTTAATAATAAATAGCAGCCTTTTTTTCAGCTGCATGATGACAAATATAAAATATTTTACATTTATTGGAAGAACCCCTCCCTTCCTTTCATATTGCCGGGATTTTTCCAGCAAACTGGTGAGTAGCAGGTGTCCAGGAATGGAGGAATTGCTAATGGCTGCCCCCAGTATAATCCTAGTTATGCAAAGAGAAAAGCAGGCACTGAAATGCTCATAGGCTTGGAGTGTTTATTTATCTTCGTATGAGTCAGAGTGGTGCAACTAAATATTTTTAATTAAAAAAATGTTTGGTTTGGGTCCGCTTTAATATATGGTACTTTCAATTACTCTATTTTAACATTAATACAGAATTCATGGTATGTATATAGAGTGGGGTATAATACTGTATTAGCTAGGCCTATTTTTAACATTGAGTCAAGTAACCAGAAAGATCACTGATCAGGCATCAGCCAATCCCCATCTGTGCCAGATAACAAGACTCCTGTATTTCTGCCCCTAATGGGCTTGATTTTCTTCTTGCAGTCTCATCCAGGAAAGCAGCAGGCTGTCACAGCTGCATCAAAGATACGTGTGGCCAATACGATGTGGCCAGAGAGTGGCATGTTTGGCTGCCAGGTGGGGAGAAAACGCGTAAAAACGGGAGCAAACTGAAGTGAAAGCACGGTGATGGGAGACTATGCAGAGCAGGGGCACCTGTGTATAAGTTGACCTCTGCTGACTTTACCTTGAAATCTCTAATATTTTTTTGCTTATTTCTGATTATTATTATTTTTTTCACCCTGTTGTATAATGAATTTTCTCTAAGTTTATGGTCTTCTCGCTTAATTCTTTTGGGCATGTTTTATAATAGTAATCTTTTTAATGGGTTAAGGTGCCCATACACTTGATTTTCCTGGTAGATTCAAACATTATAATCAAATCTGCCAGAAATTGATGCCACAACGGGGCTCACACTCACCTGTCTGCTGGTGCACTCCTGCTGTGTCCTCTCTCCCTTTTGCGCCAGGGTGCCTGTGTCCTCAACCTGACAGCATGATCACGGCCCTGTAACATATCTGTCACAAGGTACAGGCACCAGTGGATGGGTGAATGTATGTTCCAATGACAAAACTCTGCACAGCCCAGGGGTAGAGCACATTCCTGTAGATGGAAGAGACCTGGGGGCCTTGCAGCCAATGGCAGCTCCACAGATTTTCAATAGAACTGAAATTATGTGTACAGTGTGTGGGAGGCATCTATCTGATGGTCGAATGTGGTGGGCATCTATAAGTGTATGGCCTCCTTTAAAGTGAACCAGAGATGAAGCACCCCCATGTATTTTACCATATATATCAATGGGGACATTATAGAAAACACCTACTCTGCTCTGTTTAATTTTTAACTGTTCAGCTTGCTTCTAATCAGCCCTGATAAAATCCCCGGCTGAGCATTCAGTCTGGCTTTGCTCAGGAATTTTTATAGCTCAGTCTGTGTTCTCTGGTGTCTTTTCAAGACCAAGCCTGCCCACTTGTGGCTCTGCTCAGGAATCATTATAGCTGAGTCATTATAGCAAAGCCAGACTGAATGCTCAGTTGGGGATTTTATCAGGGCTGATTAGAAGCAAGCTGAACAGTTAAAAATGAAACAGAGAGCAGGGAAGGTGTTTTCTGTAATGTTCCCACTGATCTATGGTAAAATACATAAGGGTGCTTCATCTCTGGTTCACTTTAAGGCCCGTACACACGCCCAACTAAAACCGCCTGATTGTCGTCTGATTTTTTGTTGTTGTTGGACAACAATCAGGCGTGTGTACACATAGCAGATGACTAAACGGCGCCTGATAACAGGCGGTTTACCTGATCCATCCGGTGCATCAACTCACACAACTGTTGGGTTGATATCTTGCAGTTGGCCACATGTGTGCAACGTTCTTTCAACAACGTACTTATTTTGAATGCGGCCATACTGCACAGTCCGTCGTTTCGCTTGCGTGCGCAGTATGTTAATGAGATTGTCATTCAGTTGGTTGGTGTGCAGAAAATAGTAGTGTTAACGTTTTGTTGTGGAGTGGGTCATGTCATGGTGTTGGTCTTGCACTCTGTTGGCCATGTGTACGTACCTTTAGACTGAACGTACTACATGTGCCAGATTTGTTTTGGGATCGACTATAAAAGAAGAAAGGTAGAAGTACAAAAAGGATCCGCAAGCCAGAACAGGATGAGGTAAAAAAGCTGAAATGTTTATTTGAAAAATCCACAGACAGTGGATTTTTCAAATAAACATTTCAGCTTTTTTACCTCATCCTGTTCTGGCTTGCGGATCCTTTTTGTACTTCTCCACTACTATGGCCTGGCTTGCCTGATCCTGAACCGACTGGTATGATCGTTGGGGGTTGAGCGTCATGAACCTCCTCAAAAGAAGAAAGGTAATTGTATATATTCTGTGGCACAGACCCTTTATTTGTTTGGTTTTAAAATCTTTTTATTGTGGAAAACATTCAGACATACCAGCATATGAAACTAACAACTTATATCCATCCACCTTTATTTTAGTGAAAAAAATAACAGGTGATACATTATTAAAATCTACTCCTTAAAGTGAACCTTAAGCCAGAAAAAAAAAATGAGTTTTACTCACCTGGGGCTTCTACCAGCCCCCTGCAGCAGTCCTGTGCCCTCGCAGCCACTCACTAATCCACTGGTCCTCCGCTGCCAGCTAGTTTCGTTTTTGCCGACAGGCCCGTCAGGACTGGCCACGCGTAGGTTTTTCCGCATTCCCGACTGTAATTAGCGCTATTGCGGGCCGCAACGCGTACAAAGATACGCGTTGCCGCATTGCCTACGCGTAGATAGGCAAAAATGAAACTGGCTGGCAGCGGAGGACCAGAGGATTAGTGAGTGGCTGCGAGGGCACAGGACTGCTGCAGGGGGCTGGTAGAAACCCCCAGGTGAGTAAAACTCATTTTTTTTTCTGGCTTAAGGTTCACTTTAAAGGGGAACTTTAGCCTAAGCAAACATACTGTCATTAAGTTACATTAGGTTAGGTTAATTTAAATAGATAGGTAATATAATCTCTTACCCATCTGGTTTTAAAAGAACAGGCAAATGTTTGTGATTTCATGGGGGCAGCCATCTTTTTTCATGGGGGTAGCAGTCTTTTTGTTTGAAAGGAGGTGACAAGGAGCATGAGACACAGTTCCAACTGTCGTGTGTCCTGATCACCCCTCCCAGTTGCTAGGCAACAAGAACATCATCATCAGAAATCCCGTCATGCTTTGCACAGTATGAGGAAAAAAATGCCAGAGCAGATTTCTTTGATGGGGCAAAGCTTACCTCCTGTGAAGCTAAAAGTGAGGCTTGGATAAGAAAAACAAAGTTCTGATGCTGTGAAACTGTTACAGAAACACTAGGCCTTTTCAGTGCTGCTGAATAGATTTTTTTAGTATGGAGGTTCACTTTAATATCACATTATATTTAAAACCAGCCATTTTTCTGATTGATCTTGTTTCATTGATGTCTTGCAGAGGCGGTGAGGCTCCATTGGCACCTGGTTCTGTGGCGGTAGCAGAACCTGTGCCAGATCTTCTGGGCAGTATCTTGTCTGGACAGAGCATGCTGATGATGAAGGGCTCTGACATAATCATCAGTCGGGATGGATCTTTAACAGCTAAGAAACTAAGTAAGAAGTCATTGTATGAGGCCTGTCTGTGGGTTTTTTATACAATTGTTTGGTTTAAAGCAAACCAGAACTGATAAACTTACGGGCAGCACGGTGGCGTAGTGGTTAGCTCTCTCGCCTTGCAGCGCTGGGTCCCTGGCTCGAATCCCAGCCGGGGCACTATCTGCAAAGTGTTTGTATGTTCTCTCCGTGTCTGCGTGGGTTTCCTCCGGGCACTCCGGTTTCCTCCCACATTCCAAAAACATACAGATAAGTTAATTGGCTCCCCCTAAAATTGGCCCTAGACTATGATACATGCACTATATAATATAGACATATGGCAATGGTAGGGATTAGATTGTGAGCTCCTTTGAGGGACAGTTAGTGACAAGACTATATATATATATATATATATATATATATACACACACACACACACACACACACACACACACACACACACACACACACACACACACACACACTGTACAGCGCTGCGTAATATGTCAGCGCTATATAAATAATAATAAAAAATAATAATAATGTAATTAATTGTATGTGTTTTGCAAATGGTAAATAGAACATTAATAACATACAACAGTTATTTCCAGTTAAAGGGCTTAACATTGAGTTGTAAACAGTAGCCAAGATAGTTGGAAATAAAATCTTTTTGCAGCTGCAAAGAGAAGTACACACGCCGTATTTTTACAAACGACAGGTCCGCCAGACCCTCACACGGGGCGGTCGTTCTGCCGACAGCAGTTTGTGAGTACAAGCTGTCGGCAGACTGATAAGAAGACTGTTGTTGACTAATCCGCCAAGCTGCAGGACGACTATTACGCTTGGACCAAAATCGCATCGCAATCAGATATCACTAATGGAAATTGCTGCTGCTGTTTTCATTAGTTTAATCTATCTTGCATTTTGCAATTGGAGTCAAATCGAAGGGTAGTGGAAAAAAGGCCCTAATAGACGTTCAAACATAATGTCATTTTAGCAGTCGTTTGATCTAGTCCGTTTTATCCAGTCCCATTGTCCATTATCAAGTTGGTTAACATGTAAATTATGACAATCAGGCGTAAAGTTGGACGTGTTTATGCACCTTTATGCTGGGCATACACGGCGCGATAGTTGTTATCAATCGAGCCGCTGATGGCTTGATTGATAATATTCAACCTGTCCGATCACCACGGCGGATCGACTCCGCACTCGATCCCCGCGGGCGGACAATGGAAGAAACGAGCGGCTGATAAGGAACTGGCCCGCGGGGACGAGCGGGAATCAATCCACGCGCCCGCCGGGGGACGCGCCGTGTATGCCCAGCATCAGTAGGACTAGTTCTATGCTTAGTTTATCATGTTATATCATCCTGTACGCTTTAACATACAAATCTTGCATGTGTTCTGTAGATTTTCTCACATGAACAAATCACATTGCCTGTTTTTATTGTCTGTTTAATAGAGAATACAAACTTAAAACAGAATTGTACTAAATTGCTATGAATGGGGCTGCCTAATTTTGACCACTGCCCAAATTTGATAAATGGCTCTTAAAGTGAACTTGAGATGAAAGTAACTGATGGGAGAAAGAAACTATTATATTTATCCTCCTACTCCTAAAAAATACTTTTTTCTTTTATATTTAAACATTTACAAAGTAGGTTTTACTGTCTCTAATCAGTGTCAGCCTAGTAACTGTCCCAGAGTTAGAAAAAGGTCAATAGTTCATATATTTTATCTCCCTTTGCGCTCAGTTGTATTCTGCCGGGAAAACTTTTATAGTTGTAATTTGCTTATCAGTGATGTTTCCAATATTCCTGATCAGGCAGAAGCTGCCACTTCCATGTCTAGGAATTAGCTCTTTCAGGCATCAAAATAAAACAAGTAAAACAGCCTGGTTATTAATGTTTTGTACTGTACATACATATGTTTATCTCATCATGTCACATATCGCCTAAAGTACACTTTTAGTAGTCTGTGAGGATTAAAAAAAAATAGATAACCATATTCAATTTGTAGTAGGTCAGGAAAATATCTGCCTGATACAATTTCCCAGGATATTAAATTGCACCATTTAATACTTGATAATTTGATCTAATATCATCTTTGTATGTTTCGATTCTGTACAATGACGTGCATCCATTGATCTGGTAGTGCACCGCATCCAGCAGAGCCTCCATCCCCCGCCTTGCTCTTAATGCGCTCTTTGGTTAAGATGGGCATTTCTGATCACTAGTTGACAATAAAATGGTGAAACATGAATCAAAAGGGCCTTGATAAGGTTAAAAGCATATTGCCAGGCAGGTAGCAGCATTTGGAGAGAGAGGCTTACAAAGCAGCAGGAGCCTTGTAACTCCACATAGCCTCTCTCAACACATGCCTGGTAATGTGCTATTAATATTCTTCCGTAAAAGTTGTTTTTACAGATATGTGCTGCCACTTTCTCTATTTGATGGACTGTCAATTTGGCTTTGGTAAGCAGCACTCTGTGGATAAATTCAAGGTCATTGTCCAGTGCATTGGTTTCTCTCATGGTTTTCTGCTAAAGGGCCCTGACATTGAATAGATTTTCATTTGATGTTTTTCTTTAAATAGAACACCTATATATATTATATATGTTCATTGAATATAACATCTGCTAAATGTATTGCGCCAGCTTAAAGTGAACCCAAGGTGAGAGTTATATGGAGGCTGCTATTTTTATTTCCATTTAAGCAATAACAGCTGACTGGCAGTCCTGCTGATCCTCTGCCTCTAATACTTTCAGCCATTGACCCTGAACAAGCATGCAGCATAGCAGGTGTTTCTGACAATATTGTCAGAACTGACCAGATTAGCTGCATGCTCGCTTCTGTTGTACATCAGGCACTAAAGCAGCCAAATACAGGGGTTGGACAAAATAATGGAAACTCCTTGAAAATCAACAAAATATATTTTAACCACTTCAGGATTCTGCGTACGCTTAACTACGCCCCTGAATCCTGAAGTGGATAGCATGGAAACGGCCGCTCGTATGAGCGACCGTTCCATGTCAGTTCACGGAGGGTGTCTCCGTGAACACCCTGCGAGCCGCCGATCGCAGCTCGCAGGGTAAATGTAAACACGCGGGGAAGATCTTCCCCGGTGTTTAAATATATACGGCGCTGCTGCGCAGCAGCGCCGTAGAGGAGATCAGCGATCCCCGACCACTGATTGGCCGGGGATCGCCGGCATCTGATAGGCTAAAGCCTATCCTATCCGGCGCAGGACGGCTTTCCGTCCTGCGCCACACACAGGGGACGGGAGAGGGAGGGAAGGAGGCAGAGGGAGGACTAGTGCTGCGGAGGGGGGCTTTGAGGAGCCCCCTCCCCCCCACGCTAGGCACAGCAGCGCGGCGGCGATCAGACCCCCCCAGCAGTACATCCCCCTAGTGGGGAAAAAAGGGGGGAGGTCTGATCGCCCTGCCTGATTTCTGATCTGTGCTGCGGGCTGAAGAGCCCCCGCAGCACAGATCAGCCAAACCACCCGGAATCCGGAAGTGGTTAATATGGTGTAGGTCCACCTTTTGCGGCAATTACAGCCTCAATTCTCCAAGGTATTGATTCATACAAATTGTGAGTTGTTTCCAAAGGAATTTTAGCCCCTTCTTCAGTTAAAACACCCTCCAGTTCTTTTAGAGACGATGTTGGCGGAAATCGACTTCTTACTTGAATCTCTAATAACGACCATAAATGCTCAATAATTTTGAGGTCTGGGGATTGTGGTGGCCAGATGAGATGCTCAACTTCATTAGAATGTTCCTCGTGCCATTCTTTAACAATTCTGTCTGTATGGATTGGTGCATTATCATCTTGAAAGATGGCATTCCCCTCCGGAAACAGTTCTTGAACCATAAGATGAACTTGGTCGCCCAAAATTCCTAAATAGTCTTGGTTGTTGATTCTTCCATGAAGGGAAATCATTGGCCCGGCGGATTACCAAGAAATAGCACCCCAGATCATCACAGCACCCCTGCCATGTTTTACGGTTGGGAGAAGGCAGTCTGGATGAAATGCTTCATTCGGTTGTCTCCAAACGTACACTCAGCCAGAGGTCGGAAATAAGGTAAACAATGATTCGTCAGAGAAAATCAAATTTTTCCACTGCTTGAGGGACCAATTCTACACCACTCTAAACGCTTTGAAACAGTTGTCTTTGAGAGCAGCGGTTTTCTAATTGCAGTTCTTCCGTGGAATCCAGATTTGTGCAGCTCCCGACGAAGAGTTTTTGTGGAAACTGAGTTCTGTAGGTGTTCATTCAGCTCTGCAGTGATTTTAGGAGCCGTGATCTTGCAAGCTTTTCTAACAATTCGATTTAGAGTCTGACGGTCTCTCTCAGACAACTTCGACTTTCGGCTACAACTGTGCTTTGCTGAGGACGTATTTCCTTCTCTTTCAAAGGCAGTCATTACTTTTGAGACAGTACCTCTTGAAATGCCAAGCATTCGGGCAGTTTCTGTTACAGTATCACCTGCCATACGAGCACAAACAAATTGGCCTCTTTGAAAGTCTGAGAGATCTGCCATTTTTATAAATTATAACCAACTTTGGTTTAAATATCTGTAAAAAAACAATTATTTTAATTAAACATAACACAAAAAATAAACAAAAAAACTAACATGTCAAGTTTTGATTGCTTAAAACATGTTCAAAGATTATGATGCCAAAATGTTAGGTGTTTCCATTATTTTGTCCAACCCCTGTAGATCAGCATGGCTGCCAGGCAACTGGTGTTTAAAAGGAAACAAATATGGCAGCTTCCATATCACTCTCTCCTTGGATTCACTTTAAGAGTGGCAGTTCAAAAAGGTTCTAGTCTGAGTGTACCAAGTGCATTGAACTGTGCAAAGACTGTGTAAAAGTGTTTTACTTTCTTTGCGCCTATCAATTCAGCAGCTCACGGAAGTTCATCTTGGCTCACCTGACACCCAAACTATTGCCTACATAGTGAACAGATGAGCTGGGGGGGGGGGGGGGGGTGACCATGTAGTACAGAAATTGTGGTGAACTAAAGTGGAAGTGGAGAGACATCTCACAGTTTCTCAAAATAAAATGTTATTGAACTGTATGCTGCTTTCCGATTTTGTGAGTGGGGGGGAATGGTCGGCAACATAATCTCCCATGATGCATGCAATTCCTAACAGCCATGCGTTGCACAGCTAGGGGGAATCACATGCATACTCACATTGAAGCAAGTGCCCGGCAAAAGGGGAAGCTAGCCCTATGGGCACTACATTTCTTTACAGCACAAATTAAGAATAATCTAGTCTACATGCCACGGCACCAAATCTACCTGTCATCTCTCACCTTGCTTTCATACAGTAGCAAGAAAAAGTAAGTGAATCCTTTAGAATTATATGGATTTGATCAAATTGGTCATAAAATGCGATCTGATCTTCATTTAAGTGACAATCACAGTCTGCTTAAACTAATACCACACAAATAATTAAATGTTTCCATGTTTTTATTGAACATACCATGTAAACATTCACAGTGCAGGTGGAAACGTTATGTGAACCCTTGAGTTTAATAAATGGCTGAACCTCCTTTGGCAGCAATAACTTCAACCAAACGTTTCCTGTAGTTGCAGATCAGATGTGCACAACGGTCAGGAGTAATTTTTGACCATTCCTCTTTATAGAACTGTTTCAGTTCAGCAATATTCTTGGGATGTCTGGTGTAAATCACATTCTTGAGGTCATGCCACAGCATTTCAATTGGTTGAGGTCAAGACTCTGACTGGGTCACTCCAGAAGGCGTATTTTCTTCTGTTTAAGCCATCCTGTTGTTGATTTACTTATATGCTTTGGGTCTTTCTCCTGTTGCAACACCCATCTTCTGCTGTGCTGCAGCTGGTGGACAGATGGCCTTAAGTTCCCCTGAAAAATGTCTTGATAAACTTGGGAATTCGTTTTTCCTTCAATGATTGCAATCTGTTCTGGCCCTAACACAGCATAGCAGTCCCAAACAATGATGCCCCCCACCACCATACTTCACAGTTGGGGTGAGGTTTTGATGTTGGTGTGCTGTGCCTCTTTTTCTGCACACAAGGGCCCATACGCAATTCTAGTTTTCGCCTACATTTTCTCCTAGGAGATAATTTTTCATCTTCTATTTTAAATAATTTTCCAGCACTTTTCAACAAAAAATGACCGAGCGCACTAAAAAGTGCAAAAGCACTATCAAAATTATTTTAAGTCTTTTCACTTTGGTTCCTTCTGTCCACCTAATATTTTGCCAGTACTGCTGTGGAACACCCAGGTGCTCTTTTGCAAACTTTAAACGTGCAGCAATGGGGTTTTTTTGGACAGCAGTGGCTTCCTCTGTAATATCCTCCCATGAACTCCATTCTTGTTTAGTGTTTTATGGATCATAGATTCGCTAACACGGATGTTAGCATATGCCAGAGACTTTAATAAGTCTTTAGCTGACACTCTAGGATTCTTCACCTCATTGAGCATTCTGTGCTGTGCTGTTGCAGTCATCTTTACAGGACGGCCACTCTTAGGGAGAGTAGCAGTAGTGCTGAACTTTTTCCATTTATACACAAAAAGGCTTTTAGAGATTTTTTTATAACACTTTCTAGCTTTATGCAAGTTAACAATTCTTAATTGTAGGTCTTCTTAGATCATTCACATCAGGCAATGCTTCTTGGGAAAAGCAAACTCAAAACTGGTGTGTGTTTTTATAGGACAGGGCAGCTGTAACCAACACCTCCAATCTCATTGATTGGACTCCAGCTGGCTAACATCTCACTCCAATTAGCTCTTGGAGATGTCATTATAGTCTAGGGCAGAGGTTCCCAACTAGTGTGCCGCGACACATTTATGTGTCGCGGCAGCACCAGCTATGTGTCGCCGCTCTCTGCTCCCCCTGCTCGTCTCCCCCGCAGATCGCCCTTCTTAGGGCTACAAGAAAATGGCCGCCGCCGTCCACATTTGCAGACATGCGGCGGCCATTTTCTTGTAGGTGTGCACTAACTACAGGCAGAGGGCGGAGGCAGCGCATCGAGGGCGGAGGGCGCCGGAAGCAGGGCTCGGTTACCATAGTAATGGCGATACATATCGCCACTACAGGAAGCTGCTGCCCTGCTTCCTGCAGCATCACACACAGAGCAGCCGGGAGATACGCTGCTTGAATAAATACACGCGCCGGAGAGGGGAGAGCGGCCGCTGTTAAGGTAATAACAGGGACGGGCGGGGGGCACCACCTACCCATACTGGCTATACCGGGGCACTATACTGGCTATCCTGGGGCACTATACTGGCTATCCTGGGGCACTATACTGGCTATCCTGGGGCACTATACTGGCTATCCTGGGGCACTATACTGGCTATCCTGGGGCACTATACTGGCGCGCTATACTGGCTATACTGGGGCACTGTACTGGCTATACTGGGGCACTATACTGGCTATACTGGGGCGCTATACTGGCTATACTGGGGCACTATACTGGCTATACTGGGGCACTATACCGGCTATACTGGGGCACTATACTGGGGCACTATACTGGCTATCCTGGGGCACTATACTGGCTATCCTGGGGCACTATACTGGCTATCCTGGGGCACTCTACTGGCTATCCTGGGGCACTCTACTGGCTATCCTGGGGCACTCTACTGGCTATCCTGGGGCACTCTACTGGCTATCCTGGGGCACTCTACTGGCTATCCTGGGGCACTATCCTGGCTATCCTGGGGCACTATACTGGAGCGCTATCCTGGGGCACTATACTGGCTATACTGGGGCACTATACTGGCTATACTGGGGCACTATTCTGGCTATACTGGGGCACTATACTGGCTATACTGGGGCACTATACTGGCTATACTTGGGCACTATACTGGGGAACTATACTAGCTATACTGGGGAACTATACTAGCTATACTGGGGAACTATACTGGGGCACTATACTAGCTATACTGGGGCACTATACTGGGGCACTATACTAGCTATATTGGGGCACTATACTAGCTATACTGGGGCACTATACTAGCTATACTGGGGCACTATACTGGCTATGCTGGGGCACTATACTGGCTATGCTGGGGCACTATACTGGCTATGCTGGGGCACTATACTGGCTATGCTGGGGCACTATACTGGCTATGCTGGGGCACTATACTGGCTATGCTGGGGCACTATACTGGCTATGCTGGGGCACTATACTGGCTATGCTGGGGCACTATACTGGCTATGCTGGGGCACTATACTGGCTATGCTGGGGCACTATACTGGCTATGCTGGGGCACTATACTGGCTATACTGGGGCACTTTACTGGCTATACTGGGGCACTATACTGGCTATACTGGGGCAACTAGTGACCCACTCCACTGTCCACTAGGACGCGCACCCAACGCCCCCGCTCATCCCCTCATTGTGCCTGCAGCATCAGCATATTGTCACTGAACCCCTCATTGTGCCTGCAGCATCAGCAGATTGTTACTGAGCCCCTCATTGTGCCTGCAGCATCAGCAGGTTATTACTGAGCCACTCATTGTGCCTGCAGCATCAGCATATTGTCACTGAACCCCTCATTGTGCCTGCAGCATCAGCAGATTGTTACTGAGCCCCTCAGTGTGCCTGCAGCATCAGCAGATTGTCTCTGAGCCCCTCATTGTGCCTGAAGCATCAGCAGATTGTCACTGAGCCCCTCATTGTGCCTGCAGCATCAGCAGATTGTTACTGAGCCCCTCAATTGTGCCTGCAGCATCGGCAGATTGTTACTGAGCCCCTCAATTGTGCCTGCAGCATCAGCAGATTGTTACTGAGCCCCTCAATTGTGCCTGCAGCATCGGCAGATTGTTACTGAGCCCCTCAATTGTGCCTGCAGCATCAGCAGATTGTCACTGAGCCCCTCATTGTGCCTGCAGCATCAGCAGATTGTTACTGAGCCCCTCAATTGTGCCTGCAGCATCGGCAGATTGTTACTGAGCCCCTCAATTGTGCCTGCAGCATCAGCAGATTGTCACTGAGCCCCTCATTGTGCCTGCAGCATCTTCAGATTGTCACTGAGCCCCTCAATTGTGCCTGCAGCATCGGCAGATTGTTACTGAGCCCCTCAATTGTGCCTGCAGCATCAGCAGATTGTTACTGAGCCCCTCATTGTGCCTGCAGCATGAGCAGATTGTTACTGAGCCCCTCATTGTGCCTGCAGCATCAGCAGATTGTTACTGAGCCCCTCTTTTCTATCATAAGGGACGTGTCATGTATATCTGAATGTTTGGCATGATGTGACGTGTCACGGATATCTGAATGTTTGTCGTGATGTGTCACGACCTGGAAAAGGTTGGGAACCACTGGTCTAGGTGTTCACATACCTTTTCCACCTGCACTGTGAATGTTTACATGGTGTGTTCAATAAACATGGAAATATTTAATTTGTGTGGTATTAGTTTAAGCAGACAGTAATTGTTGTGACTTAGATGAAGATCAGATCACATTTTATGACTAATTACTGTATACAGGTTTCTACACTGAACAGTGTGATTAGAAATCTGGTGTTATATTGATATGGATGACTTACAAAAAATTATTTGCCTGTTAACTTTGAAGAGACTCTGTAACAAAAATGTCATCCTTTTTACTACTATCCTGCAAGTTCCTAATCCTATTCTAATGTGCTCTGGCTTACTGCAGCACTTTCTACTATCACCGTCTCTGTAATAAATCAGCTTATCTTTCCCCTGTCGGATTTGTCGCCCTGTGTCTGGAAGGCTGCCAACTCTTCAGTGTTGTTGATCTGTTATGCACGCCCCCCCCCCCCCCCAGGCCCCCTCTATGCACACTCCCGTGTGTGTTATTTAGATTAGGCAGCCTCTCTGCTCTCTCAGTGAGAGAAGAGAGCTTTACAAGCTGGATAAATCATCCTCTGTTCGGCTGTGAAAGGAGTTGGGATGTCACGTGCTGAGGAATTAGACACTGCAGAGCTGTCTGCAGGAAGAAACAATCAGCCTGTTACTCTTCAGTGGATGATCGCTGCAGGGGGAAGAAGGTATACACACAAATGATCTCTTGAGATTCAAAAGGAAGGCTGTATACAGCCTGCTTGTGTATGGATGCATTTTCTATGTGTGGGACATACTGTACATCAACCTACTTCTGGTTTTGGTGGCCATTTTGTTTGTTTATAAACAAACTTTTAAAAACTGTTTTAAACTACTTTTTAATGCAGCAGGGAGTGGCGAAATTGTGACAGAAGGGAATAGGAGATGTCCCCTAATGCACTGGTATGTTTACTTTTGTGCGATTTTAACAATACAGATTCTCTTTAAAGGGGAACTGAAGAGAGAGGTATATGGAGGCTGTCATGTTTATTTCCTTTTAAATAATACCAGTGGCCTGGCAGCCCTGCTGATCCTCTGCCTCTAATACTATTAGCCATAACCCCTGAACAAGCATGCAGCAGATCAGGTGTTTCAGTGGTTCAGACTTATAAGTCTGATCTGACAAGACTAGCTGCATGCTTGTTTCTGGTTTTAATCAGATACTACTGCAGAGAAATAGACCAGCAGAGCTGCCAGGCAACTGGTATTGATTAAAAGGAAATAAACATGACAGCCTCCATAGACCTCTCTCTTCAGTTCCCCTTTAAGTCATCCTGGCATATTATATTTATAGTCAGATTGGCATCCTTTTTTTCTGAGTAGTCTCTCATTTTTCATCTATTGTCTGAGTCTGCAAACAGAGACAGGTAAAAGGTGGTGTTCTTATGATACTTTACAAGAGAGTAAATTGTTTGAAATTGTTTGTTCATGTATCAAGTGATTATAGCTGCCGGATTATCCTTCAATACAGGGAAAGCATCCAAACCTCTTTTAAATACTGATATATCATTTTGTCATAACTGTGGGAAATTATTACACAATTTAATAACTCTTACTGTAAAGAACTCCTTCCTAAATAGATGGCAAAACCTTTCTTCCTCCATACACAATCATGTCCCCTTGTCCTTTGTACATACCTAGGGACAAAAAAAATCTGATCTGCCAAACTTTTCTATTGCCTTCTAATATATTTATACGTGTTAATCAGGTTAAGTATGAAAAAACTTGGTGTACAAATAATTCTTTTTTTGTTGCTCTGCAGGAGCTGAATCATCACAGAGAAAATCTATAGAATCAGCACCATCCGAGATGAGCGAGCCAAGCCCTACCCACTCAGGATCACCAACAACCCTATCCTCTGTTAGCACATGGAAACCCATTGAAAGACAGTCATCTCAGCCTAGTTTTCATTCCCCTGGTCTCTATTCCCTATCGCCATCACCACCTCTGTCTTCATCACCTTCTGGGTGTTTAGAGAGGTTATCTGGGTCCACTTCTCCTGTGCTTGGAGGTCCTTCATTTAGACTGAAGAATGCTTTTACGCCAAGGGTTGTCCAAGTACAGTCTTCTGCTAACCGTATTTCTTCAAAGGCAGGAGAGCCATCGCGCTTCAATGGGACATTTCACAAGTCAGAGCTTCCCAGCTCAAATGATCACATACAACCCAAGAGACCAGAACTCAAACTCAAGCCACCAGAGCTAAGACTGGACATTTCAGAATTCCCACGGATACCAAAGATCAAAAGGGAGACAGATAACAACCCTAATAGAGAAGCTGGTAAGCAAATGGAACCCTCAACCAGCAGTTCAGATGGTAACTCTTCAGGGCCTACTGTGAACCAACTAACTGGAAGAGGAGAAAGTAAGCAGTTGGGCAAGTTTACTACAACAGAAAATACAGAAAGAAGCACTCGACATGAGTCACAAACATATTCAAGAAATACTGGTAGCACATCGTCTAGTCAGTCAGCATCAAGCGGTAGCAAAACATCACCTTATTCCAATAGTTCAAGGAATGCTGGTTCTTCAGATCCTGGAGGAGGTGGACTGCGTATAACAATTAGTGCAAGTTCTTCTAATTCTTGCAGGCAATTTAGTCCTATTGCAAAAGACCCTTTTCGAACCTCAGATGGCAAAGCCCAGCAAAAGTCTTCACCTCTCTGTTCTACAACAATCAAGAAGGAAAAAACTGTTAAAAATGAAATTTATGATCCGTTTGATCCAACAGGTTCTGATTCAGGTTCTCCCAATAGCAGTCCAGAAAGGCCAGCTACACCTCCTCCACCCCCTCCACCACCACCTCCTTCTACAGAAATAAAGTCAAACACAGTTCAGTCCAGTGGAGTAAAGGTGGGAAAGTTTCGGAGCTTTAAACTTACCAGCCACTCAAGTAAAGTGGCTGTTTCTAAGCTTGGTCCCGATTTCTCTGGGCTTTCACCGACTAACAAAGAGGAAGAAGAACCTAAGAGTCAGACAAATGCAAGTCCTGCCCTTTCATCTTTTTTGAAATTAGAAAAAGAAATAAAGAAAGAAGTCATTGAGGAAGAGACAAATGAGCATCCCCCCTTTAGAATAACTTGCCCATTGGGACTTAAAATTACTTCTGATCTGAAATCAGGAGGAATCCGTGGTTTCCATTTTGATGTAGAAGATGAAAATCATGAAGGTCCTGTTAAGCCTGTTAAGCCTGACCCAGATGTTCTTCCAGAAAGGACTTTCCGTCAAAGTATATCAAGCAGTAGGCAGTCGCGGGAGTCAGAAAGCAGGCAATCGCGGGAGTCAGAAAGCAGGCAATCGCGGGAGTCAGAAAGCAGGCAATCGCGGGAGTCAGAAAGCAGGCAATCGCGAGAGTCAGAAAGCAGGCAATCGCGAGAGTCAGAAAGCAGGCAATCGCGAGAGTCAGAAAGCTGGCAATCGCGAGAATCAGAAAGCAGGCAATCGCGAGAGTCAGAAAGCAGGCAATCGCGGGAGTCAGAAAGTAGGCAAACACGGGAGTCAGAAAACTCACCTGAGACAACACCATTCATTTCTGTACGTGTCAGTGAAACACAGAAAAAGAAAGTCATTAAAGAGGAGTTGAAAGGAAGCTCTAGTTCATCACTAAGAGCACACTCCCGAGATTTGGACTCAGGAACACACTCTTTGCCCACAGATAATAGAGAGAGAAAATATAAGTCAAAATCACACAAAGTAAAGAGAGCCCGAAGTGACAGGTCGAGCTCAGGAAGCTGTGAGCGTTCTAAGAAAAAACGTCAAAAAGAAAGGAAGAAAGAAAAAAAAAGAAAACGTTCAGAGTCCAGAGAACGGAGGAGGTCCAGGTCTAGTAGTCGTAGTAGTTCTTCCCACAGGGTATACAACAGTAAAAAGAAGAAGAAAAAGAAGAGAGATTCCCGGAGCGAATCACCAAGCCATTCCATTAGTCCTGATAAAGAAAGAAAACGGAAACATAAAACTGAAAAGAGTTATTACAAGGAAGGGGGTTCCAAGACAAAGGAGAAAAAAAAATCAAAAGAGGATCGGGTAAAGCAAAGATCAAAATCACCCCAAATTATCAGGGAGTACAAAGCACACAAGTCAAAAGACAGAACCCATTTCAGAGATACAGAAATAACTAGACATATTGTGCTCTCACCCAATAACAGTGAAAAAACGATAACATGTACAGTTAGCTTTAAAACAGACTCCCCCACAATTGCACAAGAAACAAAGAAGTATGTGGTCAGTATACCAAAACAGGAAGACGATGAAAGAGACCCTTTTTTGTATTCCGAAAGAAAGGTTTCCATAAAAGAAGAATATGCTTCTGAATTATCTGACCAGGATGAAAATGTGAAGGGCGATGTAAGTAGTCCACCATGGTCACCATCTCTTTTAGATTCCTTGCTCCCAGAAGAAAACACAGACGATGTCCCAGAACTACCATCACCCCAGGATGCTTCTCCCATGAATGAGATACCTTCTGGTTCCGTGGTAGGAAGTCCTCAAGATTCCCCAGTGTCTACAGGCTCAGATGCCCCTTTGCCAATGTCATATAGCCCTAAATCAGGTTCTTATCAAGAAGCTGATCAGTCGGCCTTGGTTTTGCAAGTCAAGAAGGAAGCTGATGACCTTCAGTGGTCACCATCACATTTAGATGACCTCTTGCTAAATGATCTTTCGGATGATGTTTGTTCAGTAGATGCAGCAAGTCCTGATGATGTGGATCTTGAAGAGGCTATATTGATGAAGGGTGAAAGTGATTATAAGGTAAAAATCATTCTAAGCAAATGTGTTTGAATGGATTTTGAACAGGAGAATGCTCTTTATGTCAAAACAGAGCAAGCAGACAAAAGCATGGTATAGGATAAAAACGAATGTTTCTTAATTTTTTAAGATTTCAAAGTTGTGCATTAAAGGCAATCTGAAGTGGAAATAAACTTATCAGATAATAAATTGCATGTGTAGTACAGCTAAGAAATTGAACCTTAGCAGCAAAGATATGAGTCTCATATTGTTTCCATTACAGGAAGAGTTAATAAACTTCAATTGTTAACCTTGCAAAAGAGCTTCTCTGAGTTCTCCGACCAAAGGGTCGAAGACAGCAGCATTTTTCCGAGGCACTGATACATCAAAGAAACAGTGAAAGACAACTTTAGATAAGGTTTTACTGCAGGGAAGTTCAAATGGTCATTAGCTCTGCTCTGTTTCATAGCTTAAAATACAGAGTGTAGTTTGTAAACTGCAAATATTAGAGAATGTGATGCAATGATATAAAAAAAAAAAGTATATAGCTGAAAATTAAAAATATGAGACTCTTTTCTTTGCTAGTAATGTTCTATTAATTATCCGTACTACACATGCAATTCATTATATCATACGTTTTGTTTGTTTTTTCGCTTCAGTGTCGCTTTAAAGCAAACCAGAAGTGAAAATAAACCAATGAGATAAACAACTATATAGTTATAATCTTAAATAAGACTTTTCTGGAATCCCCTAGTATTATTTTGTTTAAACGCCCAATCTGCACGATACGATTCTTTGGGCAATTCGATTACGATTCTATTTATGATCCGATTAAATCCGACGTGTCCGATCGAGATTCGATTTGCCATTGCAAAACAATGGCGAATTGAATCTAATCGAATCCTGATCGGACATGTTGGTTTTAACCAGATCGTAAATAGAATCGTAATCGAATCGCACAAAGAATCGTATCATGTAGATGGGGCTTAGGGGGTTGAAACTCCAATTTATAAAAGTCTTGTCTACCTCAAGTAAATGATGATTCTCCAGCTTTCATTCAGGCAGATCTTGACCTTTACATTTGTTCCCTGCGCTTACAAGTATTTTCCTTCAGCCACACAGGAATTTCTGAGCTCTGATCATTTAAAGTAATAGTAAAGTAAGAGTTAACGCAAACCTGAAGTGAAAATAAGCTTATGAGAAAATGAATTGTAGGTGTTTTACTAAAGGTAAATATAACATAGAACAAAGTCTCATATTTTTATGTTTAGTTTAATGGCCTCATCTTAACACTTAATTCTAAATAGCAGCCGTAACAAATCTGCCTTGCTGAGTTGAAAAATAAAAGCAGTATTAACAGTTTCAACTTTTCAGCACTAAGGACTGATTCACACTACGAGAGCTTTTTAAACGCCAGAGATTTTAAAAGCTCTTGCTAATGCAATATTATGGGGTATTTTTTCAAAATCACATCGCTCCACTGTGAAAACTCACATAGGATAACATTAGCAAGAGCTTTTAAAGGGAACCTAAACGGAGAAGGATATGGATGTTTCCTTTTAAACAATACCAGTTGCCTGGCAGTCCTGCTGATCTCATTTGGCTGCTGTAGTAAGTGGATCATACACCTGAAACAAGCATGCAGCTAATCCAGTCTGATTTCAGTCAGAAAACCTGATCTTCATGCTAGTTCAGGGGCTGTGGCTAAAAGTATTACAGACACAGGATCAACAGGAGAGTCAGGCAACCGGTATTATTTTAAAAGGAAAAATCCATATCCTTCTCAGTTTAGGTTCCCTTTAACTCTAAAAAAAATAAATAAATGAAAACAAAAAAATTAGTTTCACTCACCTGGGGCATCTACCAGCCCCCTGCAGCCATCCCATGCCCTTGTAGTCACTCATGGCTCCCCTGGTCCCCCGCCGCCAGCTAATTTAGTTTTTGCCGACTCAGTCGGCTGGCCGCCATGCGTAATTTTGCACGCATTTCCGCTGGTACAGGAAGCAATCGTGGACATTAACAAGTACATTTTTAAACATTGCGGTTCAATGCGTAAAAATTTACGCATTGAACCACAACGCGTAAAAATGCACTTATTAATGTCTAAGTCGGCAAATATTAAACTAGCTGGCAGCGGGGGACCAGAGGAGCCATGAGTGACTGCGAGGGCACAGGATGGCTGCAGGGGGCTGGTAGATGCCCCAGGTGAGTGAAACTAATTTTTTTTTTTATATATATAGAGTTAAGGTTCCCTTTAAAATCACAAGCGCTTAGAAAAGCTCTTGTAGTATGAATGAGCCCTAAATGCTCATCACAAGCCCTTTCTCACTAAGATGACACTCTTTAGGCTGGATTATGACAAGCTTATTTGCATTGATAACAACTCTAGGGATTTTTTGTTTTGTTTTTTAGCACTTACTGTATGGGAAAACAGACAATTTCTTGGGTGGGCTAGTATTACATGTGCCTATTATCTTTTCATATCACTTCAGATGTGCTTTAAGCTGTTCTGACTGCAGCCCGATTATACACAAGCATTCTGGATTTTGAACAGTGAGGGCTTGTTCACACCTAGGGCGGTTTGCGTTTTTAAGCGCTAGTGAATTTCAAAATTGCCCTAAAAGCGCTTGTGCAAGGATCCCCTATGAGAATGTTCACATCTGAGTGGTTCGTTTCTGATCCGCTCAGCAAAGCGCTGCCTGTACTATTTTTGAGGTGATTTCCCTATAATAACGCTTGAAGCACTTGGTATAGCTATTTCCCCAAGCGCTTTTAAGAATAAATACATTTTCCAGGTCAAAGAGTTCACTTCCTGACTTGGGTCAGCAAGTGAAAGAAGAAAAAACGCTCTGCAAAAGCGCTTTATAAAAAAACGAAGTGCGCAGGTAAGTGCCGGGCGGTGGAAAAGAATCACTCACAAAATCGATGGCGTCAGCAATTTCGATTTTTAGATGTGAACAAAGCCTCACACTGCAGCCTGCCCAGATAATACTAATTATACAATGCTGATTGTACAATTATACCAAATATATGCAGTAGGTGGGAGTGAATATACTTGGAATGGATACATTGGGTAGTCCCTCATTACATAGAAGTGGTAGATTGTATCATTAGTGGGCACCTATAGAAGGTGCCCACTATTAGCACAAAACAAGACTACAGAGGGAACACATTTGCCACAATTGTACACGTTTTGCTGCATGTCATGGGAATCTGACTTCTCATTTTTATATGGCAGGACTCAACAGTAATTAACTTCTCCAAGACAACAGTCATTCCGTTTCTTCAAGATGAAGAGAATTCAGTAGAGGCTGAAGCTGGAAATCACATTGATGAAAAGACTTCAAAAAGTAAGGCCCTGGAAGAAGAGAGCAAGTCTGAAGAGCTTGAAGAAAGGGAATCTAGTATTGCCTCCATCTCTAAATCCAAACCACAGATAAAGAGAGTCACCTGGAACTTGAACAGTAAAGAGTCCGAGGAGGACACATCCACCAGACTTCTGTGTAAGGCACTGGACTTCTTTGTACACAAATCTGCTAACTAAAGGCTGTCATACACTGGTTGATTGCCACCAGATCGACCAGCAGATAGATCCCTCTGTGATCGAATATGATCAAAGAGGGATCTATTGGCTGCCTACACTGCAAACAGATTTTGAATTGATTTCACTATGAAACCGATTTGCAATCTGTGGAGCTGCCACTGCCCCATGCATACATTACCTGATCCGGCCGGCGCGAGTCCCTAGGTCTCTGCTGTCTTTTCTCCGCTCTGGGCTCCAGCTTCACTAGAGCGCTCTACTGTTTAAACTTCCTGTCGGGACAGGAAGTAAGTGAAGCCAGCCGGAGCCAAGTGCAGAGAAGTGACAGCGGGGTCACGTGCCTGCGGAACAGGTAATGTAGTGCCGCTAGCGTCACTCATCAGACATTCGAACGCCGCTATCGACGCACTCCCGACCCGCCGGCGATCAAGGGAAATCTTCCGCGCGGACGGAAATCGATCGTTCGGTCAGCATTTGTGCAACGATTTCACAGCAGATTTGATCACAGTGATCGAATCTGCTGTATATCGGCGGGAAATTGTGTAAGTGTATGGGCCCCTTAAGAAAATAACAAGCGACAATGCAGCTTGATTTAGCCGAGCAACATGAAAATTCTTGTGAGGAGAGGAGGAGGAAAAGAGGCAGGGGGCCACCTGCCAAAGTGGAGAGCAGTAAAGTAGTAGAACAACAACCAACATGACTGCTTATTTCAGGAGCATGGTGTGTTATGCTGGGAATACACGGTTTGTTTTGTAGCTGATTAGATGGTTCGATAATTTCCGACATGTCCGATCTCCCTTTCGATTCTTTTGCCGCTCGATTTCTGATAGAAGTGAATGGGAAAAGTTAAGAAAAACGAGAGGAAGATAAGAATCGAGAGCTAAAATCGAGCGGCAAAGACGACCGAGAGCAGAAATGCATGGCAGAAACGAACCGTGTATTCCCAGCATTACAGAGATAGGATGAGGCTGGTACAGTAGTACAGGCATAACGTTTTTTACCAGACTGCAAATGAAAATTAGGAAACCACAATCTAATGTGCGCACTGTCTAAGTTTAGTAACTTTCACGATGGGTGCGTCCAGCCGTACCTAGGGCATTTGGCACCCGGTGCTGGGTATTAGAAGACACACCCCCTAAAAATGGGCGTGGCCACAACCTGCGGCGTGCTTCGCGGCAAAAATGGGCGTGGTCACGACCAGATGAGGGCGGAGCTAACTGTAATTTAAAGTATTAGCTAGTATAGTTGCCCCAGTATAGCTAGTATAGTTGCCCCCAGTATAACTAGTACAGTTTCCCCCAGTATAGCTGCCCCCAGTGAAGCTAGTATAGTTGCCCCCAGTGAAACTAGCTGCCCCCAGTATAGTTACTTTAGTTGCCCCCAGTATAGCTAGTATAGTTGCCCCCAGTATAGCTAGTATAGTTGCCCCACAGTATAGCCAGTATAGTTGCCCCCGCCAGTATAGCTAGTATAGTTTAGTTGCCCCCAGTATAGCTAATATAGTTGCCCCCAGTAAGTATAGTTGTCCCCAGTATAGCTAGTATAGTTGCCCCCAGTATAGCTAGTATAGTTGCCCTCAGTATAGCTAGTATAGTTGCCCCCGCCAGTATAGCTAGTATAGTTTAGTTGCCCCCAGTAAGTATAGTTGTCCCCAGTATAGCTAGTATAGTTGCCCCCGCCAGTATAGCTAGTATAGTTTAGTTGCCCCCAGTAAGTATAGTTGCCCCCAGTATAGCTAGTATAGTTGCCCCCAGTAAGCTAGTATAGTTGCCCCCAGTATAGCTAGTATAGTTGCCCCCGCCAGTATACCTAGTATAGTTTAGTTGCCCCCAGTAAGTATAGTTGCCCCCAGTATGGCTAGTATAGTTGCCCCCAGTATGGCTAGTATAGTTGCCCCCAATATGGCTAGTATAGTTGCCCCCAGTATGGCTAGTATAGTTGCCCCAGTATGGCTAGTATAGTTGCCCCCAGTAAGCTAGTATAGTTGCCCCCAGTATGGCTAGTATAGTTGCCCCCAGTATGGCTAGTATAGTTGCCCCCAGTAAGCTAGTATAGTTGCCCCCAATATGTATAGTTGCCCCCAGTATGGCTAGTATAGTTGCCCCCAGTAAGCTAGTATAGTTGCCCCCAGTAAGCTAGTATAGTTGCCCCCAGTATGGCTAGTATAGTTGCCCCCAATATGTATAGTTGCCCCCAATATGTATAGTTGCCCCCAGTAAGCTAGTATAGTTGCCCCCAGTAAGCTAGTATAGTTGCCCCCAGTAAGCTAGTATAGTTGCCCCCAGTGTAGGTGCCCCAGGAGTGGGAAGCAGTGCTAGATGGAGGGGCTGTGGAGGGGTCCCTCACCTGGGACCCCTCCTTCTGCCTCTCTCTCCCCTCTCCAGAATGTCGGCGACAAGTGCGGGGCGGCCGGAGGCGTATGGACAATTACTCACCTGATTTCCGCGTTCCAAGCGTGGAGCGCAGCGTCATGACGTTACAGGTCTCCGTCTTCAATGCCGCCCACTGTGCTTCCGCTAATCAGGAAGCACAGTGGGCGGCATTGAAGACGGAGACCTGTAACGTCATGACGCTGCGCTCCACGCTTGGAACGCGGAAATCGGGTGAGTAATTGTCCATACGCCTCCGGTGTAGTGTCAGAATGGGCAGCCAAGCAGATTGGGCAGCCCCACATGCGCAGTAGGAGCCTGTGTCCCATTAAATTACGCAGCCACGTAAAACGTCCTAAATATCTCCGCTTTCACACCACATACACTCCCGAAATTTTCAGGGGAGGGAGAGGACCCCCAGATCTAGCTCTATGCCGAATTGCAGCCCCCGAGCCCCGCTGGTTCCCGAGACTAATTGCAGCAAACCTATCTCGGGAACCAGCGGGGCTCGGGGGCTGCAATTCGACACAGAGCTAGATCTGGGGGTCCCCTCCCTCCCCTGAAAATTTCGGGAGTGTATGTGGTGTGAAAGCGGAGTCCTGCGTGGACGCGGGTGAACGGCGTTCACCCACTTTTTCTTCAGAGTGAACGCCGTTCACCCTGGCTTGTGTGGAGGGAGCAGAGCAGAGAAGGCTAGCTATGGGGACAGTGGGGATGGGCGGACATCTCCCCCCCTCCCCCCATCCCTCACCTTTGTGCTCCCCTTCCTGCCTCTCCCCTCCAGCGTTGTTAAGTGTCGGGCCCGGCGACGAAAGTGGGCAGAGACTTTCCGCCTTCTTCCAGCCGCAAGGGACGCTCCGCTCTGTGTGCAGCTAGAAGACCAGACTAGCCGCACACAGAGCGGAGCGTCCCTTGCTGCTGGAACGAGGTAAGTCTCCGCCCACTTTCGCCGCCGGGCCCGACACTTAACAACGCTGGAGGGGAGAGGCAGGAAGGGGAGCACAAAGGTGAGGAATGGGGGGGGGGGGGGGGGGAGATGTCCGCCCTTCCCCACTGTCCCCATAGCTCGCCTTCTCTGCTCTGCTCCCTCCGGGTGGGGGCACACCTGGCTTCCTGGGCACATATACCCCTGCCTACATATACTGGGGACATATACACCTGCCTACATATACTGGGGACATATACACCTGCCTACATATACTGGGGACATATACACCTGCCTACATATACTGGGGACATATACACCTGCCTACATATACTGGGGACATATACACCTGCCTACATATACTGGGGACATATACACCTGC
The DNA here is from genome assembly GCF_040937935.1 of Hyperolius riggenbachi. Taxonomy (NCBI): domain Eukaryota; kingdom Metazoa; phylum Chordata; class Amphibia; order Anura; family Hyperoliidae; genus Hyperolius; species Hyperolius riggenbachi. The sequence continues at coordinate 130,385,198 of NC_090656.1, read as the reverse complement.
CTACATATACTGGGGACATATACACCTGCCTACATATACTGGGGACATATACACCTGGCTACATATACTGGGGACATATACACCTGCCTACATATACTGGGGACATTTACCCCTGCCTACATATACTGGGGACATATACCCCTGCCTACATATACTGGGGACATATATCCCTGCCTACATATACTGGGGACATATACACCTGCCTACATATACTGGGGACATATACACCTGCCTACATATACTGGGGACATATACCCCTGCCTACATATACTGGGGACATATACCCCTGCCTACATATACTGGGGACATATACCCCTGCCTACATATACTGGGGACATATACCCCTGCCTACATATACTGGGGACATATACACCTGCCTACATATACTGGGGACATATACCCCTGCCTACATATACTGGGCATATATACCCCTGCCTACATATACTGGGCACATATACCCCTGCCTACATATACTCGGCACATATACCCCTGGCTACATGTACTGGGCATATATACCCCTGGCTACATGTACTGGGCATATATACCCCTGGCTACATGTACTGGGCATATATACCCCTGGCTACATGTACTGGGCATATATACCCCTGGCGACATATACTGGGGACATATACCCCTGCCTACATATACTGGGCACATATACCCCTGGCTATATATACTCGGCACATATACCCCTGCCTACATTTACTGGGCATATATACCCCTGGCTACATATACTGGGGACATATCCCACTGGCTACATATACTGGGCACATATACCCCTGGCTACATATACTAGGCAACTATACCTCTGGCTACATATACTGGGGACTACTATACTCATGGCTACTTATACTGGGGACACCTATAGACCTGGCTACCTGGGGGTACCTATTTTGGGGGAACTGCTGTCAGATTATCTACATTTTTGTGGAACCGCTGTTGTGTATTTTGGGGAACAGCTGCCAAATTATGTGTATGTTAGGGGAACGGCTGCTGCCAGATTACGTGTATTTTGGGGAACTGCTGCCAGATTGTGTATCTTTGGGGGACCACTACTGCCAGATTATATGTCCTTTGGGTGTTACGTGTATTTTGGGTGATCCGCTGCCAGGTGTCGCGTATTTTGGGGAACTGCTTCCAAATTATGTGTATGTTGGTGGAACTGCTGCTGCCACATTGTCTATTTTGGGGGAACCACTGCCATATTATCTGTACTTTGGAGGAACTTCTACCAGATTATGTGTCTTTTTGGTGAAAAGCTGTGAGATTACATCTATTTTTGGGGGATACACTACGGCAGAGCTCAAACTTCCTCGGCAGACCTTTTACATCACTGCGAAGGTCATGTATATTTGGCCCCACCCATGACCACGCCCACGGTGTGCTTGACCACGCCCATTTTTGGCGCGGCGCAGGAATTCTCCGAGTGAGTCCACTCACTTCTTTTCCCAGGACTAGACCCCTGGACATTACACCGGCCGCCCCGCACTTGTCGCCGCTAATTTCTGGAGGGGGAGAGAGAGGCAGAAGGAGGGGTCCCAGGTGAGGGAGGGGGGATATGTCCCCCCTCCCCACCGCTGCCTCCACAGCCCCTCCTTCTAGCCCTGCTTCTCCCCTCCTGCTGTGCTGCTGTGGGGGGTCGTGGCGACACCCCCCTGGGTGTCTGTCACCCGGTGCGCCACGCCCCCCTGCGCCCTATGATAGAGACGCCACTGGGTGCGTCTTTTAGCTTACTATACAGTATATTGCAGCGCATAGAAAAAAAAGAGGGAAATCAATAAAAAATGAAGTGCGTCACAGTTATGTGAGAATGAATATGCAATTATATCTAGTTTGGAAAATAAGTGTCCATTTTTATTTTCTTTTTTTTGCTAGAAAAGGTCTGAGCAGCCTCCGTTTGCTACAAATGGCATAACCTTTTACTGCCAACTGCTAAGGGCCCATTCACACTGGGGATAGCAAAATATTAGCAAAATCGCTAGCGTTTTGCACCATAAATTTTTTTTCACGCTTTTTGGATAGTTTTCACTGGTCAATTTTGCAATTTTTGAGCGATCGCAACTCATGTTTTTTAACATTTCAAATACGATTGTTCTAAAATCAGAAAAATAGCACTGCATACACCGCGTAATCGTTTACCGCGACTTGCCAGCGATTGCTGCAGTGAGATCACTGCCATATACTTTTAATTACACTAGCACTTTTCAAAGCTCTAGCGTTCTTCAGTAGTAAACGCCCGCAAATCGCCCCAGACTGCCTTGCTTGGATGCAAAAAAGGACCTGCAATAAGAGAGGACCCAGGTCCTAATATACAAGCAAGTGCAGTGCAGAAATCTATATGCTGATTGCTTTCACAAACTAGTCCTATAAGTCAGCCACAAACTGACACAACGGTTGACTTATGATGCCACACAAATAATGTACTGAAGCAATATTACTGGTCAGTGAACTAAAGTAGAACATAAACACACAAGTAGAAACAGAATGTTTTAGGCAACAAATGTATCCTTTCACTGGCAGATATGTGGTAGGTTGATATGGCCCAGTATTATGTGCATATACCAGATGACAACCATTGTGAAAATACATACTGTTATTATTGAAACTAGGTAAAATTGAAATTGTATATTTAATCTTTGTGTAGTAGCACAGAGCCAATTGTGCATTGCTCAAAAAAAGCAGACGCGAGCTGCTCTATGCCACAGCGCAGGGTTGGGTTGTACTGTGTACCTGTATAGTGTAGACCCACATGTATATGGATGCGAGCACGGCCACGAGCAATATTCAGAATTGATGTAGAACATTGTTAGAATGGTTCCCAGTGCAGGAACAGAGGGGCGTATCCAGAGGCCCCCCTTCTCATTTCAGGTACCCTTTAATAATTGTCATACATGTCCTTTTTGGGGGGTTGGTTGTCTAAATTTCCTCATTTGATATGACCATGGACCCTCTACCATTGCATTCTGTGCTGCACCGTTGTGTGGTATCTTACAGCTATTTAGAGCTATGATGTCATGCCTAACCAATAAAAGAGATATATCTCATTATACTAGCATCTTATCACAGATGATTTCTGATTGATTAATGGGAGTAACTTCACTTTATATATTCTCTCATGTAGCTGTGTATCAGCGATCTATAGTAGTAATTGCTTTTGGTGCTTGGGGTACTGAAGTTATACTATGTCTGCCTTGTGCCTATCCCTAGCCTCCAATGACCATCCTAACCCTGAAATTTTTTTATTTTTTTTTCAGATTTACCCAATAGCACAGGGACTAGTGATAGTGTTAGTATCAGTCCTTCATTCCTGGTGAATATAGGATTCCTACATACTTGTAATGCTCGTGGAGTTAAATACCAGAATGGATCTCTATGCCAACTGTAGATGCAAAAATGCTTTGCTATGCTGAACTGCTCCGCCTTTTGTGGTTGTGTATGGTTTATATTTGCTAGTTTTAGAGACGATTTAGTGCACATTAACTAAGAGCTGAGATAATGGACACAACTTGTGCTGTGACAATAATGTAGTTTTGATAATGCAATATTCAGAATTGCATTATTGCTGCAAAGTCTGGATCATCAAATAATAGGCTAGGTGGGTGTTAGGAAATGTTCAGCAACAGATAGGTCTACTGGTTTTCATAGTTAAGGGCTACTTTTTATCCATGTTGCTTTTATCATTAGAATTTGAATAATCAGGAAATTGTTTGGATCAAGTTTTTTGTCTATTAACACTTTCTTCTTTCTTTTAAAGCTCCCCCTTTCCACAGTCCTCAGCTGGAGGATCTCTGGTCATCCCCACAAAAGCATACAGACATTACATTATGCAGTTATGAGCCTGATCCCTCCAGCGAGACTTCCAGCCCAATTACCTGGACTACCACTGACACACCCACGCAGGAGTCTAGGCTACCGCTAGTGAACCCGGCCTCATGGATTGCTGGGAACACACACCTGACACACATTGTGGTGAAGCCTGAGGAAACGACTGTAGTGGATACACCAGACAGACGAAATACACAAGCACCAGACAGGCCAGTGAAAGAGGCTAGTCAGGTTCCATGGATCGCAACAGAAACCCCTCTTCAGGTACCACCCTACAGTGGGATTAAGGTAAATCTGCTGTGTAGGAAAAGACAGTTGTCTTATTTTATTCCTATTCACTCCATGATACAGAGCAATTGCTTCCTCTGCTCCCAAAAAGTTAAAAACGCACCTTTTGCTTTTTTAACACATGGCATGGTAAGTCTAAACTAATGCTAAAAAGAAAGTTTGTTTAGCTGAAATTTGGGGTTTCAAAATACTTAATCACTGTCTAGATCAGGCATAGGCAAACTTGGCCCTCCAGCTGTTAAGGCACTAAAAGTCCCACAATGCATTGCAGGAGTCTGACAGCCACAGTCTTGACTCATAAAGGCAAATGCATTGTGGGACTTGTAGTTCCGTAACAGCTGGAGGGCCGAGTTTGCTCATGCCTGGTTTAGATACAGGATATTTTAGAATCTACAGTTAGTTGTGGACGACACACAAACTGGTCAGAAAAGGCTTTACTCTCTCTTTGGATTCCGCCAGTGGCATTGTGAGGTTAAAGTATCAGCTTCTCATACCCCTAATACTTTGAACAGTGCCCTGATTCTTCCGCTGAGTTATATAGTCCAGCTTCCTATGCAGGCAAAAGTCTGTGGTTATGTGTGCAGTGGATTTTTCTCTTCTGGTGGTGTGATCTGATATTCTGCACACTGGTGCTGCTTTTCCGCTGAAATTGCAAAAATACCAAAGAGCACTCACACTGTGCTTTGATAGTTGCCAATGGTTCTGTGGACTTTTCGGAGTCCAACCAGCCTGGGCGTGCGGCCCACCTTAGGCCGAGGACATGGCTCAGGCAAGTTGATATTGCTGTCAGTAGCGGTATTTGGCGGGCTGCTTCCAGAGTTCAAAGCTAGAGTAGTGTCAGCATCCTCTTTTTAGCTCCTGTGTGCTCACTGTTGGGCGGCCCAGTAAAGGGCTTTTGCTATAGGGATAGGCTATAGCGGCTTATACTTTATTAACCAATTGGAGTAAAAGTGCATTTACAATGTATGTTATAGGAGTACTCCCCTGCTTCCTCAGGTAAGTCCAATAAGTGGACTGACCTGAGGAAACAAGGGAGTGCCCAACGAAACGTGTTGTAAATGTACTTTTACTCCATTTAGTTTATAAACAAAGTATAAAACTTTGTCTATTAGGTATTTGAAGGTAGGCTTGAAGATTTAATACTGTCTTATTTATGTTATTTGATGGATACACACTGCCTAATGTGTGGGGGTATGTCTCATAAACATGATAAAAAGTTCGTAGTATGGTCCACCCCTATCAACTTCTAACAATATCAAACATGCAAAAACAAAGGGTTTTTTTTTTGAACCAAGATTCTTGTAGTTTATTCTTTCTCAATAATCTCTCCAAATCGTGGACTCGTTACATGGGCACAAAGACCAGACTTCCACTTCACATACAAAGACTGCCTGACACGTGTTTTCGCGACCACAGGTCGCTTCCTCAGAGGCACATCGTTTACAAACATCTGTCTAAAAACACACAAATCAAAAATACATACCATTAGAGACCCATGCGCAAGTCAGGATAAAAAGCCACTCCCAGAAATGGGTACAATAAAAAAAACTTACTTGTCTTACCCGTAAACTAGCGAAAGTTACCACCCTGATCTGAAACAATACAGAACACAGTACATAATAAGCTAAAATGCACATTATTAAAGGACTATACAAAGCACCGCCCTAAAAAACATCTCCATAAGCAACCACCATCAACTCCCATATGTGGCAGTGAACTGCCAGTAATATTTTAAAAGTGCTCCACTACCCACCCTCTATATCAGAGAGGGTTAAAATATACATACACCAAGTGTATCCTGTATACAGAAACCACCTACACTATTACATGTGGCACTATGGAGGGTCATGCAATATAACTACATGGGTACTTAGAGGTGGTAGGTTCAAGCTATGGCATGTAACATGAGATGGGAGATGTGTGGTGGTGGGGTGCTATGTGATGGGTGCATGTGTTGCACAGCCTTGTTTTATAGCATTCATTTTTATGCTGTATCCTTGTACACCATATAGACACACTTTGCTGGGATGATGTCTTTTCAGGTGCTATGATGTATTGAAGGCTATATACATGGGGTTAAGGTAACCCATAGACCGGATACTGATGCACCATGTCTGTAATTTCTTTACGGTTCTATGCACATGTATATCTAGGTGGTTTCTGTATACAGGATACACTTGGTGTATGTACCGTATATTTTAACACTCTCTGATATAGAGGGTGGGTAGTGGAGCACTTTTAGAATATTACTGGCAGTTCACTGCCACATATGGGAGTTGATGGTGGTTGCTTATGGAGATGTTTTTTAGGGCGGTACTTTGTATAGTCCTTTAATAATGTGTATTTTAGCTTATTATGTATTGTGGTCTGTATTGTTTCAGATCGGGGTGGTAACTTTCGCTAGTTTACGGGTAAGACAAGTATGTTTTTTTTATTGTACCCATTTCTGGGAGTGGCTTTTTATCCTGACTTGCGCATGGGTCTCTAATGGTATGTATTTTTGATTTATGTGTTTTTTTGACATGTTTGTAAACTATGTGCCTCTGAGGAAGCGACCTTTGGTCGAGAAACACGAGTCAGGCAGCCTTTGTATGTGAAGTGGAAGTCTGGTCTTTGTGTCCATGTAATGAGTCCACAATTTGGAGAGATTATTGAGAAAGAATAAACAAGAATCTTGGTTCAAAAAAACCCCTTTGTTTTTGCATGTTTGATAGTGTGGGGGTATGTGCTGCTTTTAATGTTTTGAGGATGCATGCTGTTACATTGATTGGGAGTGAAGACTATGATATGCCGCCTAATTACATCTGATATTTGGGGAGCACTTTACCTAATTAAGTTGTTAGGGGGGATATGCACAATCATATAACAGCAACAATCCACAAGGACTCGACCCTCCAGGAGTGTAATACAGCAAAATATTTATTTTTATATACAGCGGTGTTACAGCACACTAAAAAGCACAACGTTTCGGGCAGAGGCCCTTTCTCAAGTGCTCAAGTACTCTGGTCACACATTACAATTATATAGTAAATTTAAAATACACGCCACACCCAAATCAATTAGGGGGGCGGGCACATGCTTGCAATTACATTAACCCTTCAATAAACAGAGAGCGGCCAAAAAACTTACAAGAAGCATCTGAGGCTAAAATCTTCATTGAGGCCATACGGTGACTGAGTCCCCAGTTTTTCCATCCACCATGCCTCACGTTTTAATAGGGAGGCCTTGCTACCAAAAGGGGGGAGGAGGAAAGGAATCGGGATCCCCCTTTAGCAAGACATTTTAAGGAAGCTGGACATAGGGTGAGTCAGCTGAGATGGTTGGTTTTGGAGGTTGTGCAGTTCCATGAGGGCCAGGATCGCAAGGCCTCCCTATTAAAACGTGAGGCATGGTGGATGGAAAAACTGGGGACTCAGTCACCGTATGGCCTCAATGAAGATTTTAGCCTCAGATGCTTCTTGTAAGTTTTTTGGCCGCTCTCTGTTTATTGAAGGGTTAATGTAATTGCAAGCATGTGCCCGCCCCCCTAATTGATTTGGGTGTGGCGTGTATTTTAAATTTACTATATAATTGTAATGTGTGACCAGAGTACTTGAGCACTTGAGAAAGGGCCTCTGCCCGAAACGTTGTGCTTTTTAGTGTGCTGTAACACCGCTGTATATAAAAATAAATATTTTGCTGTATTACACTCCTGGAGGGTCGAGTCCTTGTGGATTGTTGCTGTTATATGGACTTTATGGTGAGGTGTGATGGGCCTCTGACCGCATTGGACTCCCCGTGTGATTAATGATCCCTCTGAGGCCGGCAGGTACACTGTGTTCTTGGATTTGAGTATCCATCTCACCTGCAAGGAGCCTTGAGGAACGAATATGTCGTTTGCTGAAATAGCAGGATCAAGTGATAAAAAAGCGGAATTTTACAGCATTTCTTCTGAAGAGAGAGCGGCTATTTTGGAGCTGGGAGATTCTGTGAGATACACGTTTTCCAGTACAGAAGCGGACCCTGTGGAACAGCTTAGAGTGCAACTGGAAGCTGCAACAAGAAAAGAAGTAACGTTATCATTGCATGCTTCAACACTGACAGAATATATAAAAGTTGACAGAATCCCCAGAGGCCTCAGAATTATCCTCTCACCTCTGCTGTGTAAAGAGAATCCTGAATTCCTTGCTAAGTGGCATGGCATTTTGAATAAGTGCTCACAAGATCTAATGCTACTTACAGTACAATACCTGCATCCACAGATTTTGGAAACACAGAAGGAAGTGGAAAAATTAACATCAGAGCTCCTTACCACTGATACCATAGAAGCCTACAATACATTTAAGTTGCAGCTGGACAAGACGATCAAAGACCTTAAAGAGAGTATCCTGAAGGGGAAAATTGATAAATTCAAAAGGGACACGCAAGATTACGATAAAAATCGAGTGTATTCCTGGAGATTGGTGCGACGATTAGCACGGCAGCTCCGTCGGAACCCCCCGCCAGCAGAGGGAGCATCTGATCCAGAGACCTCCGCCAGTGAGCCGGATTACGCGGCCCCTTTTCCCCACACTCAGCCTCCAGAGACCAGGGGAGAAGACGGCAGTCAGCCGAGAGGAAGGGGCGGAGCCGGAAGAGGAAGAGGTCGCGGCGGAGCCGAGCGGAGACCGAGGGCACAGGCTTACAACCGCCCATACACCCGCAGCCAGCACCACCAGTGATGTGTCCGCGGACCCCGCAGGGTGTAGCGGGGGATCCGCTATGGAGGAAGGCTGCACCGCATTTGGGGGTAGCAGGACAGAGCGCAGCGACTGGACAAAGGTATGTGATGCCTGCTGATCCACACGGCACAGCGGGGGATAATGCCTTACAGATCATGGGAGCGGACATAGCCCAGGTTGAACAGGCTGCAAGGGAGATATATGAACTAGAGGTTGACAGACAGGTTGTCACTCTGCATAAAGGAGATTGTGTTGCTGCGCTCTGCCCTGTGCCAGCGGGTGCCCCCCAGTCTACTCAGACTATTGAAAGTGTAACAGAGAATATGCAGAATACTGATGTATTGGCTGACAGAAATGAAACTGTTATTAATATCTCGAGTAGGCAGCTATCATCCACTGAGTATGCTGTTTTGAATAAAGGGTTAGGTTTTGTGCCGACATGTGGTATCAATATGTTTGATGTCAAGGTGGATTTGTTCAAGTACACTAGGAATATCCGCTGGAAAGTGTGGCACAGTTTGAACAGACCAACAAAGGCAGCAGGAAACCTGGATATAGTGCCACATATCAGTATACAAGAGATTCCCAGTAAACTTAAACCACGGAGTAAAGCGGATCCACCGTTCACAAGTAGTTCATTGGAACTGTTTGAGAAATTGGTGCTGAGGGACATTAAGACAAAGGTGGAAAAAAGAAAGGAAAAGCGATTTAATTTGTCCCGGGCAGAGCAATTAGCATTAAATAAGCTTAAGAACGACAAGTCAGTGATCATAAAAAAGGCAGATAAGGGGGGGGCCATCGTTATACAAAATCGTTTAGATTATGTCGATGAGATCAAAAGGCAATTAAGTGATCAGAATATGTATAGGTGTTTGCCTAATGACCCCACGGGACGCTTTAAGGTTGAAATTGATGAATTGCTGAGAGATGCAGCTGATACAGGCGTTATCAGCAAAGATCTGATGGGGGCCTTATTAAAGGAATCACCAAGGGTCCCAGTGTTTTACACCTTGCCGAAGGTGCACAAGGATTTGTTTCATCCCCCCGGCCGACCGATCGTGTCGGCGGTGGGGTCCTTGCTTGAACCATTAGGAATCTATGTAGATACGTGGTTGCAACCTATTGTGAAAGCTGATGAAATCTGCCTTAAAGATACGACCCATTTTCTCAAAATGCTAGACCAGATTAATGTTGATTGTGTGGATTTTCTAGTGAGCATGGATGTGGTGAATCTCTATAACAATATCATCCATAGGGAAGCCTTGACATCTGTGAAAAAGCGGCTACAGGGTGATAGCAGGGTAACGAATGAGATGCTCGTTTTCATTACGACTTTGCTTGAATTTTGCCTTTCCCACTCTTACTTTAGGTTTGGGGATGAGTTTTACCTGCAGATCCTCGGGGTGCCAATGGGGGCCCCTTATGCACCGAGTGTAGCTAATTTGGTAATGTCGGATTTTGAAAGAACATATTTCATTGGTGCTGGGGCCCCGACTGGCATCAGAGGTTACTGCAGGTTTATTGACGACCTTTTCTTTGGATGGTCAGGTACAGAGGAGGAGCTGTGCCAGTTTTTCAGCACGGTGAATGGGGTACATGAAACTATTAAATTTAAAATGGAGTATGATCCCAATTCACTGCATTTTCTTGATGTGGAGGTGAGGAAAAAATCGGGACATTTTGAAACCGATTTATACAGGAAAGCCACCGATAAAAATGGATATCTATTGGCTAGTAGTTGCCACCCCAAGCCATTGGTGAATGGGCTCCCTAAGAGTCAGTACGTTAGAGTACGGAGAATTACATCCTCAGATGAACTGTATGTTAATCAGGCACGGCTCCTCACGCAGGATTTCATTAAAAGGGGCTATAGTAAAGAAAGATGCGAGGAGATAGCAGCAGAGGTGGGAGGATTAGATCGTGAAGCATTAAGAACATATAATAGTGAAAAACAGGATGAGAAAAATGAGGTTAATTTTGTGACCACTTTTTGTAGAGAGTCGAGGATTTTGCGAGACACGATATCTAAGTTTTGGCCGGTGATTGAGGTTGATCCCCAGTTATCCACCATTTGTAGGAATCCACCTAGATTTGTATACAGGAAGGGGAAATCCATCAGGGACCATTTGGTCCGTGCTGATATAGGAAGAACAGGGGGGCCCACACAAACGTTTTTGGGACCACCAAGAGTTGGTACCTTCCCCTGTCTGCACTGTCAAAATTGTAATGGTATCATCAGGGGGGCAGAGGTGAGACATCCACGACAGGGTACCCCAATTCCCCTTAAAAATTATGCCACATGCGACACTAAAGGGGTGATATATTACATCAAATGTCCCTGCGGACTGGCCTACGTAGGACAAACTAAGAGAGAAGTAAAGTCTCGGCTTAACGAACATAGGAGCAACATACAGAACCCCAATACTACCAAAAGGGGGGAGGAGGAAAGGAATCGGGATCCCCCTTTAGCAAGACATTTTAAGGAAGCTGGACATAGGGTGAGTCAGCTGAGATGGTTGGTTTTGGAGGTTGTGCAGTTCCATGAGGGCCAGGATCGCAAGGCCTCCCTATTAAAACGTGAGGCATGGTGGATGGAAAAACTGGGGACTCAGTCACCGTATGGCCTCAATGAAGATTTTAGCCTCAGATGCTTCTTGTAAGTTTTTTGGCCGCTCTCTGTTTATTGAAGGGTTAATGTAATTGCAAGCATGTGCCCGCCCCCCTAATTGATTTGGGTGTGGCGTGTATTTTAAATTTACTATATAATTGTAATGTGTGACCAGAGTACTTGAGCACTTGAGAAAGGGCCTCTGCCCGAAACGTTGTGCTTTTTAGTGTGCTGTAACACCGCTGTATATAAAAATAAATATTTTGCTGTATTACACTCCTGGAGGGTCGAGTCCTTGTGGATTGTTGCTGTTATATGGACTTTATGGTGAGGTGTGATGGGCCTCTGACCGCATTGGACTCCCCGTGTGATTAATGATCCCTCTGAGGCCGGCAGGTACACTGTGTTCTGGGATATGCACAATCAACAGACCAGTTTGTACTTCCTCTCCATCACAACCGTAGCTACGAGCAACTAAATTGCCGTTAAGTGAACACCTTTAGAATCATTCACAGTCAATTTTGGACATCAACATGATTTATTTTCTGCCAATAAAATCGCATTTCTCTGATCACTCGGGTGATTCTTTGTTGAAAATGGTACAGTTGGTGAGCACTTTAAAGTATCTTTTCAAAGTTTTTACTTTACCTTGTGAGCTGGAGTGATTCTGAGTAGGAAAGCGCTTCCAATGTGCATTTCCGAGTTTCGTATGAAACCGAAGCTTTACATCTGTGGATGTGGCATGGGGGGATAACTCGTTGCATTACACACTCCAATGCTTTGTCCTCCCGGCTTTGAAGGAGGAACTATCGGAGTGATGTGGAATGCAACTACCAGTGGTGAGGACAAGGTTGAGTTAACACACCCTCCTCAACCACCACCATGGCCCACAGGTGTAAAACTGATTGGGCACCTGGAAGCTCATCCCTAGTTCTGAGCAGAGCCCTTCAGGTGATGGGAAATAAACATATAGCATGTGAAGAATTCAGCATAGTCCTTGGTCACAGAGCTATAGGGTGCAGCTTCTGGGACCATTTTCATTGATTTTGTATTTCTGCTCATTTTTGTATGACCTTTTGTAAGACCTGAAAAATTACTAATAATTCTGTCCTGCCACAGGTGTTCCCACAGACTCTGCCTCCATTACCACTCCCACCAGTCTTTCCTCCATATGCCCCTGTGAATGAACCTGCAGTACCATGTGTTGTTCACAGCAGTCAAACAATTCTTAGCCAGACGCCGAAGGCTGGCAGTCTGGCAACTGTGAATGAATCTAAAATGCAAGCAGCAAATACAGGTAATATTTCATATTTCAGTGTTTTTATTCTTTTCCTCTTCACGGTGAAGCATTCCGCTGCACATAAATCCACCTCTAGGCTGGTACCCTTTTCTGGACTCCATAGGTGTCAGAGAGCGCCTGCATCTGGTGAACACTTATTACTGTATTGCTTTAGAAGGGCCTTGTATGATGTTAAAGAGAAACTCCAACCTAGAATTGAACTTTATCCCAATCAGTAGCTGATACATGAGAAATATAATGCTTTTCACAAACAGACCATCAGGGGGTGCTGTATGATTTTGTGCTGAAACCCCTCCCACAAGAAGCTCTGGGACCGCGGTACTCTGGGCAAACTGCCACAATGTAGCAATGTTCACAGACAGAAAATAGCTGTTTACAGCTGTCTGTAACAGCCAAAACAGCTAGGAGCAGCTACATAACCTGCCCACAGTAAAAATGTCACCATGTAATAAATGTCAGAATGTAAATCGGGGAGAGGAAAGATTTTACAGTGAGCAAACACTGACTAAATCATTTATACATTATTATGGTAAAAAATGAAGCACTTTTTTTACTACATTATTTTCACTGGAGTTCCTCTTTAATGGTCACTAACTCACCAATCAGTCTCACATTTACTCACTCTGCCTCACATTCGCTCCATTTTCTCATTAACTTTTTTCTATCGCTCACTCATGCTCACTCTCATTTGCACTTCTCAGCTAAAAATCTAATTTTTTTGTGTCCTTTTTAAAATTCCCCTCAAGGATATTAAAGCGGAATATAACCCTGCATTTCAACTTTGCTCTAAAATATTATTTACAGCATATTATATGCAAAAAGCATTTTTTTTTTTACTAGACCAGCATTGGAAGGGTTAAACACAGAGGATTAAAGTTCCGTGGAGAGATATGCAGAAGTTCAGATAGATGCATTCTATTTAGTTGAATGTATCTATTGATAAATGTTACACACTCTTTGGCTGTCCTCCAAGCTCCTTCTCAGTGAGAGAGAGTGAGTCACATTCAACACTTAGATACATTTATGTAAACAAAATGTATCTATTTCAGCTTTGGATGCGTCTGCAGAAATCTCCAGGAACTTTAAAGCCCTGTGTAACCCTTCCAATGCTGGTCTAGTAAAAAAAAAAAATGCTGGTTGCATATAATATACTGTAAATAATGTTTTAGAGCAAAGTTGAAATGCAGGGTTATATTTCGCTTTAAACACTTCTTCCATAATTCACTCTGAACAAGATTTGCTTATTTGATATACTTTTTTTTTATACTGTACCTCATTCCAAGTGAATGTGAAAGCAGTAATAAGATTCAAGTGTAGGATTGTTTTTCTTTATTTGAAATGTCAAATGATTATTGAGTTATAATTTGAGTTTTTGTTTTTTTGTATGGTTTAATAGGCGAAGAGCAAGGAAAGTCAAAACATAAAAAAGGAGAGAAAGTTAAAAATGAAGAGGTAAGATAGTGCTCTCATATTTCATACTCTGGGTATATTCAGAAAAAAAGTGTTATTTTTGTCATACAGCTTTCTGATGACAATTTTGTCAGCAAATTTTGTCAGCATGTAGGCCCCGTCTTGAAGTGGAATGATCATGTAGTTTTAGTGAGCGGTTTATTTTAGGAAAGCCTTTGGAACTCTGCCCCTTCATATTCCACCACTTGAACGTCCTATTCTCCTCAGGACTGTTAAAACCACACTTATTAATGCTGTCTATTACCAACAACCTCTTCCTTTTTCCTATGTGGGAGTGCCCAGCCACTTTTCAGTGATGACCTGACAAAAGATTTGCTAGTGTTACCCTCTGCACCGGGCATGGGCAAACTTGGCCCTCCAGCTGTTGAGGAACTACAAGTCACACAATGCTTTGCAGGAGTCTGACAGCCACAGTCATGACTCATAAAGGCAAATGCATTGTGGGATTTGTAGTTCCTTTACAGCTGGAGGGCCAAGTTTGCCCATGCCTGCTTTACACTTTGACCAAAATCCAAGAAAAATATGAGGCTTCAGGTTTAGCTAGATCAGACAATGGATCAGCACACTGATGGGCTATAGACATCCTGCTAGACCTGATTTAATTTGAAAGTAGGCAAATAAAGAAAAATGGAAAGCTGGCACTGCTGCAGGTGTCAAATTGCAATTGGTGGAGCACATACCCTGTGAGAAGAGGCGTGGGTGGTGGTGGGTGTTGGGCACTGGATGCCTGACGGCCGTTTCGCGCTGAACAGCGCTTCTACGGCAGCCTCCTAACAAGTAACTGGCTAAAACCGCTTCCCACCTAGGTAGTACTCAGACACGTCTCCAAAGTGCAGGGTGCTCGTATTACACGCTCTCAACCTGACCGATTTCGGCCTCCTGCTGTCATCAGGGGTATTGAGAGCGGGCAGGCAATCAACCATTATATATAGAAATAGCACGAATTATGATATTTCTATATCCAATGGATGACGGAAGGAGGCCGAAATCGGTCGGTTTGAGAGCGTGCAATATGAGCACCCTGCACTTTGGAGACGTGTCTGAGTACCACCTAGGTGGGAAGCGATTTTAGCCAGTGGGTCCTATTGGAGTTAGAACCCACAGAAGTGAGTGTGACATTACTACTTTTTTATGTACTTTGTTGTAACATTACAGCTGGATCAAGATTGCTTGAAACTGAGGGAGTCCCCCATTTTTTCTGCTTTCTTCTTGTCGTTGTGTATGTGACACTGGAGTAAAGGAAGGAGGGGACACCCCAGCATCAGAGTGTTATATTGGAACTTCAGCGCAGCAATCTTGAGCTATTAAAAGTTTCTCGGATTCACTTTAAATATCACTGTGTATTCAGGCCTGTGGGGATCTGGAGACATGTTTCACGCCTGATGGAGGCATGTAAACGGCATTATCCATTCCCTGATTCACATAGTCGTCTGGAGGTATCACTGGGAGGCAATTTTACATGGGAAGGTGGATGACTGTGGCCCAGAATAGACAGATTAAGTTTTTTGTTGCCAAAATGACCATATTAAACATTGGAAGAAATTACTAGTTCCCATTGCAGAGGTGAAGTCCAGGATTAACTTTTTCTTGCCCAACAAAAAGCTTACCAGTACCCTACATGATAGTCACCAAACGATTCTAAAAATAAGGGAACCCTGAATCCAGCTAAACTTCCCATTGTGAGCTAGCCTTACATAATTCTAGTCCCAATTATAAGTTTTGAGGAGCAACCTTTCCTTGATCTGCCTGGCCAGCGAGGGGGTTTGGGGTCCAGATGGCAGGACTCTCTGAAGACTAGACATCACAATACAGTCTGGATGCTGCAATAGTGCATACGTTCACTCCAGACCCCTTTCTTATGGAAACAATATAGATATCCCTCCATTACAAGCAGAAATAGTAATTAATCAATGTAATAATTTATCAGCACTATAATTCGAAGCAGGTAAAAAGGGCATATATGGCAAATGTTTAAGAAGAGCACAATGTTATTTGCGTTTTTTGTGGCGCCCACAGTATAAGGGTGTACAATATTTTTAATGGCAATAGGAATTCTCAATTCAAAATCCATTTAGTGGAAGTCTCCATATGAAAATCATAGGGAAATTCATATAACAAATATATGCAATAGGAAGTCTCCATACAAAAATCACATAGTGGCAGCCTCCCTTTCACTGTAATTCTGCTAATCGTGGGACAGTTAAGGCATAGGCACCAGGGGGTTAAGGGTTAAGCGGGGGGTGGGGGGGGAGGGAGTTTAAGGGTTTAGCATCGGTAGAGGGAGGGTAAGGGCCTATTTACTATTAATGCGTTGGTATTAGTATGCAGTTTTTCCATAGCAGTGCATTGTGAAAAAGATTTCAGTTAAAACATGTATAGTGGGAACTGTGCCATAGGAAAACATGAACATTACTTTGAAAATCAGCTTGCTTTCAGTTTTAACTGAGAGCAACTGATTAAAGGGACTCCGAGCAGTGCAGAAACTATGGAAAGATGCATATCATTTTAAAGCTCTCTTTCTCCTCTTTCCAATGATATATAAATTGCCGCCTTACGCCTTTTAGTTTTCGGTATTTTCGCGATTGAAAGTGCCGCGGCCGCGGATTCAATCGCGAAAATAAAGAAAACTAAAAGGCGTAGAGCGACGATTTAGGTGTCGCCAGAAAGAGGAGAAAGAGAGCTTTAAAATGATATCCATCTTTCCATAGTTACTTGTATTACACAGGACGACACTTTCCCCAGTGTCAGCAGCTCCATTCAGCAGAAAAAGTCGGCCTGTGTAATACAATGTAACTATGGAAAGATGGATATCATTTTAAAGCTCTCTTTCTCCTCTTTCTGGCGACACCTAAATCGTTGCCCTGCACTTTTTAGTTTTCTTTATTTTCGCGATTGAAATCGCGGCCGCGGCAATTTCAATCGCGAAAATAGCGAAAACTAAAAGACGTAGGGCAGCGTTTTATATATCATTGGAAAGAGGAGAAAGAGAGCTTTAAAATGATATGCATCTTTCCATAGTTTCTGCACTGCTCGGAGTCCCTTTAAGTGTAAAAGGGGCCTTAGTGTTGGGCATTGGTGGGTTCAGTGTGAGAGTAGGGTTAGGTTATAGTAAAATATCTGTAAAGATTACAAATATCGGAATTAGGCAGTAGAATATACAGTACGTAATTCTACAGATATTTTACTAGCGGCAATATTCGGTGCCCTTTATTACATGCATTCCTATAATTGATGCCCTGTGATCAGTTTTTAGAGAACATGCAACTCAATCACTCCCAAGAAACGAGGACAAACTGAAATGGAATGATCAATGCATGAAAAACGGGCACACCAACATATGGAAACTCCTTCCTAAAGGACTTCTGAGAGGAGGGGCTTAAACAAATTATATTCGCCTGAGGCTTCTTTCAGCCCATAGCAGCAATCTCGTGCCCTCGCTCAGCCCCGGTCCTCCTAGTTATCCCGCTGGCCGCCTGTGAAGATCGCGACCCTGGCGGCGGGTCGGGTCTTCTGCACGTCATCTGGCCCATACTGTGCCTGTGCACAACTACTGCGCAGGCGCGGTAGGTGCCAGATGACGTGGATGCAAAGCCCCCGGGTGAGTAAAATTTGTTTAAGCCCCCTCACCTCGGAAGTCCTTTTAAGAAAACATGTATAGCAGTCAAATATGCAAAAAGGCTGTGTCTCCCAGCTCAATGCTGGGCATCTCTGTATCAGGAATAACCAAGCCACAGGAGCCAAAGAGAATCTCTTAAAGTAGATATAAATGGCAGTGAGGGATGTCATGTAGAGCAGTACCTTAAAGTAGGAGACCATTTATTTGAAGTTGTAAATAAACCTCCCGTTGCAGTGTGTCTATAGAAGTCAAAGGAGGATGAATTGCTGATGACTAAAGTATTGACAGTGCGATTTTTAGTAAATGATCATATTTTTGATAGAATTATTCAGATTGAAAGAAAAGATTGTATTTAACCAATCCACACCACAAAATAATCCAGCATGTGATCATATCGAAACTAGTTGCAGTTATAGATTTATGGAAAAATCTGTCACGCTGATCGACCATTCTTTAAGGAAACCATCAATAATACGATAATTTAGGATTCATTGAGCACGCCAGGTTCTCTGTTTTCATGCAATAATATCTAAAAAAAAAATTGAGAATAAGAAATTCTACTGTTAAAGCGGTTTAAAACCCTGACATAATATTCAATAAAAACATGTTTTCCTACTCTTTATATGCCGTACGGTTATCATTTTTGCATTTGAGCATGAGTATTCTTCATTTAGAGATTATAGGTTCCCAAAAGTACAGTTTTTTTTGCTTTGGGAGCTGACTTTGCATTTTATTAATAACTGGTTTTATTCATTATGTATTGAAGGCAGACATGCTTTGACTCTCGGTCTGTGTTGAGCAGCTTCTCCACAGTCAGAGAATGTGTCATATTCCTCACTTGATACATTTACAGGGACTCCGAGCTCTAACTATAAACAAAATTGGTACTTACCTGGGGCTTTCTGCAGCCCACCGTAGGTCGGGAGGTCCCCCGGCATGGTCCTGGCTCCTCTCCCGGTCCCTTTGCCGCATACCGCACCGCCGACACCCAGGCCAGGTGTCCGGCTCCCACTTCCTGAACTGGGACGCTCTTCGTCATTACGCCGGCCGCTGCGCGTCATCACGGCGGCCGGCGTGACACTACTGCGCATGCGCAATTTAACCGCACATGCACAGTACTGTCACGCCTGCCACCGTGATGACGTGCAGTGGCCGGCGTAATGACTAAGAGCGTCCCGGTTCAGGAAGTGGGAGCCCGGCGCGGGTGTCGCCGATGCGACGGAGGGACCGGGAGAAGAGCCAGAAGGACGCCGAGGGACCTCCCGAACTACGGTGGGCTGCAGAAAGCCCCAGGTGAGTACCAATTTTGTTTATTTTTTTAGGTCAGGCTCCCTTTAAGTAAAGACAAGATAACATAATCTACAACTTTGGATGCTCTACATTTCACTGCACTGAACTTTCAAGCTCTGTGTGTAATCCTTCGAATGCTGGTTTAGTAAAAAAAAACAAAAAAACATGCTGGTTGCATATAATATGCTGTAAATAATGTTTTAGAGCAAAGCTGAAATACTGGGTTATATTTCGCTTTAATGGACACCTTAAGCAAAAATGTTACACATACAATAGTGGGGCAGTCTGGTAACTGCATTGTGTTCCAGCAGGTGCACCTTACATTTCATGTTCTGTTTGCTGTTCCTGATTTGAAGCATACAGTGCTATTCCTGCATGAGACCAGATATTTCACCGTTAATATTTTGATTATTTTTCCAGTACATGAAGAAACTTCACATTCAGGAGCGAGCAGTGGAAGAGGTCAAGCTGGCCATCAAACCTTTTTATCAAAAGAGGGAAATCACAAAGGATGAATACAAAGAGATACTTCGTAAAGCTGTACAGAAGGTGAGCTCCAAATGACTTCATGCCAAAGTGTGGTTTGGGGACTTAGGGCTGGTTCAGACGGACGTTTGGAGGCGTCGCGTTCGTTGGCGTCGCGGCGGCAATGCGTTCGGGCTTTCAGCAGCGTTCGCATTGCGTTCGGATGCGGTCGCGTTTTTTCTTCCCCTAGGGGAACATTACCCGTCGCGGTTAACCGCCCCTGGAAGCAACATGTAGCTTCCAGGGGCTCCTTGAACGCCAGTGAAAATCGGGACCCGAACGCTGCGTTCGTGCAAACGCGCGTAAAAGCTTGGTACAAACGCTCCCATTCACTTGAATGGGAGCATTTAACGCCAAGCCCTGAACGCTGGCAGTAAACGCTCTGTAAGCGTCCGTCTGAACCAGCCCTAAGCAATAATGTATTATACTTGCATTATTTAATGTACCCTTTATGTACAGTATAAGCCTGCATTGTGTGCTTATAGTGATGGTAAACTACCTACAGTATGTGCTGATCCCACTAAAGAATGTTTTTTGAAACAGTTTTATGCAGATATAGTCACTCTGTGCACTCATTGTCTCACTGTAAAGACGGCAATTGGTGTCTGTCACAATTTTCTTTCGATTTTCGGACTATCTGATAATTTCATTAGGTTATTAATTGGATTGGGAGTAAATATTGGCCTGTGTGTACTTGGCCCAAGGTTGCCCATACATTACTCGATATTGCAGGCCGATCGACCTCGATATTGCAGGCCGATTTGATAATCGCTTCCTAGCTGTAATCTGTTGAATGGATAAGGAATGCAGGAAAATCTCAGTCGCTCAGGGCTAAATCCGGTGCGTAGTGGTATTCAATATTGTGGCAACCAGCGTACCCCAGGCCAGATTCTTCCCCCACCCCACCCACTCGCAAGTGTATATGTTTGTGTAGCCCCCCCCCCCCCCCCCTGTTGCCCTGTGCAGTGTTAAAGACTCCCCACCTGTTCTTTGTAACACTAGTGCATGTTGTGATGTCACTACATGCTCTGAGTCAGGTTGTAGTGGTACTCGTGGTGATGCTGAACACTGGAGGAGGCCAGGAGTTGCCCCAGTAGATAGGTTAGACCAGCCGTGCCCAACCTACGGCCCGCGGGCCATTTGTGGCCCGCGAAGCCAGTTTCTGTGGCCCGCGCGGTGTCTGCCTGCGGAGGGGGAGAGGATCGGGTGGTATTGCGTAGTATGGCACTCGGCGGGACGCGCATTCACCAGCATGTGCTTGTATTCAACCCCGGGTAGTGCTGGGAGAGTCAGAAAGCCTCGCTCATTGGTTACTGCAGGAACCTTCCTTCAATAGGAATCAGCCTAGTTCCTACTGGAGGAAGGTTCCTGCAGTAACCAATGAGCGAGGCTTTCTAACTATCCCAGCACTACCCGGGGCTGAATACAAGCACACGCTGGTGTATGCGCGTCCCGCCGAGTGCCATACTACGCAATAAAATCCGATCCTCTCCTCCTCCGCAGGCAGACACCGTGGGCAGACAACGGGACACGCTGTGTCAGCCCCACACAGAGCCGACAGCCCCCTCAGCCCCACACAGAGCCGGCAGCCCCCTCAGCCCCACACAGAGCCGGCAGCCCCCTCAGCCCCACACAGAGCCGGCAGCCCCCTCAGCCCCACACAGAGCCGGCAGCCCCCTCAGCCCCACACAGAGCCGGCAGCCCCCTCAGCCCCACACAGAGCCGGCAGCCCCCTCAGCCCCACACAGAGCCGGCAGCCCCCTCAGCCCCACACAGAGCCGGCAGCCCCCTCAGCCCCACACAGAGCCGGCAGCCCCCTCAGCCCCACACAGAGCCGGCAGCCCCCTCAGCCCCACACAGAGCCGGCAGCCCCCTCAGCCCCACACAGAGCCGGCAGCCCCCTCAGCCCCACACAGAGCCGGCAGCCCCCTCAGCCCCACACAGAGCCGGCAGCCCCCTCAGCCCCACACAGAGCCGGCAGCCCCCTCAGCCCCACACAGAGCCGGCAGCCCCCTCAGCCCCACACAGAGCCGGCAGCCCCCTCAGCCCCACACAGAGCCGGCAGCCCCCTCAGCCCCACACAGAGCCGGCAGCCCCCTCAGCCCCACACAGAGCCGGCAGCCCCCTCAGCCCCACACAGAGCCGGCAGCCCCCTCAGCCCCACACAGAGCCGGCAGCCCCCTCAGCCCCACACAGAGCCGGCAGCCCCCTCAGCCCCACACAGAGCCGGCAGCCCCCTCAGCCCCACACAGAGCCGGCAGCCCCCTCAGCCCCACACAGAGCCGGCAGCCCCCTCAGCCCCACACAGAGCCGGCAGCCCCCTCAGCCCCACACAGAGCCGGCAGCCCCCTCAGCCCCACACAGAGCCGGCAGCCCCCTCAGCCCCACACAGAGCTGGCAGCCCCCTCAGCCCCACACAGAGCTGGCAGCCCCCTCAGCCCCACACAGAGCTGACAGCCCCCTCAGCCCCACACAGAGCTGACAGCCCCCTCAGCCCCACACAGAGCTGGCAGCCCCCTCAGCCCCACACAGCTGGCAGCCCCCTCAGCCCCACACAGAGCTGACAGCCCCCTCAGCCCCACACAGAGCTGACAGCCTCCTCAGCCCCACACAGAGCTGACAGCCTCCTCAGCCCCACACAGAGCCGGCAGCCCCCTCAGCCCCACACAGAGCTGGCAGCCCCCTCAGCCCCACACAGAGCTGGCAGCCCCCTCAGCCCCACACAGAGCTGACAGCCCCCTCAGCCCCACACAGAGCTGGCAGCCCCCTCAGCCCCACACAGAGCTGGCAGCCCCCTCAGCCCCACACAGAGCTGGCAGCCCCCTCAGCCCCACACAGAGCTGACAGCCCCCTCAGCCCCACACAGAGCTGACAGCCTCCTCAGCCCCACACAGAGCTGACAGCCCTCTCAGCCCCACACAGAGCTGACAGCCCTCTCAGCCCCACACAGAGCTGACAGCCTCCTCAGCCCCACACAGAGCTGGCAGCCCCCTCAGCCCCACACAGAGCTGACAGCCCTCTCAGCCCCACACAGAGCTGGCAGCCCCCTCAGCCCCACACAGAGCTGACAGCCTCCTCAGCCCCACACAGAGCTGACAGCCTCCTCAGCCCCACACAGAGCTGGCAGCCCCCTCAGCCCCACACAGAGCTGGCAGCCCCCTCAGCCCCACACAGAGCTGGCAGCCCCCTCAGCCCCACACAGAGCTGGCAGCCCCCTCAGCCCCACACAGAGCTGGCAGCCCCCTCAGCCCCACACAGAGCTGGCAGCCCCCTCAGCCCCACACAGAGCTGGCAGCCCCCTCAGCCCCACACAGAGCTGGCAGCCCCCTCAGCCCCACACAGAGCTGACAGCCCCCTCAGCCCCACACAGAGCTGACAGCCCTCTCAGCCCCACACAGAGCTGGCAGCCCCCTCAGCCCCACACAGAGCTGACAGCCTCCTCAGCCCCACACAGAGCTGACAGCCCTCTCAGCCCCACACAGAGCTGGCAGCCCCCTCAGCCCCACACAGAGCTGACAGCCCTCTCAGCCCCACACAGAGCTGACAGCCTCCTCAGCCCCACACAGAGCTGACAGCCCTCTCAGCCCCACACAGAGCTGGCAGCCCCCTCAGCCCCACACAGAGCTGACAGCCCTCTCAGCCCCACACAGAGCTGACAGCCCCCTCAGCCCCACACAGAGCTGGCAGCCCTCTCAGCCCCACACAGAGCTGGCAGCCCCCTCAGCCCCACACAGAGCTGGCAGCCCCCTCAGCCCCACACAGAGCTGGCAGCCCCCTCAGCCCCACACAGAGCTGGCAGCCCCCTCAGCCCCACACAGAGCTGACAGCCCTCTCAGCCCCACACAGAGCTGGCAGCCCCCTCAGCCCCACACAGAGCTGACAGCCTCCTCAGCCCCACACAGAGCTGACAGCCCTCTCAGCCCCACACAGAGCTGGCAGCCTCCTCAGCCCCACACAGAGCTGGCAGCCTCCTCAGCCCCACACAGAGCTGACAGCCCTCTCAGCCCCACACAGAGCTGACAGCCTCCTCAGCCCCACACAGAGCTGACAGCCTCCTCAGCCCCACACAAAGCTGACAGCCTCCTCAGCCCCACACAGAGCTGACAGCCTCCTCAGCCCCACACAGAGCTGACAGCCTCCTCAGCCCCACACAGAGCTGACAGCCTCCTCAGCCCCACACAGAGCTGACAGCCTCCTCAGCCAGCACACTACAGGCCACTCTGATACCATTGCTGCATTAATCTGCCCTGTGCATACACCCAAACAGCCACAAACTTCTCATTAAGAAAATGTGCTTCAAATGGTGAGTACAACAATTCTTATATTGTCATTTTCTTTCCATTTCCAACACCATGTTAACTGTTACTAGAAAAACGTTAAACGTTTTACATCGAAATTTTGTATGCATGTGTTCCGGCCCTCGAGATTTTTCTTGATTTGAAGTTCGGCCCTCGGGCCAAAAAAGGTTGAGCACCACTGGGTTAGACTTAAAGGACAACTGTAGTGAGAAGAATATGGAAACTGACATATTTATTTCCTTTTAAACAATACCAGTTGCCTGGCAGCCCTGCTGATCTATTTGGCTGCAATAGTGTCTGAATCACACACCTGAAACAAGTATATAGCTAATCCAGTCAGACTTCAGTCAGAAACGCCTGATCTGCATGCTTGTTCAGCGTCTATGGCAAAAAGTATTACAGGCAGAGGATCAGCAGGATAGCCAGGCAACTGGTATTGCTTAAAAGGAAATAAATATGGCAGCCACTATATACCTCTTGCTACAGTTGTCCTTTAAGCATGGCCACATACACTTTGGGAGGGGGACGGTAGGCAAGCACCACTAGGATGATTTCCGATAAATTTCATGCTGAAATCTATTGGAAATCTGTGTGCCGTGATTGAGCAAGCTATAGATCCCTCTGTGATCAGATCTATCTAATGGTCGTTCTGGACATAAATTGAATGCTGTATGACCTCCTTAAGTATACATAAACTAACGTTTTAAATGCCTGCTGATGAGCATATCTGTAACCAATGCCTGTGTTCTGTCACATACTGTGGGGGCCACATACTGTGTCACAAAATACAACCCAATCCAAAATCTCCCAGACCTCTCTGCAGTGTTGACATTTCATTGATTGCTACCTGAGCAGGAGGTGTTCTTACTGGTGGAGATCATGTCATGTGGCCCCCTGCAATTCCACCATTAGTCAGTGTTTTGGTTCCAGATTCTGCTCCATAGGAAGTATTGGTACACTTCATATTCAGCTTAAAGGTAATCTCCAAGCTGGGGAAAAAAAAAAAAAAAAACTACATAGCCAGGGCTTCCTCCAGCACCTGGCAGCCGATATGTCCCTCGCCGCAGCTCCGCTCTCAGCTGCTGGCTCCCAATCCCTGACGGTGCAGGTCGTCCTCTACTGTGCAAGCGCTGCTGTTAATCACTCGCGCGTGGTGTGGACCTGGTGAGGTCGGCCTCTGCCGGGATCCAGCGGCTGAGAGTGGAACTGCAGTAAGAGACATAGCGGCTGCTAGGGGATGGAGGAAGCCCTGAGTAAGTAGGTGTGATTTTTAGGGGGGGGAGCAGCTCTGATATTCCCTTTAAGCATAAAATGCAATTTAACATGATATTTTGCACAGTATTCGTTTTCTTTGTTGTTCAGAAACATTATTCTAAGAGTTAATGTTATCAGTATCATTGTGAGGTAAATCTGGCTTGCATGCAGATTTAATGCAAATTGTGCGCAACTCAGCCTTGGGCTGCTCAGATTCAGCATTTGATTGGTCCAGTTTCTGGCAGCATAAAATTTGCATGCAAGGCAGAATTATTTGGATCTCACTTACCATCTGAAGTTATCAGTAGTAATCTAGTATGATCACTCAACTACTCTCTGGAAGCAACCTGTTACTCTATTATGCCTATAGTACACACGATGAAAGTTAGAATAAGATGGCGCTGGGTCAGCTGCCACGGCACATAGCTCCTCTTTTTTTCCTTCTTTTCCTTTGCTTTTTTTCGCTATTTTGGACTGTTTGAACATTTTTTCATTGTTATATATTGCCTCACAGTGCACCACAGGTCTTCTGTGCCTGTGATGCACACGGTACGGTACAGGCACATACCTCTAGCTCACAGCGGAGCCCGCACAGCTCTCCGGATTCCGCTGCCCGCCTCCAGGCCACCCACGTGGAAAGACAGACACACGGAGTCCACACACCTGGATCGCTCCAAAACCTGGCTCCGACAGACACTGTGGAACTCCCCATCCTCCTGGAGCCCCCAGCCTCCTGTGAGCCACCCCACAAGACCGCGCTGGCCGGCTTGGCCCCCCTACGTGGCCTGACGCAACGGAGAGGTGCCCGCACCCTGTAGCCGACCAACAGGGCTGCCTCCCTTGCGAGCCTGCCTAAACACCAGAGCCTGGAGCCCCATCAGAGCCCGGATACTGCAGATGTAGCAGATCCAGAAGCACCAAACCCACACAGCAACCGCCGACAACGGAGAGACGCCGCTCTCTGGAGTCCCGATCCCTCACGGACTAGACCGCAGCCTGCCATCAGTCCTTTGGCGCCGGGCAGGACAGAACAGCAGCCAGGCACCACACGCTGCTGATAAGCAGGGGGACGGCGCTTTCCGCATCCTGAAGTCCCGGTCCTCCAGTGCGCCTGAAGCCTCCCGCCGCTGCTGCTGCTGATCTCTGGCCCACGCGGCCACCCACGTGGGGACCACGTGGAGCAGCATAGAGCTCTATAGGCTGCTCTCACCACTGCCTCCGCCTAGCTCCCAGCAGCAGCTCAATCCACCTACTGCAGCTGGAGCAGCCCTCCACCATCACCGCCGAGCAGCCCTCTGCCGCCACCTCAGGCCCCCCAAGACCACCCACGTGGAGGAGCCTGCTACTGCTACCGCTGGACCACTGCTGGCTGACACCGCCGGACCACCACCACCCGGAAGCTCCTCCATCCAGTCCACCGGACCCAAGAACCCCAGGTTCCACAGACTGGCAACAACTGCACCCCTCACAGACTCCACACAGAAAGGGTAAGGGCCTAACACACTCTACCACCCTTCCTCCCCTATGCCCAGCCTGCTTGCTGCTGCATTCCCCTGTTCTGTGTTGTACGCTGCATGTGAACTCTGGACTGAACTCCGTGCTGACTGCTGAACTTTGTGTCTGATAAACTAGCTTGCTAACCTGGTACCTGCTGCTTGCATTCCCCTGATCTACTACCTTGGAGTACCTGCTGCTTGCATACCCCTGAACTGCTTAACTGCTGGGCCATGTCTGGCTAGCTTGCTATTGGGGGTATCTGCTGCCCGCATATCCACGAGCTGTTCTGCTACCGCTGAACTTCTGCTGTGTCCATGCTGAACTTTTTCGATCTTGGACACGCACGACACTGTCTGACCTGTGCACGCTCAGGAGAGGTATATGGAAGGCCTCCACTGTGATGCCATGCTCTACCACCCCAACTCTCACCCCCACACCAAGGTCCATGGCCCACTCACTGCCACGCGCACTACATACACCAGGGAGCAGCTCCTGCAGTGGGAACCACGTGGCCCCTCTCCCCCTGTAGCCAGGCTCCTTTCCAAACTAGTCTGGAATCACATACGACAGATCCTGGATCCAGCCCTGGACCTCTGGGCAGGCCAGCGGCGTAGAGGCTGTCGGGCAGGAGCCCATGTGAGGCTTAAGAGGAAAGGTCTACAATCGGCTATCCCCTCTGTCCTCCTGGCAAATGTGCGTTCCCTTCCTAACAAGCTGGATGAACTGCGCCTCCTCTGTGACAGGAGAGACCTCAGCAAGACAATTCCAGTCCTCTGTTTCACGGAAACATGGTTACATGGGGACATACCTGAGAACGCTCTCCATCTCCCAGGCTACAGCCTCACTCAAGCAGATCGAGACCCTGGACCCCCCGGGAAAAAAAAGAGGTGGGGGTATCTGCTTTTATATCAGCTCATCATGGTGCCCCTCCTCATCAGTTCTCACCAGGAAGTGCTTCCCTGACCTTGAACTCATACTTATCAACTGCAGGCCATCATACTCACCACGCGAGTTCTCCTCCTATGTTCTTGTCGGAGTGTACATTCCTCCTGACGCTGATGCCAAATCTGCACTGCTGGAGCTAAGTGCGACCATCTCGCGGTGGGAGACATCCCAGCCAGACTTACTATTTGTCATCATGGGGGACTTCAACAAGGCCAATTTTTCGCCGGGAAATCCCACACTACCGCCAGCACGTGGCTTGCCCCACTAGGGGCATGAACACCCTCGGCCACTGCTACACAGCACTGAAGGATGCCTACAAGGATGTCCCAGAGGCGGCTCTGGGCTCCTCCGATCACTGCCTCGTCCATCTTATCCCCACCTACAGTAGACGCTTAGAATCGGCAAAACCGACCCTCAAGACCATCTAAGTATGGACAGATGAGGCCAAGCTTAAACTCCAGTCCTGTTTCGACTGCACTGACTGGGAGTCCCTGGAAGCGCCAAACCTGGATGTGTGGGCCGACAACATCGCCTCATACATCGGTTTCTGTGAGGACTCCTGCATACCAAGTAAATCCTTCAAGGTCTACCGGAACAACAAGCCGTGGTTCACCAACAAGCTACGGCAACTCCGGAGGCGGAAGGAAGTCGCACACAAGTCCGGCAACCTGGAAGACTACAGGAGGGCGAGGAACGGCCTTGATCGGGAACTGTGGGCCGCCAAAGGGGATTATGCTGAGAGGATGGAACAAAACCTGCGCTCAAACGATTCACGGACTGTGTGGAATGGGCTTAGGACTGCCACCAACTACAAGCCTCCCCTTAACACGCATCACCCAGCCCAGAACTAGCCGAAGAACTCAGAAAGTTCTACTGCAGGTTTGAGAGACAGGAAGACTTGGGGGAGCCCCTGGAACCTCTCACTCCGCCTTCACGCACCGGGTAGAACCTCACGAGCCCACCCCTCTCTCTAGCGGTGGGAGAGGCTGATGTCCTGAAACTCCTGTCAATGCTAAATATCAGGAAAGCCCCTGGCCCTGACGGAGTGACTCCAGCCTGCCTGAAAACTTGCGCCAGGCAACTCGCTCCCATCCTCTCCGCCATTTTCACCAAGTCACGAAGGGAAGGTCCCCGCCTGCTTCAAGAGGTCGACCATCACCCCTGTCCATAAGAAACAAGGGGTTTCCGAGCTTAATAACTTTAGACCAGTGGCCCTTATGTCCGTCATAATGAAATCCCTGGAGCGAGCAGTTCTATCCAACCTCAAACTCTCCACCTTGCCCCTTCTGGATCCCTATCAGTTCGCGTATAGGGCAAACAGGTCCACTGATGACGCAGTAAACATCTGCCTTGAATCTATCTATGACCACCTGGATAGACCAGACGCGTATGCCAGAATACTACTCTTGGACTTCAGCTCGGCGTTTAACACCATCTGTCCACGCATTCTGCAGGAAGAACTAGCTGCACTGGGAGTGCACCCAAGCCTACGACTTTGGATCCCAGACTTCTCACCAACAGGACCCAAGTCGTCAGGCTGGGGGACATCCGTTCACGAAGTATGACCACGAACACAGGCGTGCCTCAAGGATGCGTCCTGTCTCCACTGCTGTTCTCCCTTTACACAAACAAATGCAAATCCAGGGCAGACTCGGTTAAGGTCATCAAGTTCGCCGACGATACTACTATCATTGAACTCATCACCAAGGACAATATCCAGAAGTACTGTCAGCAGGTGGAGAGAATCTCCCTCTGGTGCAAGGAGAACAGGCTGGTGCTTAACACCGCAAAAACTGTTGAACCAATTGTTGACTTCAGAAGGTCTGCTTCCACCCGACCCCCAATTCACATCGATGGTACGGAGGTGGCAAGAGTACCCTGCGCTCGCCTCCTGGGCACCACAATCTCCAGTGACCTCACCTGGAGGCCCAATATCACGGCGATACAGAGAAAATCCCAGCAGAGACTGTATTTCCTCCGCCAGCTGAGGAAATTTGGCATGGCCCAAGAGATTCTGACCAATTTCTACTCTGCTACCATTGAGTCGATCCTCTGCTCATCCATTCTGGTCTGGTACGCTGGCGCAACCGCCAGCGACAGGCACTTACTTCAGAGGGTCATCAGGGCAGTGGAGAGGGTCATTGGTAGACCTCTCCCCTCACTTGCCCTCCTACACAACAAAAGACTGAGATCGAGGGCCCTGAAGATCGCTAACGACCCCTCTCACCTGGGCCACTGCTACTTCAGTCCGATGCCATTGGGACGGAGGCTTTGGGTCATCTACACAAAGACGGCTAGGCACAGTAATTCCTTCTTCCCCTCAGCTGTCAGCCTCCTGAACTCCTTCCACATACTCCCATCAGGGCACCCCCACGACATATAGAACTGTCACGGACAGAGCCAACTGCTGCTCTAGTATGTAAACTGGAAATGCAAATGTAATGTACAATGTAAATGAAATTGAAATGCAAATGTAACCGTCTGCTACTGACATGTGTAATTGTACATTTCTGCTCCTGTTGCTCTATGCTATCGATTGATGTCTCTTCTGAGCCAAATGTACTGTGCCAAACCCAATTCCGGGCATGACCCAGTCATGCTTGGCGAAATAAACTATTCCTGATTCCTGAGATTGATAGTCCGATCTGATTTCTAATCGATTTTCCAATTGCTTCAATAAAAAAACAAAAAAATGATCAGAAAAACGGAAATCAGATCGGACCTGTCTTAAATAATCAATTTGACCGTCAATCTGATGGAAAATTGCATTGTGTGTACTAGGCATTCAGGCAAGCATATCACTCTGATGATTGTAAGAGGAAGTAACATACCAGATATTAATTCCAATAAGTCTCAGCACAGCTTAGCTGTGCAAGAAGTGTATCTTTTATATGTCACATGACCCTGGTTTGTTTAGAAGACTTATGGCTATGCTTTTGGTCATGTGAAACGTAGCGTGGATCGGAGGGGTTGGCCCTAGAGCTGCGCAGCCGTACTCGCGGCTATGCGGACTGCGCAGCCGCGGCCAGAGGAAGCGGCCATTTTGGGAGAGGCAGGGGAGCCTGACCCGGGCCGTGGGGTCGGGAGCCGGCCCGGGGGGGTAATGAGCGGGGGGACCCGGCGGATCGGCGCGGACGGCGTCCTCCGTGCTGTAAAAGATTATACAGGTAATTAACTTTTTTGACTAATTTGGCTTCGTAAGTCCTTTTAACCACTTTACCCCCGCGCGTACGTATTTCTCCGCCCCTTTTTCCATCCTTTAAAAACCAGGGACGGAGAAACACGTACTTTCCGCGTTCCCGACGCTGTCCGCGCTCCCGCTCGTAAACACGCCGCCCGCCGCTAGTAAAACCGCCGCCGCCCGCTCGCCCGGAGATCAATGAACGGGAAAATCCATTCCCGTTCGTTGATCTAAGCCCCACAATGACCCGCTGCTCTCCTATGGGCAGCGCGATCATTGTGAGAAGAAACTCACGTGTCCAGCCTCCTTATTCTTCCTCCAAGCTTCCGGAAGGAGGCTTGGAGGTCGCAATAAAGCAAAAAGTTACTGTGGCCATCTTGTGGCCAAATAGTAAACTACACCCTACACATTTTTCACATACAAATAAATGACTTTTACACAAAAAATTAACTCATTACCTCCCACACTCCCCATTTTTTTTTTTTTTGTAATTAAAAAAAAATTCAAAAATTTACAATTAAAAAAAATACATAATTAGTTACCTTAGGGACTGAACTTTTTAAATATTTAAGTCAAGAAGGTATAACACTGTTACTTTATAAACTATGGGCTTGTAATTAGGGATGGACGCAAAACTGAAAAAAATGCACCTTTATTTCCAAATGAAATATTGGCGCCAAACATTGTGATAGGGACATAATTTAAACGGTTTTATAACCGGGACAAAAGGGCACATAAATTTCATGGGTTTTAATTACAGTAGCATGCATTATTTAAAAACTATAATGGCCGAAAACTGAAAAATAATTTTTTTTTTCCCCACATTTTTCCTATTTTCCCATTAAAACACATTTAGAAAAAAATAATTCTTGGCATAATGTCCCACCTAAAGAAAGCCTAATTGGTGGCGGAAAAAACAAGATATAGTTCATTTCATTGCGATAAGTAATGATAAAGTTATAGACGAATGAATGGAAGGAGAGCTGAAAGGTGAAAATTGCTCTGGTGGTCAGGGGGTAAAACCCCTCAGTGGTGAAGTGGTTAAAGGAAACCTGAACACAGTTTAAAAAAAAAAGTTTCACTTAACTGGGGCTTCTGCCAGCCCCCTGCAGCTACCCAGTGCCCGCGCCGTCACTCACCGATCCTCCCATCCACCGCGAAGGCTAAGCCACTGCGCCTGCCCAGACCTGGCCGCAGTGGTCGTCAACTTGCAAGTCAGTGCTACCAAAACTTAGCCACGACGCAGGCACAGGGCGGCTGCAGGGAGCTGGCAAGAAGCCCCGGGTAAGTAAAACTTTTTTTTTAAAACTATCTTTAATGGTTTGAGTGTGGCACTTCTCTTCATTTAATCCAATGCTACCTATTCTTCTTAACCAGCTGGGCGGTATGGACGAGCTCAGCTCGTCCATCACCGCCGGAGGCTGCCGCTCAGGCCCTGCTGGGCCGATTTTCATGAAATAAAGAGCAGCACACGCAGCCGGCACTTTGCCAGCCGCGTGTGCTGCCCGATCGCCGCCGCTCTGCGGCGATCCGCCGCGAGCAGCGGCGAAAGAGGGTCCCCCCAGCCGCCTGAGCCCAGCGTAGCCGGAACAAAAAGTTCCGGCCAGCGCTAAGGGCTGGATCGGAGGCGGCAGACGTCAGGACGTCGGCTGACGTCCATGACGTCACTCCGCTCGTCGCTATGGCGACGATGTAAGCAAAACAAGGAAGGCCGCTCATTGCGGCCTTCCTTGTTTATTCTGGGCGCCGGAGGCGATCGGAAGAACGCCTCCGGAGCACCCTCTAGTGGGCTTTCATGCAGCCAACTTTCAGTTGGCTGCATGAAATAGTTTTTTTTTTATTTAAAAAAAACCCTCCCGCAGCCACCCTGGCGATTTAATCAGAACGCCAGGGTGGTTAAAGGAGTTATCGGGGAAAATGAATAAAATAAGTGCTACTTCGCGGGGGCTTCCTCCAGCCCCAAGCTCCCAGCATGTCCCTCGCCGCACCTCTCCCCGCAGCTTGCTCCCACTCCCCGGCGATGATGTAAGGCCGACCTCCAGGTCGGCCTGTGCTGCGACTGTGCGAGCGGCGCTGTCAATCACCTCCACGTGGGCCGGAGCAGACTGCTCCTGCTGGGAGCTTGGAGCTGGAGGAACCCCCTGGTAAGTAGCACTTATTTTATTCCTTTTCCCTGATAACTCCTTTAACTCCTGTTTACAGTACATAATATGCAGGTAGGCTGTTATTCAATCTAACCCAAATCCTTTTTTTTTTCCACCCTCAGATCTGCCACAGCAAAAGTGGTGAAATCAATCCAGTCAAAGTGGTAAACCTGGTGAAAGGCTATGTGGACAAGTACAAACATATAAGGAATAAGAGTAAAAAATCGGGTTCAATAGATGATCATTTCTTGGGAAGCGAATCACCAATATAAAGACTGTATTCTCAGAATAAAGAATATATAGATGACGTAGACTGCTAGATGTCAGAGGGTATCTGCAGTGGAGAACTTGCAGAAAGATGACTGTGGACACGCTCTATCTTTCATGACACAGTGTTTTGTTTAACCTAATAAATTCATGTTGGAAATTTTTTTTTATGGTTTTCATCCATGATGCCATATGTCATTCACTTGTTTGCCAGCATATATGTCACTGTTCCGCAGTGGCCCGTCTTTAGGCCAAGACTTGGAGGAGATTCTGAACAATGACTTGTCTACCCCTTGGCCTCAAGACTGACAGTACTGTGGATGCTGTTGTCCTTTTCCTCAGCGCTAAAGAAGGATATACAGAAGGATACGTTTGTAACAACTATTTTTGTTGGCTATGGATTTACTTTCCATTGCTCAAGGAGGAACCAAGAACCTTGTGCTTTATATTCAGAGCAATGGAAGATAATGTGCGGAAATAAAGATTTTGTCCTTTGACAAGCTATTATGTATAAAGGACAGTTTATAAATTTAATTTTAATTGATTTAATGTTTCTTTGTTTTAATGTGTGTTTCTCTTGCCAAGAAGCTCATGTCATGGTGACCCACAGCCTCTGAACCTAGTGTGGTTCATGTGTAGTGCTGCTCATGGCAGCCTTCCAGCGGTTTCTCCTGTGTATTTAGTATTAAAGCCCTACTACTGTCACCAATAGAAATACCATCACTAAATCTGGAGGGCTGTATTCTGAAACTTCCATACAGCAGCCAAATGTGATAAACGCCACGTGCCTCCTTCGCAACAAACAAATTGGCTGCCAGTGTTAAAACTATTAAACCAGGTTGAGACCTGAAGTGGAGCTGAACTCTTGCACAGGACAGAATGAAAGCATAGAGAAATGCACCCTGTATGTATTTAGAGAGTTTGCCACGCCTCACCTGTCAGAACTTCACAATGTGTGTGGGGACAAAGGCTTTTATATCCCGGTGAAATTAAGGTCTATACAGTGATTTGGTGAATGTTACACTGCCACCAATAATGCTAAGTGAAGAGGAGGGCATACGACAAACATGTTTTGATTGAACCTGGGCTAAAATAATAACTTAAAGAAAACCTGTACTGAGTAAAAATATTTAAAATAAACACATGAGGTAACTTCAAATGAACATTACATAGTTACCTTGCCATCCGTTCCTCTCAGAAGCTCACCATTTTCTTCTGACAATAATCCCTTCCAGTTCTGACAATATTTTGTCAGATCTGAAATATATCAGTTGCTGTCAGTAAAATATCAGTTGCTGTCAGTTATAGCTGAGAGGAAAACTGATGTACCAGGTAATGTCCATGTTTCCCTATGGCTCAAGTGGGCGATGTTACAGTTTAACTGTGTGCTGACCAGAAAGCTGTTATGGGTAATGGCCATTTTCAAAATGGAGGACGGAAAATTCCCTTGATCACAGTGAACAAACAGGACGCGGGAGAGGAGAAAGACACTGAGGAGTAGACTACATGGAAGGTAAGTATGACTTGTGTATGCTTATTTTGACTTTTAATTTTCAGTTCAGGTTTTCTTTAAGGGAGTATTTGCTCACTTAACCACTTCACCCCAAGGCGTTTTTTTACCCTAACGGACAAGAGCGATTTTCACCTTTCCGTGCTCATCTCTTTCTTTTTTTTTTGTAACACTGTTTTTATTTAAAGGATAATGCAACTTACATAGATCATTTAAAACTTTTGAGCAGCTTATTATTATCCAAAGTACACGTTGAAAACTACTTGGAAGTAGAATATAGTGTATAATCATAACAGATATCCATATAGTTGATTCATAATAATGAAACAAATAGAATCAAGAACATAAAAATAAAGAAAAGATAAAACTAATAGCATAGAGAAGAGTTATTGTATGTATATTATATTGTAGGTCTAGAGATAGTATGGGTTTGGTCTGGTCTGCCCTCACTTTTTATTGTGTAATCAGATATATAGAGGATAGTAAATAGGTCCCATAGTAGATGTACATTACTTGCATATTCAGGGTCATATAGTTCCAGTATTATCTATAAGGGCGGCTATCTATCGATATGCTATTGGTGTTATCGAGCTATATGATATCAAGGGGGGGATATAATTCGAGAAATAGAGTTCCCATGAGTTCCATATTTTTTCATGTTGAGGTTCAGTATCCCTAAGAAGAGCTGTGAGATATTCCATAAGTTTAGTCCACTGTATTTTAGCTATGATTTTAGGCATGGTTGGAGCCTCATTATTACGCCACTGCGATGCTATAGCTAATCTTGTGGCTGTTAGTATATGTGTGGCAAGTTTCATAGAATGTCGCCTAGTACCAGGAACAGGTTTGCCCAGCAGCATATGGAAAGGATCCAAGGGGATGGAGATATTGGTTATGTTCAATATTAGAGCTTGTATGTCAATCCAGAGTGGTTGTATAATTGGGCAAAACCAGAAGATGTGCTCTAGTGTGCCCAGATTATTACATCCCCTCCAACAATTGCTTGAAACATCGGGATACATTTTTGACAACATATCAGGAGTTCTGTACCAGCGAAATAAGATCTTATAAATGTTTTCCTTCACTTGGGTACACATCGAAGTGTGTTTAGCATTGTCCCATATAGCTATCCAGTCATCCGAAGTCAGAGATTGACCAACAATATGTTCCCATTTAGACATAAAAGGGTGATTTGGTTTGAGACTACCCGATTTATCTAAGAGCAGGATATATATTGAGGAGATTAGACCTTTTTGATGTCCCCTAGTGTCACAAATACGTTCAAATGGGGTATGGGTAGGTATAGGAGTCACTCCTTTAGTATAGGTTTTTAAGAAATGATAAATTTGGTTATATTCCATATGAATTTGTGTGGTGAATGTTCTTTTTTCCTCTAGTTTACCTTTTGTAATAAGTTTACCAGTAAGAGTATCCGTCCATTTACTGAGGGTATAATACTTAAAAGTAAACCATCGTCCCATAAAATCCTCAGCAGTACCTGGGAGAAAGGCAGGATTACCTAGGATCGGGTATAAAGGGGATATTGAGGATCTGAGATTAGCGGTTTGTGCTGTAGACTTCCAAATTTGCAGAGTGAACTTAACGGTGGGTAGCAGTTGGGTTGTAGGGATTTTGGGGGGAGTTTGAGACCATATTAGGGCAGATAAGGAGATTGGGTATATACTCTTTGCTTCTATAAAGCCCCATTTAGTATGAACCGTGAAATCGGACCATTCTGGCAATTGTCGTAGGTGAGCCGCCTGGTAATAGAGCTTTATAGATGGTACTCCTAAGCCTCCTTGTTCCCTGGAGGCCATGAGAACAGATGCTCGAACCCTGGGGCGAGAATTATGCCATATAAATTTCAAAAAGGCTCGTTGTAGTATTTTAAATTGTAAGGGGGGAACCTGGACAGGGAGAGTTTCAAAAAGGTATAGAATCCGTGGAAGGATATTCATTTTCAGTGAATAAATCCTACCTATCCAAGATATCTTATATGCCGTCCATTTATGGAGGTCTTGTAGGATAGAGTGTATTAAAGAGGGAAAATTCGCTTTATATAGGGTAGAGTAATTAGGTGTCAGATAGATACCGAGGTACTTTATAGCGTGTGTTTTCCATGTGTAATGGAATGAATGTTTCAGGTTGCTTAACATAGTTGGGGGTATCTTAATGGGGAGTGCTTCTGTTTTTTCTTTGTTTAATTTAAAGCCTGAGATAGATTCGAACTCCTGTAGGACTGAGTGTAGGGTGGGCAGGGAAATAAGCGGTTGTGTTAGCGTTAGTAGGATATCGTCCGCGAATAGTGAGACCTTGTATTCATGAGAGCCCTGTTTTATCCCTGATATGTTTGGGTTTTGTCTGATGGCACACGCCAGGGGTTCAATACTAATTGCAAATAGCAAGGGAGATAGAGGGCACCCCTGGCGTGTGCCATTCCGGATTGGGAAATTATATGGGGAAGCAAATGGGAGTTTAACCGAGGTAGATGGAGAAGAGTACAGAAAATGAATTAATTTTAGGAAGGGTCCCTCAAACCCTTGATGTTCCATGACCTTAAATAAGAAGGGCAATGATAGTCTGTCAAAGGCCTTCTCTGCGTCCAAGCTAAGAAGCAGAGAAGGCCTTCCAGATCTGTTCATTAGTTCTATTAAATTAATGGCCTTTCTAGTGTTGTCACCAGCTTGGCGGCCCATTATGAATCCTACCTGATCGTTGTTAATCAGGGATGTTAGAATGGGGTTCAATCGGTTAGCTAATACTTTAGTAATTATTTTAAGGTCAGAGTTGAGGAGGGATATTGGCCGGTAGCTTTGTGGGAGTTGGGGGTCTTTTCCTTCCTTGTGAATCATAGTAATTAAAGAATTTAGAAGTGAGTGAGGCGAAGGTTTTCCTTCCATTAGACTGTTAGCTAAGTGGGCTAAATGAGGGGCAAGAATTAGAGAATTTTTTATAATATGAATATGGTAGACCATCCGGTCCTGGGGCTTTAGATGCGGGTAACAGTTTAATAACTTCCATGATTTCTATGATCGTTATTGGGGTGTTTAATTGTTTGAGGTTGTCCTCTGTTAGTCGTGGTAATGATAGTTGGGCCAAGAATGAGTCTATTTTAGAGGAGTGGGTTGCGGGGCATACAGGTTTAGGGAGATTGTATAATTGTGTGTAATAATCTGTAAAGATTTGCGCCACTGTCTGGGGATGGTAATGTACCGTATCATGATTGTCTTTCATAGAATATATATAATGTTGCGAGGATTTTGGATTTAGTTTACGGGCCAGAATAGTATGAGGTTTATTGCGCCTCTCATAAAAAAGCTGTTTTGTCCATCTCAGGCTTTTCTCTAGTTGTGTGGACTGAAGTGTCTGTATCTCATGCTTAATAGTTTGTATCGTAGAATAATTTGCTTGAGTAGGTTCTTTTTTATATAGAGTTTGAGCCTTGGAAAGGGTCAAATGGAGGGTTGAAAGTTTGTGTTGCACTCTTTTTGCGCTTGGTGCTCTCTGAAATGAATAATCCTCTCATAAATGCCTTATGAGCTTCCCACATAACCCCAAAGGATGATACTGACCCAATATTTGTCGTGAAATATGATTGCAATTCGTCTGCAAATTGGGATAAGAGGTCCTTATTCTGTAATAAGTTCTCATTCAGCCTCCAAAAGGTTGGTTTATGAGTATATGAAAAAAGATCTATTTCTGTAGTGACTGCTTGATGATCTGTCCATGCAATTGGATGGATCTCGGCCGTTTTTAGTAGGGGTATTGTGGTGGCCGTGGTGAAGAAGTAGTCAATACGAGAGTTAGATGCATGAGGAGGAGAGAAAAAAGTGTATTCTATGAAAGTAGGATTAGAAATCCTCCAAATATCTAGTAGTCTATATTGTCTTAAAAGAATTCTAAATTTGCGAGAATTGCGATCATGAGTGGACCTGGTAGTTGAGTTAAGGGGGATATAGCGGTCTTTAATAGTGGAAAAAGCTAAATTAAAGTCCCCTCCTACTAGAAGGGTTCCTTCAGTATTTTTAAACAATTTTCGAAAGAAAGAATTTAGGAATGATAGTTGGTTATTGTTGGGGACATATACGTTGGCCAAGGTAATAGGCCTCCCTGCTAAAGATCCAGTGAGTATTATAAAGTGGCCATTTGGATCGGTAACAGTTTTGGATATTTGTAAGGGAAAGGTTTTCTTATAGATAATAGCTACTCCCGCTTTTTTCTTGGGACCAGAGGCCAGACACACCTCAGAGTATAGTTTGTTGTAGAGACGAGAAGAGTCGTCTTTGCGTAGATGCGTTTCTTGCAAAAAAGCCAAATCAATATTTAGTCTCTTCAAATCTCTAAACAATGAAAACCTTTTCTGTGGTGTGTTAAGGCCTTTAACATTGAGAGTCAAGAAATTAGCCATAATCGGTTTGAGCTGGAATATGCACATACCTAATAAGGGCAGACCAGTTAGACCTTTTAAATACCAATTTGTTGGTATACATATACGTGTCAACATGAAAAACCTTAAAAATTAAGAAAAACAATTGACAAAACCATAACATTGTAGAAAGCCAGTTATCAAAATGAAAGCCACTTTCAAACCAGCGGCTATATGTACAGGCAGCATAAAATTGCTGCCAAAGTAGAGAACTCCCTGAGTTGGTCATTTGCCATAGCAACTGGTCAAATCGAGGGAGCATCTCTCGGAGGCACAAACGGGTGACCAAGGTGGCATATTGTATTATGAGAACCAAAAATAACATCAGTTAGTTGGTTGGGCTCGAATCTGCCGCCTATGAAAAGATGAAGATGGATATAACCGGGAAGCTTATGTCTCTTAAGTCCGAAAGGGCGGTTTCACATATGTTAGACATTTGAAGAATCGTTCCCCAGAGACATTCATTACAGGATAGGGGGAAATCGCTTATGTAAGTGTTTAAGGATTACAACCAAGGTGATTGAGTTCCAATTAGTGTAATGAAAACGAGGAAAAAAAAAACAAGAGGAAAAATCTGAAATGTAGGGTTTAAGTTCAGGTTGGTTGATCTTCCATTTCCTCAGATCTATCTGGGAACGTAATACTGCGTATGGGACGTTTGGTCCATTCCGAAATATGTCGTATTTTCCGTGGTGGTGAGGAAGTCGGAGGTGAGCGGGTCAAGGAGGCAGTGTTAGTGGGGAGCCTGAGGCCTAGTTGTTTGAGGAACATGGGGGCGTCATCTAGATCAGAGACAGATAAGATTAGTCCTTGCTTGTTTACAGTGAGGCGAAAGGGGAAGCCCCATTTATATGAGCTATTCGCATCTCTGAGTAGCTGTGTTACTGGCTTAAAGAGGAACTCCAGTGAAAATAATTTAATAAAAAAAGTGCTTCATTTTTACAATAATTATGTATAAATGATTTAGTCAGTGTTTGCTCATTGTAAAATCTTTCCTCTCCCAGATTCACATTCTGACATGTATTACATGGTGACATTGTTACTGTGGGCAGGTTATGTAGCTGTTTCTAGCTGCTCTGGCTGTTACAGACAGCTTTAAACAGCCATTTCCTGTCTGTGAACATTGTTACATTGTGGCAGTTTGCCCAGAGTACCGCGGTATTCAGAGCCTCTTGTGGGAGGGGTTTCAGCACAAAATTAGTCACACAGCGCCCCCTGATGGTCTGTTTGTGAAAATTATTGTATTTCTCATGTAAAAGGGGGTATCAGCTACTGATTGGGATAAAGTTCAATTCTTGGTTGGAGTTTCTCTTTAAACGCTCTCCTTTTTGCCAGTGTGATTAAGGATAGGTCATTGTAGATAGCGATCTCTTCCCCTTTAAATGAGATAGTGGAGGTATTCCTAAGAGCTTTAAAAAGTGCATCCTTTGCTTCAAAGTAGTGTAGCTTAGCTATGATATCCTTGGGTCTCTGTGAGCCCGGCTGACGTTCCCCCAGGGATCTATGAGCTCTATCTATTCTCCACATTTCGTCTGGTATATCAGGAAGGATAGTGTGGAAAAGTTCCTTAAGATATTCATGAATCTGTTCATGTTTTAAAGAGAACCCGAGGTGGGAATTACTAATACTATTGGGGCACAGAGGCTGGTTGCGCACACTAAGACCAGCCTCTGTTGCCCCATCGTATGCCTCCATGTCCCCCCTGCTCGCCGCTATAGACCCCGCAGTGCTGGCGACACGCAGCGTGTCGCCAGCACAATGTTTACCTTAGCGCTGTCTGTCAGCGCCGCTCCTCCGCATCGGCGCACCCGCCCGCGTCACTTCCCTCCTATCAGCGCAACCAGCCTCTGTGCCCCAATAGTATTAGTAATTCCCACCTCGGGTTCTCTTTAAGGCCATAGAGACCCCCTTGATGCGTATGTTTTGCCTCCTTTTCCTGTTTTCCATGTCTTCCTGTGCTGTACGCAGAAACTTTGTCTGTTTGCATAAGGTGTTGTTCCTCTATTAGATCAGCTTGTTTTATATTGATAGCTTCCAGTTTTTCCTCTAGGGCATGTGTGCGATCCCCCAGCCCAGTAATTTCAGCGCGCAGCTCCTTTACAGCTGTCATTATTACGGTCTGTAGGGAATTATGGAGGCTGAGGTAGTGTTTGTCTAGGGTAGACTGAAGAAGTGCCGCTGTGAGGGGCTGTGTGTCTCCCTTTACACTTGCCTGGTCCGTAGGTTGAAGGTCCTGTGGATCTGCGTGGTCGGCGCCATCTTGGCTGGGAGGTGGGCACAAGAATTTTTCCATAGCGCCAGCTGGAGCAGCGCTTTTAGAGCCCCCTTTGTGCGCCATAGTATGCTGGGGTTGATGCTGGGGATGTCTCGCACTAAACCGCCCGTCTGGTTCCCGGTGGGAGCGGAGAAAGCAGCTGATATCGGCGGCGGTAGACGGAGCTCCCTCGCTAGGCGGCCGTCTTGCTCAGCTCGCGCATGCGCCTCGTGCTCATCTCTTTCATTTGCCAATAGCTTAATGACTACTAATCACAATGAAATGATCTATATCTTGTTTTTTCACCACCAATTGGGCTATTTGGGGTTATTTGTTTTCAGTAATTACTTTATTTTCTATGCATTTTAAATGGGAAATACAAGGAAAAAGTGAAAAAATACACTATTTCTCCAATTTCATCCCTTATTTATTATTTATTATTATTATTATTATTTAGTATTTATATAGCGCCGACATATTACGCAGCGCTGTACAGTGTGTATATATATATATATATATATATATATATATATAGTCACTAACTGTCCCTCAAAGGAGCTCACAATCTAATCCCTACCATTGCCATATGTCTATATTATGTAGTGTAAGTACTGTAGTCTAGGGCCAATTTTTTTAGAGGTAGCCAATTAACTTATCTGTATGTTTTTGGAATGTGGGAGGAAACCGGAGTGCCCGGAGGAAACCCACGCAGACACGGAGAGAACATACAAACTCTTTGCAGATAGTGCCCTGGCTGGGATTCGAACCAGGGACCCAGCGCTGCAAGGCGAGAGAGCTAACCACTATGCCACCGTGCTGCCCCTATGGTTTTAATATAAACACTGCTACTGTATATAAAACCCACACATTTTATCTGCCTATTTGTCCTGGTTATCACAAGATTTTATCCTTACTACAAAATATGGTCATTTGGAAATTAAGGTGTATTGTTTGGGGGTGTGTTTTTTCTTTCACTATTTTCACATGCATGCGGATGCTCGGGGATGCACTTACACGCGCGGGAGCAGCACTGTCTGACTTATAAAAACATCCTGGCGCCATTAAGAGGCTCTAGCAGGTAGTTTTTATAAGTCAGCATGTCATTAAGTGGTTAAGTTATTGGACTAAAAATGTAAAGTTTTTGTACAGGCTCTTTCTTATGCAAATATGTGTAAAATATATTATTCGCAGTGCACATAAACCAGTATTCCACTATTATCTTTTTACCTGGTTAGCTAGATTTGGTTTGCAATGCTGACCTCTTTTGTCAGTGTCAGATGCTGCTTGGCTAGGATAAACAGCAGTCTGACACATCCAGATTTCTTCCCCACCTATATGACCTAGTCCAAAAAAAAGGCAAAAGGGTTAAGATCAGTGACTAATGTCTTCTTATCTTGTCTGGCTTTTATCAGTACACTGTTCCAAGGGTTGTATGTATTATTACACCCTGAGCAGAGTGAAGTAGAAGTCTTCAGAAATGTAGCTCTAATGTTGGTTACAGTGAGTTAGGCCCTATTTCCACTAAACCCCAATCCAGGCCTAATCTGCAGTGTTTCCCTGCATATGAAAGTGGCGGGGAAATGCTTCCTATCTACCTAGTGGCATGCTGTCCAGGTTGCAGTGTTAATCTTACTATAACCATGCATGCAGAATGGACTCCTAGTGGAAACCGGTACTAAATCTCCCTTTAGCAGGAGAGGGAGGAGGTGGCAGGGGTCATGTGATGGCTCTGTGTGAGTTAGCAGCCTCATACTGTGCACTAAAGGGAACAGCTACATATAAAATGGGAACTGGACGAGTAATGGAAAAGTTCCCCATTTATTTCTATTAACCATTAAAAATCTGGAAGTGTGACTTAAGACTTTGATAGAAAAAGTCAATTGTATGAAAAACGGTATCTCAGGTCTAGATATACCTGCACATTGGCCGGTGCCAAGTCTCAGCTGGACTGCCCGTACAGCTCGTAAAGCATCAATAGTAGAAAAGAGACGGCACACCACTGGCTCTGCAAAATTGCTGTGTATTGGCGAACAAACACTACATGTTACGGATCATTGATCCTTCATCAGGTGTATAACAACAGTGAAATGTGTACAACCACATATAAATACACAATCAGGTGTGGCCCACCACACCCTACTCAGCTCCACCCACCAAAACATTTAACCATTTACACATTTAACCCCCTGGTCCATAGCGCATAATGTCCATGAGGATATATCACATTAATGTAAACAAAACTGGTCAAATGGCACTCCAATTTGGCTACCAACAAGCTTCCATCAAAACTGACCGTACTTTCTGGCACTTCCCCTCAAGGACTGCCACAGAACCACCTGTGAACAAACATGGGGTTATAAGTACTACATATACCAATCCATCTAATACCAAACATATGGTTTACAAGACATCCTCAATCTGAACTCAGATTGGCTTTAAGCTGGTATCACCCATTAATATTGTTTGCTATTAAAAAAAAAAAAAGCAGAATGAGTTGGGAATCTGCAATAATAAAATATTGCAGAATAATAATAGACTACTTCCATGTACCATGACTTCACTATCACTTTTCCCCCTCAAATTGCTGAATAATAAACGATTCTTCCAATCGAAAGAAAGGAAAATTACATTTATTTATTTTTTTTGTAGATGAAGTTGGTGATTGGCGTTTGAGTCTCTCTTTTTTTTTTTTACCCTCTTTATCGCTGGGCTAAATAAAAATTAGCAGTGGTGCGCAGAGAAAATGTAATGATTAAAAAGCTGAGACTTGGTAACACATACGCTCCACAAATGCACTTGAGCTAATAAAGCGCCTCTTCATTGACTAACATAGGGGAGAAATTGCATATGCCATTGCATTGTGCACATCATCATGTGCCATTCCTGCAATGCACTGTATCGTCTATGTTGCATTGCAACTGATGCCATGTGAATTGCTCAAAGACTTTGAATTGCACCATGTTACAGTGTGTGTTGCAAAGC
The DNA here is from genome assembly GCF_040937935.1 of Hyperolius riggenbachi. NCBI lineage: Eukaryota > Metazoa > Chordata > Amphibia > Anura > Hyperoliidae > Hyperolius > Hyperolius riggenbachi. Next base: position 130,340,818 of record NC_090656.1, on the reverse strand, counting down.
ACAGTGAATGTAGCTGAAATGTCAGTTTGTGAGACAGGTCCAAATATTCCCATTTATGACAAGGGGGCCAGCATTTCCTTGTGACCTACACTCATTAAAGTGAACCCGAGATAAAAACAATTATATTTATCCCCCATCTCCTAAAAATAACTTTTTGTAGGTATCCCATAGATTTATATTTAAAGGAAAACGTTAATACTCTATGTAATAAAAAAAAAAAATTCAGATATTCCCTGTTAAAGCATACATACCTATTAAAACATTTAGGGCTTGATTCACAAAGCGGTGCTAACTGTTAGCACGCCTGTGAAAATCCCCTTAGCACGTCTAAAGGTGCTTTTCGCGCGCAAAACTTTATGCGCGTAAAACTACGCGCGCACTGCACAGGGCGCTCCGCGCGAAGTACCCATTAAAGCCTATGGGACTTAGCGCGCGCATAGGACTTTGCACGCGATCTGATTGAGAAATCCGGTGCTAACCTACTTAGCACCCTGGTTAGCGCGCCTAAAGACTTTAGACGTGCTAAGTAGGTTAGCACCGCTTTGTGAATCAAGCCCTTAGTGTCATCTGTCAGCCGCTGCTGTTTTGCGAATGATGTTCTGTATTTTTTTATTTTTTTCCGTACAAGACGAATAAGTGCCCAGCAGGAAGAAGCAGAGTGCTTCAAGCTGTTCCACCCTGTCTCCTCCCATGTACTGCTGTCGTGTCACTGCTGACATCCTGCCCCCTTGTGTGTGCTCCTGCCGATGACTCATCCCTGAGGGGCAGAACACACAGTAAAGAGAGAGCTGTGTTCAGGAGAAGATTCTGCACATGCTCAAACCTAATGACCTCTTGTGCACGGCTTTCTGAGTGAGTGCACAATGTACGTGAATGCCGCTATGACCTGGAAGTACATCCAAGGTCATGGCCATCTTGGGACCGAAGGATAAAAATAAAATCATATTTTACTATTAAAGCAGCGGCTGGGAGCAGTGAAAAAGATGAACTTGATAAGTTGACACAAGTAAGAATCAGGTGATATGTTTATTTAATTTCGGTTTTATATATTTTACAGATCTGCTTTAAACATTTACAAAGTAGAGTGAATGTTTTGTTGTCTCTGCGCTGTGGCAGCCTATTAAATGTCACTAAATGAAAATACATGAACTATTCACTTTTTTTTTTTTTTTAAATCTCCCCCTGCTCTCAGAAGTTGTATTCTGCCAGGAAAACTTTTATGGCTGTACTTTGCTTATCAGTGATGTTTAAAGGGGAACTTCAGCCTAAACAAACATACTGTCATTAAGTTACATTAGTTATGTTAATTAGAATACATTGGTAATATAATCTCTTACTCACCCTGTTTTAAAAGAACAGGCAATGTTTGTGATTCATGGGGGCTGCCATCTTTTTGGTTGAAAGGAGGTGACAAGGAGCAGGAGACACAGTTCCAACTGTCCTGTGTCCTAATTACCCCTCCCAGCTGCACACGCTAGGCTTCAAATGTCAAATTCAAAATGTTAAAAAAAAAAATTGCGCCAAAACAGCAGAACGAGAACAACAAAATCAGAAATCCCATCATGCTTTGCACAGCATAAGGGAAAAACTGCCCGGGCAGTTTTCTTCTGTGCAGCTAAAAATGAGGCTTGTATAAGAGAAACAAAGTACTGATGCTGTGAAACTGTTAAAGAAACACAATGCCTTTTCAGTGCTGCTGAGTCGATTTTTAGTCCGGAGGTTCACTTTAATATATTTCCTACAAGGTACCGATGAGACAGAAGCTGTCCCTTTGATGCCTAGAAATGAACTCTTTCAGGCAGCAAAATAAAACAAGTAAAACAGCCTGGTTATTATGTTTTGCACTGCACATGCACATGTTTATCTCATGTCACATGTCACCTTGGGTCCACTTTAAGCCCAGGTCTATCCTCAACCCTCCCAGCTAGCACATTCCAACCTTATATCTGATTAGCAGACGCCTATCGCCAGTCATGTGCAATGGTATACACCCTTTGTCTGCCATATCAAATCTTGCAGGAATTGCATACATTTAGTAGCATTCAGGTGGAAGGCTTCGGTCGGACATAATCGTAGATTATGTCACTCAACAGGGATGCCGCGTGCAGGTACAGCCCCCACATGGTCCCCTCCCTAACCACTCACCTATCAACCGCATCCTGGAAGCTGCAAAAAGAAAATTAAAACCACAAAACACTGGTTCACATGACAGTCAGGGGTCCCAGAATTAGAGATGTCGCGAACCTCCGATTTTCGGTTCGCGAACTGTCGCAGAAGGTTCGGTTCGCGGAAAAATTCGCGAACCGCAATAGACTTCAATGGGGAGGTGAACTTTGAAAAATAGAAAAAATTATGCTGGCCACAAAAGTGATGGAAAAGATGTTTCAAGGGGTCTAACACCTGGAGGGGGGCATGGTGGAGTGGGATACATGCCAAAAGTCCCGGTGAAAAATCTGGATGTGACGCAAAGCAGCGTTTTAAGGGCAGAAATCACATTGAATGCTAAATTGCAGGCCTAACGTGCTTTCAAACATCTTGCATGTGTATACATCAAACAGGGAGTGTAATTAGAGTACTGCTTCACACTGACACACCAAACTCACTGTGTAACGCACCGCAAACAGCTGTTTGTGTAGTGACGGCCATGCTGGACTACTGCGCAACATGGCGTGATTGCTCTTCCTCACTCAGTGATGTCAGGTAATGTGTGACTTCCTTCTCAACTTTCCATGGCATTGTTAAAAAGCTTACGTTTTGTTTTTAATTTACATTTTCTACTTGCTGTGTACTTGTTCAGTACCGCTACAATGAGAATCCTGTGGAGGCGGGCAAGTCTGCCATTGTGACCCCGGGTAATGGTCGGGGAATGAGAGGTTTGAATCCGGTGTGGAGCCTGAGCAACGGCTACCACTACACATCCAAGGAGGGCAGCGGGCAGGCATGCACGCCCGCCCGCCCCGAGGTAGTGACCAAAAATAACAATACAGGAGGAGGACTTTCGAGGCCCTGCTGTGTATTTGAAATGAATGTACTTTAAATCCTTTAACGAGAACCAGTTATGGCGGGCAAAGATGACACCACATTCCTTTCACGAGAATCATATGGAGGCGGGCAAGTCTGTCATTTGTGACCCCGGGTAATGGCCGGGGAATGAGGGATGGAATCCGGTGTGGAGCCTGAGAAACGGCTACCACTACACATCCAAGGAGGGCAGCAGGTAGGCATGCACGCCCGCCCCGAGGTAGTGACCAAAAATAACAATACAGGAGGAGGACTTTCGAGGCCCTGCTGTGTATTTGAAATGAATGTACTTTAAATCCTTTAACGAGAACCAGTTATGGCGGGCAAAGATGACACCACATTCCTTTCACGAGAATCATATGGAGGCGGGCAAGTCTGTCATTTGTGACCCCGGGTAATGGCCGGGGAATGAGGGATGGAATCCGGTGTGGAGCCTGAGAAACGGCTACCACTACACATCCAAGGAGGGCAGCAGGTAGGCATGCACGCCCGCCCCGAGGTAGTGACCAAAAATAACAATACAGGAGGCGGACTTTCGAGGCCCTGCTGTGTATTTGAAATGAATGTACTTTAAATCCTTTAACGAGAACCAGTTATGGCGGGCAAAGATGACACCACATTCCTTTCACGAGAATCATATGGAGGCGGGCAAGTCTGTCATTTGTGACCCCGGGTAATGGCCAGGAAATGAGGGATGGAATCCGGTGTGGAGCCTGAGAAACGGCTACCACTACACATCCAAGGAGGGCAGCAGGTAGGCATGCACGCCCGCCCCGAGGTAGTGACCAAAAATAACAATACAGGAGGCGGATTTTCGAGGCCCTGCTGTGTATTTGAAATGAATTAACTTTTAATCCTTTAACGAGAACCAGTTATGGCGGGCAAAGATGACACCACATTCCTTTCACGAGAATCATATGGAGGCGGGCAAGTCTGTCATTTGTGACCCCGGGTAATGGCCAGGAAATGAGGGATGAAATCCGGTGTGGAGCCTGAGAAACGGCTACCACTACACATCCAAGGAGGGCAGCAGGTAGGCATGCACGCCCGCCCCGAGGTAGTGACCAAAAATAACAATACAGGAGGCGGACTTTCGAGGCCCTGCTGTGTATTTGAAATGAATTAACTTTAAATCCTTTAACGAGAACCAGTTATGGCGGGCAAAGATGACACCACATTCCTTTCACGAGAATCATATGGAGGCGGGCAAGTCTGTCATTTGTGACCCCGGGTAATGGCCAGGAAATGAGGGATGGAATCCGGTGTGGAGCCTGAGAAATGGCTACCACTACACATCCAAGGAGGGCAGCAGGTAGGCATGCACGCCCACCCCGAGGTAGTGACCAAAAATAACAATACAGGAGGCGGATTTTCGAGGCCCTGCTGTGTATTTGAAATGAATTAACTTTAAATCCTTTAACAGGAATCCGTTATGGAGGGCAAGTCTGCCATTGTCACCGCGGGGAATGAAGATTGGATTGCGGCCCGAAGTGGGAGCCTGCTGAGACCCATGCTGTAGCTGCCCTAACCGTGCTTTGCAGACCAGGCATCTGTGGTCAGATGGACCCTTGAGCCAGCGGAAGACAAACCAAGTCGAAAGCATTTGCCAAGAATGTTTTACGGAGGGCAAGTTTTTTTGCCCTTTTTTTAAATTTTTTGAAAATGATAGATGGTTATATTTTTAAATTGTTTGAAAGTTTAGATGGTTGTATTTTTAAATTGTTTGAAAGTTTAGATGGTTGTATTTTTAAATTGTTTGAAAGTTTAGATGGTTGTATTTTTAAATTGTTTAAAAGTGTATCCATTCTTCCTCCCCCCAGCCACGAACAATACCATGGGAACGTGGAGCCGCAGAAGCCCCCTGTGACGGCTGCCACGGTTGTTCTCCGCTGCTTGTCTTTTGAGGGGTGCTTCTTTTCCTCAGGTGTTCTTGCCATAGCTGTTTGTGCCTTCTCTCCAGGTGCCTTCGTAAAGCACTTGTCCCTACGTGACAGTTGGCCTTTCCACGGCTCAATTTTTGCTGGCAGAGACAACAGATGGCTTTGCTCCGATCTGAGACACACACGTGAAAAAATTTCCAAACCGCTGAGCCCCCCTGGGGTGATGGCGCTACGGTGGCATCAGCAGCAGCTGACGTTGAAGGGCATGTGTGCTCCCTGGCCATAGCTGGCGATACATGGCACCGGACACTGCCCCCAGCTGTTTCTAAGGACGAGCTCCCTCTGCTTCTATCATGGAGTTGTCTCCTCCTACTCCTCTCTGACTCCTCCTCTGAACTGTCCCCCTGGTCATCTCCTCTACCGGGAACATATGTGGTATCCGCATAATCGTCATCATAATCCTCCTGGCCAGCTGCGCTTTCCTCAGACACCTCCTCAAGTGCACCAACTTCAGGTGGTCCACCATCATCCCCATCCACACACGTTACGTCAATACTATCGCCACCTAACTCAGACGTATGAGGTGGTGTACCTGCGCCTTCTTGTTGTTGTTGCAGTAGTGGCTGGGAATCAGTGATTTCACCACCACCACCAAATAACTCCTGCGAAGTGTCAAATGCAGCGGATGTGGTGCTTGTTGTAGCGCTGGTGGCTGCGGGAGATGAGGTGTTCTGTGTTAAATACTCAATCACCTCCTCACGAATTTGGGAAGTGATGGCACGTGCCTTCTTCTGAGCACTGTATTTTGGGGCAGGTCCGCATGAAATCACAGCAACACCACCTCGCACAGCCACAGACCTGCCGGTGCCTGGTGGCCTTCCTCTGGGTCTGCCTCTACCTCTTCCTCTACCTGGTTTGTCCATTTTGTCCATCTCGGGGGTATGCTAGCTATATGCAGTGAGGTGGGTTCTCACTCAACACAACAGGTAGTTAGATGCAGTGAGGTGGCCAGGTGGGTTCACACTCAACACAACAGGTAGTTAGATGCAGTGAGCTGGGTTCACTCAACAGTAAAGGTATTTAAGATGCAGTGAGGTGGGTTCTCACTCAACACAACAGGTAGTTAGATGCAGTGAGGTGGCCAGGTGGGTTCACACTCAACACAACAGGTAGTTAGATGCAGTGAGCTGGGTTCACTCAACAGTAAAGGTACTTAAGATGCAGTGAGGTGGGTTCTCACTCAACACAACAGGTAGTTAGATGCAGTGAGGTGGCCAGGTGGGTTCACACTCAACACAACAGGCAGTTAGATGCAGTGAGCTGGGTTCACTCAACAGTAAAGGTACTTAAGATGCAGTGAGGTGGGTTCTCACTCAACACAACAGGTAGTTAGATGCAGTGAGGTGGCCAGGTGGGTTCACACTCAACACAACAGGTAGTTAGATGCAGTGAGCTGGGTTCACTCAACAGTAAAGGTACTTAAGATGCAGTGAGGTGGTTTCTCACTCAACACAACAGGTAGTTAGATGCAGTGAGGTGGCCAGGTGCATTCACACTCAACACAACAGGTAGTTAGATGCAGTGAGCTGGGTTCACTCAACACAAGGCTAGGTATATGCAGTGATGAGGTGGGTTAAGTAAACACAACAGGTACTGGGTAGTTAGATGCAGTGAGCTGGGTTCACTCAACAGTAAAGGTACTTAAGATGCAGTGAGGTGGGTTCTCACTCAACACAACAGGTAGTTAGATGCAGTGAGGTGGCCAGGTGGGTTCACACTCAACACAACAGGTAGTTAGATGCAGTAAGCTGGGTTCACTCAACAGTAAAGGTACTTAAGATGCAGTGCGGTGGGTTTTCACTCAACACAACAGGTAGTTAGATGCAGTGAGGTGGCCAGGTGGGTTCACACTCAACACAACAGGTAGTTAGATGCAGTGAGCTGGGTTCACTCAACACAACGCTAGGTATATGCAGTGATGATGTGGATTAAGTAAACACAACAGGTACTGGGTAGTTAGATGCAGTGAGCTGGGTTCACTGAACAGTATACAGTAAAGGTACTTAAGATGCAGTGAGGTGGGTTCTCACTCAACACAACAGGTAGTTAGACTTAGATGCAGTGAGCTGGGTTCACTCAACACAACGCTAGGTATATGCAGTGATGAGGTGGGTTAAGTAAACACAACAGGTACTGGGTAGTTAGATGCAGTGAGCTGGGTTCACTCAACACAAAGCTAGGTATATGCAGTGATGAGGTGGGTTAAGTAAACACAACAGGTACTGGGGTATATGCAGTACTGGGTAGTACAATGTGCAGCTCCCTGTCACACACACAGGCAGTCAGTCACTGAATGTGCTGGGCTGCTGGCAGTGGCACACACACTATCAATTAGCAAGGCTGTGCATGCAACAAAAGTGTCAGAAAAAAAATGTACAGGTTGAGCTCTGAAAAGAGCTGTTGCTGGGTGCTTTAAAAGCAATATTAATCAGTCAGGAACAAGCAAAGCAGCCTAGAACCTAACTAATCTGTCCCTAAGAGAAAAAGTCTGCAGCAGCTGTCCCTTTCCTCTCTCTAGCAGGCACACTAGTGACTGTAATGGCCGCCGGAGGCTGCCTTATATAAGGGGGGGTGGGGCTCCCGGTCTTACTGTAGCCTGAATGGCTACAATGTGCCTGCTGACTGTGATGCAGAGGGTCAAAGTTGACCCTCATAGTGCATTATGGGGCGAATCGAACTTCCGGAAAAGTTCGCCTGGCGCAGGTGAACGCGAACCCCCAATGTTCGCCTGGAACCGTTCGCCGGCGAACCGTTCGGTACACCTCTACCCAGAATCTGTCACAGACCGGGACCCCTAAACTACCATGTGATACCCAGAGGGAGCTACAGGTGAGCCCTGGACCTCTCGCCACCAGGGGAATCACCCTCACTGCCTCTGAACAGAATGCTGATTGCAAAACACAAAAAGCAAATGCATACTCCCAGATAGCATATTCCTACCTTATATCTGATCAGCAGATGCCTGTTGGCCAATCAGGTGCAATGGTATACACCCTTTGTCTGCTGTATCAAAGCTAGCAGGAATTGCATCATTTAGCAGCATTCAGGTGGTGGTTGCTTTTCTTGTTTTGCATCAGCATTCAGTTCAGAGGCAGTGAGGGTGATTCCCCTGGTGGTGAGAGGCCCAGGGCTCACCTGTATCTCGCTCTGGGTATCGCATGGTAGTTTAGGGGTCCTGGTCTGTGGCAGATTCCGGGACCCATGACTGTCGTGTGAACCAGTGTTTTGTTGTTATCTCCCCAAACAAATCGTGTGACAGCAGCCTGCTAGGCTAAACACAGCACTGTGAAACCCAGTTTTCCACCAAAAGGTTTTTTGTTTCCTGTCTGCACAATGTACATGGAACCATCCCAGGGCATATTGTAGAATCAAAATGTAAACTGTGGGGACAGTCAAATGAGGAAATAGCAAGGTTCCTGTGTTCTCAAGAAACTTCTGTATACAGTTGCCTACCCACAAGTTCCCTGACAAACTATTGCAGTGAGTGCATAGACTGTGATAGGGCAACAGCTACTTTCCTGCTAATCACATTGGCTAGGACTTGCTTCCTGTCGCCTGGACAGTTAGCACCGTGTACATACTGTAGCATGCAGTTAGGCTTCATTTATCAAAACCAGTGTTAAATAAACCCTTTATTTCATTATCCTACTAACAGGCAGTTGTTAACTTCACCTGCTATAAATGCTGTGACAACCTATGTCAGGTGGTCATGTTGAGTGTATAATTCAATGCTATGTATAGAACCTTGCATCACTTCAGCAACATGTCCTGCTATATTATTATCTGAATACTGTGTATTGACATCTATGTGACTGACTGTGTGATGATGCAAGAAGACTACTGCAGGAAAAAGTAACATTTAGAGGAATTGAAACTTTTTTTCACTTCAAGGCGAGCCTCCCCCAAGAAGTCATGGAAGGAAAACGTAAGTGTTTAAACAATGCATTTCTTATCAGTTTGTTTTTTTTCAGATTAGTCATATTTACTAAAAGGTACTTCAGAATCATTATACTAGTTTGGGTAAACTAAGCTTTATCACCCTAGATAAATAAAACAGGAAATGTGTTAGTCAAGTGGTGTATCTAGTACTGTATGTTGCAAACAGTAATTATAAACTGCATTATCCAGTTTGTGTCCTCCCAGCAATGATTATTCAGACTGGCTAGATATAAGTAGACTGACTCGATCAATAGCTCCTTAGATAATTTACCAACTTCTAAAAAGGTAACCTGAAGTGAGAGTGGGAGGCTGACATATTTCCTTTTCGCTCATTTTGGACTGAAATGCTCTGGTCCCTTAACACTGGCGCATTCAGACGGGGGTTACCGATGTATGGAATCCCCCTAAGACTCCTGTACCTTTAAAAAAAAATTCTCTGAAATCGCTATAGCGGGCAAGCTGGTAAATATACAGAGGCTTGCCTCCTGCAGGGTCTGTGGGAAAAACTCAGCTCTTTCACTATTGTAAAGACTGCATGTGCACAGCTACATAAGGTATTTCACAGGTTGAAAAGTTTTTGACAGTCCCTAAACTCTGAAATCGCTGAAGCGGGCAAGCTGGTAAATATACAGAGGCTTGCCTCCTGCAGAGTCTGTGGGGAAAATTCAGCTCTTTCACTATTGTAAGGGGCAATCTTCCAACAGGCCGCCTTTCATTCAGTGATTTAGGGCTTGTCTGGTGTATTCATATTTGTTGTTGTAAGGCAATGTGAAACACTTGGCTAGCTGATAAAAGTGCAATTAAAGGACAGACAAGCTGGTAAATATACACAGCATGATGCAGAGCTTCCCTGGAGGGTCCGTGGGCAAAAATCTATCTGGTCTCTCCCCCTATGTTATAATGACTGCATGTGCTGATAAGGTGTTAAACAAGGTGAAACGTTTTTGACAGTCCCGAGACTCCAGGAGGGCTGCTTTCTGACTTGTGTGAGAGACCAGCAGAGACAGGAGACCTATTACAAGCAAGTAGTCTCTGTGTGATAAGGGACTGCAATACAGATATGCTCTCTGCTCCATCTCAGGCTATTCTCAGTCTCTCTCCACTCCTCCTCTCTCTGGGCTAGTGCACGCCAAAATCACAATAGCAATTGCTAGCAGTTTGTGAGTGCAATTTTGTGAAGCGATTTTCAGAGCAATTTCTGAATGAATCGCTCAAAAAAATGCTACATGCAGTATACATGCGATTTTGCAAAAAACCACAACGCTGCTCTGGAAACACCCTCATAGGGTAACATTAGCCAAGCGCTTTTCAAATCACTGTTGATTTGAAAAACGCTCAGAAGCCCTCTTAGTGTGCAGCAGCCCTCCCTCATTCACCTTTGTTTCCCTCTTCCCCTAGTGCTGGCTGGCTGTGTCTTCTTGTCATACAGGAAAGCTAAATAAAAGTGCAATCCTGGTGAGGCGAATTATTATTATTATTATTATTTAGTATTTATATATAGAGATGTCCCGAACGGTTCGCCGGCGAACGGTTCCAGGCGAACTTCGGTGGTTCGCGTTCGCCTACCAAACGCGAACTTTCCCGGAAGTTCGATTCGCCCCATAATGCTCTATGGAGCAAAACTTTGACCCTCTCCATCACAGTCAGCAGACACATTATTGCCAATCAGATGGCACTCACTGGTGGAGCCCCCCCCCCCCCTTATACAAGGCAAGGTCCTTGAGCCATTTGACTCACTCATCTGCCTATACTAATTAGTTAAAGGACAGCTGCTAGGGAGATTTTAATTAGGCTCTTGTGGGCTCCACCCTCCACCCTTCTACCGGAGGGAGGAGGGTCTCATCTGCCAGAGAATTATATTATTTCAAAAGCCAGTTTACATACCATAGCTGAGAATTGAACCCAGGTCTCACTGTGTGGTGGGCAAGTACCTTAACCGCTGTACCACAACAGTACTAACTGAAGCTGGCCTAGCATTTACCATTTATGCTCAATCCAAGAGAAAAATTAGACAAGATAGCAGCGTTAGGAAGACTTGCCTAAGGTCTCCTACTGAATAGGTGCTGGCTTACTGAACAGACAGAGACGAGATTCGAACTCTGGTCTCCTGTGTCAGAGGCAGAGCCCTTAACCATAACACCATCCAGCCACTGCTTACTGATATGTAGCCAGACATGGCCTTGTATTTTGTGTTCAACAGTTGTCAAGAGAAAAATTAGACAAGATAGCAGTGTTAGGAAGACTTGCCTAAGGTCTCCTACTGAATAGGTGCTGGCTTACTGAACATTCAAATCACAATAGATTAGCCCACTTCCAGGACAGGTCTCACCTATTTCCAGTTTGGCCAGCATAGCGTACTTGGCCGCGATTAGCGTGTGTCTCTCTCTGCCGAGCCGGGGACCGAGCTCTCCAGGTCGGATGGGGCGGATGTGACGCCACTCTCCCGCGCACGTCCTGGATGGTAACTATAGAAACAAAGACGCACGTTCACATCACAGTATCACTGCGAGCGGCGTCTCTAAGTTAGGGGAAGAGGTGGTCTAATGCAAATAGCCACTACCAATGTAATTGGGACTATAGTATTATTTATTTATTAAAAATTGACAACGCGTTTCACGGAGGATCAGCCTCCGCTTTTTCAAGTCTTGTATGCTTAGTAAAATAGTTTCATTTTATACATGGCCTCATAAGTGATCAGCCAATCAGTCCTGTGTGGGGCGGGAATCAAGACCCTAATGTCTATAGTAGTGTGGAAAGAGGTAGTACTCCTAATAGATAGTCAAAGAAAGAGAACAAATAAGATATTACACTATACGAAGGATTACTATCATAATGCCTCCAAAGTGATAGGAGATGTACTAGGTTGATTATAAAGTACAACAGGATTCTTATGTTGGCATCGCTACCGTTAAGATAAATTAAGAGCGAAGGTTAGCTATTACTACTCTCCAACATGAATTCATATACAAGGTTTTCCATGCTCTCACACAAAACCCATTGGCTGTAACAATGTATTGCATCTAATCATACAAAAACAATTTATATTAGACTCCATAGAGTTCATATTGAAGACCAACTACTTCACCTTTCTGGATTCCTTTTACTTACAGTTGCGGGGAACGGCGATGGGGACGAGGTTCGCTCCAGCCTTCGCTAACCTTTATATGGGCTGGCTGGAGGAGCAGTTTGTCTGGACCTCTGTAAATCCCTTTCGTGAGAACCTCGTGCTCCATCGCCATTTCATTGATGACATAATATGTGTGTGGGAGGGTACTATAGAGGATTTGTGACTATCTATTAGGAGTACTACCTCTTTCCACACTACTATAGACATTAGGGTCTTGATTCCCGCCCCACACAGGACTTATTGGCTGATCACTTATGAGGCCATGTATAAAATGAAACTATTTTACTAAGCATACAATACTTGAAAAAGTGGAGGCTGATCCTCCGTGAAACGCGTTGTCAGTTTTTAATAAATAAATAATACTATAGTCACAATTACATTGGTAGTGGCTATTTGCATTAGACCACCTCTTCCCCTAACTTAGAGACGCCGCTCGCAGTGATACTGTGATGCGAACGTGCGTCTTTGTTTCTATAGTTACCATCCAGGACGTGTGCGGGAGAGTGACGTCACATCCCCCCCATCCGACCTGGAGAGCTCGGTCCCCGGCTCAGCAGAGAGGGGCACACGCTAATCGCGGCCAAGTACGCTGTGCTGGCCAAACTGGAAATAGGTGAGACCTGTCCTGGAAGTGGGCTAATCTATTGTGATTTGAAGGCTTAGAGCGCCCCTCTTTCTTTCTTATATCGTTTTAGTGGCATCTTGGGAGCAGCCTAGCCGAAAGTGGGTGGCCTGATCGCACTTGGGGTTTTTCCACTACCCCACCTTTCTTCTTGGCTTACTGAACAGACAGATACGAGATTCGAACTCTGGTCTCCTGTGTCAGAGGCAGATCCCTTAACCATTACACCATGCAGCCACTGCCTATGGATATGTAGCCAGACATGGCCTTGTCTTTTGTGTTCAACAGTTGTCCAAAGAGAACCCCAGATAGCCAGGTAGATTCATCTCTCTCTCTCTCTCTCTCTCTCTCTCTCACCAACACTACAGGCTGAAGCCAGCCTAGCATGTACCATTTATGCTCAATCCATTTATGCTCAAAAATACAATTCCAAGGAAAGCGTTGACCATCCCTACTAGAGAGAGAGAGAGAGAGAGAAATGAATCTACCTGGCTATGTGGGGTTCTCTTTGGACAACTGTTGAACACAAAAGACAAGGCCATGCCTGGCTACATATCTGTAAGCAGTGGCTGGATGGTGTAATGGTTAAGGGCTCTGCCTCTGACACAGGAGACCAGAGTTCAAATCTTGTCTCTGTCTGTTCAGTAAGCCAGCACCTATTCAGTAAGAGACCTTAGGCAAGTCTTCCTAACGCTGCTATCTTGTCTAATTTTTCTCTTGGATTGAGCATAAATGGTAAATGCTAGGCCAGCTTCAGTTAGTACTGTTGTGGTACAGCGGTTAAGGTACTTGCCCACCCCACAGTGAGACCTGGGTTCAATTCTCAGCTATGGTATGTAAACTGGCTTTTGAAATAATATAATTCTCTGGCAGATGAGACCCTCCTCCCTCCGGCAGGAGGGAGGAGGGAATGGGTAGAAGAGGTGGAGGGAGGAGGGTGCCCTAAAATAGGGGTCTGTGTAAATCCTAGATGTTAGCCTGGGACATTTGATGTGTATTTAACTCAATCATGTCTGCCTCCAGGTATTAGAGCCTTTGAAACATGTTTTCTATCATTTTTCTAGGCGTCAGAATTTTTTCTATTTTTCAAAGTACGCCTCCCCGTTGAAGTGTATTGCGGTTCGCGAACCGAACCTTTCGCGGATGTTCGCAAACAGGGTAGACATCTCTATTTATATAGCGCCGCCATCTTCCTCAGATGCATATATTCCTGCATCATATGGCTATTGCTTGCGCTATGTGACACTATGTGGCGTATTCCACCGAATTGTCCAAACTAAGTCTATCTCCCGTTCCTCTCTTGGGGAGTTGTTCCAGCTCTGTCCCCCATTCAAATTTGCTGCTACCTGAAGCCCTCAAACACTTGTGTCCTTGAGTACTTCCAAAGATAGGCAGCTCCGTAATACGCCAGCGCACTTTTGTGCATGGGCAATATGGAGCTACCTGTATTCGGAAGCACTCGGGGAACATAAGTACTTCTGGACCTTTCAGGAATCCCCCCCCCCCTTAAAAATCCTGCGTTTGCCCCTGCTTAAAGGAGAACTGTAGTGAGAGGGTATATGGAGGCTGCCATTTTTATTTCCTTTTAAGCAATATCAGTTGCCTGGCAGCCCTGCTTGTCTATTTGGCTGAAGTGTTGGCTGAATCACACCGGAAACAAGCATGCAGCTAATCTTGTCAGATCTGTCAAAATTGTCAGAAACGCCTGATCTGCTGCATGCTTGTTCAGGATCTATGGCTGAAAGTATTAGAGGCAGAGTATCAGCAAGATAGCCAGGTAACTGGTATTGCTTAAATGGAAATAAATATGACAGCCTCCATACACCTCTATCCCTCTATGCTGAATCGAGATAAAACTTAACTTTTATTAGAAATCTAAAAAAAGATCATCTGGATGAAGATACATAAATTACACTTGGGAGTATTGCTGGGCCTATTCTGTCAGTATGTAGATAGATAGATAGATAGATAGATACACTATCCAAAGCCCTATAGCAATATAGATTACATATAAAATCACACAACCCCCACCAAACAACCCGACATGTTTCACTTCAAACTGAAGGTTTTTCAAGGGACAAGTGCTAAGACAGTGCAAAAAGTGATAAGGTGCAAAATTACTGTGTAAAACAAGTATAAAATATAGCCTATAGGCTTATAACATTATAGCAGCCAAACGTATATGGTAGCTCACTCCACCTTTTATGCCCTCATGAGGGGTGTAGATCGAGACCACCCCCCATGGGTACCCCCCTTAGTCACTCCCACCAGTAGGGCCAGCGCTCCATTGGTTCAAGGTCCTGTCTATCATATAATCCACCAATGATAGAATGGTGTATATAATGCAAAATACAAAATAGATCCCCTTTATAATATGTCCCTATTTCCCAAAACTCACATGATGGTGCCTCTTAACATGTCCATGGGCGTCAATCACACCAAAACATCGCTCCTAGCCAGGCCGCATGCATAAGCGGCAATGAAAACCAGGCTCCGTAAATGGAGCACTCTGATTGGTTAGAGGGCCGCCCTCCATGTCTCCGTGCTCTGAACAATCGGCATGGCGTATCAACAAGGCCAGACATCAGAGCTCTTCCACATAGTGCGCATTGAAGCGCACACATCATATCCTTTTGCCGGTGTAATGTCAGAATGAGAAGCCCGGAAGCAGCCTTCCTCACTGAGTATCGCGCATGCTCAGTGGGAAGTTAGACATTATTTACCTGAAATATCTCCGCTTCCGCACCACGTACACTCCCGAAATTTTCAGGGTAGGGAGGGGACCCCCAGATCTAGCTCTGTGCCGAATTGCAGCCCCCGAGCCCCGCTAGTTTCCGAGATAGGTTTGCTGGAATCAGTCTCGGGAACCAGCGGGGCTCGGGGGCTGCAATTTGGCACAGAGCTAGATCTGGGGGTCCCCTCCCTCCCCTGAAAATTTCGGGAGTGTACGTGCAGTGAAAGCGGAGATATTTAGGACGTTTTACGTGGCTGCGTAATTTAATGGGCCACAGGCTCCTACTGCGCATGCGGGGCTGCCCAATCTGCTTGGCTGCCCATTCTGACACTACACCGGAGGGTCCCGTTCCGTATACTAGGGCGATACCAAGCGGTGGATTGTTGCCATAGCAACACCTCAAGTAAACGTTACCACGAAGGGAGGACTTACATCATTATATTCCCCCTAAATGCGCCACCTAATAGATAATCGTGGCGCCGAGCGGGGGTTATAGCTATGGCAACGCTACTTGTAGGTAGGCATTGCCCAATACATCCCACGCTTCCACATATGGGAGGGGAGAAGATAGACTTATAAACAATGCGTCCATGCCCACTACATCCATTAAAGGGGCCCATACACTGTATTAACCATATGGTGATGGGAATATTGTAGAAATACAGGGGGGATGCACTACATATAAAAAACAGAAGTTAAGTAAATCATATTTCTAATAAAAGTTAAGTTTTATCTCGATTCAGCATAGAGGGATAATTTGTTGTTAATACTGTAGTTCAGGTTTTGTTGTATTTTCTATACACCTCTCTCTACAGTTCTCCTTTAAAGGACAACTGAAGTGAGAAGACTATGGAGGCTGCCATGTTTATTTCCTTTTAACCACTTCACCACTGAGGGGTTTTACCCCTTGAACACCAGAGCAATTTTCACCTTTCAGCGCTCCTTTCATTCATTCGTCCATAACTTTATTATTACTTATCGCAATGAAATGAACTATATCTTGTTTTTTTCGCCACCAATTAGGCTTTCTTTAGGTGTGACATTATGCCAAGAATTATTTTATTCGAAATGTGTTTTAATGGGAAAATAGGAAAAAATGTGGGAAAAAATTATTATTTTTCAGTTTTCGGCCATTATAGTTTTAAAATAATGCATGCTACTGTGATTAAAACCCATGAAATGTATTTGCCCATTTGTCCCAGTTATAAAACCGTTTAAATTATGTCCCTATCACAATGTTTGGCACCAATATTTTATTTGGAAATAAAGGTGCATTTTTTTCAGTTTTGCATCCATCCCTAATTACAAGCCCGTAGTTTATAAAGTAGACAAGACAAGACAAGACAAATAACATTTATATTGCGCTTTTCTCCTTGCGGACTCAAAGCGCCACAGTGTTATACCCTCTTGACATAAATATTTAAAAAGTTCAGTCCCTAAGGTAACTATTTATGTTGTTTTTTTTATTGTATTTTTTTTTTAATTACAAAAAAAAAAATTGGGGAATGTGGGAGGTAATGAGTTAATTTATTGTGTAAAACTAATGTATTTGTATATGTAAAATGGTTTAGGGTGTAGTTTTACTATTTGGCCACAAGATGGCCACAGTGAGTTGGTATTCATGCGACCTGTAAGCGTCCGGAAGGACGCTTACAGGAAGCAGTATGAAGCTGGGAAAATCACAATGATCGTGCTGTTTCTCATAGAAGCAGCAGATCATTGCGGGGGCTTAGATCAACGAACGGGAATGGATTTTCCCGTTCATTGATCTCCGGGCGAGCGGGCAGCGGCGTGCACGAGCGGCGGGATACGTGGACAGCGGTGGTAGCGCGGGAGGTATGGATTTCTCCGTCCCTTGGTTTTTTAAAGAGAACCCGAGGTGGGTTTGAAGAATATTATCTGCATACAGAGGTTGGATCTGCCTATACAGCCCAGCCTCTGTTGCTATCCCAAACCCCTCTAAGGTCCCCCTGCACTCTGCAATCCCTCATAAATCACAGCCACGCTGCTGACAAACAGCTTGTCAGAGCTGGCTGTGTTTATCTCTATAGTGTCAGTCTGCTGCTCTCCCCGCCTCCTGCAGAACTCCAGTCCCCGCCTGCATCCCTTCCCTCCCTGCTGATTGGAGGGAGGGGACGGGGGCAGGGACCGGAGCTATGCAGGAGGCGGGGGAGCAGCTGAGACTGACACTACAGATGTAAACAGAGCCTCACAGCACAGCTGTGATTTATGAGGGATTGCAGAGTGCAGGGGGACATTAGTGGGGTTTGGGATAGCAACAGAGGCTGGGCTGTATAGGCAGATCCAGCCTCTGTATGCAGATAACATTCTTTAAACACACCTCGGGTTCTCTTTAAGGGTGCAAAAAGGGACGGAGAAATCCGTACCGCGGGGGGTAAAGTGGTTAAACAATCCCAGTTGCCTGGCAGCCCTACTGGTCTCTTTGGCTGCAGAAGTGTCTGAATAACACCACACACTGCATGCAGCTAATCTTGTCAGATTATTATTATTATTGATTTATTAAGCGCCAATATATTCCGTGGCGCTGTACAAAGTCAGATCTGACAATAATGTCAGAAACCCCTGATCTGCTGCATGCTTGTTCAGGGCTAATGGCTGAAAGTATTAGAGACAGAAGGTCAGCAGGGCTGCCAGGCAACTGGTATTTTAAAGAAAATAAACATGGCAGCCTCCATATACCTCTCTTCAGTTGTCTTTTAAGGACCAGAGCCCTTTTTTTCATGTTTTATTTCCTGATCGCAGTGATGGGGGGTCAATAGCCAATGAAATTTTCTCCTGTCTGAGGTATGGAGCTAAGCTGTCTTTGGACAACTGAGTCTTGTGCCAGCGGGGACGTGTTATCGCATTCCGTGCACAGGATATGGCCATGTTAAAACTACACCATATCGGGCTTAAAGAGAAACCGTGACCAAGAATTGAACTTCATCCCAATTAGTAGCCGATACCCCCTTTTACATGAGAAATCTTTTCCTTTTCACAAACTGATCATCAGGGGGCGCTGTATGACTGATATTGTGGTGAAACCCCTCCCACAAGAAACTCTGAGGACCATGGTACTCCTGGCAGTTTCCTGTCTGTGAACCTTGTTGCATTGTGGGAAATAGCTGTTTACAGCTGTTTCCAACTGCCAAAACAGCAAGCAACAGCTACATCACCTGCCAGCAGTAAAAATGTCACCATGTGATAAATGTCATGGATTTAAAAGATTTTACAATGGGCAAACCCTGACTAAATCATTTATACATAATTATTGTAAAAATGAAGCACTTTTTTATTACATTATTTTCACTGGAGTTCCTCTTT
This sequence comes from Hyperolius riggenbachi, assembly GCF_040937935.1. Lineage (NCBI taxonomy): Eukaryota > Metazoa > Chordata > Amphibia > Anura > Hyperoliidae > Hyperolius > Hyperolius riggenbachi. Next base: position 130,322,111 of record NC_090656.1, on the reverse strand, counting down.
AAGTAGCCACAAGTGCGGCATATTTTTAACTACTTGCGGTCCCGAAGTGGTTAAAAAGATACTTAAGCCACTATAAAAAAAAACCGTTTTACTTACCTGGGGCTTCTACCAGCCCCCTGCAGCCAGCACGTGGCCTCGCAGTCACTCATGAATCCTCCGGTCCCCCAGCATCAGCTAGTTTTGTTTTTGCCGACAGGCTTACTGCACAGGTCTGGCCACGCATAGCCTTCTTCATGTTCCCGTCCGCAATATTGTCCTGCGCAGCTGCACCACAGTTAGGGCATGATTATTCTGTAGGCTCTTCTCTGTATATTTCTCTCTGAACAGTGATATTTGCTTGTGGCCCAGTCATACGCAAGTATGATAAGTGTGCTACATTAACTCAGTGCCTACAGAATGTAACCTAGATTCATGTACTTCTATGTTATCAACTTTATTTGGATCCAGTCGTAATCTGATATGATTATGGCCACTCACATGGGGCCCCTTCATTTATTCTGCACAGGGGCCCACTGTTGACAATAATGTCAGAAACCCCTGATCTGCATATGTTTGTTCAGGGTCTATGGCAGAAGATCAGCAAGATATCCAGGCAACTGGTATTGTTTAAGAGGAAATAAATATGGCATCCTCATCATCCCTCTCATTACAGTTGTCCTTTAAAAAAAATATTTTGATAAGATGTTAAAACATCTCCTGTGAGAAAACTCGGTGGGAAAGGTAATTGTTTAGGGACCCTTAACTTATTATCTCATGAATGAACTCTGCTTACAGATGAGGTGTAAAATATGAAGTAACTCCAAGGAAAAGCTTCATGCATCGCCCCAAAGTCACTTCCCAGTACTATTCAAAGCTGGCTGACAAAAGCAGCAGTGTATAGATATACTGGAAATGTGAACTGCTCTACTTCATTCAAAACCATGGACATTCTTTTTTTATGTATAACACATGTGATAAATCCAACAGATTAGCCACATACTGTACTGTATGTTTCCAGCATTCATTTATTTTCTAATTGTTCGCCCGTGTACTTGTAATATTTTTTTTAGATATATGTATATCTATATTGTTTGCTATTTTTCATGTTTTACCCTGGCCCTAATACAGTAAATATTTATCTAAATATTCTAACTCACAGCTCATGACTCATGAGGTGTGGCCAGTTCCTCTGTATGTGACAGATACAATCTTTTCTTTATTTAACCACTTCGGTACCAGCAGCCTCTGCCCCCTTAACCCTCCTGGCGGTATAAAAAAATCTGCCAGGAGGGAGCGCAGCAGTTTTTAAAAAAAAAAAAAATTTCCTATATCATGTAGCGAGCCCAGGGCTCAGCGGCATCCCCCCGCCCTCTTCGATCGCCTTCGGTGATCTCCGATCAGGAAATCCCGTTCAAAGGGCTTCCCCCGTCGCCATGGCCACCCCTCGGCGCTGCCTGGCACTGATTGGCCAGGCAGCGCACGGGGTCTGGGGGGGCGGCCATGCGGCGCGACGGATAGCGGCGATCGTGCGCGGGGCGGCGGCGATCAGTGTGCTGGCGCAGCTAGCAAAGTGCTAGCTGCGTCCAGCAAAAAAAAAAAATTAACGAAATCGGCCCAGCAGGGCCTGAGCGGCACCTTCCGGCGGCTTACCCCGAACTACGTTCGGGGTTACCGCCAAGGAGGTTGAGGACCAGAGGCTGCTGGTACACTAAAATGCTGCATACCGACAAATCACCGCAATAATCCATCGCTCCCGCGGTCCGCCGGTCACGCCGCTCTGTCCCTGCCACAGGCTGCTCTCTCTGCCGTCTCTATGACGGCAGAGCGCTGTGCGCCAGTCAGGAGCCGCTTTCATTGGCTCCTGACCCTGTCACTCAATGTAAGCCAATGGGATTGGCTTTTAGTAATGACAGGGCCAGGAGCCAATGAAAACGGCTCCTGCCCGGCTCACAGTGCTCTGCCGTCATAGAGGCGGCAGGGCAGCACATTGCGGCGGGTAGAAAGTGGTGGGAATGGATGGGGACGTGCAGTGAATGGGACGTAGAGCTTACGTCCGGTCAGAACCGCAGCGCAACCCGCCCGATGTAGATTTGTACCGCGTCGTTCCAAAATTGGTTAAAAAAAATATCCTGTTTGTTGTCACAATGAATTATTTCTTATGGAACATTTACAATTGAAAGAATTGATTGTATTTTAGATTTAGGTCGCATTCACAGTGGCACGTTGTGGAGCTGAGTTATACAGTCTTGTAACGCAGCTTACCGCACTGCAATGCTAATCCTATGGGCCGCTCACAGTGCGACGTTAAAGTCTCCTTGAAAAATGTTGCATTGTGGTAACTCACTGCTTGCAGTGCGTTGCCTCTAAACGCAGACACGTTGCGACTTTAACGTCGCATTAAACCGCAAAGTCCCACTGTGAATGTGACCTAATTCATAAAAATTGTCCCGTCAATGGGCACCTTTAGTACATTCCATTGAAATCTGAGGCTTTTTGAGCACAAAAGTATTTGATATTAAATTCATATGATTTACATTTCTTAGTCAACTGTGTAATTGAAAAAAAATGCAGCATTTGGAATAAGGAAGTACATCCTTAAAATTCCTAAAATTAAAATATGGTCCCGTTGATTGAAACATCATTAGGGTCTTGTAGGGACCTGTATTATGTAAACCTCAGATATCTAATTTCTAAGGCAGTGTTTCTCAACATTTTACTGGTAGGTACCTCCTTTGAGGCTAGTTACACACCAGGACGTTGCATTTAGGGGACGTTATAGGGCACATAACATGCCCCTAACACAACGCCTGGTGCTCTCTGGTGTGGACGTCGGAGTGAGCCGCGTTGTGCAGCTCACTCTGGCGTCCGTGATGCCGCGATGCGTACTCTTGGACGCATGCGGCATCACGTGGTCCCGCCCGGCCAATCGCCGCAAAGAGCGGCCACTCCAGGAAGTAAACACTGCACGTCACTGAGTGCAGTAAATATTAATTAGCCATGTGCCCGGCCGCTCTCCCCTCCTCCCCAACATGACTGAGCATGTGCAGACAGTCTAACACGGCCTAGCCGCGTAGAACGCACAGCATGCAGCACTTTGCTGCATTACAATGTAACGCAACGTGGGCAGTGTGAACAGCCCACTTGTGTTACATTGCTGTGCGTTGGGGGAGCGTTACAGGCTGCACTAACGTGCGCCTGTAAAGTCCCTGTGTTAGAAGCCTGAAAGCTCATGCTCAGTAGATACCCCCTGACATAATACAGATTATATTAAGTATCTCTTAAGCAAGATATATTTAATCATAGTACATGGTAATTGGCTCTAAACAATTTCCAACATTTACTACTGCTTTTAACCTTTTAGCGGCCCAACTCGTGTTTTCTCGTGTGAGATAACTCAGGGCAGGGCAACCTCTGCTGGCTAATCTCAGGCTGCATTAGGCAGAGTGAACACAGAGAGCAGTTTCATATTTACCTGTTCAGACGCTGAATTGGCTCTCCTCTTCCTGTTTTCTTTCTCCACCATAGGGTCCTAAAGACAGCCCTGTGTAGTACAGAGATATAAATGTTTGCTCAAGTAGCAACGGGCAATGTATTTGCACCTTATGTATATCTTTCCCAGTATGTTGTTTGAACAACTGCTATCAGTAGTATCACACAGAACCTGAGGTAGTCGATAACACTGCCCCTCAGACTTATCTACTCACCCAGTTGTATTACTCTCTCCTTGTCCCACCTGTGTGCTGCATAGCTACACCCCTCCCGAGGTGGGAGATCAGCAAGGACCACAGCACACGTTTGGTTCACACTAGTACCTACCACATAACCCGGTTGGGGAGGTTTTTATTTTAATATTGATACATTGCCTGTTGCTACTAGAGATGGCCCGAACATCCGATTTTTGGTTCGTGAACCGGGTTCGCGAACTTTCGCAAAAGTTCGGTTCGGGCAAACTTTCGCGAACCGCAATAGACTTCAATGGGGAGGTGAACTTTGAAAACTAGAAACACTTATGCTGGCCACAAAGTGATGGAAAAGATGTTTCAAGGGGTCTAACATCTGAGTTTTTGCATGGATGAGTGGGATAGATGCCAAAAGTCCAGGAGAAAAATCTGGATTTGATGCAAAGCAGCGTTTTAAGGGCAGAAATCACATTGAATGCTAAATTGCAGGCCTAAAGTGCTTTAACCACTTGAAGACTGCAGTGCTAAACCCCCCTAAAGACCAGGCCATTTTTTACAATTCAGACCACTGCAGTTATAACTGTTTATTTCTCGGTCATACAACTTATCACCCAAACAAATTTTACGTCCTTTTCTTCTCACTAACACAGCTTTCTTTTGATGCTACTTGATTGCTGCTGCGATTTTTAGTTTTTATTATATTCATCAAAAAAGACATGAATTTTGTCAAAAAAAATGACTTTTTTAACTTTCTGTGCTGACATTTTTCAAATAAAGTCAAATTTACTATACATTTGAGCGCGAAAGTTATTCTGCTACATGTCTTTGATTAAAAAAAAACCATTCAGTGTATATTTATTGGATTGGGTAAAAGTTATAGCGTTTACAAACTATGGTGCAAAAAGTGAATTTTCCCATTTTGACGCATCTCTGACTTTCCTGAGCACCTGTCAGGTTTCATGAGGTGCTAAAATTCCAGGATAGTATAAATAACCCCAAAATTACCCCATTTTGGAAAGAAGACATCGCAAAGTATTCACTAAGAGGCATGGTGAGTTCATAGAAGATTTTATTTTTTGTCACAAGTTAGCAGAAAATGACACTTTGTGACAAAAAAAATAAATAACAAAAAGTTTCCCTTTCTGCTAACTTGTGACAAAAAAAATGAAATCTGCCACAGACTCACCATGCCCCTCTCTGAATACTTTGGGATGTCTACTTTCCAAAATGGGGTCATTTGTGGGGTGTGTTTACTGTCCTGGCATTTTGGGGGGTGCTAAATTGTAAGCACCCCTGTAAAGCCTAAAGGTGCTCATAGGACTTTGGGCCCCTTAGCGCACCTAGGCTGCAAAAAAGTGTCACACATGTGGTATCGCCGTACTCAAGAGAAATAGTATAATGTGTTTTGGGATGTATTTTTACACATACCCATGCTGGGTGGGAGAAATATCTCTGTAAATGAGATTTTTTTGATTTTTTTTTTACACGCAATTGTCCATTTACAAAGATATTTCTCCCACCCAGCATAGGTATGTGTAAAAATACACCCCAAAACACATTATACTACTTCTCATGAGTACAGCCATACCACATGTGTGGCACTTTTTTGCACCCTAACTGCGCTAAGGGGCCCAAAGTCCAATGAGTACCTTTAGGATTTCACAGGTCATTTTGAGAAATTTGGTTTCAAGACTACTCCTCACGGTTTAGGGCCCCTAAAATGCCAGGGCAGTATAGGAACACCACAAATGACCCCATTATAGAAAGAAGACACCCCAAGGTATTCCGTTAGCAGTATGGTGAGTTCATAGAAGATTTTATTTTTTGTCACTAGTTAGAGGAAAATGACACTTTGTGAAAAAAAACAATAAAAATCAATTTCCGCTAACTTGTGACAAAAAATAAAATCTTCTATGAACTCACCATACTGATAACGGAATACCTTGGGGTGTCTTCTTTCTAAAATGGGGTCATTTGTGGTGTTCCTGTACTGCCCTGGCATTTTAGGGGCCCTAAACCGTGAGGAGTAGTCTTGAAACCAAATTTCTCAAAATGACCTGTGAAATCCTAAAGGTACTCATTGGACTTTGGGTCCCTTAGTGCAGTTAGGGTGCAAAAAAGTGCCACACATGTGGTATCGCTGTACTCGTGAGAAGTAGTATAATGTGTTTTGGGGTGTATTTTTACACATACCCATGCTGGGTGGGAGAAATATCTTTGCAAATGGACAATTGTGTGTAAAAAAATGGAAAAAGTTGTCATTTAAAGAGATATTTCTCCCACCCAGCATGGGTATGTGTGAAAAGACACCCCAAAACACATTATACTACTTCTCCTGAGTACGGGGATACTACATGTGTGACACCTTTTTGCAGCCTAGCTGTGCAAAGGGGCCCACAGTCTAATGAGTACCTTTAGGATTTCACAGGTCAATTTTACTCATTTGTTTTCCAGACTACACCTCACGGTTTAGGGCCCCTAAAATGCCAGGGAAGTATAGGAACCCCACAAGTGACCCCATTTTGGAAAGAAGACACCCCAAGGTATTCCATGAGGGGTATGATGAGTTCATAGAAGATTTTATTTTTTGACACAAGTCCATTTCCACTAACTTATGTCAAAAAATAAAATCTTCTATGAACTCATCATACCCCTCACGGAATACCTTGGTGTGTTTACTTTCCGAAATGGGGTCACTTGTGGGGTTCCTATGCTGCCTTGGCATTTTAGGGGCCCTAAACTGTGAGGAGTAGTCTGGAAACCAAATAATTAAAATTGACCTGTGAAATTCAAAAGGTACTCATTGGACTTTGGGCCCCTTTGCACAGCTAGGCTGCAAAAAAGTGTCTCACGTGTGGTATCGCTGTACTCAGGAATAGTATAATGTGTTTTGGGGTGTATTTTCACACATAACCAATCCTGTGTGTGAGAAATATCTCTGTAAATGACAATTTTTTCCATTTTTTTTTTTAACACTAAATTGTCATTTACAGAGCTATTTCTCCCACCCAGCATGGGTATGTGTGGAAAGACACCCCAAAACACATTATACTACTACTCCTGAGAATGGCAATACCACATATGTGACACTTTTTTGCAGGCTAGCTGCGCAAACTTGCCTAAAGTCCAATGAACACCTTAGGCTTTACAGGAGTGCTCACAATTTTGGCCCCCACCAAACAATTCCAGGACAGTAAAAACACCCCAGAAATGACCCCATTTTGAAAAGAAGAGACCCCAAGGTATTCCACGAGGGGCATACTGAGTTCATATAAAATTTTATTTTTGTCCCAAGTTAGCGGAAAATGACACTTTGTGGGGAAAAAAATAAAAAAATCCATTTCTGCTAACTTATGACAAAAAATAAAATCTTCTATGAACTCACCATGCCCCTCAGCGAATACCTTGGGGTGTCTTCTTTCCAAAATGCGGTCACTTGTGGGGGTCTGTCCTCACATTTTAGCGTCTCCACAATCATTACATGTATGGCCAGTATTAGGAGTTTCTGCTATACTCCTTATATTGGGCATACGGGTGATGCACTTTTTTCTCCATAAAAGGAAAAATGAACGGCAAAGATTCTCACATTCGCATTGATCAATGTGGATGAAAAAATATCTGCCGAAATATGTGAAAAAAGAGGGGGGCATGGCGTTTGCCAGGACATAGGAGCACCGGCCACAAAATTTTCCAAACCCACTTTGCTCCTATGCCCTGGCAAACCCGATTAATTCATTCACATCGATCGATGTCGATGAAGAAAACCTTTGCCAGTTTTGATACAAAGTGCTTGCCAAAGCATAGCAGCTCCAACACCGCCCCTTAGCTCATATGCCTTGGCAAACGTATCTTACTGCGGAGGAGAAATCTCGTCCTGCAGCGCTGCATGCACCGACTTGTGTGTAATCTGACAGACGCGCAATGCTTCTGTCAGGATGCACCATCAGTGCTGCAGCTGAGTGACATCTATTGTCTGTGTACTGATTTTTGACATCTGATTGATTAGTGATTGGTTTTTGATCATCTGTGATTGCCCTGTGATTCCAATTGCTGTTTACATTGGTTGGCATCTGACAGCGGCACTGTGATTGATATCTGGTCGCCTGTCACAGCTCTGATCGAGGTCTGAGTGAGTGTCACTCAGATCTCACTCAGACCTCGATCAGAGCTGTGACAGGCGACCAGATATCAATCACAGTGCCGCTGTCAGATGCCAACCAATGTAAACAGCAATTGAAATCACAGGGCAATCACAGATGATCAAAAACCAATCACTAATCAATCAGATGTAAAAAATCAGTGCACAGACAATAGATGTCACTCAGACCTCGATCAGAGCTGTGACAGGCGACCAGATATCAATCACAGTGCAGCTGTCAGATGCCAACCAATGTATACAGCAATTGAAAACACAGGGCAATCACAGATGATCAATAACCAATCACAACGCAATCAATCAATCAGAAGTCAAAAAACTGTGCACAGGCAATGATGTCACTCACATGTCACTCACATGGCACTCAGACCTCGATCAGAGCTGTGACAGGCGACCAGATGACACTCAGACCTCAATCAGACGCCTTGGCAGGGCCAGTGAGGGGGATAGTGGGGGTGATCAGCAGCGATCGGCGGGGAACTGGAGCAGGATCAGTGTGGCTGTGTGATTAGCAGGGCTGCCGTCCTCTCTCCTGGTGGTCCGGGCACGCTGTGACCAGGAGAGGAGGAGGCAACCAGTATAATACACGTTGTTTACATAACAACGTGTATTATACTGTTTCCATTGGATCATTTGAAAGATCGCAGCCTGCCGGCGCTGCTAATTGGCCGGCGGGCTGATGACACAGGGGGGCCGCAAGTGATGCCGGGCGATGTGGGCGCGCATGCGCGCGCGATCGCCCGCATTTCAGATTGAAAGGACCTTCCGCCAATCGGCGTTAGGCGGTCCTGGGGCTGCCGCCGCGGCCACGCCCATCGACACGGGCGGCAGGTGGTTAAAACATCTTGCATGTGTATACATCAATCAGGGAGTGTAATTAGATTACTGCTTCACACTGACATACCAAACTCACTGTGTAACGCACCTGTGGTTAAAACAATGGCGAGATTGCTCTTCCTCATGGATATCAGGTAATGTCTTATCAACTTTCGATGGTTCTTTCTCTACCATTGTTAAAGCTTACATCTATTTTTTTAAGATTACATTTTCTGCTGGCTGTTCAGTACCTGTAACAAGAATCTGTTATGGAGGGCAAGTCTGCCATTGTGAGTGACCACGGGTAATGGCCGGGGAATCAGGGTTCGCTTCCGGTTCGGAGTGGGAGCCTGAGAACCGGCTACCACCACCACACATCCAAGTAAGGACCCATTTGCTGTATAAGTAATGTACCTGCCCTGACCGTGCTTTGCAGACCAGGCATCTGTGGTCAGATGGACCCTTGACCCAACGCTGTGTGCCAGAGATGACACCACTTGCCTTTAACGAAAATGTGTTATGGAGGGCAAGTCTGCCATTCATTCAACTGTGTGAAACTTTCTATGGTACTTTCTCAGTAGCATGGTGACCATGGGTAATGGCTGGGGAATCCTGGTTAGATTCTGGTGTGGAGTGGGAGCCTAAGAAATGGCTACCACCACCACACATCTAAGGAAGGCAGCAGGCACGCGATGGGCAAAGGACCAGGAATGGCTACCACACATCCAAGGAAGGCAGCAGGCATGCCATGCACATACTAAGGTAGTGACCAAAAATAATACAGGAGGACTTTCGAGGCCCTGCTGTATATGAGATGAATCAACTTTAAATCCTTTAACGAGAATCTGTTATGGAGGGCAAGTCTGCCATCCATTCAAATGAAAGGTATGCACTGACTGCCAAGTATAATACAATGTGCAGTCAAAGATGCAGTGAAAGGTATGCAGTGACTGCAAACAGCTGTTTGTGTAGTGACAGCCGTGCTGGACTGGTGCGCACCATGACGAGACTGCAGGTGATGGCGGCTTTCCAGCCCACATGGTCGCCGGGCTGAGGTAGCTGAATGACAGAACAGTGACTGTCCAGCTGATTAAATTTGGTCTGTCCACAATGAAGCAACAACCTTATTATCGTGGGTGTGCCCCCCGACACACTCATATAGCCGGCGGTCATTGCTTCATTGTGATACACAAGCCCCTTCACCGCGGCAAGGTAATGATCACAAAGGGGAATTGGCACATGTACATGCCTTTTGTTTTGTTGTCGCAGCTGCAGTGCAGCCAGAAAAATTAGGCAGGCATGTACACGCACCAGAACAATTAGTATAGCGGCCGCTGCTAGCAGCGGCCTTAAAAATTCAGGAATCCACCTGGAGTCCTGGACCCTGTTGGTGGTGGCGGAGAAGGCAGGCAAGCGGCCTGCAGGCAGAGATGCTGTGTGGGGAGCGACTTAGTCTTGGGGCAGGCAGTCACACGGCGTGCAGGCAGCGATGCTGTGTGTGGGGACTGACTTAGTCTTCCAGCAGGCCTGAGCGTGCTTTGCAGGCCAGGCATCCGTGGTCAGATGGACCCTTGACCCCACGCTGTGTGCCAGATATGTCACCTCTTGCCTTTCAACATCACGGTACAGTTTAGGTATCGCCTTTTTTAAGAAAAAAATTGCGTGATGGTATCTTACACTGCGGTGTGTGGCTTTGCTTTTGTGTGCTGCTTTTCCTCAGGTGGTCATCCCATTGCAGTTTGTGGTTTGTAATCATGTGCCTTCGTAAGGTAGTTGTCGCTACATGGGTCTTGGTCTTTCCACGGCTCAGTTTTCGGTGGCAGAGAGTACAGATGGCATTGCTCTCATCTGAGGCAGACACACAAAAACATTTCCACACCGCTGAGCCCTGGGGTGATGGCACTTTGGTGGGGGCCACCAACTGAGTGTTAAGTGGGGTGCCAGAATCAGAGCAGGAGGAGGAAGATATGTCACGCTTCCGTGCGGAAGCTGAGAAAGATGAGGTGTTCTGTGTTAAATAGTCAACTACGTCCTGCCAATATTGGGGATTGGCACGTGCCTGCTTCTGAACACTGTACTTTGGTCGAGGGCCGCACAAAATCACGACAGCACGACCTCGAACAGACCTACCAGGTGGCCTGCCTCTGCTTTTTGTTTTGTCCATATTGGGGGGGATGAAGTGAAAGGTATGCACTGACTTGACTAATACAATGTGCAGTCACACAGGTGCAGTTAACAGGTATGCATGGAGTGGTATGCACGGAGTGCGTGCACTCACGTAGGTTGGTGGGTGCACTGAAAACAACAGGTAGGTATATGCAGTGATGGGTATTACAAATGTGCACCTGTCACACACACGTCCCGTGAACAGGTAGAGTGACTGGTGGTATTAAATATCACACTGTGTGCGCTCACGTAGGTAGGTGGGTGTACTGTGAACAACAGGTAGGTATATGCAGTGATGGGTATTATAATGTGCACCTGTCACACACAGACAGGTACTGGACAGGCACAGTGACACTGCGTGCGCTCACGTAGGCACAGTGACACTGTGTGCGCTCACGTAGGTAGGTGGGTGCACTGTGAACAACAGGTAGGTATATGCAGTGATGGGTATTACAATGTGCACCTGTCACACACAGACAGGTAACGGACAGGCACAGTGACACTGCATGCGCTCACGTAGGTAGGTGGGTGCACTAAAGTGATCAACAGGTAGTAGGTATATGCAGTGATTGGTATTACAATGTGCACCTGTCACACACACAGGTAGTCACTGAATGTGCTGGGCCTGGCAGTAGCACACACAGTAGGAATTACCAAGGCTGTCTATGCAACACAAGTGTCTGTGACACACACACACACACAAAAAAATAGATCACAAGAACAAGATTAGCTCTCAAAAGAGCTGTTGAGGGGTGCTTTTTTAGCAATAAGAATCAGCCAGGAGCAAGCTAAGAAGCCTACAAGAGCCTAACTAAGCTTTCCCTATAAGTCTCTGCACAGCAGCTCTCCCTTCTCTAATTAATGCAGGCACATGAGTACCGTAAGTGAAAGGCCTGACGCTGCCTGCTTTTTATAAGGGGGGAGTGGCTCCAAGAGGGAGTGTAGCCTGATTGGCTACAATGTGCCTGCTGACTGTGATGTAGAGGGTCAAAGTTGACCCTCATGAAGCACTATGGGGGCGAACCGAACTTCCGGAAAAGTTTGCGGTTCTCCGCGATCGCAAACCCCGGAAGTTCGCCGGGAACCGTTCGCTGGCGAACCGTTCGAGCCATCTCTAGTTGCTACCTGAGCAAACATTTATATCTCTATACTGCACAGAACTGTCCCTAGGCAGTGATGACCACCGGATGAAATCCGAATAGGTTTTATTCGGATTTCATCCAGGTAATTAAAGCACCTGTGCGGGCGGTGGGTGGGTGGGGGGAAGGAGGCAAAACGGAAGGAGGCAGTGCTTGTAATCATGTGATCACGGCTTGGAACGCAGAGTGGCAGGTGCTGTGGGACGGATCAAAGAAGACGTCCGATGGGTAAGATTACCCCCCCCCCACCCACCCACCCGCACAGGTTCTTTAATTAGCAGGATGAAATCCGAATGAAAGGCATTTGGATTCATAGCCGGCCTTTGACCTGGGCGACCGGAGCGGTTGCTCAGGGTGCTGGCTTCCAAGGTGGCATCTATAGCTGGTTACCTATACTGAGGGCACCTACACCTGACTTCCTATACTTGGGACACCTATGCCTGGCAACCTATATTGAGGGCACCTACACATGAGATCCTATACTGGGGGCACCTATGCTTGGGAACCTATTGAAGGCACCTACACATGAGATCCTATACTGGGGGCACCTATACCTGGCTACCTACCTATAGTGAGTCTGAGGGCATTTTTTTTGGGGGGGCGCACAGCGGCTATAATGCGTGTTGCAAATTGTCAGTGCTATCATGGGGGCGGGGGGGGGGGGGGGTCTAACTGTCCCGCTGATTTTTTATTAATATTCCTGAAAGGTTCTAGCCTTCATTTTTAAGTATATTCAGGATAATGCACTCTTTCCATCCATTCGTGGATATTAATAGTATTTTTCTATTATATAAATGTGATGTGTCACGAAGATCTGAGCATTTGGTGTGATGTGTCACGGCGTCAAAAAGGTTGGGAACTACTGTCCTAGGAGATATCTCCGGAGAAAAGGCAAATTGCATATGCGCCTGTGTGTGCATGTGTGTGTGCACGCACGCAGGAAGAGGATGAAGGGGGGCACAAAAATCAGGTTTCGCTCAGGGCGCTGTGAAACCTAAGGCCGGCCCTGTTCGGATTTCATGCGAATACAGATTTAAGAGCATCCCTGTCCTTAGGACCCTAAGTAGAGGTGTGTCAGGTTGAATACTACACTTAAATGTGCAAAGATCAGAATGATGTGTTCTGAATAATACAAGGAAAAGATACAAGTAGACATGCAAATCTATTACTTTTATATGCCTGTTTTTGTTCCTTGAATATAGTTCAGTAGTAATCCTTATTTTATAATAACTTATGTTTTTGCAAAATAGGCAAAGAGGTGTTGCCTTTGAGACAAGTGGACCTGTCACTGAAGAGATTGAAAGTTATCCCGTTTGAGGTTTTGGCTGATACCCAAATACAAATCCTTAACTTGGACCGCAACAAGCTTCGCAGCGTGCCACAAATATGCTGTCTTCGAGAACTTCTAACTCTCATCATTTCCAAAAACGAGTTAACTGACTTTCCTGCGGAGGTCCAATATTTAGTCCACTTAGAAAGGTTGGAGCTTAACCAGAATAAGATCCACACCATTCCTGATAGTATATTTTCCAATCTCAAAAACCTTAAGTATTTGAAACTGAATAACAACCGTCTGTCAGAGCTGCCAATGGACATATCCAGCTGTTTTCAACTTTACTACTTAAATTTAGCCCACAATCAATTCACTGAAATTCCAGAGTCTATCCTGAAGCTGACAAGTTTGAAAGAGTTTTACGTGGACAACAATAAGATACAGAAATTGCCTTCTGATCTCTTCCTCAATCTTTCCTTGAAAAAGTTTAAGGCTTCTTGTAACCATCTGAGGGAACCTCCTGATGAGGTCTGTGCTGGAGGACTTAAGCAAATCCGTAGCTATTTCCTGCAGATGCAGGGAGGCCAAGCAAGGGAGGAGAAGAGGGTAAAAGTCATATTCATAGGCACGAGCCTAGCTGGTAAGACAACTATAAGCCGGAGCCTTAGTCAAGGCCAGGTCATGCCTGTCTCTGAGGAGGAGAGGACTGTAGGGATAGAGATTAGTGAATTCCAAATTAATGACTTCAAATTCCTTTTCTGGGACTTTGCTGGACATCTAGAGTACTATGTCACTCATCATGTCTTCATTACACCACATGCTTTAGTTATACTAGTGGTTGATCTCCACAGGTAAGCCCACACAGTTCAATGCATGGTATTAGCAATACAAACCATATAAGAAAAAATGATTTAAAGCCTGAATCATAAAACAGAGTATGCACAAAAGTTTGTTTCCTAGACTGCAAGCATTGCTTCATTACACTTCCAACATATTTTTACAAAGCAGTTATCCACCAGTGTAACTCATTCCTCCTGTCTACATCTTCCTTTTTGTCAATGATTTTTGCCATGTCATGCCTAACTCTTTACCTACCCTACCATCCGATTCAATTATTATAATCAAATCGGATGAAAATCGGTGCTGCCAAGTGCATGCCTTATCGGCGATGAGACCAATATTGGTCACATGAATTGGTCGGGCATGCTGCAAGATGTAGCGCCGACTTACTCGATCAGGTGCGCAGCAGTAACAGCCAGCGATATCGCTAGGAGCAACAAACACACACGCCCACATGTTTGCTGGCAACCACATGCCGGAGAAGCGGCATCACAAGGCCAATTCCGGATCGATTTCAGTATGAAATTGATCGGGAATTGGCCTGCAGTGTATGAGCAGCCAACAGATCTCTCTCTAATCAGATTCGATTACAGAGATATTTGTCTCTTGGTTGAATCTGCCCATCATCGTTAGCTGTATGACTACCTTAAAGGCGCTACTAATATCAGATTTGCTGTAGGTAAACATGCCACCTTTTAAAAGAAAGCCTTTAACTATGTGAATGTCAGTTAAGTCAATGGAAGTTACATGGTCTATATTCCATGTTCCTCATTACAAGCTCCTCTGGAATCTTAGCTGGGTACGGGACCTTTTGGGTGGTGCTGAACCTGCTGGGTGCCCAGATATTTTTCAGGGTTTTGTCAGTTCTGTATACACTACTAAATTGCCAGTTTATCTGTGCTGAATCTAGTAATAAAATAAAGTCACCAGGTTTTCTATAGGTTCTTCTGTGTTGAGGGGGTCAGGGTGGGGGTTATTTGAGGTGGTAGGGAGGGTCAGTGGTTGATGTTAGGTGATTTGATGCTCTCTCAGTGGCACAGTTTATCAGTATCTCCATGTTTAACTTCATTCTCAACCTGTGGGTCAGTATTCCAAAGTGTGCATTATATACTTCCGGACTGATGCCAGTTCTACACATTCTATTAATTTTC
Source organism: Hyperolius riggenbachi (assembly GCF_040937935.1). Taxonomy (NCBI): domain Eukaryota; kingdom Metazoa; phylum Chordata; class Amphibia; order Anura; family Hyperoliidae; genus Hyperolius; species Hyperolius riggenbachi. The sequence continues at coordinate 130,306,911 of NC_090656.1, read as the reverse complement.
CATAGAGTATATTTTGTGTCCAAAGCTTGTGGTGGCAGCTGGGATACTCAATATAATGACTGCTGTTAACTTAAAAAAGGACTTCCTGGCCTTAAGTGATAGAAAGTAAGGTCAATATATTCTATAGACTTGTTAAAAAATGTAACCCCAACTCCTATTTTGGTTAAGGTACATAGAAAAATCTGTGATATCAATATTGCCCAGGTAAATCTTATGTTTGTAGCAAAGAGGTTAAAGGTTTCTAGTTTAGTTTCTTCAAATAGTCCACTGTGTAAATTTGCATAGGTGGCACAAAATGAAAACCCATTACTGTCACTATATTTAGATTCAAATGTATTTTAATTGAACTGTGCCACAGCACTTATATGTTATTACAGAGTTTCTTTTCTGCAGGTGAATTTATTTTCCAAAGATGTAGACGTGTGTAGGTGTAAATTACACACACTCGATAATAAACTTTTTTTTTTTTTCAAGACACCAAAAATGCCATTTACATTTCAGTTTGCAACCAGTTAATTTCCAGGCATGGTAGATGATTTGAGATACACTTCCTTACAACCAGGACCACCGTACGCTATTTGATGGACAGCACACCCAAACATCCATTTTGGCTACACTTAGGGCAGTTCCTCTACACTACAGACAAAAAGTTCCAGGTTCTCAATGAGCTCACTCCAGGAGTCTGAAATGCCTCCAGATAACAAATTAAGAGAGCGCTGTTGTGTTTGCTAAAGTCAGTGTAATATGTATAGTTATAGTTATATATATAGTTATAGTTATAGTTATATTTTTCACAAAAGTATAAATCTCCTGTAAACTTTCTCTGATGGGGTTTCTATAATCACCTCACATTAAGGTTTCTTATATTCGCGCAGGTACCAGATGAATAATATTCAGTGTTTGATGGATTTGGTGGGATTTTGGATTAACAATCTGCTCATGAGAGTGCCAAATTCTGTAGTCCTTCCTGTGGGAACACACGCTGACCTGTGCCATCCAGAAGAAGTAGAACTGAAGAGTAAAGATATCCAGGAGAAGATCTATAAAATGCTGGCCCAACATAAAGCAAACCTCCAAAATTTCATTAATAATTTAGAGGAACGTCAGGACTCTGAGCTCTACCTTGAGCAAGCAGAAAAATTGAGAGAGATATCCAACTGTACCATAAACGTATGTAAACATTTCAAGACATTAGAAATGTATGGTTTTGATGGAGACATAAAAGGTTAAATCACTAGTGGTAGGTTTCACTTGCATTCGGCCAAGTATAATTGTTTCATTGCCACATATACAAATGTAGTCAGAAAGATTTTCATAAGAGTTGATTAGGGCTCATTTACCCATCAAGGACCAGCAGATCTCCAGCTATCATGAAACTATAAAGTGACTGCTGATAATTCTAATTCTTTGTCAATGGATAGACTACAAGTCTCCAATTTCAAAGCCTTGTCACAAACAAAAAATGAACTTATTTATTAAGCTTTCTACTTTATATTTTGTAGGTTCTTCAACTCATTGCCATCAATAGTACTCACTACAATGACATACAACATCTACAACATCGCATCTTGAGCTCAGTGGGCAAAGTGGAGCTATTTCCAAATATTATTAAAATGCTGCCTCCAGTCTACAAAAAAGTGGAACAATGTATTCTGGATGTGATTCAAAATGGAACTACTCCTCAACACGGTCAGTGATCCACCATATTGATGAGCAGCTTGGTCAGACATTAAAGGACGACTATACAAAATACATGTGTAGGCATACGTATGTAATGTACATTTGTCCAAGAGTAAAATGTCATATAAATTATGTTTTTTCAATGTCGCTATCACTTACAGTAGGTTGTAAAATCTGACAGAACTGACAAGTTTTGGACTAGTCCATACCCTCATGGGGGATTTTTAGGATCTTACGAAAAGCACTTACTGAATGGCATTTGCTTAGTTCAACTGTCAACATGGTGTGCAAGTGTGTAGGGAGCCTGGCAAGCATCTTTGTATAGATCCTATCCAGGTAGTGCTTTTGTAAATAATACATTAAATACTGACAATCACATAGGAGGAGATGGACTACTCCAAAACCTGTCAGATTTGTATTGCTTACTGTGTGTGACAGCAACATAGGAGAAAAGTAATTTATGCTGCATTTTAATCTGGTAGCAATATACTGTACTACAGGATCTTCTCAAAAAATTAGCATATTGTGATAAAGTTCATTATTTTCTGTAATGTACTGATAAACATTGGACTTTCATATATCTTAGATTCATTACACTACAACTGAAGTAGTTCAAGCCTTTTATTTTTTTAATATTGATGATTTTGGCATACAGCTCATGAAAACTCAAAATTCCTATCTCAAAAAATTAGCATATTTCATCCGACCAATAAAAGAAAAGTGTTTTTAAAACAAAAAAAGTCAACCTTCAAATAATTATGTTCAGTTATGCACTCAATACTTGGTCGGGAATCCTTTTGCAGAAATGACTGCTTCAATGCAGCGTGGCATGGAGGCAATCAGCCTGTGGCACTGCTCAGGTGTTATGGAGGCCCAGGATGCTTCAATAGCAGCCTTAAGCTCATCCAGAGTGTTGGGTCTTGCGTCTCTCAACTTTCTCTTCACAATATCCCACAGATTCTCTATGGGGTTCAGGTCAGGAGGGTTGGCAGGCCAATTGAGCACAGTAATACCATGGTCAGTAAACCATTTACCAGTGGTTTTTGCACTGTGAGCAGGTGCCAGGTCGTGCTGAAAAATGAAATCTTCATCTCCATAAAGCTTTTCAGCAGATGGAAGCATGAAGTGCTCCAAAATCTCCTGATAGCTAACTGCATTGACCCTGCCCTTGATAAAACACAGTGGACCAACACCAGCAGCTGACATGGTACCCCAGACCATCACTGACTGTGGGTACTTGACACTGGACTTCAGGCATTTTGGCATTTCCCTCTCCCCAGTCTTCCTCCAGACTCTGGCACCTTGATTTCCGAATGACATGTAAAAGTTTCTTTCATCCGAAAAAAGTATTTTGGACCACTGAGCAACAGTCCAGTGCTGCTTCTCTGTAGCCCAGGTCAGGCGCCTCTGCCGCTGTTTTTGGTTCAAAAGTGGGTTCATGCTTCCATCTGCTGAAAAGCTTTATGGAGATGAAGATTTCATTTTTCAGCACGACCTGGCACCTGCTCACAGTGCCAAAACCACTGGTAAATGGTTTACTGACCATGGTATTACTGTGCTCAATTGGCCTGCCAACTCTCCTGACCTGAACCCCATAGAGAATCTGTGGGATACTGTGAAGAGAAAGTTGAGAGACGCAAGACCCAACACTTTGGATGAGCTTAAAGCCGCTATTGAAGCATCCTGGGCCTCCATAACACCTGAGCAGTGCCACAGGCTGATTGCCTCCATGCCATGCCGCATTGAAGCAGTCATTTCTGCAAAAGGATTTCTGACCAAGTATTGAGTGCATAACTGAACATAATTATTTGAAGGTTGACTTTTTTTTGTTTTAAAAACACTTTTCTTTTATTGGTCGGATGAAATATGCTAATTTTTTGAGATAGGAATTTTGAGTTTTCATGAGCTGTATGCCAAAATCATCAATATTAAAAAAATAAAAGGCTTGAATTACTTCAGTTGTAGTGTAATGAATCTAAGATATATGAAAGTCTAATGTTTATCAGTACATTACAGAAAATAATGAACTTTATCACAATATGCTAATTTTTTGAGAAGATCCTGTATGTGTACAAATGTATTTTCAATTTTACATTTGTTTGCAATTGTGATCAATAGGACATTTTTCGAGAAAACTTTTTTAATACTTTTGTGTGACAAATATCTTTGGTCATTGAGAACATGTCCCTCCAATTCCATGAGCAACCAGTAACTAATGATTCCCTAAAATGAATCTAATTATGTTAGCCACCAGGTAACAGAGAATAATGTCCACATTAGTGTTACCCGTGCCTTTATAAAGCTGTAGGGACAGCAAAGTTTCATATTTATGGTTTTGGTTAATGTGACATTATTTATTTTATACATTTATTCAGCTTTGATGCGTTTATTTCTTGCAGCGCTTTACATAGGACATACATATCTTCACATCACATTACTTGCCAGTAATGTGCGTATATCAAGCTAATGCCACTTTTTGTGATTCGCTCTACAGGCATTATGAACTTAGATTATCTTTTGAGTGAGATTTTACTAAGGACTGAAGACAGAAACTTGGATAAAGAACTTTTGAAAGATATTTTACGGTATCTCCATCGAATCGGTCTCATTGTTTGGTACGAGGACTTCGAACCTTTGCTCAACACTGTGTTTCTGAAACCATCTTTCCTAATAACTATTTTTAAGGTTAGATTTGGTTTTGATTACTGTAAATTTTTTGTTGTATGTGGAAATTGCTCTAATGAAACATTTTTTAAACTTTTTGCATTCTTTACACGTTAGCCTACCACAAAAAAAATTTGCATTTAGTCTTTGGGTTATTAAAATAATTTACAATCTAAGATATGTTTACTTTCTATATTCCAGATGATTGTCAGGCACGACCTTGTTAGTCAGTTAGAGAAAATACCAGCTGAAGTCCTAGTTTCAGAAAGAGCCTTCAAGCGTGATGTTCTGAAATGGAAGGAAATGCTCTGCTCTAAGGCCATGCTGCGCTTGCAAGCTATTAAAACTCTGGTTAAACAACAGCTTCAAATTTTCCCACTGAACGATACAAAGGATCTCCTCTATGATTTGTTAGGAAATTCAAGAGAAGATGGAAAGCTTATGAGTCTGTTAATTCACTTTCAGATATGTATGCCTGTTAGGAACATGAAGGCCCTTAATCCAGGAGCCCAAGAATTTATTCCTGGTAGTCCATGGTCTGTTAGAAGTTCTCCAAAGGAGCTGTGCTATCTCTTCCCAACTTATCTCAGAACCTTCATGGAAGTCACTGAGCGGTGGGGTGGAGATCACGCCGAGGATATTTACATCAGAGTATACTTTTCTCCACAAATTCCTGAAGGATTTTTCCAAAGGTATATGACAAAATGTGTTTTTAATTTATGTTTAGACATTTACAAAGCAGACTTAAAAACTATTATGGCAGACCTGACGTTTATCTCTTTCAGGCCGAGAAAGAAAATTAAGAACACAGAATAGTGCTTTGTGTGCTTGGCACTGTATATACACGTTTATCTCACCATTATTATTATTATTTAGTATAAAGCATCGACATCTTCCGCAGTGCTATACAGAGTATATTATCTTGTCTCTCAAAGAGGAGCTGTCAGCCATACTATCTCAGAAAATAAAACAAACTCATAAGTGGATAAATACTTGCTCTACTTACGTAACATATGTATTGCACTGTCCACATTTTGATTTTAGTGATTTTTCTACAGTAAAAAGGAGAAAATTCTTAACATTTCCCATTTTACCTGTGGCTATTTTGAAGCCAATATTGATGTAATTTCCTCCCTTACTCTCCTCTGCCTCTTTGTGTATGCATTGCCCGCCCTTCACTATAGAAAGTGCATTGTCTCAGCATGAGAAATATTGGCCAATCAAAGAGGAACAGAGGTGTGTGTGTGTGTGTGTGTGGGGGGGGGGGGGGGGAGACAGGAGGAAAGAGCCTTCAGCCAATGAGGCAGCTTTAGTTAAGTCTGAGGGGAAAGTAGAGAAGCAAAAATTGACAACCCGGCATGCCCTGCAACTTCCTTTGTGTGTACCAAATTTTGTGTGTACCAATTAAGAGTCAGGTAAACTGGGGAATGATTACTTAACAAGAAGAAAAGTAATAGTGATTTTAACTTTTGTATTGCCTAGTTAGCATCCTTATTACTTGTAGAGATGGGCCGAACGGTTCGCCGGCGAACGGTTCCAGGCGAACTTTGGTGGTTCGCGTTCGCAGAGAACCGGGAACTTTTTTCAAAGTTCGGTTCGCCCATAGACTTTAATGGCCGCCGACTTTAACGGTTAATAGCAAAGTCCCATTACATGGTAGAAACACCAAAATTGTTGGGAATGTTAAGTGGAATAGTGGGAACAAGAGGAAAAGATTTTTTTTCAAAAAGATCTTATACTTTTTGAGAAAATCAATTTTAAAGTTTCAAAGTAAAATGAGCCGATTCATAAAAAAAGAACCGATTCATTAAAAAGAACCGGATGATTCAAGAACCGTTAGTATAGCAGAGAATGCGTCCTGAGCAGGACGTGAAGCTGCCGGATCGCTGCTGTCTCTCCCCACCTGCCTGCACCTGTCACCCTCACCTAGCCTGGCACCCAGTGCACCCCTGGGTGCCAGGCTAGGTGAGAGTGACAGGTGAGGAGGTGGGGAGAGCCAGCAGGAGCCGGCAGCTATGCGTCCAAAAGGAGGCATTCTCTGCTATGTGGGAGGCATCGGAGATCTTCAATCAACTTAATTGAAGATCGCAACATAAGAGGATACAGTTCGTTGGATTGTTTACCGTGCATATTGGCGTGGGAAAACTTTTTTAAAGGTACAGGTAAGTATTTATGGTAAATTTAGAATAATAAAATACTTTTCTCGTGGTTGTGTTTTTATTTCTTTTAACCCTTTTTTGGAAATGGGAAAAGGGTACTTTGTACCCCTATACTCATTTCTTCTGGGAGGGGGGTGGGCATCTGGGGTCCCATTCTCAGATGCCACCATGACCCCCCCCCCAGGGAGCCATCGCCCCTACCTCCTCCTGGGGCACTGGAGGTGGGGAAGAGCCCCTTGTCCATGGATTGGACAAGGGCTCCGGGGGGGAGAGGAGGGGAAGGCTTGGCTGCACCTCCCCCCCCCCCCCGGAGCCCCCCCCATACCATGGACCATGCGGGCTGGTATAGCTCAGGGTGCGAAGCCCAAGTCGGCCGGGGCTCCGCATTCTGGCTATCCCAGCCTGCATGGGGGACAAGGGGTTACAGAGGCTCGGGAGGGGGGACCCCACGTCTTTTTTTTTTTTTCATTTATTTCCCACACTCAGCACATAAAAATAATAAATAAATAAATATATATATATACATATATATATATATATATATATATATATATATATATATATATATATATATATATATATATATACACACATATATATATATATATATATATATTTTTTTTTTTTAAAGGACTTACGAGGCCACAAGTATGAAGAAAGTTAAATACCATTTCATAATCCAGATCCATGGAGGACGCCATCTGCGCCCCCCGTTCATTCCGCCATGGCACCCGCAGTAATACCGGCCCCGGTCGGGTCCTGACCCCTCCAAACGGGACGGATTCTCATTCCCCCCCTCAATATGACCGCCAAAGATTGCCGCGGCTGCGCAGTCCGCATAGATGCGATTGCGGCTGCGCAGCTCTAGGTCCTCCTCCCGATGCGTCCGATGTATGCACGCATATTGATGACGCGGCAGGAGGAGGCCCTAGAGCTGTGCAGGTGCAATCGCGTCTGTGCGGACAGCGCAGCCGCGGCAATCTGTGGCGGCCATATTGAGTGGGGAATGAGAACCCGACCTGTTCGGAGGGGTCGGGAGTCGGGACCCGACCGGGGCCGGTATTACTGCGGGAGCCATGGGGGAATGAACGGGAGGGCGCGGATGGCGTCCTCCATGGATCTGGATTATGAAAAGGTATTTAACTTTTTTCACATTTGTGGCCTCGGAAGAAAGATTGTTTCCTGCTATCTTTTTAACATATCCTGCAAATTTGGTGTTGCTAGGATGTAAGGGGCCTTTGCTATTAACTGCTAAAGTCGGCGGGTGATGATAACCAACCAGAATTATAGGGGTGCAAAAGTGCTGAATTCTGCCATAGGCTTCCATTAGGCTCCCTATTTCACTTTCAAAAATCTCAAATCTTTTCAAAGGGCAATTGCTCAGCAGTGGCAAATTTTCTAGCATTGTAGGAACTGTTAGGGGGATCATAACTGGTGAGTTTCGGGCCCCTAGGCCGAAGAGGTCATAGCCTAGGGTCACAAAAATCTGTTTATTTGGGCAATTTCAATGGTAGTGATTCTGACGTACATAAATCGCAGCCATGGCCGTTAGCAACGTCTGAATTTCACGAAATGTCTCATGCAGGTAGAAGACATATTGTTAGACTTGGACTCCAAAGATTGGCTCCCTACATCTCTGCAAACCAGAGTTACAAGGGTGCAAAAGTAGTAAAATCCCCCATAGGCTTTCATTGGGCCTCCTATTTACCGTTCCAAAATCTCACACCATTTTTTTTCCTCTTATTCCCACTGTTCTCCTTAACATTTTCTGCAAGTTTGGTGTTTCTAGCTTTTAAAGCGGCTTTGCTATTAACTGCTAAAGTCGGCGGGCGCTTAATTTTCCCACGGTCAGAAAGAGTTACTTTAAAATTGATTTTCTCAAAAACTATAAGGTATTTTTGAAAAAAAAAATTCCCCTCTTGTAGTCACTGAAAGATCTCAGGTGTTAGACACCTTGAAACATCTTTTCCATCACTTTTCTGGCCAGCAGAAATGTTTCTAGTTTTCAAAGTTAGCCTCCCCATTGAAGTCTATTGCGGTTTGCGGAAGTTCCTGCGAACCGAACCTTCCGCGGGAGTTCGCGAACGGGGTTCGCGAACCTTAAATCGGAGGTTCGGCCCATCACTAATTACTTGTTTACTAGATAAAAATAAAGAGTTGATTTTTGCTTTTATGCCCGACAGTTACACTTTAACTGTCCCTGAGAGGAACTCACAATCTAATTCCTACCATAGTCATATGTCAATGTATGTATCGTGTAGTAAATGGTCTAGGGACAATTTAGGGGGAATGCTTACCTGAGGAAAATGTATGCGTGCTCTAACACCAAGTTTTAACCCTAGCAAGTCTGGCTCTGCAAATCTGGCTCAATTGGCTATTCATGAGGCAATGCTCATGCAAATATGCATTTGCTTTCGCACGCCAAACTATGCAGGGTCAAAAAACGAATACCGCAAAAGCCTTCGCCCTGCGGGAATTAGTTCATGCCACATAAGCACTATCCAGGAACGCCACGGGGAGGCTTCACAATGCTCCCATACAACCGGGGGACCGCGGGGTCCCAGGCACTCTCACCACCTGGGAACCACAACAGCACCCCGGAGGGGGAGGCTGGGTGGCGCAGGTGACCCCCCAAGCGTGGCCAGCGCCGGGGGGAGCCGTCCGCTCCAACCTCCCAAACTTAAAAACAGGCACTTACCTTAACGTCCATTGCGTTCTGCTACATGCGCATTAACTTGGGGGCACCACATGAGAAAGGAGTGAAGCATGGGTCACCCCAAGCTTTAGAGCTCAGGGCTGGCTCACACACAACACTCCAGAAGGGGGGGAGGACAGGTGCAAACAACTCACTCCAGGGCTCACACCACCAGAGTAAGCCATCTTCAACCTGCCTCCAAAGGATACAACCACAAAAAATGCTTACCTGAGGAAAATGTATGCGTGCTCTAACACCAAGTTTTAACCCTAGCAAGTCTGGCTCTGCAAATCTGGCTCAATTGGCTATTCATGAGGCAATGCTCATGCAAATATGCATTTGCTTTCGCACGCCAAACTATGCAGGGTCAAAAAACGAATACCGCAAAAGCGGTCGCCCTGCGGGAATTAGTTCATGCCACATAAGCACTATCCAGGAGCGCCACGGGGAGGCTTCCCAATGCCCCCATACAACCGGGGGACCGCGGGGTCCCAGGCACTCTCACCGCCTGGGAACCACAGCAGCACCCCGGAGGGGGAGGCTGGGTGGCGCAGGTGACCCCCCAAGCGTGGCCAGCGCCGGGGGGAGCCGTCCGCTCCAACCTCCCAAACTTAAAAACAGGCACTTACCTTAACGTCCATTGCGTTCTGCTACATGCGCATTAACTTGGGGGCACCACATGAGAAAGGAGTGAAGCATGGGTCACCCCAAGCTTTAGAGCTCAGGGCTGGCTCACACACAACACTCCAGAAGGGGGGAGGACAGGTGCAAACAACTCACTCCAGGGCTCACACCACCAGAGCAAGCCATCTTCCACCTGCCTCCAAAGGATACAACCACAAAAAATGCTTACCTGAGGAAAATGTATGCGTGCTCTAACACCAAGTTTTAACCCTAGCAAGTCTGGCTCTGCAAATCTGGCTCTTTTGGCTATTCATGAGGCAATGCTTATGCAAATATGCATTTGCTTTCGCACGCCAAACTATGCAGGGTCAAAAAACGAATACCGCAAAAGCGGTCGTCCTGCGGGAATTAGTTCATGCCACATAAGCACTATCCGGAGCTTTAAAGGAGCTTTAAAATCGATTTTCTCAAAAACTATAAGGTCTTTTTGAAAAAAAAAATTCCTCTTGTTCCCACTGTTCTACTTAACATTCCCATTAATTTTGGTGTTGCTAGCTTTTAAAGGGGCTTTGCAATTAACCACCATTAAAGTCGGCGGGGGTATATTTTCCCACGGTCAGAAGGAGAATTTACATTAATACTTTAAAATAGATTTTCTCAAAAACTATAAGGTCTTTTTGAAAAAAAAATTTCCTCTTATTCCCACTGTTCTCCTTAACGTTTTTCTGCAAGTTTGGTGTTTCTAGCTTTTAAAGCGGCTTTGCTATTAACTGCTCAAGTCGGCGGGCGCTTAATTTTCCCACGGTCAGAAGGAGTTACTTTAAAATTGATTTTCTCAAAAACTATAAGGTATTTTTGAAAAAAAGTCCCCTCTTGTAGTCCTGCGAACCGAACCTTCCGCGGCAGTTCGCGAACAGGGTTCGCGAACCTTAAAACGGAGGTTCGGCCCATCACTAATTACTTGTTTACTAGATAAAAATAAAGAGTTGATTTTTGCTTTTATGCCCGACAGTTACACTTTAACTGTCCCTGAGAGGAACTCACAATCTAATTCTTAACATTGTCATATGTCAATATATGTATCGTGTAGTAAATGGTCTAGGGACAATTTAGGGGGAAGCCAATTAACCTTTCTGTATGTTTTTGGGATGTGGGAGGAAACCGGAGTGCCAGGAGGAGACCCATACAGACATGTCACCTTGGATATACTTTAATAAGTACAACACATGTCTCCAAACATGGAATCATGCATTTGGCCTATGTAAATATCTCTGTCACGGTATGCATGACAGACAGAACTCTCCCTTATGTAAATGCACCAAGATGCAAAACTGAGTGAGTCTTCAAGTGAGTGTGCTGACCTCGACCTCATGGATCTTTCTGTGGCTTGTACATTAGTTCAGCAATTCAGAGACTTACATGGTGTTCAACTTCACCCATGTACCTTGCTTAGCAAAAGGGTTAAAAGCACAGCTGCATAGTTAATGTATGGGCACAAGGCGGCAGATATCTGTAGTTGTGTGGGCAAGGGTTCTTGAGTTTAGATAATATAGTATGTGACGCCTATCTCTTCTTGCACAGCTTTTTAAAATGTGTACCCAACTTAGCTGAATTATATTTACTAGCAGTCCCACGGCGTAGCATACGCCGCATGAGAGGGTAGCGGGTAGGAATGGGGTATTGGGCACAGCGGCGGGGAGGGGGGTGGGATCCCCCCCTCCCTCACCTGGGTCCCCCATCTGCGCTTCACCTCCAGCTTAAGCTCAGCAGCAGCAGCCGCTGCTATTAGTAAGAGGCAGCGGGCGGGGATGACTCACCTCTTCCGCGTTCCAGCGTGCGTTCCACTGTCATCACTTCCTGCAATGACGCCCACTGTATTGTAAGTATACAATATATTGTATATATAGATGAAAAACATAAGGAAATATGATCATGCTGTAAAAACATAACAAATATAATAAAAAGTACATCACCTATCCAGGGATTTTATCTGATTGCCATATGGAATCAGGAGGGATTTTAATCAATTTTACCATTTTTTTTGCCTTTGTTTAAATTATCTGGAGTTTTCTGCAGCTTTTTTTTTTTTTTGGTAGAACATTAAATATATTCTTGATGAGATATCTTTCTTCAGTCTGTGTAATTACGAAATATGGGTGCAATACATCCAACGCCAGAACTACTTATCACCCTACATTTCAGGCTGATGGTCCAATCATGTTCCTTCTACACAACTCACTGGGTGGAAAAATCCAGCTTTCTTCTGGTGCACAATGGAAAACCATTACTAATCAAGGAGCATAACCAGAGAGCTGACAGTTATCTAGCAGTGCGGAGTCGTAGGCCTGGAAAACCCAAAGGTAAATCCTCAAATAAATGTATCTGATTTCATATTCTTATTATTTTAAAACTCTTTATGAAAACACATGCAGTTCAGTTGCACATCTTTCACCAATCGTGTATTTTTTGGACATCCACATCTTTCACCAGTCATGTGAATTTGGATCCTTAGAGTGAATGGCAACGCTCACAGGGGTGTTTGAGTTCTGCAAGTGAAAAATATTGTCTGCAGAGTTTTGTGGATAATTTTGGGGTTCAGATGTTATAAATGAAGTAAATAAAAACCACCTCCATACATCTAGAAAACATTGACTTGACTTTTTACAGATTTTCCTGTAACACTTTCTGACAACTTTCAGTGGCCCTGCTTGAAGCAGCATACAATTTCCATTTTTATGCAAGTTTGAAATATTTGCTTCTCACTGACCATTTCTAATGCCTAGGAAACTTCACAGGTGTTTCCTAAAATCCAGATGAGTATAGAGGTGCTGATCTGCAAGGGCAAATTCTGTGAATACCGTGATCTACATTCAAATTTCTACACCTGTTAATATTTCTATTTAGATTTCGGGCCTCTCTGGGATTTCAATCTAACAATCCTTTCCATAGTGGAGAAGCTGTGTAAGGAGTGGCCAGGACTTTTCTATTACATTCGGACTCCGTGTAGAACAGCCGGATGCCCTGAAGAGTTTGAGTGGCCGGATATTGAGGCTCCAGGTTCAGTCTATGATATGTATGTACTGTTGTACACTTCTTTTATTATTTTCACAGGGAGTCTGTGTTTGGGCTAGGGCTAATTTTGATGTTTTACAATGTTTTGATGCACCTGCTAACAATGTTTAAACTGTTTATTATACAAAAATGTGTCAATTTTTGAAGGGAAAATAAAAAAAAATGAACATGTATATTTATTGGCGGTAGTCTTAAGTAAACTCAATGGTAAAACCGAAAACTGAGAGCCATTTGTACGGCAGTAAGCAATAACCACTAAGTCAATAAGGTATACAGTTGGATTGCCTCAAAGTTGGATGAGAGTCCGTTAACACTCCAGGGGCGTTCCTACCATAGAGCGCATCAGGGTGTGGTGCACTGGGTGACTGACAGCTAGGGGGGTGTCACCATGACCCCCTCACAGCAGCAGAGCAGGAGGGGGAAGCAACGCTAGAAGGAGGGGCAGTGGGGACAGCGGCGGGGAGGGGTGCCAGAAGGGAGACAGAAGGAGGGAGCCCAGGTGAGGGAGGGGGGTTCTGGCACCCTTCCCGCCACTGTCCCTACTGCCCCTCCTTCTTGCGCTGCTTCCCCCTCCTGGGGCATCTATACTAGCTATACAGGGGCAACTATACTAGCTACACTGGGGGCAACTATACTAGCTATACTGGGGCAACTGTACTAGCTACACTGGGGACAACTGTACTAGCTACACTGGGGGCAACTGTACTAGCTATACTGGGCAACTGTACTAGCTACACTGGGGGCAACTATACTAACTATACTGGGGGCAACTGTACTAGCTATACTGGGGGCAACTGTACTAGCTGTACTGGGGGCAACTGTACTAGCTATACTGGGGGCAACTGTACTAGCCAGACTGGGGGCAACTGTACTAGCTAGACTGGGGGCAACTGTACTAGCTAGACTGGGGGCAACTGTACTAGCTATACTGGGGTTTACTGTACTAGCTACACTGGGGGCAACTGTACTAACTACACTGGAGCAACTACTAGCTACACTGGGGGCAACTGCACTAGCTATACTGGGGGCAACTATACTTGCTATACTGGGGGCAACTATACTAGCTACACTGGGGGCAACTATACTATCTACACTATCTACACTGGGGCAACTGTACTAGCTACACTGGGGGCAACTAAACTAGCTTTACTGGGGGCAAATATACTAGCTATACTGGGGCAACTATACTAACTTCACTGGGGGCAACTATACTAGCTTCACTGGGGGCAACTATACTAGCTATACTGGGGCAACTACGCTAGCTTCACTGGGGGCAACTATACTACCTTCACTGGGGGCAACTATACTAGCTATACTGGGGGCAACTATACTGGAGGCAACTATACTAGCTATACTGGATGCAACTAAACTACATACACTGGGGGCAACTATACTAGCTACACTGGGGGCAACTATACTAGCTACCTATAAAGGAAGCAACTATGCTACCTTTACTGGGGCAACTATATTACCTGCACTGTTGGTACCTATATCTGACATTACCTGGCGTGGCGCGCTTAGTATGCCGTATTCGCTCTTTTCCTTTTTTTTGGGGGGGGGGGGGGGTGTCTTATAATACCCAGCATAGGGTGTCAAATGCCCTAGGTATGCCACTGTCGCACTCAGAATTAGTGTGCGTTGTGCTGGTTTGTATTTTTCTGGTTCTTGCACAGCTAACGTACAGTATTTCAATGGCATCACATCTGACCCAAGTTTTTCCTAATTGCAGTGCGTTTTGCAACGTGTGTGTGTGTGTGTGTGTGTGTGTGTGTGTGTGTGTGTGTGTGTGTGTATGTGTGTGTGTGTGTTTGCATGAAATGTTGGCAGAAAATGTACATTTGTTATGGAAAATCGCATCTAATTTTGAAGTTAATCAGATCATGTAAAATAACTTCACAGATTTGCACAAAAAAATTCCAATATGAAAAATTGTATAAAAATGCGGATGTGCAGAGGAAGAACCCAAAGAACCAAAAAATGCAAAGTACAGAATCAGACATGCAAAAAAAAGTGGAAAATTGCATGCAAGATTTGCATGGATAAAATGTAATTGCTGCCTTAACCCTCCTGGCGGTATCCCCGACCTGAGCTCGGGGGTAGGAAAAAGCAGCTGCTATGGGTAAGCCGGAGCTCAGGTCGGGCAGTGAAAAAAATGCTGCAGCTGCGTGCAGGAGTCCTGCGCGCGGATCGGCGCTGCTCAGCGGGACTCCTGCATCTGTCCCCCAAAGTGTGGCTCTACTGTGCGGCCGCTGGGATCCCCATATCCCCGGTAATCTTGCGGGTACCTGGCGGCCCATGTGATCAGTTCGGTGGCAGCAGTGCGATATTACCGCTCTCCAGGGGCTCCTGCCTCTCTCCGACCAGCAGCAGCGATGTTTGTCCGGCTGCCGGGACCCTATATCCCCAATATTCTCTTTGGGACTCGGCGGCCAATCAGAAGAGCGGAGCAGCAGTGCGGGCTGACGCGGGGCGGCATGACGTCATGGGGGTGTGGCGGGAAATGTAAAAAATTAATTTTATTGGCTGAAAAAGTGCAATGTATTGGATACACATGAATCAAATACATGTGTATCCAATACACTGTTGCCATTTGGTTCCCTGCTGTGAGCTATGAGCTGTGCTGTGATCTCTGATCTGCTACTGATTTTTGGATTTGTGTGGCGACCTCTGCCTAAATTTTTGACTACCCTCTTTGCCTTCTGATTCTGCCTCATATTGGATTTCTGTGTACCAACTGTAAGGATTCCTCCTGTGGCATGTTCTGTCCGTTGTGGTGGAGCCGCAAACGGACAGTTCTGGCTTGTTTGCCTGCATTCGGTTGTGCATTCGCAATCAGTCACATTGTTATTTGCAATTGCTCTGCAGTTCTGGGCAGCTCAGGATGCTGTCATCATTCCACCAATTGCTTACTACAGCTGAACTGTGGCCAGATAGCCCTGGATTTCCTGCAGGCATGTTGTTACATAATACTGCATGTATTTCCTATGGGAGTCCTTTGCATTCACAACCAGCTAGCAAATGGTAATCAAGACAGCTCAGGATTGAATGATTACCATTCAGCTGTGTTGAGATTTGCATGCTTGCATCCACTGGTCAATGCCGGCATAAAAGTCTGTCTCCCCTTTTAGACCTCACACATCATAGTGTTCATAGCCGGCCTTTGACCTGAGCGACTGGAGCGGTCGCTCAGGGCGCCGGCTTCCAAGGGGGCGCCTATCACTGGTTACCTATACTGGGGGCACCTATGCTTGGCAACCTATATTGAGGGCACCTACACATGAGATCCTATAGTGGGGCACCTATACCTTGCTACTGAGTCTGAGGGCGTTTTTTTTTTTTGGGGGGGGGGCACTGTGGCTACAACACATGGAACAAATTGTCGGTGCTGTGCTATCATTCTAAATTGGGGGGAGGAGGGTGGCTAACTGTCCCACTGATGTGAATTGCATATGGGCCTGTGTGTGTGTGTGCGTGCGGGCACACGAGAACAGAATGAAGGCGGGGGGCACAAAAATCAGGTTTCGCTCAGGGCGCTGTGAAACCTAAGGCCGGCCCTGATAGTGTTCACTATGCTGGTCTGTTGGGCACTGTGCTACTCTGTATAGTTCTGTTATTGTAGTTCAATGCAACCTTTTTACTTGTGCTTTAGCTAGTTCTTGATAAATATATATGCAGACTTGGCAACTTAGACAAAATTGGCAAACTTAGAAAAAATTGCCGCCCCCCCAGCCGTGGGTGCGGGAGGGCCGGCCTCCGAGCTGGAGGGGTAGCGGGCAGAAGGGGGGGGGGTATTGGGCCTAGCGGCAGGGAAGGGGTCGGACCCCCTCCTCCCTTGCCTGGGTCCCCCGATCTGCGCCCCACCTCCAGCTTTAAATGATTACATAGCAGCCGATAGTAAGAGGGACGGGCGGGGATCACTCACCTCTTTCGGTTCCAGCGTGCGCTCCACTGACGTCACTTCCTACAATGCCGTCCACTTACAATACAGCCCGCTACCCCTCCAACTCGGCGGCCGCCCCCCCCCCCCCCCGCACCGACGGACGGGCGGTTGCTGCCCCCCTAGAAGTGCCGCCTGAGCCAAAAGTTTCACCCCGCCTCATGAGCGGGCCGGCCCTGTATATATTCATCTATTAGTTGTGCCGTTTATTATTTTTCTGTATTATTGTTTATTGCCTAGTTTCCATGCCTGATGGACATTCATTGCATCCGCGGTGGGTCAGTAAAGTCCATTATCCTGATAGCTTGGATTATGCCATCACCACGTTGGCACTGTGCTGCCATTGTGTCTTACTTGTCTAGTTACACTCCAATCTATAGTCCTGTCTTGTACCTGTCTGAGTGCTTGCTATCGCTAAGGCAGCGCAACATCCCACTGCGCTGCCATTGTGTCTTACTTGTCTAGTTACACTCCAATCTATAGTCCTGTCTTGTACCTGTCTGAGTGCTTGCTATCGCTAAGGCAGCGCAACATCACACTGCGCTGCCATTGCTTCTTATTTGTAGCGATATCGGAAGCCCAGAGCTGCAGTTAATCTGGGCAGCCTGTGTAGCCTCTTCCATTATTCAGCTACCAGCCTTGTTGCTCTGGGTGGTCAAAGTTTAACCGCCAAGCATTACACTTGTGATTTGTAAACAGACAGTATTGCTTATCCACACAAGCATTACATTATTATGATGGGTCAAACATAAAATCACATGGAGGAGGCCTCTGACACCATGTGTTATGGTTCCCTGTCTTTTGAAAGATTTGAAAAGTTTGACTGTGAAACAGCAAGCAAATTTATACCAGAATTGGTTAGATTCTTGTTAAATCCAGATTTTCAGACTTCAGCATTTTCTACCTAGGCTGATCAGATAGTTTGCACTCTGTTTAAGGGCAAGCTTTTTTATTGGGCAGTTGATGTTTTGAATCACACTTCTCTGAGAGAAAAACCTTTAGAATTCATAGCTTTTGTGATTCATAATTGGTTAAGAATATCTCCATTACCATATCCTCTTGATGAACTCCATCAGATGCCTCTTCAGCAGCATCTAAAAGCAATCTGTATGCAGCAAAGTCTAAAGTCTTGCATAAAACTAAACGTAAATGTTCCAGAAAATGTTCACAACCAGCAATGTCGTTGTCCATAGCAACTGCTCATCAGACCCATAGTCAGACTTTGTTATTAACAGATAATGAAATTCAATTGCCATTCATGGGAGTCAAATGGACCTATGAAACTATCAATGAACTTTCCTTGCTAGCCAGGGAGAATAAGGATTTTTGTTTAAAATAATTGTCTGAATATTCTTATGAGGAAATAATACAGGCTGGGTCCACACTAGACCCGGTTGCAGGACGGACCCTGCAGTCCGGATCAGGGGAAGTACCCACCGTACTGCAAACTGATGAAAGTGCATCAGTTTTGTATCAGTTTCCGTTCAGGTTTTTCCCTGACAGAAAACGTCTCTATCATTAGGAAGGAGTGGGAGGATTTTTTGGGCCAATCATAAAGCTCAGGCTATCCGTTTTCACATCCGTTTTTTGCCTGTGGAGCTGGAGATGCGTTTTCTCATTGCTTTCACTACCCCTGCGTGTATCCGTGGTCCTGATCCGTTGCGTGAAAATGCAGCAGATCCGGACCTTCCGTTCAGGTTTTCAAAACGGGTCCCCGCAAACGCAGACGGATCCGTTTTTTACTTGGGTGAGGCTGGCTGCTATTTTAAACATTAGTATCCGGGACTCCGTTTTTCATCAGGTTTGAAAAACGCAGCCACGGATACGTTTCCGGACCTAGTGTGGACCAGCTCTAATGAGCAAATCAAATTGTTTGTGCAGCAAAGAAAATTTGCATATTCTTCAGTTCAACACTTGTTGCAAGTTCTGGACATTTTTAAGGATAGAAAATACCTTGGTAATGATTCAGTTAATCAAGTTGATTCTCTGTCAGGAGTAAACCAAGCCAAGTCCACTCCAGCTAGCTTCCTGCAGACTGATCCAGCTGTAAATTATGCCCAGAATAATTGTTTAGTTCCTGACAAGAATGAATGGGATCCTCCATTTGAAAAATGGGAAATTAAGGCTTTGATTTATGAATTAGAGAATGATCGAGGATATTTTTATGAATTTTACACTGCTAAGAGTAACATAATTTTGCATGCATGCATTGAGTCTGCTTTTTCTTTGGTTGAAATTAATCTGTGTGTGCATGACTTTGTGATTCCGTTAATTGATGCATGGAATGAGATCTTGAATGGTCGCTCTGGGAGTCAGTGTGGGCAACATTTAGTAACCAATGTCAATTCGGTCTCTCCATTGCCCCTAGCAACGACATCACCTGCTAGCCTTGCTCCAGATGCACGCCTTGCTTCTCTAACCCGTTATAATGGTGGCAGTAAGTCTTTTTTGAATTTCTAGCAGAATTGCAAAATTCTTCAGATCAGCCACCACATTTCATCAGTCCAGGTTTATTACCTTATACCTGCTTGATAGCAAGATGAGAACTTGGGCTAGGGGAAGTTGCTGAGGAAAACGAGGAGGTTTTTGATGACCCCCTGGAATTTGTTAAATTAATCGCAAAACGTTTTGCGAAAAAATACAAACAAATTCCTACTGATTTGTTTTCAGCATCCTGCAAACCATATGATCCAGCAGACACCAATAGATGCACTACATCAGTTCCTGGGTCTCAGCAATCATGTTTAGTAATCTTAGAACCCCAGCATCTGAATTTTCCAATTTTACAGTTGAAGAACGGTGGTTCAGATGCGCAAACTTTGGGTTCTATTCTCAAAGAGGCCAAATTACTGCAAAATTTTACTGCAAAATTTCCGCCAGCAGTAAACTCCGCATTTTTTCCGCATTCACTAAAATTTTCCGCATGTTTTCCGCAGGCGGTAAAAAAGATGCGGAAACAGCCATTAAACGTGCGGTAAACATTCGGTAAAAAGGTTGCATGAAAAAGTGTAAAAAAAAAAATAATCCAGCAAGCACAGCCCTTAAGCCTCCAGACTTCATTAAAATCAATGGGATGCGGAATATATCACCTACTACTTGTAGGTGATAAAAAATCGATAAATACCGCTGAAATAATGCGCCTAAAATGTTTTGTGGATTGAGATTTTTTGCAGAAAATACCGACTTTTGCGGAACCTTTTCCACATTAACACCGCACTTTTTCCGCACTTTTACCGCATGCGGAAAAAACATGCGGAAAATTTTGAGAATGTGCACTTGCCGTTGTTTTGGTCGGTAACTTCCCGCATGTCTTTTACCGCATGAGGGAAGTGATTGAGAATAGAGCCCATTGTGTCCTGATCTTCCTGTTTCAACACCTTGCTCTGGTTCCGTGAATGGTTCAGAGCATCTGTTATGTGAACCTGAAATCACAGAATCATTGCCTTGTCCAGAAAATGTTCTAGTAAATTTGCCCTGTACCATGAATTACGCAGTAGTTCTGTCCAATGAAGCTCAGGTCACAGAATCATTATGCTGTCCAGCAGGTGCTTCCATGGCTCTGCCCTGCAACATGGACTGTTCAGTGATCCTGTCCAGTGAAGCTGAGGTCGCAGAGTCTTATGTTTCTTTCACCCAGTACTTTGGATGCTTCAATATCTCTAGCAGAGGACTCAGAGGCACTGCTTACCTCAGTTGGTGTTGCAGTAATATTTACCTGTTTAGCAGCTGTCTTAGAATTACAGTCCATTCTAGTAAAACTTGATGAATCTTTGTCCAGTGAAGCATTGTCCTTGTCAGCAAGTTTTGGAAACATTGCCCTGTACACAGTCTGATTTAACTAATGTTGTGAAGTCCCTGTCTGATATTGTAGCAGCCAGGGAACTCCAGCCCTGTCCTCTGAATGTTTCAAAGTCTTGCCCTGTAACATGGATGATTTTGACTCTCTGGTAAAAATAATAGAAGTCTCAGAATTTCAGTCCGGTTTAGTGAGTGTTCTTGAAACCCTGCCTTGTATCTAGGAGAATTCTGGTTCTCTGGCCGGTGTGGCAGAGGTTCCAGAGTCCCCTTCCTGTCCAGTGAGTTCCTCAGTTTTGCCCAGTTCAGTGGGGGTTGCTGCAATACTGACTTGTTTTGCAGCTCTTTTGAAGCTCCAATCCAGTGTACTACTAGATGAGGAGTCTCTGTCCAGTCCAGAGGATGTTGTGGAACCCCTATCTAGTTCGGTGCATACATCAGATTTGTCCTGTCCTGTTAATGCCCCTGAACATGATTTGTTAATAACTTTGCTGGAATCAGTGACATCTAAGTCTGATTCTGCATTCTTTAGTGAGAGTCCAGTAGCTGTGAAGTCTAGTCATGATGATTTTCTGCCCAGTCCTGGTTTTCGGTCCTATCGTGACTGACTCTGAAGTCCGCAGCTCCTTGACATGCCCAGAAGTTTCTCTTGTAACAGGGTGCCCAGATGTGCTCTGTGTGCCAGAATGCCTAAGTGTGTCTAATATGTCAGCATACTCAGATGCTTCCTTAGTGGAGACATGCTCTGATATTGCCAGTCTGCCTGCATGCCCAGAGATGGTTCTGGTCCCTGAAAGCCCTGATCTTGATGTTTGTCCCTGTAACCCTGACTCTGGAATTGCCTTAGGTTCCATAGGGGCTCTTGATAGTTCTCCATGTGAGCCTAAAGGGCGTTCTAACCTCTTGGCATCTCTATGGAGCTTCAAAGTGTTCTGGGAGATTTCTGACGAAACTTGTCCTGGTGCTTTGGACTGGTTCAACAGTGGGTATTGTTTTGGTAAGGACAGTTCCGGCAGGCATTGCAAAAGGTTTGGCATTTTTGGACAGTCCCCGGAAGGTGGTGGGTATCGCTCAGAGAGTTTCGGGGGGCTTTTTCCTGGAAATCACGGTTCTGATGGGTATCACACTGGGCCTTGTAGTACTGATGGGCATGGTTCTGTAGGTTCTGGTTCCGATTGGTCCAGTCTTGGTGAGACTGATTCTGGAATTTAGTCTTTTCGGGCTGTCCCGACCTTCATGAGTTATCAGTCAGATCAGTTTGCTGGATTTTCTGCATCTGGTTTTCTGGTTTGGGTGGTTCAGGAAAATTGTGCCAGTTTCTATAGGCGTCTGGAAGCCGCCTTTAAAGGAGGGGGGTACTGTAAGGATTCCTCCTGTGGCGTGTTCTGTCCGTTGCGGTGGAGCCACAAACGGACAGTTCTGGCTTGTCTGCCTGCATTCGGTTGTCACATTGTCATTTGCAATTGCTCTGCAGTTCTGGGCAGCTCAGGATGCTGTCATCATTCCACCAATTGCTTACTACAGCTGAGCTGTGGCCAGGTAGCCCTGGATTTCCTGCAGGCATGTTGTTACATAATACTGCATGTATTTCCTATGGGAGTCCTTTGCATTCACAACCAGCTAGCAAATGGTAATCAAGCCAGCTCAGGATTGAATGATTACCATTCAGCTGTGTGGAGATTTGCATGCTTGCATCCATTGGTCGATGCCGGCATAAAAGTCTGTCTCCCCTTTTAGACCTCGCCCATCATAGCGATCACTAAGCTGGTCTGCTGGGCACTGTGCTACTCTGTATAGTTCTGTTATTGTAGTTCAATGCGACCTTTTTACTTGTGCTTTAGCTAGTTCTTGATAAATATATATGCAGACTTGCTAATATATATTTATCCATTAGTTAAGCCGTTTATTATTTTTCTGTATTATTGTTTATTGCCTTGTTTCCATGCCTGATGGATGTTCATTGCATCCGCGGTGGGTCAGTGAAGTCCATTATCCTGATAGCTTGGATTATGCCATCACCATGTTGGTGACTGGTAGTATTCCTGCTACTCTAGTTCTGGGAACATAACTATAGGCTGTGGTTGCTATTAGTTATGTTCTTTCCTGTAGTTTTGTCTGTGTGGATGCTTGCTGGTGATTGTTGTTAGCCTGCTTGCTCTGCTTCTTTGGACGTGACTGTGAGCTGTGGTTGCTACTAGTTACGCTCCAATCTAGTCCTGTCTTGTACATGTCTGAATGCTTGCTATCGCTAAGGCAGCGCAACATCACACTGCGCTGCCATTGCGTCTTATTTGTAGCGATTTCGGAAGCCCAGAGCTGCAGTTGCTCTGGGCAGCCTGTGTAGCCTCTTCCATTAATCAGCTACCAGTCTTGTTGCTCTGGGTGGTCAAAGTCTAACCCCCAAGCATTACACTTGTGATTTGTAAACAGACAGTATTGCTTATGCACACAAGCATTACACTGACCTCTGCCTGGATTTTGACCTACGCTCTTTGCCTGCTGATTCTGCCTGATATTGGATTTCTGTGTACCGACCTCTGCCTGGATTTTGACTACGCTCTTCTCCTGCCACCTGCCCGTCACCTGCTATGGCGTCATCCTCGAAGCGTCGCACAGCGGAAGAGCTGATGCCGTTTGAGGACAGCAATCCGGATTTGCAGTCGCTGGAGGACTCCAGTGACAGTGATGCGCCTGTCGTCTGATTCTGAGAGCGACAGCGACTCCATCACCAGCGACACGGAGGTTTGGTGCCCAATCAACACCCCTTAGACCCTACCACCGCCCCCCCCCCCCCCGTTTCCCTATTACTAGGGAGCCCGGCCTGAAGGTTGAATGTGATCACTGCCCCTGGCCTACCTGCAGCTGTTCTTCAGTGACGCTGTTATTGATAAAATTGTGGTGGAGACGAACCGCTACGCCGCGCAAGAAATGGCTGCTCCACGAGGGCCCTTTTCCTCCAGGAGCAGGATGTGGGAACCTATCACCAAGGAGGACTTGTGGCTGTTCCTTGGACTAATTATTCTGCAGGAGTTGGTGGGGAAGCCCCTGCAGAAATGGTACTGGTCGACGAACAAAATCATTTCTACCCTCTTCTTTGGCACGGTTATGTCGGAGTACCGTTTTGGACTCGTTATCATGAAGTTTCTGCACTTTGCAAAAAACACCGCCTTCGATGAGTCCACCCACCCTGCGCCAAAGCTGAAAAAGATATGGGAGGTTTTTCAGCTGGTGGTGGAAAACATCCTCAACACTTATGTACCCCAGAGGGACATAAGTGTGGATGAAAGCTTGATGGCGTACAAAGGCAGACTGTCCTGGATACAGTACATTGCGTCCAAGAGAGCCCGGTTTGGAGTGAAGTCCTACATGTTATGCAAGGCATCAACGAGCTACATCTGGAACAGCATACTGTACACCGGGAAAGGGACACAATTTAACCCTGCTTTCAACAGCTACAGGCTGGCGACTTCATCCGTTCTGTCTTTGGTGGAGCCTTTGTTGAATAAGGGGTACTGTGTGATCACAGATAATTTTTACAGTTCACCTGAACTTTTTGAAACGCTCATCAGGAACAAAACTGATGCCCACGGCACCATCCGTCCTAACCGTCGAGAAATGCCAACTGTCTTCGCCAAGCAAAAGCTAAAATCTGGCGACATTATGGCTTGGCAGAAAGGAAAAATGTTGGCACTCCGCTGTTGTGACAAGAAGGATGTGTGTGGGCTCAGCACTGTCCATGATGCATCATCTGCCACCACCAGAACGCGAGGAGGGAAAGTCCTGGACAAGCCGTAAGTCATCCTGGACTACAACCATACAATGAGTGAAGTGGGCAGAGCTGACAAAGTGATGACGTACTACCCCGCAGTCCGCAAACAGCAAAAAAAGTACTATAAAAAAAAGTCATCATCTGCTGAAAAAGTCTCTGTGGAATGCGTTCATCTTGTATAAGCAACGCAGTGACAGGCCAGGAACACATTCTGACTTTATATGGAAAATGTGCGAAAGCATATGTCTGAAGCACCAGACTTCATCAGCAGATGTGCGAGTTGGGCGCCGTGCATCATATATTGTCAATCCTGAGCGCCTCATTGGCTGCCACTTTTCAGACTATATTCCACCCACTCCAAAAAAAGCTGCACCAACTAGGATGTTTGCTGCAGCAAGATGGATAGAAAGGGTAAGAAAGTCCGCAAAGAAACCCGTTTCTACTGCCCGGACTGTAATGTCGCCCTGTGTGTCGTTCCATGTTTTAAAATCTACCACACACGGGATGTGTATTAGTTATATACTGTACTGCATGTATATACTGTATATATAATCTGCTGCTTATTTGTACAGTTTTGCTATTGCAGTTGGCTGAAGGTGTAATGGTTAAGGGCTCTGCCTCTGACACAGGAGACCAGGGTTCGAATCTCGGCTCTGCCTGTTCAGTAAGCCAGCACTAATTCAGTAGGAGACCTTTGGCAAGTCTCCCTTACACTGCTACTGCCAATAGAGCGCGCCCTAGTGGCTGCTGCTCTGCTCTGGCGCTTTGAGTCCGCAAGGAGAAAAGCGCAATATAAATGTTATTTGTCTTGTCTTGTCTATTATTTCAGTTTATTGATACATTTATTTTTTTCAGTAAATTTGAGTTACAGTCTTTTATTTATATTCAGGATGTCTTCCAGGCCCTTATTCTGATATATTTTAGTGAGCTAAGACTTAATAAATGAATGCCTAAAATTCTTGAAAAAAATGTACCGCTTTTGACTCATAATTCCAGACAGAAATGCACCGCCAGGGAGGTTAAGAGGCAACCAACCACAAAGTGGATGTGGATAACAATCCAGTTTAAAAAGAAGACTCACTGTACCTCCTTGCAAAAAAGACCACAAGGAAGGGCAAAATATAAATTATTTAGATACTCAACTACATGTTTTACAGATGATCCGCTTCTTCAGGCCACAATGTTAATGACAGAATTGATGTATTGATGTTCATACAGAGAGATTATACCCCCTGCTTGTGCAAAGTAAAAGTGATTTAAAGAAAATCTGAAGTCATATAAGAAACAAACAAACAACAAAACAAAACTGGATACTTTCCTCAGTAGAGGGAAGGGTCTGGAGTCTTCTCCGATCCTCTTCGACCTCTCCGCTTCTGGCCAGAACCCTCTTGTTCTTCAGGGCCACACTGCCCTCCACATATGAGCACAGCCTTAGTATGCAAATACAGCCATGGCTGTGCAGTAGAATGAAGCCACTCATGCACAGTGGAAAAAGCCATGCACAAGCGGCTTTGTGCTATTGCGCAGGTGAGGCCCATAGTTGCACATGCCCAGTACCGCCATGGTCCTACACCAAGGGGAGCAGAGCCATAAGCAACATATTTGACAGTATTGTTGAATATGTTTAGAGCTAACATATCATACTGTGGCCCGTGGGCCAAATCTAGCCTGCAGACCCATCAAAATTGGCCCCAAGTGGGTTCCCTACTCATTTTGCTTGGCCCACTCCTAGACCACCAGGGAAGCTATTTGGAGGGGAAGCCCTAGATCTCCAGGAAAGTCATATGGTAGAGGGAGGCAAGGCTGGATTACGCTACTAAGCATTCCAAGCACCTGATTGGGGCCCCATAAGAGTCTAATTGGCCCTATCAGTAGGTAATCCGGCCCCAGTATCCTAGCTGCTGTGGCCCCCTAGCTGCTGTGCTCCGCTTCCGTGGCCCCCTTTCTGCAATACTCACATGGCCCAATCCAACGCCAAACCTCACTGTTCTCCTGCAGGCCACAGGCACTCAGTTCTCAAAACAGTTTCTTCTGTCCAGCACTTCTGTCGTCTTAAGAGGTGCAGGCTGGCAGTAACCATGGTGACGGGATGCTAAGCAGGAGCATCCCGTCACCATAGTTACTACCGGCCTGCGCTTCTCATGACATCAGAGGCGCTGGACGGAACTAGCTGAGCGGCTGCAGCCTGCAGGAAAGCAGCGAGGTTTGGAACTGGAACGGGCTATGTGAGTTAGACATCAGGGAACTGTATAGGCCACTAGACACAAGGGAACTTTATAAGGGAGGGAGGTGGCCGCTAGACATTAAGGTTGGGTCACAAATTGGTCCCAGTGTTAAATTTTGGCTCACTATTTGAGTTTGATACCCCTGGTTTAGAGGAACTCAGCGCTGGAATGCAGGGGCGTAACACTATTGAGGAAGCCTCTAATGAATCCAAAGGCTTCCCTCTACTGAGGTAGGTGTGACAAATAATCACCAATCGCCCAAAAGTAATTTGGTCAAAGAACAGATCCCAGAGTTGCCCTTTACATTGGTTTGAAAAGCCCAGAATTGTTTATTTTTATAAAAATTATATAAGTTTTCTATCATATTTCCATACTTCAATTAATGCCAGCCTTACGGAATTTAGTGTGATTGTCATTGGACACAATATAAAGGTGTCAAGACGTCAATCATTGTAACACATTCTGCAACAGAGATATGGATTTCTCTCTTATAAATGACGATAAACCACCAGTGCTTGAAATGTATGACTTTGCGAGCACCTGCTGAATCCAAAACTGTTATCATATTCAGTGTTGAGTGTACTGTCAGGGAATTATGATATTTCCTCATATTGCAGACTGATTTCTTCCTCTTATAAGAGTGGTGAAAATGGATCAGATAGCAGTGTCTGCCCCTCTCTCATTACATCTCCACCTGCAGGAGTGCAGGGGTTAAAGGTATAAACACAAAGACTGTTAGTGTCCTTACATGCTACTCAACCCTGGATCCCATCTATCCCGGATCCATCTGCTGGCCAATTAGACCTGGCCCAACTTTCCTTATTTTGGAGTATTAGAAAAAATCTCTCTACCATCTTCTTGGACTTTCAATTCCAATGGACATGGTAATTCCATAGACTGCTCAGACTTTATTCAGTTTTCGTTTCTATATTAATTCTGAATATTTTACTATACAGGTCTCAGTTCATTGTTAGATGTTTTTGACAAATTTCTGTCATCTTTTTTTTTTTGCACGATTTAAATATGAAATAAATGGTTAATCCATTTCAGTCTTAGCACTTGTTCTGAATATTAGTATCATAATAGCCGCACACACCCAAGTGACTCAGCTAGGGTCCCTCCCCCATGACTACATATACTGAGCATCCAGCGGAGATGACGTCAGCCCGGAAGAAGCCGCTGTGTAGCGGCGAATCGCGAAGGCGTCGGGTGGCATGCTACCCTGCACGGTATGATTCATTCTCTCTACCTCTCCCCACTATTCAGTCTTCTTCTTTTCACTTTGCCGCCTCGGCCGTCTGTCGTCTGGCGGTTCTTACTGCTCTCACCTCACTATTTTTCACTCCTACTGGGTGCTTCAGTCTCCATCTAGCCCTACCTCACCTTTCCTATTGTGGTTGTTCCTCCATTGGACTTTGTCCTCTAAAGGTGCGTACACACGCACTACTACAGAGAACGACGGGTCCGTCAGACCCTCCCGCTGGGCGAGCGTTCTCCTGAAAGTAGTGTGTGTGTACAGTCTGTAAGACAGACTGATAAGGCTGTTTTGAACGCCCGCCCAGCGGGAGGGTCTGACGGACCCGTCGTTCTCTGTAGTAGTGCGTGTATATGCACCTTTACACACTTGGGTTCCTCCTTTCTGACCCTTTGTTATATTGTTAGCACATTTGTGTGTATGGGCTATTTACCCATTGTTCAGCATTTTTCACTTTAATTGCGTACTACACTTACTGGAATAGTGGTCTGATGTATTTATTATATACAGTGTTATCATATTCACCCTATCCTTGTTACCTTGCTGGAGACTCCGTTTTCTATATTATATGTATTATATATTCAGGCTCATGGACACACAGCGTGTCTCCCTGTACTTGGCTTTTAGTGTTTTAATAGTTTGTATTTATGTTTGATATGGAAATAAAGATGTATTGATTATCATAATCATTTGAGTGGTGCGGTTTTGTGCAGATTTTCTTTCCCTAGTTGTGTACTTATATGGTTTTGTAATCTGTTTCTGCACACTCATGTTACTTATGATATTTGGCTTACATTTGCCAGTTCTTGGTGCTGACCCAATCCTTAGCTTGGCAGTTGTTCTGAATATTATCTGCAAAGAATCCTGCCTTTCTGAGAAAACATTACCATAACTTTTATTAATGTACTAGTGACCTAAGCCCATTTAAAAATGACTCTAGGTCTGTTACCGCCACCACAGCGGGCGCGCACGCCCCGGCCCCGTCGTCGTCCTCTTTCCTGCGTCATCCTCCCAGCTCTGCGCTGTGCATCCCTGTTGCCCTAGCAACCACAGGGGCAGCGCAGAGCGAGCCGGCTGAACTGCGCGCACATGCGCAGTTAAGTTTTTACAGGGACAAATGATGACACAGGGACAGTTTGGGATTATTATATAGGATAAGTGTTTTCTTAATGCCATGTTGAAATAACCTTTTCTTACGCTAATGAGAAGTGGTGGCAGCATACTCGATCTCTGAACGAGATCGCAGGATTGTACATACAATCTGAATTGTATTGTGTGGGGACTCCCCAACCAATCCTAAAGCTTACTTTGTTTCCAGTACTGAGTGCCTTCAGAATCTCCTCAGTGTCTGAGGACTGAATGACAAGCTGTGAAAAAGGGAACAGGAATTGGTGGGTGATGTCACAGTAGGTATATAGTTTTGTTACTTTCTTTATCTGACCTCAGCTACACATTAAGTTGTGGAATATTTCACCAGAAGAAATAGTTATGGCAAATTCTAGTATATCTACTTTTATAAAGGGCTTGCATGGTTTCTTGCTTTGAGTTGCATCCACAGCTATAGATGATTTAGTGCGTAGAGGGATCATTATCAACACTGAGCTCATAAAAGTCACAATATTCCAAACACCATTTAAGCCACAAATACAGTACACTCTTATTATATTTAGTAATCAAGCATTAAGGCCAGTATTAATGTGACACTGTACTCAAGGAAGTGGCCAGTCGAGGCCATCTCAGCCGAGAATCTAGCGTTGGTACAGGTGTCCTTCAAGATCATGCAAGATAATCCATTCTTACACTGCCCGCAAAAGCCGCTCTATTGCTCCTGGTGCTGTTGTCCCTCCTCCACTCTCCATAGAGACACAACAAGCAAAGCATCTGCTCAGTACTGGAGCCCTGCAGTGTCACCTACAGAATCGAGTTTGATCCTGCCAAGTGTACAAGAATGCCTCACTGTGAGTAGAAATAGGAGATCAACTCACAGCAGAGTCCTGGGGTTCATTTGGGAAAGAAAGGGACATCACCTCTGCGGGCATTTAAAGAGAACCTGGGGGAGGCAGTTTCCTCTTGGTACACTCCATTGTGCTGCTGTCAGGGCCGGTTTAAGGGACCCTGTGGCCCTGGGGCAAACCGTAGCATTGCACCCCCACCGAGCTCCCCACCAGTGCCCCTCTGCTCCCCGGGGCCCTGCAAGTATATTAACAGCAATAATCACCTATTAGTCCTGGCGGGTGAGCGGACAAGCAGCGGCTGCACTCTGAGACACGCTGTCTCCCTCCCACTCTATAAACACACGCCGGGTCATAGAGTTGGAGGGAGACAGCATGTCTCCAAGTGCAGCCGCTTCCCGTCCGTTCACCTGCCGGGACTAATAGGTAATTATGGCAGCTGTTATACTTTCAGGGCCCTGGGGAGCAGTGCGAGCGGGGGGAGCAGGCAAAATGTAGCAGGGTCAGCGTTGCGTAGGCCTCAGCAGAGGTCGAGGCCCTGGGACAAATGCCCTCTTTGTCTCTATGGTAGCACCGGCCTTGGCTGCTGTCATGCCTTTCAGAGGGGTACAGTACAGCAGCACAGAACGAACTGGGAGGAAAAGGAGGATCCTGTAGGTTACGTGGGCTGGAAGAAGTCCCATGAAAGTTACATAGAATGTGTTCCTCTGTCTAGGGCAGGGGTCCCCAACCTTTTTAAGCCCGGGGCCCCTATCCCGACCAAACTTTTCTCTGGGGCCCCCCGGGGGGAGGGGGGGCGTGGTTAGTGGCGGCGGCAGCCCCCCCTCTTTTCCCTGATTTTGAGTGTAGTATATAGGTAAGTAGATATCTAGGTATAGTTACCCCCAGTATAGGTAGCTAACACAGTTGCCCCTGTATAAGGACTATAGTTGCCTCAGTATAGTTAGTTAGGTAGTATAGTTACCCCAATATAGCAAGTACAGTTAGCCCAGTACAGTTAGCCCAGTACAGTTAGCCCAGTACAGCTAGCAGAGTTGCCATCATTCCCCCCCCCCCCCCCCCTGCCGCTCCTGTTACCTTATGAGCGGGCGTCCGCTTGCTTCCTTATATTCCTCCAGCTGCAGCTCTCCTCTTCGCCAGGGCCGGATTTGTACTTTTTACCGCCCTAGGCCCATTACCTCCAGCCGCCCCATGACAACAACGTGGTTAGGATAGGGTTATCGGTCATAGAAAAGGGGGGGAGGTTAGAAATACTAATAGATCAGGTTATTAGGTTTAAGTACTTACAAAAAAAAAAATAAAAAGGGCTTAGGAAAGATTAAAAAATAGGGCTTTTGGCAATTTAGGTTGAGGCTAAGAATTTGAGAATAGCATTATGGGAAAAGGATTAAAATTGAGTATCAGGTTAAAATGCAGCTGGCCATACAATTATAGATTTCTACACAATTTTCCAAAGCGATCGGCCCCTTTCTGAAAGGAATCTGTTCAGAAGGAATTGATTCCTACCACACACAGCACATTCATTTTTAATAGATTCCAGCAGGTTATCTATTGAAAACTGATCGAACCCCAACGTTGCACTGTTTGATATAACGCAACGCTATGGCCTATCAATCATCTACCACTCCTGCTCCACCCTCAATTGACCCAGCCGTCCTGTTTGATTGATACTTTAGATACATTTTTGGTCAAAATCAATGAAATATAAAGGAATTGATTTCCATTTGATTTGATCAGAGTGAACGAATCTGCAGGGAATCCAATTAGAAATGTAATGTGTGTGTATGGGGACCTTTGCTGATCACAATACTAAGGTGATTAAAGGACCACTATCGTGAAAAAAGTAGGCATTTACAATCTGACCGGTTTTGGGCCAGTCCATCTCCACATGGAGGATTCTCAGGGTTTTCTTTGTTTTCAACAGTATTTCCTGAACAGCAGTTTAACTGTCAAAATAGTAATCTACCAGCCAACCTCCCTACTAACTTGCACACTATTTTGTCAGTTACACTTTGCAACTGCTGTTCAGGAAATGCTGTTGAAAACATAGAAAACGCTGAGAATCCCCCATGAGGAGATGGACTGGCCATAAACCTGTTGTTCAGTCAGATATTAACTGCCTACTTTTTTCACGATAGCGGTCCTTTAAAGTGCTGCAGAAGATGTTAGCACTATATAAATACATAATAATAATAATGTAGGTCATTAGACTATGACTATGGTAGGATTAGATTGTGAGCTCTTCTGGGGACAGTCAGTGACATGACTATGTACTCTGTACAGTGCTGCAGAAGATGTCAGTGCTATATAAATACATAAAAATAATATGGTGGGACATTAGACTAGGACTATGGTAGGATTAGATTGTGAGCTCCTCTGAGGACAGTCAGTGACATGACTATGTACTCTGTACAGTGCTGCAGAAGATGTCAGTGCTATATAAATACATAATAATAATATAGTAGGACATTAGACTATGACTATGGTAGGATTAGATTGTGAGCTCCTCTGAGGACAGTCAGTGACATGACTATGTACTCTGTAATGTGCTGCAGGAGATGTCAGTGCTATATAAATACATAATAATAATATGGTAGGATATTAGACTATGACTATGGTGGGATTAGATTGTGAGCTCCTCTGAGGACAGTCAGTGACATGACTATGTACTCTGTACAGTGCTGCAGAAGATGTCAGTGCTATATAAATACATAATAATAATATGGTAGGACGTTAGACTATGACTATGGTAGGATTAGATTGTGAGCTCCTCTGAGGACAGTCAGTGACATGACTATGTACTCTGTACAGTGCTGCAGAAGATGTCAGTGCTATATAAATACATAATAATAATATGGTAGGACATTAGACTATGACTATGGTAGGATTAGATTGTGAGCTCCTCTGAGGACAGTCAGTGACATGACTATGTACTCTGTACAGTGCTGCAGAAGATGTCAGTGCTATATAAATACATAATAATAATATGGTAGGACATTAGACTATGACTATGGTAGGATTAGATTGTGAGCTCCTCTGAGGACAGTCAGTGACATGACTATGTACTCTGTAATGTGCTGCAGGAGATGTCAGTGCTATATAAATACATAATAATAATATGGTAGGATATTAGACTATGACTATGGTAGGATTAGAGTGTGAGCTCCTCTGAGGACAGTCAGTGACATGACTATGTACTCTGTAATGTGCTGCAGAAGATGTCAGTGCTATATAAATACATAATAATAATATGGTAGGTCATTAGACTGACTATGGTAGGATTAGATTGTGAGCTCCTCTGGGGACAGTCAGTGACATGACTATGCACTCTGTAATGTGCTGCAGGAGATGCCAGTGCTATATAAATACATAATAATAATGTAGGACATTAGACTACGACTATGGTAGGATTATATGTATGCCACTTCCCCACCTGCAGCGTGACGTCCCTCTCCCTCCCAGCATGACAACAGAATGCCTTGTCAGTTAGGCCCAGTGCACACTGGGTGGATCCGCCGGCCGCATCCGCTTGAAAATTCGCATGGCTAATGTATCTCTATGGGATGGTGCACACCGGCGGTTTGAGGTTTTTAGCAAGCCGCAAACGTGCCTCCTGCTGCACGCTTGCGGTATGCTTAAAACCTCAAACCGCCGGTGTGCACCAGCCCATAGAGATACATTAGCCATGCGGATGCTGATGCGGATGCGGCCGGCGGATCACATACAAAATCCGCTCGGTGTGCACCCAAAACCGCTAGCGTTTTGACGATCTACTAGTGGTTTTGGTGTGCACTGGGCCTCACACAGCTGAGACACATCTGTACAGTCCAGCATTGTCACCCAAGGGGATTGGATCTTTATCCCGGACAAGTGACATCAGTCGCAGGTGTGTACGCACCTTAACAACGACCCATAAGTACTAAGAGCGGTACAAACTAATCAGGCAGGTTCAATTAGATAAAAACAAGTGTAATACATTTGTAGTCAACTTTCAAAAGTGCTATTAACCATATAACGTAGCTGCAGGGAGAAAGTGCTGGTGCTCAAACATAGATCTAATTAGGTTGATTCATGACATGTTAGTGCGCTAAGCCACATGGGTTAAACCGGTGAGCGTACGCAATCAGCGTAGCGAGCGCTCTTGGCTGCTTCTTTGAAGTACAGTGCGATGGTATGTAGCACCACCGTCATACTTTACTAGTGCGGCCGCTGCTACATTAAATGTAACAGCAGCTGCGTTAGTAAAGTATGACGGTCGTGCTACATACCATCGCACTGTACTTCAAAGAAGCACGCATAGCCAAGAGCGCTCGCTATGCTGATTGCGTGCGCTCACCGATTTAACCCATGTGGCTTAGCGCACTAACATGTCATGAATTAACCTCCAATATCCTTTAAAAAATAGGGTGAACCAGTGATCTCAGAAGACTAAAAGTGCAATAAGAAAAGGAGCAAGTGTGAATAGCTGTGCTAGGGCAATGGAAAGACAAATGACTGTGGGGGGAGGAGAAGGGAAACAAACGATAAAAGGAATGACGGTGGTATGGAGAGAAGAGATGGAAGCCAGGCTACAGGACAGAGGGGACCACCAGGCAGCCCTGTTTTTAGTCAGACTCCTGGGAAGGAAGAAGGAGGGGGAGAGAGAGGGATCCCAGCTGGTCACTCATTCCCCAGGATCAGGCAGGCACATCGTGATTCTAGTCTAGTGTCCTGCAGACACTTCGACTCCCTCCCTTCCCTCTCACAGCTAGCGCTGCCACCATGCACAGATACCTGTATGCTGTGCTGAGAGAGTAGCCGCCCGTCTTCTTCCTGAATCTGAATCTCGCGGCTTGGCTTCTCTCTGCTCAGCCCCTCCTCCCTCAGTGTCAGAGTGGAGAGGAAAGGAGGGGAGGGGCGCTTTCCTCCGTGCAGTTCGTAGCAGAGACAGGGGACAGCTGATCTTCAGCCTTGTGTACAGTGTGCGACAGCCGCCCCAGCTCTCCTGTCGGCTGGTTTCCGCCCTAGGAACCGGCCTAGGTGGCCTGTGCGGAAATCCGGCCCTGCTCTTCGCAGCATGTCGTATTACAGCAGCGCTTCCTGCGCGGCTGCTGTAAGGAGGGAATGAGGTGGGGTAGCGTCTGTCTGTAGTGGCGATACGCATCACCGTTACTATGGGAACCGCTGTCCCAGCTCCCTTGGCTCCTTACAGCAGCCGTGCAGGAAGCGCTGCTGTAATACGACATGCTGCGAAGAGGAGAGCCGCAGCTGGAGGAATATAAGGAAGGAAGCGGCCGCCCGCTCATAAGGTAACAGGAGCGGCGGCTGCGGGGGGAGAGGGAGAAGCCGCGGCCCCCCAGAAATCTGCCCAAGGACCCCCAGGGGGCCGCGGCCCCCAGGTTGGGGACCCATGGTCTAGGGTACACTTCAAAGCACTAGAATTTCCAGTCCTTTCTATCTTCAGGTCATAAATAAAAATGCAGCTGAGTATTTCTTACTATCTTTGTATTTTTAAAAGGATTAAAGAAGACTTCAAAACCTGTGAGATTTGCTGCAATACAGTCAATGTGGAGCTCCTTTTACCAAAAGGTAACTAATGAGACCTCCATCAAATGCAATACTAAACCTCTCTGTATTTGTAGAGTTCACCTGTGGCAGAATCTAACAAATCAGAATTTTCTCTAGCATTTAGTGTCTTATCTACTGTATATCATTATGTATGTTATCCACAACGTAAGAAACCAAAATACTGCACCATGTCAAAATACAGCAAGAATAAAAACACTATAAATAATGTGGGGTTTACTGCACATGTAAATCGTAGTGTTTCAGATATCTGAGGTTAATGAAGATTTTCTCGAATGTTTCCTGTTCTGAACAACTAATTTCAATGCTGTGACTATTATTTTCAGTCTATGCTATAAATCACCTGTTCTGGTGATAGAAAATATCTTGACTTATATCCTTTTAAAGCAAATCTATGAGGTTAAATAAAAAACCGAAGTTTGCCTTCTTGAAACAGAAGGTATTTGCGATTATTAAGGTTGCAGTGAGCTCGGAGATGTGCATCACTGCTAAATATGCCAGGGCTGTGGAGTTGGTACAAAAATCCACCGACTCCAACTCCTCAGGTTAGGATTCCACCGACTCCGACTCCTCTAATTTGCATATTACAATTTTGTTGATTGAAAGTATTTAACATGAAATGCATTTCTTAACTGCCAATTCTTAGGAATTTTAAAGTACAGCTGAAGTGAGAGGGATATGGAGGCTGCCATATTTATTCCCTTTTAAACAATAACAGTTACCTGGCTAGCCGGCTGATCTTCTGCCTCTAATACTTTTAGTCATAGACTAAAAATAGTCCTTGGTAAGAGTACCTGTAGAAGACAGGAACAAAGAACATCTATCAGGCACTGGTGAACGGAGGGGGCTATTCCGGGTGTCTGGAACACCCCCTCTGCACTGAGCTGTGTATTCAGCCAGGGAAGCCCACATAATATAAACAGCCTCATTCTCCCTCCCTTCTTACTTCTGGTGCCTCCCTCCAGCTAATACAATGAGAGAGGCAGCTGAGCTTCCCCCACAAGAAGATGCAGCCTGCAGTGAGAGAATGTTGATTCTGGAATCCTGGACTCTCCACAGCACAGAAGTGTCAGACATGATGCAATTAGAGGGCAGGCAAGCTGGTAAATATGCACAGCATGATGCAGAGCTTGTTTGGACTCAGGGTCAGTGGGCAAACATCTGTCTGGTCTCTCCCTATTGTTATAATGACTGCATGTTTGGATAAGGTGTTAAACTAGTTGAAAAGTTTTTGACAGTCCCTAGACTCCAGGAGGGCTTCTTTCTGACTTGTGTGAGAGACTGACAGGGACAGGAATCCTATTACAGGCAAGTAGCCTGTCTGATGTGGGACTGCAATACAGATAAGTTCTCTGCTCCATCTCAGGCTATTCTCAATTTCTCCACTCCTCCTCTCTCTGGGCTAGTGCAACGCCAAAATGACAATAGCAATCGCTAGCAATTTGTGAGTGTGATTTTGTGAAGCGATTTTCAGAGCGATTTTTGAATGAATCGCTCAAAAACATGCTACATGCAGTATACCTGCGATTTTAAAAAAGTCACAACGCTGCTGTGGGAACACCCTTATAGGGTAACATTAGCCAAGCGCTTTTCAAATCACTGTTGATTTGAAAAACGCTCAGAAGCATTCTTGGTGTGCACCAGCCCTCCCTCATTTACCTTTGTATCCCTCTTCCCCTAGTGCTGGGTGTGTCTTCCTGTCATACAGGAAAGCTAAATAAAAGTGCAATCCTGGTGAGGCAAATTATTATTATTTAGTATTTATTTAGCGCCACCATCTTCCGCAGATGCATATATCCCTGCATCATATGGGTATCGCTTGCGCTATGTGACACTATGTGGCATATTCCACTGAATTGTCCAAACTAAATCTCCCGTTCCTCTCTCGGGGAGTTTTTCCAGCGCTGTACCCCGTTCAAATTTGCTGCTACCAGAAGCCCTCAGAAACACTCGTGACCTTGAGTACTTCCAAAGATAGGCAGCTCCGTAATACGCCAGCGTACTTTTGTGCATGGGCAGTATGGAGCCACCTATATTCGGAAGCACTCGAGGACATAAGTGCTTCTGGACCTTTCAGGAACCCCCCCCCCCCTTAAAAATCCTGCGTTTGCCCCTGTATCAGGCCCTAGGCAATGTGACTGAGGGTACATATAAGAGTGATGTGCAGGTACTCTGCAGGGAAATGAAGGGATTCTTCCTCTATTACACATTCTTCATGTACAATCTGAACATGGATCAGGCCCTAGGCAATGTAACTGTGGGTACATGTAAGAGTGATGAGTGATGTGCAGGTACTCTGCAGGAGAATGGTGCTATTCTTTCTGTATTGCACATTCTTCATGTACAATCTGAACCAGGTTTATCGGTGATAGACAACACCTCTCTGTTCAATGTGCACAACATTCTCAGTGGATTCCCTGCAGCTCTGTGGGAAGTGCATATGTAGAGTATAGTACTACTGTGTAACAAAGAAATTAAAGTTTTATACATACTTCTTCCAGCCCCTTCAGGCTAATCAGTCCCTCGCTGTCCTCCTCCGCAACCTGGATCTTCTGCTATGGGTCCAGGTACTTGAGCCAGTTGGGCGTAGTGCACATGCACACACTCCGCCGTTGGGAGCATACTACACCTGCGCAGCACTATTGCCTATTGCGCAGGTGCAGAATGTTCCTGGCAGTGGCAGCTGCACTGACTGGGTGAATTACCAGGACTCATAGCAAAAGGTCCAGGTGGCGGAGGAGGACAGCGATTGAATTAGCCTGAAGGGGGCTGGAGGAAACCCCAGGTATGTATAAAACTTTTCTTTTTATCCGTCTCAGGTACCCTTTAACCTTCCTGGCGGTATTGACGAGCCTGGTGGGGGCTCCCCCTTCTGTGCAGGCTGGTGGCTGGGCGGGGGCTCCCCCTCTATGCGGTGGGCATGGGGGGTCCATTCTGTACGGGCTGGTGGCTGGGCGGGGACTCCCCCCTCTATGGGGGAGTCCCCTTCTATGCGGGCGGGCTGTGGGTGGACTCTCTCCCTCCCTCGTACCATCTCCTCTCTCTCCCTCTCTCTCCCTCTTGATCCCCTCTTCTTCAACCCCCTCTCCCGATCTGAAGCCCTTTGAGGACCTCAAAGGGCTTCAGATCGAGGGGGTTTAAAGAAGAAGGGATCAGAAGGGAGGGAGAGGAGATGGTACGAGGTAAGGGAGAAAGTCCACCCGCAGCTCGCCCGCAGAGAAGGGGACTCCCCCCATAGAGGGGGTAGTCCCCACCCGGCCACCAGCCCGTACAGAAGGGACACCCACGCTCACCGCATAGAGGGGGAGCCCCCCATAGAGGGGCTTCAGACGGGGAAGCAGGGAATCAGGAGGGGGGGAACGACATCTGGCTACTTAAACCATGGCTACACATCTGGCTACCTATATACCTTAGCAAAAGGAAAGGTACGGGATATCAAACCTTTTTATATAGCCTGTCTCACCTATAAGGGATATAGATACAGAAAAAAGGATTGATATCGGGAGCACTAAGGCTAGTTACAAAATTACAAAATTTATTAGTTAAATTAGAGAAAGCTGCAAACAACAAACTTCATTCACACATTCCCCCTTTAACCACTTGAGGACCCACCCTTTACCCCCCCTTAAGGACCAGCGCTGGTTTGATTGATCTGTGCTGGGTGGGCTCTGCAGCCCCCAGCACAGATCAGGGTGCAGGCAAGGAGATCAGATTGCCCCCCTTTTTTCCCCCCTATGGGGATGATGTGCTGGGGGGGTCTGATCTCTCCTACCTGCTGTGGGTGGCGGGGGGGGCACCTCAAAGCCCCCCTCCGCGGCGAAATTCCCCCCTCCCTCTCCTACCTGCTGCCTCCCCCGGTGATCGGGGCTGCACAGGACGGCTATCCGTCCTGTGCAGCCAGTGACAGGACGTCCCCTGTCACATGGCGGCGATCCCCGGCCGCTGATTGGCCGGGGATCGCCGATCTGCCTTACGGCGCTGCTGCGCAGCAGCGCCGTACAAATGTAAACAAAGCGGATTATTTCCGCTTGTGTTTACATCTAGCCTGCGAGCCGCCATCGGCGGCCCGCAGGCTATTCACGGAGCCCCCCGCCGTGATTTGACAGGAAGCAGCCGCTCGTACGAGCGGCTGCTTCCTGATTAATTAGGCTGCAGCTGGCGACGCAGTACTGCGTCGCTGGTCCTGCAGCTGCCACTTTGCCGACGCACGTTATGAGTGTGCGGTCGGCAAGTGGTTAAAAACAGATCCTGGCCATGGATCTAGTAAGGTGACCCGCAGTTCCACCAGGAGTGCACTCCTATCAAAAAAGCAAAACTGACATGTCAAATAAATGTTCTTTGGGCCCTAAAAGCAGCTGGCCAGGTAGATAGGCAAATCCCAGAAGCAAGCAAATAACGAAGCAGATTCTTCTGCACCAGCCTCTATTAATGCTCAACCAGTGTGCTGTGCCATTGGAGCAGCACGCCTCTATGTGGTTAGCATATACGCCCTCATTACAGACACAATCAACTAATGTCTAACCTCGACTCCTTCATGTGCATGGAGCTTTTGCTGAAGCCCCAAAAGAAAACTCACGTGGCCCCAGGATGGCTATGATGCGTGCATCTTTGGAACCAGAGGAACCAGGCCTCTATTTGTACGATGTAGCCTAGTTGCTGGAGCCGGCCGTTAGATCCAGTGGTGCGACCAAATCCGTGTTAATGCATGCAGCAGAGGAGGAGGAAGAGTGGCGGAGGCACGGGGAACGCTGGTGCGGCGCTGGTGCGATCAGGCTTCCGGGTTACGCCCCCTCACGTGACGCGTTTCGTCACTATCCCGTGACTTCCTCAGACGTGACGTCACCAGCGTGGTTGCACCCTTATATAGCCATGGCAACCACGCTGTGACTTGGATGGAAGTGAGTTTAAAATCAAAACGCTGATGCGCTTCCTCTGTAGTAGTTTCAATGCGAAGCCAGGAAATGACACTAAGCAGTAAAGGTAGACAAACTGTCACAAAAAACGCTTTCAAATTCAAGTCTTTATTTAGGCCCTGCGTAAACAGGCTACCACAATCAAATATAAGTTTAGATTCCTTCCGTAGAAGTTGCCTTTCATAGTCACCCCGACGGGCACTGATATTCAGTTTAAAAATCCCCATAAACCGAAGTCCAGAGACATTGCCATTGTGTACAGTTCTGAAATGCTGAGCCAGGGGGTTAAGCCTTTTTTTATCAATTGTAGTGCTTTTTATATTTGAGATATGTTCCCCAATGCGCACATTGAGGGGTCTATATGTTTTCCCAATGTATATCAGATCACAGGGACATCTGATCTGGTAAACTACTTTAGTAGAAGAACAAGTAATATAATCATTAATTGCAAAAGATTTTGATTGATCATAATTGAAAAATCGATTACCCAATTGGACATGCCTGCACACATCACAGTCCAAGCACTTATGCATACCTCTATTAGATTTCTTTTTGGGGGACTTATTCCACCCAAACTCACTGGAGACCAACATGTCACCCAAATTGGTACATCTTTTGGCAGCCAAGGTAATCACCCACAATCCCCGCCATTGCTGGATCCCTCTGTAAGAGATGCCAATATTTTTGCAAAATTTTTCTAATCTCACCAAAGTGAGCTCCATAGGTTGTAACAATGCGGGAAACCTCCAGTGGTCTGGGTTCCCCACTGATGGGGGCCCTATGTCCCTCTTTTCGTCTTTTTGCTAATAGGTCACTACATCAAGGCCAACCAGCAGCCAATCCTCACCAACGAAAACATCCTCAATGCCTGCCAGCACATCACCGGTGTCCATGACAAAGGAAGGTAAACTTTTAACTATTTCCTTCAATTTTAAATCAACGTATTGTGACAATTTCTCTAAAGGTCCATTGTTGCCCGATATAATCGGGCGTCCTGGTGGGTTGTATAGATCTTTGTGCGTTTTGGGTAAGAAATAGAACGTTGGAATAGTATATTCCGATACATTTAGGGATTTCATTTCTCTTTCCATTAAGACCCCCTCCAAAAAGAGAGAGCCTTGGCCCGTGACAGAAGTGACCTATTAGCAAAAAGACGAAAAGAGGGACATAGGGCCCCCATCAGTGGGGAACCCAGACCACTGGAGGTTTCCCGCACTGTTACAACCTATGGAGCTCACTTTGGTGAGATTAGAAAAATTTTGCAAAAATATTGGCATCTCTTACAGAGGGATCCAGCAATGGCGGGGATTGTGGGTGATTACCCACATATGGCTGCCAAAAGATGTACCAATTTGGGTGACATGTTGGTCTCCAGTGAGTTTGGGTGGAATAAGTCCCCCAAAAAGAAATCTAATAGAGGTATGCATAAGTGCTTGGACTGTGATGTGTGCAGGCATGTCCAATTGGGTAATCGATTTTTCAATTATGATCAATCAAAATCTTTTGCAATTAATGATTATATTACTTGTTCTTCTACTAAAGTAGTTTACCAGATCAGATGTCCCTGTGATCTGATATACATTGGGAAAACATATAGACCCCTCAATGTGCGCATTGGGGAACATATCTCAAATATAAAAAGCACTACAATTGATAAAAAAAGGCTTAACCCCCTGGCTCAGCATTTCAGAACTGTACACAATGGCAATGTCTCTGGACTTCGGTTTATGGGGATTTTTAAACTGAATATCAGTGCCCGTCGGGGTGACTATGAAAGGCAACTTCTACGGAAGGAATCTAAACTTATATTTGATTGTGGTAGCCTGTTTACGCAGGGCCTAAATAAAGACTTGAATTTGAAAGCGTTTTTTGTGACAGTTTGTCTACCTTTACTGCTTTGTGTCATTTCCTGGCTTCGCATTGAAACTACTACAGAGGAAGCGCATCAGCATTTTGATTTTAAACTCACTTCCATCCAAGTCACAGCGTGGTTGCCATGGCTATATAAGGGTGCAACCACGCTGGTGACGTCACGTCTGAGGAAGTCACGGGATAGTGACGAAACGCGTCACGTGAGGGGGCGTAACCCGGAAGCCTGATCGCACCAGCGCCGCACCAGCGTTCCCCGTGCCTCCGCCACTCTTCCTCCTCCTCTGCTGCATGCATTAACACGGATTTGGTCGCACCACTGGATCTAACGGCCGGCTCCAGCAACTAGGCTACATCGTACAAATAGAGGCCTGGTTCCTCTGGTTCCAAAGATGCACGCATCATAGCCATCCTGGGGCCACGTGAGTTTTCTTTTGGGGCTTCAGCAAAAGCTCCATGCACATGAAGGAGTCGAGGTTAGACATTAGTTGATTGTGTCTGTAATGAGGGCGTATATGCTAACCACATAGAGGCGTGCTGCTCCAATGGCACAGCACACTGGTTGAGCATTAATAGAGGCTGGTGCAGAAGAATCTGCTTCGTTATTTGCTTGCTTCTGGGATTTGCCTATCTACCTGGCCAGCTGCTTTTAGGGCCCGAAGAACATTTATTTGACATGTCAGTTTTGCTTTTTTGATAGGAGTGCACTCCTGGTGGAACTGCGGGTCACCTTACTAGATCCATGGCCAGGATCTGTTTTTAACCACTTGCCGACCGCACACTCATAACGTGCGTCGGCAAAGTGGCAGCTGCAGGACCAGCGACGCAGTACTGCGTCGCCAGCTGCAGCCTAATTAATCAGGAAGCAGCCGCTCGTACGAGCGGCTGCTTCCTGTCAAATCACGGCGGGGGGCTCCGTGAATAGCCTGCGGGCCGCCGATGGCGGCTCGCAGGCTAGATGTAAACACAAGCGGAAATAATCCGCTTTGTTTACATTTGTACGGCGCTGCTGCCGTAAGGCAGATCGGCGATCCCCGGCCAATCAGCGGCCGGGGATCGCCGCCATGTGACAGGGGACGTCCTGTCACTGGCTGCACAGGACGGATAGCCGTCCTGTGCAGCCCCGATCACCGGGGGAGGCAGCAGGTAGGAGAGGGAGGGGGGAATTTCGCCGCGGAGGGGGGCTTTGAGGTGCCCCCCCCGCCACCCACAGCAGGTAGGAGAGATCAGACCCCCCCAGCACATCATCCCCATAGGGGGGAAAAAAGGGGGGCAATCTGATCTCCTTGCCTGCACCCTGATCTGTGCTGGGGGCTGCAGAGCCCACCCAGCACAGATCAATCAAACCAGCGCTGGTCCTTAAGGGGGGGTAAAGGGTGGGTCCTCAAGTGGTTAAAGGGGGAATGTGTGAATGAAGTTTGTTGTTTGCAGCTTTCTCTAATTTAACTAATAAATTTTGTAATTTTGTAACTAGCCTTAGTGCTCCCGATATCAATCCTTTTTTCTGTACCTATATACCTGGCTACACATCTGGCTACTTAAACCATGGCTACACATCTGGCTACCTATATACCTGGCTACACATCTGGCTACCTGTATACCTGGCTACACATCTGGCTACCTGTATACCTGGCTACACATCTGGCTACCTATATACCTGGCTACACATCTGGCTACCTGTATACCTGGCTACACATCTGGCTACCTGTATACCTGGCTACACATCTGGCTACCTATATACCTGGCTACACATCTGGCTACCTGTATACCTGGCTACACATTTGGCTACCTGTATACCTGGCTACACATCTGGCTACCTATATACCTGGCTACACATCTGGCTACCTATATACCTGGCTACCTGTATACCTGGCTACCTATATACCTGGCTACACATCTGGCTACCTATATACCTGGCTACCTATATACCTGGCTACACATTTGGCTACCTATATACCTGGCTACACATCTGGCTACCAGTATACATGGCTACACACCTGGCTACCTATATACCTGGCTACACATTTGGCTACCTAAAACCTGGCTACCTGTATACCTGGCTACACATCTGGCTACCTATATACCTGGCTACCTATATACCTAGCTACACATCTGGGTCTTATACTCACCATTGGCTTGCTGATCCCTCGTTGCGTACCTCTGATTGCTTACCCAATGCCTTCTTCCATGTCCCTTGGCGGATTTTGCTTCTCCCTCGGCGATGACATGTCCCTTGGCGATGACATGTCCCCCACCGATTGGCGTTGATGATACCAGGGTCACACAGCCTCATCAACATCTTGCAGC
Source organism: Hyperolius riggenbachi (assembly GCF_040937935.1). Classification (NCBI taxonomy): domain Eukaryota; kingdom Metazoa; phylum Chordata; class Amphibia; order Anura; family Hyperoliidae; genus Hyperolius; species Hyperolius riggenbachi. The sequence goes on along the minus strand of NC_090656.1, from coordinate 130,262,430 downwards.
AAACACTTTTTTCTATTGAATTCAATACAATAACCTGTATTGCATTCAATATAAAAAATTAAAAAAAAATTGCTTGCAAAAAAAAAATGGTCAAATTATTGGAAATTAATTGAAACACTTTTTGCACGTAAATCCTGGGGAAATTGTACGCCAGGGTGGTTAATTCGTAGTCACCATTCACCAAAACAAATTTTAACAACATATCAAATGATTTGATTTCATGAGCAAAGGGAGTGCATACATTTGCATAAACCAGCATCAATGCAGAATTATTTCCATCTCTTTGACCATCTCTATTAGTGACACGGCTACACATCAGGCTTTATTCTTACAGCATAGGTGTTATTTAGATGTTATTTAGTGTATATATATATATATATATATATATATATATATATATATATATATATATATATATATATATATATATAATTCCTGTGTACACATCATATATACTGTACAGTCACAATCAGATATGTACAGTGGTTTGCAAAAGTATTCGGCCCCCTTGAAGTTTTCCACATTTTGTCATATTACTGCCACAAACATGAATCAATTTTATTGGAATTCCACGTGAAAGACCAATACAAAGTGGTGTACATGTGAGAAGTGGAACGAAAATCATACATGATTCCAAATATTTAAAAAATAAAAATAACTGCAAAGTGAGGTGTGCGTAATTATTCAGCCCCCTGAGTCAATACTTTGTAGAACCACCTTTTTGCTGCAATTACAGCTGCCAGTCTTTTAGGGTATGTCTCTACCAGCTTTGCACATCTAGAGACTGAAATCCTTGCCCATTCTTCTTTGCAAAACAGCTCCAGCTCAGTCAGATTAGATCAGCCTTTCTCAACCTTTTTTACCTTGGAGGAACCCTGTAAATAACTTTCGGATCTCAAGGAACCCCTGCACACAATTTTTGAGGAACCCCTACATTTATTTTTCAGGAGGCATGGTCTTTAAGTAGGTTAGGCTGCTAATTTCACTATCTCCTATTACACTGCCACTCATTATACTGTCTCCTGACCCCCCAGTTTAGTGCTTCATGCTACAGTACCACCTATTATAGTGTGCTCTATTATACTTGCCCCACGATGGGGTAAAATGCCAAGGAACCCCTGCAGAGTCCTCAAGGAACCCTGGGGTTCCAGGGAACCCTGGTTGAGAAAGCCTGGATTAGATGAACAGCGTTTGTGAACAGCAGTTCTCAGATCTTGCCACAGATTCTCGATTGCATCTAGATCTGGACTTTAACTGGGCCATTCTAACACATGGATATGTTTTGTTTTAAACTATTCCATTATTGCCCTGGCTTTATGTTTAGGGTCATTGTCCTGCTGAAAGGTGAACCTCCGCCCCAGTCTCAAGTCTTTTGCAGACTCCAAGAGGTTTTCTTCCAAGTTTGCCCTGTATTTGGCTCCATCCATCTTCCCATTAACTCTGACCAGCTTCCCTGTCCCTCCTGAAGAGATGCACCCCCCGGGCATGATGCTGCCACCACCGTATTTGACAGTGGGGATTGTGTGTTCAGAGTGATGTGCAGTGTTAGTTCTCCGCCACACATAGCGTTTTGCATTTTGGCCAAAAAGTTCAATTTTTGTCTCATCTGACCAGAGCACCTTCTTCCACATGTTTGCTGTGTCCCCCACATGGCTTGTGGCAAACTGCAAACGGGACTTCTTATGCTTTTCTGTTAACAATGGCTTTCTTCTTGCCACTCTTCCTTAAAGGCCAGCTTTGTGCAGAGGACAACTAATAGTTGTCCTATGGACAGATTCCCCCACCTGTGCTGTAGATCTCACTATGGGCCTCTTGACTGCATTTCTGATCAGCGCTCTCCTTGTTCGGCCTGTGAGTTTAGGTGGACGGCCTTGTCTTGGTAGGTTTACAGTTGTGCCATACTCCTATTTCTGAATGATCGCTTTAACAGTTCTCCGTGGGATGTTCAAGTCTTTGGGAAAAATTTTTGTAGCCTAAGCCTGCTTTAAATTTCTCAATAACTTTATGCCTGACCTGTCTGATGTGTTCTTTGGACTTCATGGTGTTGTTGCTCCCAATATTCTCTTAGACAACCTCTAAAGCCGTCACAGAGCAGCTGTATTTGTACTGACATTAGATTGCACACAGGTGCACTGTATTTAGTCATTAGCACTCATCAGGCAATTTCTATGGGCAACTGATTGCACTGTTATTTATTTGTAAAAAATGTTTGGAATCATGTATGATTTTCAGTGCAGTATGGAGCCACACGTCTTCGGGAGGACTTGGCTCCCGAAGACTTCCAAATACTTTCAGCGAGGTATTGAAACGGGGGGGGGGGGGGGGGGGGGGGGCGCACAGGATAGAGCACCAAGAGAGGAGAGGGAAGGCTCTGGGTCATATAGTATTTGCTTCATTTTTTTAAAAAATGCGGTTCCCATTCACTTTAAAGCTATTATTATTGTTGTGACTTAGATGTGGATCAGACCACATTTTATGACCAATTTGTGCAGAAATCCATATAATTCCAAGGGGTTCACATACTTTTTACTGGTACTGAGTTTCTCTATAGCTTTAAAGAGAATCTGATGTGGGAATTTTTGTAAAAACAAAAAAACAAAAAACACCTGATCCGGGGATCTAGACCTGAATAAAACAATTATTCAGCATACTCCTTTTGTCCTAGTTTCAGCATCAGAAACGCTTCCTAGTTGGTGTTTTACCCAGGCTATGATGTCATGCCTCTTTCTAGTCCACAGAACAGTGGGAGATTAAGTGATGATCCTGTTCACTTTAGAGAAAAAAAAAAAAAAAAAACATTACACAGTGATTCACCTTGGTTGCAGTGCAGATGTAGGTGTCTGTGATAAGTTTAAGCATATAAATTGGGTTGAGGTAAAATGTTACCCTAGGCAAACATTGGCCAAAATAATAAATCAATATGGTAAAAATAAGCACTTTTATTTCAGTTACTAGGGACCTTAGCCCGTTTAATAACTGGCTCTAGGTCTCTCACCGCCGCCACCTGTCAGCGCACATGTGCGCACCCGCCCCCCTGGCTGTCCCACTCCTCTCCCAACAATGGCTGTCCCTGTGGCACATGCGCAGTAGCGCAGACGTAGGGACACTTGTCACCGCCGCCACCTGTCAGCGCACATGTGCGCACCCGCCAAGTGCACCCGCCCCCCTGGCTGTCCCACTCCTCTCCCAACAACGGCTGTCCCTGTGGCACATGCGCAGTAGCGCAGACGTAGGGACACCTGTCACCGCCGCTACCTGTCAGCGCACATGTGCGCACCCGCCAAGTGCACCCGCCCCCCTGGCTGTCCCACTCCTCTCCCAACAACGGCTGTCCCTGTGGCACATGCGCAGTAGCACAGACGTAGGGACACCTGTCACCGCCGCTACCTGTCAGCGCACATGTGCGCACCCGCCAAGTGCACCCACCCCCCTGGCTGTCCCACTCCTCTCCCAACAACGGCTGTCCCTGTGGCACATGCGCAGTAGCGCAGACGTAGGGACACCTGTCACCGCCGCCACCTGTCAGCGCACATGTGCGCACCCGCCAAGTGCACCCGCCCCCCTGGCTGTCCTACTCCTGTCCCAACAACGGCTGTCCCTGTGGCACATGCGCAGTAGCGCAGACGTAGGGACACCTGTCACCGCCGCCACCTGTCAGCGCACATGTGCGCACACGCCAAGTGCACCCGCCCCCCTGGCTGTCCCACTCCTCTCCCAACAATGGCTGTCCCTGTGGCACATGCGCAGTAGCGCAGACGTAGGGACACCTGTCACCGCCGCCACCTGTCAGCGCACATGTGCGCACCCGCCAAGTGCACCCGCCCCCCTGGCTGTCCCACTCCTCTCCCAACAATGGCTGTCCCTGTGGCACATGCGCAGTAGCGCAGACGTAGGGACACCTGTCACCGCCGCTACCTGTCAGCGCACATGTGCGCACCCGCCAAGTGCACCCGCCCCCCTGGCTGTCCCACTCCTCTCCCAACAATGGCTGTCCCTGTGGCACATGTGCAATAGCGCAGACTTAGGGATACCTGTCACCGCCGCTACCTGTCAGCGCACATGTGCGCGCCCGCCAAGTGCACCCGCCCCCCTGGCTGTCCCACTCCTCTCCCGACAATGGCTGTCCCTGTGGCACATGCGCAGTAGCGCAGACGTAGGGACACCTGTCACCGCCGCCACCTGTCAGCGCACATGTGCGCACCCGCCAAGTGCACCCGCCCCCCTGGCTGTCCCACTCCTCTCCCAACAATGGCTGTCCCTGTGGCACATGCGCAGTAGCGCAGACGTAGGGACACCTGTCACCGCCGCCACCTGTCAGCGCACATGTGCGCACCCGCCAAGTGCACCCGCCCCCCTGGCTGTCCCACTCCTCTCCCAACAATGGCTGTCCCTGTGGCACATGCGCAGTAGCGCAGACGTAGGGACACCTGTCACCGCCGCCACCTGTCAGCGCACATGTGCGCACCCGCCAAGTGCACCCGCCCCCCTGGCTGTCCCACTCCTCTCCCAACAATGGCTGTCTCTGTGGCACATGTGCAATAGCGCAGACTTAGGGACACCTGTCACCGCCGCTACCTGTCAGCGCACATGTGCGTGCCCGCCAAGTGCACCCGCCCCCCTGGCTGTCCCACTCCTCTCCCAACAATGGCTGTCCCTGTGGCACATGCGCAGTAGCGCAGACGTAGGGACACCTGTCACCGCCGCCACCTGTCAGCGCACATGTGCGCACCCGCCAAGTGCACCCGCCCCCCTGGCTGTCCCACTCCTCTCCCAACAATGGCTGTCCCTGTGGCACATGCGCAGTAGCGCAGACGTAGGGACACCTGTCACCGCCGCCACCTGTCAGCGCACATGTGCGCACCCGCCAAGTGCACCCGCCCCCCTGGCTGTCCCACTCCTCTCCCAACAATGGCTGTCCCTGTGGCACATGCGCAGTAGCGCAGACGTAGGGACACCTGTCACCGCCGCTACCTGTCAGCGCACATGTGCGCACCTGCCAAGTGCACCCGCCCCCCTGGCTGTCCCACTCCTCTCCCAACAATGGCTGTCCCTGTGGCACATGCGCAGTAGCCAAGTGCACCCGCCCCCCTGGCTGTCCCACTCCTCTCCCAACAATGGCTGTCCCTGTGGCACATGCGCAGTAGCGCAGACGTAGGGACACCTGTCACCGCCGCTACCTGTCAGCGCACATGTGTGCACCCGCCAAGTGCACCCGCCCCCCTGGCTGTCCCACTCCTCTCCCAACAATGGCTGTCCCTGTGGCACATGCGCAGTAGCGCAGACGTAGGGACACCTGTCACCGCCGCCACCTGTCAGCGCACATGTGCGCACCCGCCAAGTGCACCCGCCCCCCTGGCTGTCCCACTCCTCTCCCAACAACGGCTGTCCCTGTGGCACATGTGCAGTAGCGCAGACGTAGGGACACCTGTCACCGCCGCCACCTGTCAGCGCACATGTGCGCACCCGCCAAGTGCACCCGCCCCCCTGGCTGTCCCACTCCTCTCCCAACAATGGCTGTCCCTGTGGCACATGCGCAGTAGCGCAGACGTAGGGACACCTGTCACCGCCGCCACCTGTCAGCGCACATGTGCGCACCCGCCAAGTGCACCCGCCCCCCTGGCTGTCCCACTCCTCTCCCAACAATGGCTGTCCCTGTGGCACATGCGCAGTAGCGCAGACGTAGGGACACCTGTCACCGCCGCCACCTGTCAGCGCACATGTGCGCACCCGCCAAGTGCACCCGCCCCCCTGGCTGTCCCACTCCTCTCCCAACAATGGCTGTGCATGTGGCACATGTGCAATAGCGCAGACTTAGGGACACCTGTCACCGCCGCCACCTGTCAGCGCACATGTGCGCGCCCGCCCCCCTGGCTGTCCCACTCCTCTCCCAACAACGGCTGTCCCTGTGGCACATGCGCAGTAGCGCAGACGTAGGGACACCTGTCACCGCCGCCACCTGTCAGCGCACATGTGCGCACCCGCCAAGTGCACCCGCCCCCCTGGCTGTCCTACTCCTGTCCCAACAACGGCTGTCCCTGTGGCACATGCGCAGTAGCGCAGACGTAGGGACACCTGTCACCGCCGCCACCTGTCAGCGCACATGTGCGCACACGCCAAGTGCACCCGCCCCCCTGGCTGTCCCACTCCTCTCCCAACAATGGCTGTCCCTGTGGCACATGCGCAGTAGCGCAGACGTAGGGACACCTGTCACCGCCGCCACCTGTCAGCGCACATGTGCGCACCCGCCAAGTGCACCCGCCCCCCTGGCTGTCCCACTCCTCTCCCAACAATGGCTGTCCCTGTGGCACATGCGCAGTAGCGCAGACGTAGGGACACCTGTCACCGCCGCTACCTGTCAGCGCACATGTGCGCACCCGCCAAGTGCACCCGCCCCCCTGGCTGTCCCACTCCTCTCCCAACAATGGCTGTCCCTGTGGCACATGTGCAATAGCGCAGACTTAGGGATACCTGTCACCGCCGCTACCTGTCAGCGCACATGTGCGCGCCCGCCAAGTGCACCCGCCCCCCTGGCTGTCCCACTCCTCTCCCGACAATGGCTGTCCCTGTGGCACATGCGCAGTAGCGCAGACGTAGGGACACCTGTCACCGCCGCCACCTGTCAGCGCACATGTGCGCACCCGCCAAGTGCACCCGCCCCCCTGGCTGTCCCACTCCTCTCCCAACAATGGCTGTCCCTGTGGCACATGCGCAGTAGCGCAGACGTAGGGACACCTGTCACCGCCGCCACCTGTCAGCGCACATGTGCGCACCCGCCAAGTGCACCCGCCCCCCTGGCTGTCCCACTCCTCTCCCAACAATGGCTGTCCCTGTGGCACATGCGCAGTAGCGCAGACGTAGGGACACCTGTCACCGCCGCCACCTGTCAGCGCACATGTGCGCACCCGCCAAGTGCACCCGCCCCCCTGGCTGTCCCACTCCTCTCCCAACAATGGCTGTCTCTGTGGCACATGTGCAATAGCGCAGACTTAGGGACACCTGTCACCGCCGCTACCTGTCAGCGCACATGTGCGCGCCCGCCAAGTGCACCCGCCCCCCTGGCTGTCCCACTCCTCTCCCAACAATGGCTGTCCCTGTGGCACATGCGCAGTAGCGCAGACGTAGGGACACCTGTCACCGCCGCCACCTGTCAGCGCACATGTGCGCACCCGCCAAGTGCACCCGCCCCCCTGGCTGTCCCACTCCTCTCCCAACAATGGCTGTCCCTGTGGCACATGCGCAGTAGCGCAGACGTAGGGACACCTGTCACCGCCGCCACCTGTCAGCGCACATGTGCGCACCCGCCAAGTGCACCCGCCCCCCTGGCTGTCCCACTCCTCTCCCAACAATGGCTGTCCCTGTGGCACATGCGCAGTAGCGCAGACGTAGGGACACCTGTCACCGCCGCTACCTGTCAGCGCACATGTGCGCACCTGCCAAGTGCACCCGCCCCCCTGGCTGTCCCACTCCTCTCCCAACAATGGCTGTCCCTGTGGCACATGCGCAGTAGCGCAGACGTAGGGACACCTGTCACCGCCGCCACCTGTCAGCGCACATGTGCGCACCCGCCAAGTGCACCCGCCCCCCTGGCTGTCCCACTCCTCTCCCAACAATGGCTGTCCCTGTGGCACATGCGCAGTAGCGCAGACTTAGGGACACCTGTCACCGCCGCCACCTGTCAGCGCACATGTGCGCACCCGCCAAGTGCACCCGCCCCCCTGGCTGTCCCACTCCTCTCCCAACAATGGCTGTCCCTGTGGCACATGCGCAGTAGCGCAGACGTAGGGACACCTGTCACCGCCGCTACCTGTCAGGGCACATGTGCGCACCCGCCAAGTGCCCCCGCCCCCCTGGCTGTCCCACTCCTCTCCCAACAACGGCTGTCCCTGTGGCACATGCGCAGTAGCGCAGACGTAGGGACACCTGTCACCGCCGCCACCTGTCAGCGCACATGTGCGCACCCGCCAAGTGCACCCGCCCCCCTGGCTGTCCCACTCCTCTCCCAACAACGGCTGTCCCTGTGGCACATGTGCAGTAGCGCAGACGTAGGGACACCTGTCACCGCCGCCACCTGTCAGCGCACATGTGCGCACCCGCCAAGTGCACCCGCCCCCCTGGCTGTCCCACTCCTCTCCCAACAATGGCTGTCCCTGTGGCACATGCGCAGTAGCGCAGACGTAGGGACACCTGTCACCGCCGCCACCTGTCAGCGCACATGTGCGCACCCGCCAAGTGCACCCGCCCCCCTGGCTGTCCCACTCCTCTCCCAACAATGGCTGTCCCTGTGGCACATGCGCAGTAGCGCAGACGTAGGGACACCTGTCACCGCCGCCACCTGTCAGCGCACATGTGCGCACCCGCCAAGTGCACCCGCCCCCCTGGCTGTCCCACTCCTCTCCCAACAATGGCTGTCCCTGTGGCACATGTGCAATAGCGCAGACTTAGGGACACCTGTCACCGCCGCCACCTGTCAGCGCACATGTGCGCGCCCGCCAAGTGCACCCGCCCCCCTGGCTGTCCCACTCCTCTCCCAACAATGGCTGTCCCTGTGGCACATGCGCAGTAGCGCAGACGTAGGGACACCTGTCACCGCCGCCACCTGTCAGCGCACATGTGTGCACCCGCCAAGTGCACCCGCCCCCCTGGCTGTCCCACTCCTCTCCCAACAATGGCTGTCCCTGTGGCACATGCGCAGTAGCGCAGACGTAGGGACACCTGTCACCGCCGCCACCTGTCAGCGCACATGTGCGCACCCGCCAAGTGCACCCGCCCCCCTGGCTGTCCCACTCCTCTCCCAACAACGGCTGTCCCTGTGGCACATGCGCAGTAGCGCAGACGTAGGGACACCTGTCACCGCCGCCATCTGTCAGCGCACATGTGCGCACCTGCCAAGTGCACCCGCCCCCCTGGCTGTCCCACTCCTCTCCCAACAACGGCTGTCCCTGTGGCACATGCGCAGTAGCGCAGACGTAGGGACACCTGTCACCGCCGCCACCTGTCAGCGCACATGTGCGCACCCGCCAAGTGCACCCGCCCCCCTGGCTGTCCCACTCCTCTCCCAACAATGGCTGTCCCTGTGGCACATGCGCAGTAGCGCAGACGTAGGGACACCTGTCACCGCCGCTACCTGTCAGCGCACATGTGCGCACCCGCCAAGTGCACCCGCCCCCCTGGCTGTCCCACTCCTCTCCCAACAATGGCTGTCCCTGTGGCACATGCGCAGTAGCGCAGACGTAGGGACACCTGTCACCGCCGCCACCTGTCAGCGCACATGTGCGCACCCGCCAAGTGCACCCGCCCCCCTGGCTGTCCCACTCCTCTCCCAACAATGGCTGTCCCTGTGGCACATGCGCAGTAGCGCAGACTTAGGGACACCTGTCACCGCCGCCACCTGTCAGCGCACATGTGCGCACCCGCCAAGTGCACCCGCCCCCCTGGCTGTCCCACTCCTCTCCCAACAATGGCTGTCCCTGTGGCACATGCGCAGTAGCGCAGACGTAGGGACACCTGTCACCGCCGCTACCTGTCAGCGCACATGTGTGCACCCGCCAAGTGCACCCGCCCCCCTGGCTGTCCCACTCCTCTCCCAACAATGGCTGTCCCTGTGGCACATGCGCAGTAGCGCAGACGTAGGGACACCTGTCACCGCCGCCACCTGTCAGCGCACATGTGCGCGCCCGCCAAGTGCACCCGCCCCCCTGGCTGTCCCACTCCTCTCCCAACAATGGCTGTCCCTGTGGCACATGCGTGGTAGCGCAGACGTAGGGACACCTGTCACCGCCACTACCTGTCAGCGCACATGTGCGCACCCGCCAAGTGCACCCGCCCCCCTGGCTGTCCCACTCCTCTCCCAACAATGGCTGTCCCTGTGGCACATGCGCAGTAGCGCAGACGTAGGGACACCTGTCACCGCCGCCACCTGTCAGCGCACATGTGCGCACCCGCCAAGTGCACCCGCCCCCCTGGCTGTCCCACTCCTCTCCCAACAATGGCTGTCCCTGTGGCACATGCGCAGTAGCGCAGACGTAGGGACACCTGTCACCGCCGCCACCTGTCAGCGCACATGTGCGCACCCGCCAAGTGCACCCGCCCCCCTGGCTGTCCCACTCCTCTCCCAACAATGGCTGTCCCTGTGGCACATGTGCAATAGCGCAGACTTAGGGACACCTGTCACCGCCGCCACCTGTCAGCGCACATGTGCGCGCCCGCCAAGTGCACCCGCCCCCCTGGCTGTCCCACTCCTCTCCCAACAATGGCTGTCCCTGTGGCACATGCGCAGTAGCGCAGACGTAGGGACACCTGTCACCGCCGCCACCTGTCAGCGCACATGTGTGCACCCGCCAAGTGCACCCGCCCCTCTGGCTGTCCCACTCCTCTCCCAACAATGGCTGTCCCTGTGGCACATGCGCAGTAGCGCAGACGTAGGGACACCTGTCACCGCCGCCACCTGTCAGCGCACATGTGCGCACCCCGCCAAGTGCACCCGCCCCCCTGGCTGTCCCACTCCTCTCCCAACAACGGCTGTCCCTGTGGCACATGCGCAGTAGCGCAGACGTAGGGACACCTGTCACCGCCGCCATCTGTCAGCGCACATGTGCGCACCCGCCAAGTGCACCCGCCCCCCTGGCTGTCCCACTCCTCTCCCAACAACGGCTGTCCCTGTGGCACATGCGCAGTAGCGCAGACGTAGGGACACCTGTCACCGCCGCCACCTGTCAGCGCACATGTGCGCACCCGCCAAGTGCACCCGCCCCCCTGGCTGTCCCACTCCTCTCCCAACAATGGCTGTCCCTGTGGCACATGCGCAGTAGCGCAGACGTAGGGACACCTGTCACCGCCGCTACCTGTCAGCGCACATGTGCGCACCCGCCAAGTGCACCCGCCCCCCTGGCTGTCCCACTCCTCTCCCAACAATGGCTGTCCCTGTGGCACATGCGCAGTAGCGCAGACGTAGGGACACCTGTCACCGCCGCCACCTGTCAGCGCACATGTGCGCACCCGCCAAGTGCACCCGCCCCCCTGGCTGTCCCACTCCTCTCCCAACAATGGCTGTCCCTGTGGCACATGCGCAGTAGCGCAGACTTAGGGACACCTGTCACCGCCGCCACCTGTCAGCGCACATGTGCGCACCCGCCAAGTGCACCTGCCCCCCTGGCTGTCCCACTCCTCTCCCAACAATGGCTGTCCCTGTGGCACATGCGCAGTAGCGCAGACGTAGGGACACCTGTCACCGCCGCTACCTGTCAGCGCACATGTGCGCACCCGCCAAGTGCACCCGCCCCCCTGGCTGTCCCACTCCTCTCCCAACAATGGCTGTCCCTGTGGCACATGCGCAGTAGCGCAGACGTAGGGACACCTGTCACCGCCGCCACCTGTCAGCGCACATGTGCGCGCCCGCCAAGTGCACCCGCCCCCCTGGCTGTCCCACTCCTCTCCCAACAATGGCTGTCCCTGTGGCACATGCGTGGTATCGCAGACGTAGGGACACCTGTCACCGCCGCTACCTGTCAGCGCACATGTGCGCACCCGCCAAGTGCACCCGCCCCCCTGGCTGTCCCACTCCTCTCCCAACAATGGCTGTCCCTGTGGCACATGCGCAGTAGCGCAGACGTAGGGACACCTGTCACCGCCGCCACCTGTCAGCGCACATGTGCGCACCCGCCAAGTGCACCCGCCTCCCTGGCTGTCCCACTCCTCTCCCAACAACGGCTGTCCCTGTGGCACATGCGCAGTAGCGCAGACGTAGGGACACCTGTCACCGCCGCTACCTGTCAGCGCACATGTGCGCACCCGCCAAGTGCACCCGCCCCCCTGGCTGTCCCACTCCTCTCCCAACAATGACTGTCCCTGTGGCACATGCGCAGTAGCGCAGACGTAGGGACACCTGTCACCGCCGCCACCTGTCAGCGCACATGTGCGCACCCGCCAAGTGCACCCGCCCCCCTGGCTGTCCCACTCCTCTCCCAACAATGGCTGTCCCTGTGGCACATGCGCAGTAGCGCAGACTTAGGGACACCTGTCACCGCCGCCACCTGTCAGCGCACATGTGCGCACCCGCCAAGTGCACCCGCCCCCCTGGCTGTCCCACTCCTCTCCCAACAATGGCTGTCCCTGTGGCACATGCGCAGTAGCGCAGACGTAGGGACACCTGTCACCGCCGCTACCTGTCAGCGCACATGTGCGCACCCGCCAAGTGCACCCGCCCCCCTGGCTGTCCCACTCCTCTCCCAACAATGGCTGTCCCTGTGGCACATGCGCAGTAGCGCAGACGTAGGGACACCTGTCACCGCCGCCACCTGTCAGCGCACATGTGCGCGCCCGCCAAGTGCACCCGCCCCCCTGGCTGTCCCACTCCTCTCCCAACAATGGCTGTCCCTGTGGCACATGCGCAGTAGCGCAGACGTAGGGACACCTGTCACCGCCGCTACCTGTCAGCGCACATGTGCGCACCCGCCAAGTGCACCCACCCCCCTGGCTGTCCCACTCCTCTCCCAACAATGGCTGTCCCTGTGGCACATGCGCAGTAGCGCAGACTTAGGGACACCTGTCACCGCCGCCACCTGTCAGCGCACATGTGCGCACCCGCCAAGTGCACCCGCCCCCCTGGCTGTCCCACTCCTCTCCCAACAATGGCTGTCCCTGTGGCACATGCGCAGTAGCGCAGACGTAGGGACACCTGTCACCGCCGCTACCTGTCAGCGCACATGTGCGCACCCGCCAAGTGCACCCGCCCCCCTGGCTGTCCCACTCCTCTCCCAACAATGGCTGTCCCTGTGGCACATGCGCAGTAGCGCAGACGTAGGGACACACACACACACACGGACATGGGACGCAGAGACACAGGGCTTTTATAAGGTAGGATATACAGTAATTTAATGTTCCTCTTTAAATGGAGAGGGAGGTTCATTGCTCAAAAATCGCCACTTTTGGTGGCTTGTTCACATTCTAGGTATACTCCTCAGGCTGATCACACAACCGTCTCTTACATTTGCACACAAAGTACAATTGTATCACTAATATTTGTCTCCATTTCCAAAATTAAAAATTGTCTTTGTAGCCCTAGTTTTATACCTTTAATCCCCTTTCACACAGACAGCAGAATTGTGTGCTTGTTGGTCAGTCCAACCTCACATCTGGCAGCCACCTTCTGTATGAAAATGAATGCACATGAATAGTAGCGTTTGTAACCCCAAGAGTGTCAGCATATGACATGCGATGCAGTTGTGAGCAGGACCGCTGCCACACTCAGTGCAAGAAAGGTCTCTGCACTGCCCAGGAAAAATGCCAGGCCGGTGCATGGGAGCAACTGACCGGCAATGAATTCACCTCCTGAAAGAGGCCTAAGGATCCTGCTTCCTACTAATGATAATAAATAGAGACCATTTACTTCAGACAGGCAACTATACCTGAATACACCAATAATGGGTGGGGGGGGGGGGGGATATATTTTCAGTTATGTATGACTATGAAACTAACGGTTATGTTTTCACAGCTTCAGGTCAAACTAATGATGATTCTGTACCACACGGCATTTACATCAACAACTATGGCATTGCTTCTATTTTAACTCAACAGTAAATTACAGAGAAATTAATTGTCACTCTCCTAGAAACAGGTCAGTTACATTTCTAACAATAATATGTATAGAAATAGTGCATAAGGTAGATTTTCCTTTGAATTATTTTAGTATGGTAAAGTTATGTTATGGAACTGGATGTTTGCACGCTACATCTTTATCCACTTAAAGAGGAACTCCAGTGAAAATAATGTAGTAAAAAAAAGTGCTTGATTTTTACAATAATTATGTATAAATGATTTAGTCAGTGTTTGCTCATTGTAAAATCTTTGCTCTCCCAGATTCACATTCTGACATGTATTACATGGTGACATTGTTACTGTGGGCAGGTTATGTAGCTGCTCCTAGCTGTTTTGGCTGTTAGAGACAGCTTTAAACAGCCATTTCCTGTCTGTGAACATTGTTACATTGTGGCAGTTTGCCCAGAGTACCGCGGTATTCAGAGCCTCTTGTGGGAGGGGTTTCAGCACAAAATTAGTCACACAGCGCCCCCTGATGGTCTGTTTGTGAAAATCATTCTATTTCTCATGTAAAAGGGGGTATCAGCTACTGATTGGGATAAAGTTAACTTCTTGGTTGGAGTTTCTCTTTAAGTACTGCAGTCTTAAAACCCCGGACCAGACACTTTTTTTCCATTCAGACCACTGCAGCTTTAACGGTTTATTGCTCGGTCAAACAACCTACTATCTAAATTAATTTTACCTCCTTTTCTTGTCACTAATACAGCTTTCTTTTTGTGCTATTTGATTGCTGCTGTGACTTTAGTTTTTATTATATTCATCAAAAAAGACATGAATTTTGTTAAAAAATGATTTTTTTGAACTTTCTGTGCTGACATTTTTCAAATAAAGTAAAATTTATACATACATTTTTGTCTAAATTTATTGTGCTTCATGTCTTTGATCAATAAATAGACACTTATTGGATTTTTTTTGTTTGGGTAAAAGTTATAGCGTTTACAAACTATGGTGCAAAAAGTGAATTTCCCCAGTTTGAAGCATCTCTGACTTTTCTGAGCACCTGTCATGTTTCAAGTTAGCGGAAAACGACAAAGTTTCCATTTCTGCTAACTTGGGACAAAAAAAAGTGAAATCTGCCACAGACTCACCATGCCCCTCTCCGAATACTTTGGGGTGTCTACTTTCCAAAATGGGGTCATTTGTGGGGTGTGTTTACTGTCCTGGCATTTTGGGGGGTGCTAAATTGTAAGCACCCCTGTAAAGCCTAAAGGTGCTTATAGGACTTTGGGCTCTTAGCGCACCTAGGCTGCAAAAAAGTGTCACACATGTGGTATCGCCGTACTCAGGAGAAATAGTACAATGTGTTTTGGGGTGTATTTTTACACACACCCATGCTGGGTGGGAAAATATCTCTGTAAATGAGATTTTTTTTTTTGTTTACACACAATTGTCCATTTACAGAGATATTTATCCCACCCAGCATGGGTATGTGTAAAAATACACCCCAAAACACATTATACTACTTCTCTTGAGTACAGTGATACCACATGTGACACTTTTTTGCAGCCTAGGTGCGCTAAGGGGCCCAAAGTCCTATGAGTACCTTTAGGATTTCACAGGTCATTTTGAGGCATTTGATTTCCAGACTACTCCTCACGGTTTAGGGCAAATGCCAGGGCAGTATAGGAACCCCGCAAGTGACCCAATTTTAGAAAGATGACACCCCAAGGTATTCCATTAGGAGTATGGTGAGTTCATATAAGATTTAATTTTTTGTCACAGGTTAGAGGAAATTGATTTTTATTGTTTTTTTTCACAAAGTGTCATTTTCCACTAACGTGTGACAAAAAAATTAAATCTTCTATGAACTCATCATACACCTAACTGAATACCTTGGGGTGTCTTCTTTCTAAAATGGGGTCACTTGTGGGGTTCCTATACATAGTTATTTTGGTTGAAAAAAGACATACGTCCATCGAGTTCAACCAGTACAAAGTACAACTCCAGCCTACTCCCTCACATATCCCTGTTGATTCAGAGGAAGGCGAAAAAACCCTCACAAGGCAATGTCCAATTAGCCCCAAAAGGGAAAAATTCCCTCCCGACTCCAGATGCCAATCAGACAAAATCCCTGGATCAACATCATTAGGCATTACCTAGTAATTTTAGACATGGATGTCTTTCAACGTAAGGAAAGCATCTAAGCCCCCTTTAAATGCAGGTATAGAGTTTGCCATAACGACTTCCTGTGGCAATGCATTCCACATCTTATACTGCCCTGGCATTTTAGGGGCCCTAAACCGTGAGGCGTAGTCTAGAAACCAAATGCCTCAAAATGACCTGTAAAATCCTAAAGGTACTCATAGGACTTTGGGCCCCTTAGCGCACCTAGGCTGCAAAAAAGTGTCACACATGTGGTATTGCCGTACTCAGGAGAAGTAGTATAATGTGTTTTGGGGTGTATTTTTACACATACCCATGCTGGGTGGGAGAAATATCTCTGTAAATGACATTTTTTGATTTATTTTTTTTTACACACAATTGTCCATTTACAGAGAAATTTCTCCCACCCAGCATGTGTATGTGTAAAAATACACCCCACAACACATTATACTACTTCTCCTGAGTACAGCGATACCACATGTGTAACACTTTTTTGCAGCCTAGGTGCGCTAAGGGGCCCAAAGTCCTATGAGTACATTTAAGATTTCACAGGTCATTTTGAGGCATTTGATTTCCAGACTACTCCTCATGGTTTAGGGCCCCTAAAATGCCAGGGCAGTATAGGAACCCCACAAGTGACCCCATTTTAGAAAGACGACACCCCAAGGTATTCCGTTAGGAGTATGGTGAGTTCATGGAAGATTTTATTTTTTGGCACAGAAGATGGGCTAGTCCAAAATCTGTCAGTAATGTCAGATTTCTACTACTTACTGTAAGTGACAGCAACATAGGAGAAAAGTAATTTATCGCTCATTTTACTCTGGAAGAAACATACTTCTTATTTGTATGTTTTTAAATTTTAAGATTTTCACGACAGAGGTCCTCTAACTGTACACAAAGAATGAACTGCCATGTACTGCATAGACATCTGTACTGGAAGCACCCACACAGGAAGCAGTACCTTCAGTAGTTTATTGCTGTGTAATAGACAGATAGGTGACAAATATGTGGTAGTTGAGGGCACAGCTTAAATTAAACCCTAGATGAAAATAAACTGATGCAATATACAATTGTTTTTATGCTCCTCCTAAAAAAATACTTTTTTCCCCTCAGTTTTAATTTATGTTTAAAGAGGAACTCCAGTGAAAATAATGTAGTAAAAAAAGTGCTTCATTTTTTACCATAATTATGTATAAATGATTTAGTCAGTGTTTGCTCATTGTAAAATCTTTCCTCTCCCAGATTCACATTCTGACATTTATTACATGGTGACATTGTTACTGTGGGCAGGTTATTTAGCTGTTTCTAGCTGCTCTGTCTGTTAGACAGCTAATAACAGCTATTTCCTGTCTCTGAACATTGTTACATTGTGGCAGTTTGCCAGCAGTACCGCGGTATTCAGAGCCTCTTGTGGGAGGGGTTTCAGCACAAAATCAGTCACACAGCGCCCCCTGATGGTCTGTTTGTGAAAATCATTGTCTTTCTCATGTAAAATGGGGTATCAGCTACTGATTGGGAAAAAGTTCAATTCTTGGTTGGAGTTTCTCTTTAATGTAAAAAGTCGGTTTAATGTTGTATGTGTGATTGCCTTATATGAATGATAGTCTTTCTAGTGTTCCAGAGCTAAAATATATGAACTATTGACTTTTCCTATCTATTCCCAGCACTCAGAAGCCGTTCTCTGCTAGGCAGAGGTCGTTTTAGGGCTGTAATTCCTTATCAGTGAGGATAATGCTATAGTCGTACTGGGTCCCGACTGGAAAGAAACTGTCAATTGCAAAACAGAATACCTAGATAGCTGATGGTGACCCAAAATCACTAGAAAAAATATAAAGGGCTTAAAGACTCCAAAACGCCCTCTTACTAAAAAGCAATGCTGAATATAATTCTATTTCTGTTGTAAGAAGGCAAAATTGTTTTCACTTGCATAACTGAATATTAACTCTAAGGCAGAACAAGGACGCATACTAGTTATATGTTTGCTTGCCACTTTACATACACATGTCTATCTCATCATGTCACATGCCACCACAGGTACACTTTAAGTCATGGCAGAGTTGCTCAGTAAGAGAAGGATTCAAGTTCTGTGTAATTGCACAGGCAGTGCTAGCTGATATGGGTTTAAAGTATGTTGCCTGGAACAAAATACTAACCTGATCCTCAGACTTTTGATATGTGAATCTTAACTTTTATGCTTTTACATTGAAAGCCTAGGGGGCTGTCACATGGATGTCACTCTCACTTACTTGGTCATTACCTCACATAAGTGGACAGTTCTGTACAGCAGTGGCATATGAACTGGGGTTAGGGATGGAGAGATGGCATCCAGGCCTCTGCTCCAGAGAGCCCACCTAAAGTCCTGCATCACCTCTTGAATGCTGTTATAGTGTTAATAATTGTCAGCTTCTTTTCACTGCAAGGTGGTAATCAATAAATCCTTCCCCGCTTCTTTTACTGCTGGGCAGCAGATTTTAGCAGAGATAGAAAGTTAGTCTTAGGGTCCCCAATGTAAATTTCTGCTGTAGTAAAATGGGGTATTCCCTAGAGCAGGCATGGGCAAACTTGGCCCTCCAGCTGTTGAGGAACTACAAGTCCCACAATGCATTGCAGGAGTCTGACAGCCACAGTCATGACTCATAAAGGCAGATGCATTGTGGGACTTGTAGTTCCCTAACAGCTGGAGGGCCAAGTTTGCCCATGCCTGCCCTAGAGGTTTAGGACATGCAACTTCTATCTCAGTATAGACTTTCAGAAGGAGAAAAAGGAACACAGAAAGACCAAAATAGTGTAGTATGTTCAAGAAGCAATTGGTGGTAGTAGTAGTAGTAGTAAGGTGTAGAAGAGTTTATACTCACAAACATAGGTTACCACAAAGGCAACCACTGTATAGGCGGGTGGGGATGTTATGACCGGACGCCACTCAGGTTAAGAAGTCGCTCTCTGTAGATAGGCAACAAGGGGTAACACCCCTCCACCAGGGGTGGACTTGGCAATATGATGAGAAGCTTGAACAGAGGCTCCATAATAGAGTAAAAATGTTTAGAAAGGGCAGCAGTGGTGGGCTTACTTCCCCAGCAAGTGAAACAGACCGTGGCCCATATGCAATTAACTTTTCTCCTGCTATGACCTAGGAGATAATTTTCATCTACTCTTTAAAATAACTTTAGCAGCATTTTACAATGGAAAAAAGTGCCCAAAATTTAGTGAAAAAGAACTGTCAAAATTATTATGAGTGTTGTCTTGCTTGCTGACGGCTTAAACATTTTATGACAAGGGGCTATATGCAATTAACTTTATCTCCTTAGTTTTCTCCTGGGTGTTATTTGCAAAATTGTCAATAAAATGCTTTTCAAAACCACCAGCAAGCAAGAAAATAGTCAAAATAATTTTGATACCTACTTTTTAGTACGTTTTCAGTTGCAGAGTGCTGAAAAGCAATTTTAAGATTGAAAGATGAAAAATTATCTCCTAGGAGAAAACTCAGGAGAAAAAGTGAATTGCGCCTGTGTTGATTAAAGTTCAACCAAGATACCGTTTAAGTACTCCACAATGCAACGCACTTCGCAGGTTCCCTGCCATTTCATCGGGCAATCAATCTAATGCCAGTCAGAGGCGTTTGGCTTAGACACAGACACGTTGCATTGTGAAGTTTACTCTATCCTGGCACCTCTGTTCAAGCTTCTCTTTCTATCTCAGTATAGGTTACTGGAACACTATGGACCAGATTTGGTTGGAAAACAGTGGATGGCAGTGTGATCCAGCATCTCTTGCCTGCATTTATTGCATTAATTAAAAATGCACTCACATTTTGCTCACTGGGATTCTGTTGTCAGTGGTATACAAAGAATGAGTAAAGTACATTTTAACTATGCAGGCAGAGCAGGGGTACAGTGCCGGGCAGCTGCGTTATTTAACACAGCATGACTGCGCAGCTATAGAAGGGTGTAAGTGCAGAGACAGAAGAAAGTGAAGCAGACAAGTGATGAGACCTAATGAAAGCAACTGTTCCTATGGCATAGCATTGCATCTGCCATGTTTTACAGATAATGGAGTGTGCTTTGCAAGGTATCATGAACTGTTCTTTCATTCTGTGAACTCTTCTTTTCCCATCATTCTGGAAGATGTTGACGGTAGTTTCACCACTCTTAAGAATATTATTTCAAAAACGTATTGTCATTTTTAGATGTCTGACAAATACAGCCTGCTTACTCTTGAGGCTTACCAGTGAATTGCACCTTGAGGTATTCCCCAAGTACAGTATTTATGTTTGTGACCGATGCATTGATGACTATGACAATAAAAAACAAAAAAGCATGGGTCTGCAGCACACAAGCTCTTTATTGGAGCTAGATTTGGAAATGATACATGCAAGCTTTCGGACAATCCCTGTCCTTCCTCAATCCAGGGATTGTCCGAAAGCTTGCATGTATCATTTCCAAATCTAGCTCCAATAAAGAGCTTGTGTGCTGCAGACCCACGCTTTTTTGTTACTTATTCAGTGGAGGTGGGGACCTTCGCTGTCTGCTTGCACCTATCTGCATTTGATTGTTCCAGTGCTGCTGACCCTTTGATTGATGACTATGACAATGATATGCCTACCTTCTAGAAAATGCCCTTGACATGGCAAAATGTGAAAGTTTTTTTGCCATGGTATCATCCAGTAGAGTTGCTGAGCATAGTATTGCCTTCTCCATAAAAGAGTGAACCAATTTCTTGATATGGCCACTCCTAACATTTCCACTGTCCCCCCCATGGGTTTGTCATGTTTTCTAGTGATGACCTGTTTACTTGCACTGATAGCGCTTTCATCCTTATACTGAGAATTCACAGCAACAGCTTCCAAATTCAAATCCCTTACTTAGATTCAGCTGAAGACCTTTTACAGTACCAGCTTGACTGTAATAAAATAAGGGAACTGTCCACAAGGGGCGAGCAACAGCTTGTCAGTCAACTGTCCAATTACTATTGGTCATTTGCAAAGGAGGGTTTTAAATAAAATGCTATTCCACTAAACACCTAGTATTAATAATTATACTCACTAGATTTTAAGTGTTTACTTTTGTATTTTGAGTATTATTATTAGTATTATTAGTTTTGCAATATTTAGCACTTTATGCAGCCCATGATTGCCTTTAGATCAATTGTTATACACTGTTTATTTAATTTACTTTAACCAATATAAACTTTACCTATTTTGATGTACTCAGCACCTTAAAGGACAGCTGTAGCGAGAGGTATATAGTGGCTGCCATATTTATTTTCTTTTAAGCAATACCAGTTGCCTGGCTATCATGATGATCCTCTGCCTCTCATACTCCTAGCTATAGCCCCTGAACAAGCATGCAGCAGATCAGTTGTTTCTGACATTATTGTCAAATCTGATAAGATTAGCTGCATGATTGTTTCTGGTGTTATTTAGACACTACTGCAGCCAAATAGATCAGCAGAGACAGGGACACCAAGAGCCTAATATGGGGTGAAGTTGGTAGCGTAAATACAAATATACTCACAAAGCAGGGTTACCTCAAAGGCAACCACTGTAATAGTAGGTGGATAGATTAGACCTGACCCCACTCAGGATTAAGAAGCTGCTCTACATAGAACAGGAAAAAAGGGGATGACACCCCTCCATCAAGAGTGGGCTTAGAACAATGAAACAGGGATACAGAGGTGCCAGAAGAATAAAAATGTCTAAAAAGTTTAAAATTTGTGGATGAAGTGGTGGACTTACCTCCTCCAAGCAGACACAAGATATGCCAACAATGTTTAGCAGAACAAATGTATTTACGTACTCCAGGGGAAAATGCAACACATTTTGCAGGTATGACCCCGCTTCATCAGGCAATAGGTAGGAGTAGGTACAGTGCAGGTCTGTAGCTGGGCCAAGCACCTCTTTCTCTTGGCCAAGCGAAAGAGGCGCTTGGCGTAGCTACAGACCTGCACTGTACCTACTCCTAGCCTGATGAAGCGGGGTCATGCCTGCGAAACGCATTGCATTTTCCCCTGGAGTATGTAAATACATTTGTTCTGCTAAACTTTGTTGGCATATCTTGTGTCTGTTTGAAGGAGGTAAGTCCACCACTTCATCCATAAATTTTAAACCTTTTAGACATTTTTATTCTTCTATTGTATCCCTGTTATATCAAATAGATTAGCAGGGCTGCCAGGCAACTGGTATTGTTTATAAAGAAATAAAGATAGCAGTCTCCATATACTTCTCACTTCAGTTGTCCTTTACCACAATATTAGAATTTTCTCCATCACCTACCTATTATGTAGCAGCCTGTGGGCTTAGATTTAGAGGGTTCCCTCACACGTATCTTAGATATGGATTTTTTTTATTGGTATTTCCCCATCTGTGTTTTGCATGATAATATCCAGGGCAGGGGAGTCGGTACAAAAATCATCTGATGACTCAGTTTATGCAACCACCGACTTTGACTCCAGGTACCAAAATTGCTCTGACTCCTCAACTTCGACTCCCTAGTTTAATACTTACTAGGGCTGTGGAGGTGGTTCAAAAATCATCCAACTCTGACTCCTCAGTTGATGAATCCTCTGACTGCAGGTACCCCAAAATTGCTCTGACTCCTCAACTCTGACTCCAAATCCACGGCCCTGATAAAATCAACTGGGTACATTCTTTATCAATGGTGCAGCTTTCTTTTTAATATATACCGGAACTCAGCTTATCTTCACACTGTAGATCAAATTGGTGTTAGCATAAAAACATTTTTATGTCTGGAGATCGTCTCAATGGTTTTTTTGGTTTTTATGCACTCTATAACATAAAGGAAAAACAATACAAATGATTTTTTTTATTTTTTTATTTACAGATAAGGTGGATAAAACAGGAAGACACAAACATGTCATGCAAAATGAAATATCCTTAAATGTTTCCTAATTAAACATATTACAACAGAAGTCCATTGTATCTAATTGATTCAATGTAATGTTATCTCACATGTTCAAATTTCGGTGTAGAAATTAGGAGTATGTAAGGATCCAAAAACATTTAAATCACAAAATGTACACAGTATATCGTGTTACACACAGGCGATTTACAGAAAGTCACATGCCATGAAGATTATTCGTATTTCACTGCAATGACTTCAAACATCCAATCGAGAAATTCCTGCTTGATAACATTCCACTGCATCTGATTGGATGTTTGAAGGCACCATAGTTACTCTAAACTCAAATCTCATAAAATTGTGGTGCAGTAGGTTTTTTGTGCTGTCTGTCCTCATCTTGCAGATATTCCTTCAATTCCTGTCCTGAATGCAGTTGGGTGAATCTTCCCAGCTGATAAAAAAAAAGGTGGTAAAACCGTTTGTTGTAAAGTAAGCAAGATGTAGAATCTCTGTCAAATTAAAATGGGCCCCTCATTGCTGTTCCCAGGACCACCAGGACTCATTAGGGAGCCATGGATGATACAAGCAATGACAAAAATCTACCTAAGGCTCCCTGCACACTGCATGCGATTTCGATTGTTAATCGTTTTTTTCATCCGATTCTGATTTTTAATTATTACTGCATGCTGCGTTTTTTCCTCCGTTTTTCTGTTGATTGCATTCAGGGTAAATCGGAATTGCAAATCGGAAATGGAATCGGAATCGCAAAATGGATTTGCAGTGTGCAGGGAGCCTAAATGTGACCATTAATTCTTTCTTTGGACAATCAGTCGATTAGAAACAATAATTTGGGCCCCCTAACGGAGGGATAGCTGCAATCCAATTCAAATTAATGCAATCGATCCGAAAAACAGATCAATGCGATCGATATTACAATTGAATTGGAGAATCGATCGTCTGAAGAATCCTATTGTTAATGGCCACCATAATGAAGATACAACAGGGGAAAACCTCAAAACATTCCTACTCACTTCCACTCTATCCGAACAGAAAGATTTTATCCTACAGTACACATTTAAGTTTCACATTACATAGCTTTTAGAAAATAGTTTTCTAAAAAAAAAAAACTTAAAAAAACCCCCTAAAATAAAAAACAAGAAACACAAACAAAGAACAAAGTGACACCTGTGACATTTTTTTAAAGAAAAAAAAGCAACACATGAAGACAGTCTACCCTTTTAGTACATACTATTGATACATAAAATAGTAGTAAATTAATGCTACTGTGTTACCATAAATTGGATTAAATCAAATAAAACATGCAGATTTTTTTGTGCCTAAACGATTAAACAGTATTTGCCATCATGATTTAAAATCTTTTACACAGATAACTCCCCCACACATTGAACTTACCAACTGTGAAATCACCCACTGTAGTATAGCTAGGTACAGACACAAGACTAATGCTGTCCAAAATGATTTATGGTGACCATTAAGAAACGAGTGCTGTACAGACACTCTGCTTGGCTATGTGCTGAGCAACCTGTCCTGTATGAAGAGCGAAGGTTACTCAGGAGGTGATCTGCTGCAGGTCATACAACAGAATTATAATAGCAGTTGGAAGAATAAAATCTAATGCTGGAGATCACTGAAGGGAAAGCCAGTGGCATCGGGTAAACTGTTTTTCCCAAGTGACAAACATCAGGCTCCTTTCACACTGTACACGCTAATGTAGCACACTTGCTCTGGTGAATTGCACAATACACTGCTGCTTGCATCATTCCAGAAAGGGCACTTAAACTCCTGCACTCAAGACTTCACTCTGTTTAACCCCCCACTAGGCTAAGTATCTTGAAGCCCAATTCCATAAAAAAATTTTTTTTATTTCAAATAGTGCATTTGATGTTTTTTTATTGTTGTTGGTGAGAGAGTTTCCAATACGTCTTGTCCCACAGACCTCCATGAAGCTTTGTGTTTTAAACATGAAATTCAGCAGACAGGGGTCAAGTTATGAGGGACGTAACTAAAACTAGTTAGAGATTCTTACTTTCCCTACTCTAGAAAGAAAAGTTGCTTGCTCTTTCTGTGCATAGCCACGGGGACGGCTTTTTTCCACCGTGCACCAGCAGCTTTGTTGCTCACTCTGTCATGCTTAGAGAGATTTCATCATTTCCTAACTGAACAGGAAGTGATTTTTTCTGGAACTGGGTTTTAACAAAATATCAGACGACTTTAAATATTAATCTAATTAAATATTAAAATATATACTCTGAACAATACTTTAAAATCAAAACATTGCAGTGAGGGAAACTTGCTGATAGCTGTGCATAATCTGAACAGCCACTAAAAACACTGAGGTAGAAGAGACAGGACCTCAAACTAAGAAAGCAGAAGCTGACTGGTTAAAGGGGGCACTATGGCGAAAAAACTGTAACATTTAAAATGTGTGCAAACATAGACAAATAAGAAGTACGTTTTTTTCCAGAGTAAAATGAGCCATAAATTACTTTTCTCATATGTTGCTGACACTTACAGTAGGTAGTAGAAATCTGACAGAAGCGACAGGTTTTGGATTAGTCAATCTCTTCATGGGGAATTCTCTGGGATTTATTTATTTTCAAAAGCACTTAGTGAATGGCAGTTGCTCTGTCCAACTGCCCAAAAACTGTGCAGGGAGCAGGGAAGCTGGCCAGCATCATTGTTTTAAATCCTTTTTAGGGAATATTTTTATAAAGAATAAAAGCCTTCCTGAGAATCCCCTATGAAAAGATGAACTACTCCAAAACCTGTTGCTTCTGTCAGATTTCTACTGCCTACTGTAAGTGACAGCAACATAGGAGAAAAGTAATTTATGGCTCATTTTACTGTGGAAAAAATGTACTTCTTATTTATCTATGTTTGCACATATTTTAAATTTTAACATTTTTCGCCATAGTGCCCCTTTAATAATGTCATCATGCAATGTAGGTAAATTATTAATCTGCAAATATCTGGCCATAGTTATTTCAACAAGTGTGTATTTATAGTACATAGTAACTATATTCTATATAGTCAGGACCTTGTTTATTTTGGTAAAAGTGGCATTTGTACCTTAACAATTGAACTAAACTCAATTAAAAGTTAGTATTTGTTACAGACTGGCCTATGTTAATACTTATACTGTAACTTATACAAAGTATATGTTCCAGAATATGATTTTGTTTGATCCTTGTAAATCTCCAGAATACCAGGCCTCAGATCACATCTGCACTTGCTAGAGGCAATCGGAAGAAACCGTCCAGCAAGAAGCTGTAGATTGTCCAGATCTTGCTTAAATACGACAAATCAAAAGTATTTGTCTTAGGCCCCTTTCACTCATTACAGAATTTGTGTACGATTTGCGGTTTTTGCGAATTTGTGTTTGCTGCACACCTAATGCAAGTCAAGTCAATGGCATTGCATTTGACTAGCGTTGTGCGATTTTTCTGAAGAAAAAACTGGCTAGCATGGATCCTTTTTTTTTTTTATTGTAACGGACAAGCAATTTGCGTATCAATAGAAACACTGAAAAATCACATTTATTATGTGAAAATTGCATCCGATTTGAAGTTAAAGAAATACAGTCTCATGCAAATTAACTTCACTGATGTGCACAGAAAGAATGCACAAAAAAAAGCATAATGTGCAGAATAACGTGCAGGCAGAAATCGCAGTGATAAATGTGAAGGCTGCCTTTGAATACGTTCACACCAAGTCAGTCTACTATAGACAAGTAACAAACGTGAGCAACTATCACGTCTATAAGAAAACATTGCCTTCCATGAAAAGGATAGTAAAATGATCATTAAAAAAAAAGATCTACATCCTTTACAATAAGCAGGTCTACATCCACCCTGACAAACAAATCATGGGTGATGACTTAAAATATATCAACTCCTCTATATACTGAGGTGATAGCAAATCTGTACAAAGCACAGGTTCAATACATCCTGGATTTATTCCAGCCTGGAACAAAAGCAGAGACATAGAGCTCCCCGAGATAACAATATGAAACACACTAGATGTGTGGAAAAGTCATCAATATCCACAACTAGAAACAATACTGTATGGATGATAATTTCCTCTCATAAGATGTGCAGGAATCATTTCACCAGAGTCCTTTTAAGCAGCATGAGAGAAAACCATACGTCATACAAGAGCAGACAAAGCTCATCAATGCTGTCTTGTCCTGGCTAAACGACTATAAGGTGATGTTTTCCAATAACCCCAAAAAAACATTGATAGTGGTAATTTCCACATTCAAATATAAAGGAAATAAAGGTCATTTTTAATACATCACCAGCAACTACAGTCCATGGACTGAGGCTATTCCCCAGGAGACAGACTGAACTTCCAGAACATCTAGAGACAATCCACACAGACAATAGGTACTCTATGACCGGGGCTTCCATAGGGGAGAACTGGGCAATTTTCCAGTACCCGAAACTCCATAAGGACCCTATAAGTCGGGTATTGAGGAGAACACAAACTGAACTGAAAGCACAGAATTAAAATGTTAGCGGCCCCAAGTTCATTTATGCCCAAGTCCTCATTATATGAGGTAATCCTACCACTGCAGGATGTGAGAAGGCTGATTTAACCAAAACATCAACAATGTTTTCAGTCATAGAGATAACAGTGGATAAATACACTGAAATCAGCATCTCCTGCAAGTTGTGCGGAGCCCCAAATAGCATGGAAGAAAAAACTAGGTTTCACGGCACAGATATCAGCATATTTAAAAATAGTTACAATGTTATATCATACAATATAACTACAGGATGACTGGATTAGTAGTTTGGGAATTGTGTTCTGTTACAAATGGCCAACCAACACACTGGTAGACTTGTCAAGCCATATACACCAACTGATTTACTTGGAGGCCTTCAGATCCAGTTCTCAGTGGTTCGCAAGCATTTAGAACAAGTATGGGAAATCAGTCAGGTCTGTTGTGTCCATGAAGCTGAATCCTTCGCAGCTGCTGAGGGAACTTCCATGGGAGATCTGCAGACTGATCAGTTCCGTGTTCAGAGATGATGCTCCCTCTTGTTGGGCAAGCTGGTGAAAATATGTGCAGAATTTGGGAACAAGCTGGAGGAACAACAAATATATTATAATAAAGTATATGATGAGCATAACACTAACTGTAGACAAGTTATCAAGGACAATCTATCCATTACAAAGTGACATATTGCTTCCTGCAGGATATATACTGTGTAATAGTTCATCACCTAGTACTAAATCTACATATAAAATGCTAGTAGGTAAAGAACAATATGCATTAACCCACAACATCCAAACAGAATATACGCAGATATGACAACCAATACTACAATGAGGTGTCTCTTACTAAACAGCATTAAACAACATTATCAAACACTGGCAGGAACTGCACTTAAAGTGGCCCTGAACTCTTGCACAGCACACAATAACAAGTCTTTATTCAACATATAGTTGCTGAAGAAATTCACTGCTCCTTGTTCTGTGCATGTTTAGCCAGATCAAAAGTGTCAAATTAGTTTTTATCATCGGGTGTGAATAGACTGCAGGAACGTTGCCTAAAGCTCTGCCCAGGCAGCTCTTCCCATACAATAAGCACTCAGGCTTAACCCTTTCAGAAGACCAGGGTTCAAATCCTGTCTGCAGCCAGTCAACTATTCAGCAAGGAGTCCTTGGGCAAGACTCCCTAATGCTCCAGGGTGAGCATACCCTTAGTGGCTGCAGCTCTCAAGTGCTTTGAGTCCAACAGGAGAAAAGCTCTATACAAATGTTAACATTATTATAATTGATAAAGTTTCTGAATTTGATTGTGAGTTAATTAAGTGGCGGACTGATCGACAGTTGCATAATTGTGTACTGCATCAAATATGAAAAAAACAGCAGGACAGTAGTGCAATAGATTTTTAACTAGATTACATCAGAAATACACACTTTTACATTAATGATCCTGGTTCGAGCATTAGAAGCACTTTCTATAGCTATATATTGCTGTATATTGGTTAGTAGACCCGTTCTCCCAGTGATGCTTAGCCTAGGCTATTTATCTATGCATAATTATTCTCCCAGACCATTCTTGGAGACCAGGGCCCATATGTAATTAACTTTTTCTCCTGAGTTTTCTCCTAGGTGATATTTGTAAACTTGGCAATAAAATGCATTTTAACCTGTAGACAACAGTCCTATGGCGGGGTCATCAGTCTCCCAGCTAGCAGACCGTTAGACGGTGAAACCGCCATCTATTTACTCTGTACAGTGCTGTGATCTAAGGCAGCACTGTACTGGGGACAGCCGCATGACACGGCTGTCCCCCTGGGAGGCAGAAGAGCAATTGGCTGACTTAGGCTGATGATCACAGCCCACCAACAGAAAGCTCTTAGTAAGCAGAACAGGTGGGGGGGATCACTTGTGTGCTGAGTTCTACGGCCCTGCAGCAAGGCCTTAAAGCTGCAGTGGCCTAAATTGTAAAACATGGCCTGGTCTCTAAGGGGCTGTAAGCCTGTGGTCCTCAAGAGGTTAAGTCACCAGAAAGCAAGAAAATACTCATAGCACTTTTTCAACCAACTTTTGGTACTTCTTTGGTTGAAGAGTGTTGGAAAGTTATTTTAAATTGAAAATGAAAAAATGATCTCCTAGGAGAAAATTCAGGAGAAAAAGTGAATCGCCTATGGCCCCTGGTGTTATGTCTGCCTACTTCAGAACACAAAGTAAACATACATTCTGCAATAATGCTCCTGCTAGCAGTAAAGATGTTGCTGCCTGTGATAAATGAAAGCTACATACACACCCTGGTTTGAACTAGGTTGTGGAGGACAATGAAGAATGTTTTGACAGAGAATCTTGAACCAATCTAGTGTGTGTACAGCCGGCACCTGATGTCTGCTAAAGTTAGCGTCCCACGATACCCAAACAACGCAAATCACATTGTTCTCCCCCCTCTTCCACCCACAGAAACTTCTCTGTCCCTCCACCCCCCTCCTTTCATAGCAACAGACATGTCGCTAGCCTGAAGGCTAGTGATGCATCTTTGCAGCGTCGGCACTGCACTGTTGCCCAAGGGATCGAGTGCTAATCCCTGCCGGGTGACATAAATGCCTCTGTGTGTATGAGGCTTTTGACTGCAAGTCAGGGTGAGGAAAAGTTTTACAGTGAGCAAATACTGACTAAATAATTTATAAAGTCATTTTGTAAAAAAAAAAGGAAGGAAAAAAAAGAGCGCAATTTTATTTATAATGTTATATTCAGTAAAGTTCCTCTTTAATGAAGTCTGCAGTTTTTAGCCTGTTTGATTAAAGTTGTCAATCTTCAAAAAGAAAAACATAACACAGGGCTGCTCTGCTATTTAGAATAAACTGCCACCACAGCCATCATCACAGGATATGCTTCCTGAATTTAGTTTGTGAGTTTTTAAACCACGCTTTTTGGTTCTCAACAAATGATACGCGGACCCCTGGGGGTACGTTAAGAATTTTCAGGGGTACTTCAATTGATCAGTCAAACCATTATATCAAGTTTTTAGATTTAATAAAAGACAAATCATATACATCAAATAAAGCTAAATAATGATTATAGTTAAATAAAGGCATCAAGCATTTCATTTTTTTATAATTGTTAATGCGAGTAATGTGGTACTCAAGATGTTACCCACAACTGGTGGTACTTTGCTGGGGTAGTCATTGATAAACGGGTACATGCCATAATGTTGAGAAAAAACACCCACATAATCCGAAATGTAGTGCAAATCAGAGAAATAAAGCACAAGAGCGTTTAACCGTAAAAAGAAAAAGATAACAAATGTTGTCAAACATAAAAAACAAAAATTGTTTAATCATTCCCATGAAAGGTCATAAAGACCATGTAGCAAAGCAGATTTTGTTAAGAACATATAGGGGAGGGACTGGTGAGGTAAATGCCTATTTCATCGGGAACAGGAAAGTGAAACTTGGAGCCAGAGCTGATAATGCAGCTCATCCCAGAAGGGGCTGGTTTAAAAGGCTGAACATACTCCAGTGTCTACTGGTAGTCCAGAAGACTTCACTGGCACCTCAAGACCCAGGCTGCACCACTGCAAGCATCTGACGGAGTGCTACTGTTGATCAATTATTTAGAAAACAAAGCATATTGATTTCTTTCTCCTCAGGCTTCTATCAACCCAAACCTAACCCTATGGTAAGTGGAAATGCTATAGAAAGCTACAATAAATTGGACTGATTTTTACATACAGTTGCATGTTCATTTCTGCATGTTAATGAATTTTTTTTTAAAGAAAATGTATCAGTAGTGAACTACAATTTTGAGCAGCTAAATATTTGAACAGCCAAGTCTGTCATTTCAGGCTTTCTGCTTCTACAGCTGCGGAAAAGAAAACGTATATTTTTTCCTATAGATGATATTAAAAGTATATCTCAACATTAAAATCAACTGACTGACAACCAGAATGCATATACGGTTCATTACAGGATTGTAGTAATATAATACATGTGTGTGTGTGTGTGTGTGTGTGTGTGTGTATGTATATATATATATATATATATATATACACATATAACACACACACGCACACACGCACACACGCACACACAAACACTCCCCTACTCCCCACACAGCTCGAGTTGTAACATTTCAGAGATACAATCAAAGTTTGTCTCCATTTATAAAGTATACAATGCTGTTTTGTTATCACATATTTTTGTTGTTAGATGTTACGATATTATATAAACTGTTCTAGGTAGTTTAAAACAATTTAAAAGCACACTGAAAGCAACCAAAAAAATAGTTATACTACATATACAAGTCGAGAATTCTACGAAACACAGGACTCAACTTACAAACAAATTTAATGTCCAGTCTTCTGGAGTAAAACCCAGTTAAGATAACGCCTGGCACTGCCTATATACAGTATATACATATATCATTCAGACAAAGAACTAAATGTTACCTGTATTTTTGGACTATCTCTATGCATTCCATAGCATGCCTATAGGTAAGCCAGCATAGTAAATAGCGCATAAAGGCAAATGGTTTACTAGGTTGTGTTTTTATTTATTCATTTAAATAACAACCAAATAGCTCAGAGATGATGTTGATAATGTACAGTCTGAACCACTACAACATCGGTCTAGTGAAGAGACCCCGATTATGGAAATAACCAATTGTGTTGAGTAGAAAATGAAAAGTGTTGGTTCGCATAAACAATAGTTAGTCAGAAACTGAGGAACATCAGAGCAAAATGAATCAGGTCTGGAAATGACGTTCCAGCCTTCCCCTTGTCGTGACAAGTCGCTGCAATGACAGTTTTACTGCTCTTGTTTTTTCCCTCTGTAAAAGTACCCTGCGCTTTTATGTTTAAAATAAGTTCTTGTCAATAAAGTCTTTTCAGTCTCAGTTTTCACAGTAAAACCTCGTTATCTTCATTCCTTATCATCAACTCCTTTGTTTTGTACTTTGCTTAAATGGGTCTTAAGCATTCTATAAAATATCTATGCATTCTATAGAATGCCAAGGTAAAGTATGTAATATTTAAAAGCAAAATAAATAATTCTGTACTTTGCCTGAATGATTTGTACATTTTATATAGAATGCCCGGATTTCATACATTAGCATTAGGTTGACAGATGATTTACTTTTCTAATGCTGTTAAAGTAAAGCTGTATGATTCCTTAGCATATACATCACTGTACATGAACATGGTGCATGACAAGGAATATATGCCCTATGTTATATAGTGACTAGGTGGGTGACAAGGAATATATACCCTATGTTATATAGTGCTTTGGTGGTTGACAAGGAATATATGCCCTGTTATATAGTGACTTGGTGGTTGACAAGGAATAAATGCCCTATGTTATATAGTGACTTGGTGGTTGAAAAGGAATATATGCCCTGTTATATAGTGACTTGGTGGTTGACAAGGAATAAATGCCCTATGTTATATAGTGACTTGGTGGTTGAAAAGGAATATATGCCCTGTTATATAGTGACTTGGTGGTTGACAAATAATATATGCCCTGTTATATAGTGACTTGGTGGTTGACAAGGAATAAATGCCCTATGTTATATAGTGACTTGGTGGTTGACAAGGAATATATGCCCTGTTATATAGTGACTTGGTGGTTGACAAGGAATATATGCCCTGTTATATAGTGACTTGGTGAGTGTCAAGGACTATGGCTTCAATTCATCAAAGGGTGTTCGATAACAAAATCCCAGTCCTTAAAATACCGCATTCGGTATTTTACACTTCACTGTGCTAATTCATCAATATTTTCACATGTGTGGTAGAGGTTCGTTAAGTTACCGAAGTACTACGGCTTCAGTTCATCAAAGGTTGTTAGATAACAGCAGAGTGGTGCAGAGCAGCTTGGAATGTCTCTGTGTTGTTACAAGCTGATAACAATAGTAGGCATCCAGACATCCCTTTACATGTAAACGTGTTATATTTACTGTTACTTATACTGCCTCTGCTGCTCTGAATCTGTCCATCAGTGTTTCTTAACATTTTACTTATTTGCCACAACGTAGATAAACTTCCTGGAGACATTACAAATGCCATGCTTGGTGATTTCACCACTTGCATCTTTGCATATTCAAACAGGGACTCAAAGGGTTACACCACCGTTCTCTCTGCTCACTGCCTGGGGGGTCTGGAAGCTTGTGTGGAGAAGCCTGTGTGACCTATCAGCACCTATCAGTGGCACTTGCAGGAGAACAAGGGCTGTTTCTATTGGCTGCCTGCTCCTGTTAATCATGAAAACATTCACACAGAAGGCTTTCGAAGCCTGTAACGACAGGGGAGAGCTGGAGATAATCACCGAATGTGTTAGCGAATGTGGTAACCTTGATGAATTAACATTTACTGACATTTGCTGACATGTGTTGAGCACAAGTCGGTAATTTATCTCATTGCTCTGTCATTTCAGCTTCTCATTCGGTAACAGCTTTGATGAATTAACATTTTCTTAAGTGCTCCGTTAAGTCAGCTGTTTTCAGCATTACCGAATGCGGTAATGCTTGATGAATTGAAGCCTATATGTCTTATGTTATATAGTGACTTGGTGGTTGACAAGGAATATATGCTCTGTTATAGAGTGACTAGGTGGTTGACAAGAAATATATGCCCTGTTATATAGTGACTTGGTGGTTGACAAGGAATAAATGCCCTATGTTATATAGTGACTTGGTGGTTGACAAGGAATATATGCCCGGTTATATATAGACTTGGTGAGTGTCAAGGACTATATGTCTTATGTTATATAGTGACTTGGTGGGTGACAAAGAATATATGTCTTGTTATATAGTGACTTGGTAGGTGACAAGGAATATATGTCTTATATTTTTTGTCACCCACCAAGTCGCTATATAACATATGTCTTATGTTAGTGACTAGGCGGGTGAAAAGGTATATATGCCCTATGTTATATAGTGACTAGGCAGGTGACAAGGAATATATGCCTTATGTTATATAATGACTTGGTGGGTGACAAGGAATATATGCCCTATGTTATATAGTGACTTGGTGGATGACCAGGTAGTATATACAGTATGCTCTATGTTATATAATGACTCTGTGTGTGAGAAGGAATATACCGGTATGTGTTATGTTATATAGTGACTAGGTGTGTGACAAGGAATATATGCCTTGCTATATAGTGACTCGGCAGGTGACAAGGAATATATGCCCTATGTTACACAGTATAGTGACTTGGTGGGTGACAAGTAATATATTCCATATGTTATACAGTATAGTGACTTGGTGGGTAACAAGGAATATATGCCTTATGTTATATAGTTATTAGATGGGTGACAAGGAATATATGCCTTATGTTATATAGTGACTAGGTGGGTGACAAGGACTGTATGCTCTATGTTAGTGTTTCCCAAACTTTTTTAAGTCGTTGCACATCAGGACATACATTACCATCTTCGTGACACATAACACATGTATAGTAGAAAAAAAATAGTAATAAAAAAATGGCAGCTGCTAATCGGTGGCTTCTGCAGGCAGATTGATGATGAGGACCGAATGAATGTACTGGGTGGGTCAGGGTGCTGGGTAGGACGAGGCAGGTAAAGGCGCTGGCTGGGGAGAGGTAGGTGAGTGTGCAGGCTGGGAGGAGGCAGGTGAGGGTGCTGGGAGGGGAGAGGTAGGTGAGTGTGCAGGCTGGGGAGAGGTAGGTGAGGGTGCTGGGAGGGGAGAGGTAGGTAAGTGTGCAGGCTGGGGAGAGGTAGGTGAGAGTGCAGGCTGGGGAGAAGTAGATGAGGGTGCAGCCTGGAGAGAGGTAGGTGAGAGTGCAGGCTGGGGAGAGGTAGGTGAGAATGCAGGCTGGGGAGAAGTAGGTAAGAATGCAGGCTGGGTAGAGGTAAGTGAGTGTGCAGGCTGGTTAGAGGTAAGTGAGTGTGCTGGGAGGGGAGAGGTAGGCAAGTGTGCAGGCTGGGTAGAGGTAAGTGAATGTGCTGGGAGAGGTAGTCAAGTGTGCAGGCTGGGTAGAGGTAGGTGAGATTGCAGGCTGGGGAGAGTTAGGTGAGTGTGCAGGCTGGGTAGAGGTAAGTGAGTGTGCTGGGAGGGGAGAGGCTGGCAAGTGTGCAGGCTGGGGAGAGGTAGGTGAGGGTGCCGGTAGAGGTAGGCAAGTGTGCAGGCTGGGTAGGGGTGAGTGTGGTGGGAGAGGTAGGCAAGTGTGCAGGCTGGGTAGAGGTAAGTGAGTGTGCAGGCTGGGGAGAGGTAGGTGAGGGTGCCGGTGGAGGTAGGCAAGTGTGCAGGCTGGGTAGAGGTGAGTGTGCTGGGAGAGGTAGGCAAGTGTGCAGGCTGGGTAGAGGTAAGTGAGTGTGCAGGCTGGGGAGAGGTAGGTGAGGGTGTCGGTAGAGGTAGGCAAGTGTGCAGGCTGGGTAGGGGTAAGTGAGTGTGCTGGGAGAGGTAGACAAGTTACAGGCTGGGTAGAGGTAAGCGAATGTGCTGGGAGGGGAGAGGTAGACAAGTGTGCAGGCTGGGTAGAGCTAAGTGAGTGTGCAGGCTGGGGAGAGGTAGGTGAGGGTGCCGGTAGAGGTAGGTAAGTGTGCAGGCTGGCTAGGGGTAAGTGAGTGTGCTGGGAGAGGTAGACAAGTTACAGGCTGGGTAGAGGTAAGCGAATGTGCTGGGAGGGGAGAGGTAGACAAGTGTGCAGGCTGGGTAGAGCTAAGTGAGTGTGCAGGCTGGGTAGAGGTAAGGGAGTGTGCTGTGAGAGGTAGGTGAGTGTGCAGGCTGGGTAGAGGTAAGTAAATGTGTGCTGGGAGAGGTAGACGAGTGTGCAGGCTGGGTAGAGGTAAGTAAATATGTGCTGGGAGAGGTAGGCAAGTGTGCAGGCTGGGTAGAGGCAAGTGAGTGTGCTGGGAGGGGAGAGGTAGACAAGTGTGCAGGCTGGGTAGAGCTAAGTGAGTGTGCAGGCTGGGTAGAGGTAAGTGAGTGTACTGGGAGGGGAGAGGTAGATGAGTGTGCAGGCTGGGGAGAGGTCAGTAAATGTGCAGGAAGGGGAGAGTAGGCAAGTGTGCAGGCTGGGGAGAGGTAAGTGAGTGTGCAGGCTGGGGAGAGGTTGGTGAGGGTGCCGGTAGAGGTAGGCAAGTGTGCAGGCTGGGTAGGGGTAAGTGAGTGTGCTGGGAGAGGTAGAAAAGTTACAGGCTGGGTAGAGGTAAGCGAGTGTGCTGGGAGGGGAGAGGTAGACAATTGTGCAGGCTGGGTAGAGCTGAGTGAGTGTGCAGGCTGGGTAGAGGTAAGGGAGTGTGCTGGGAGAGGTAGGTGAGTGTGCAGGCTGGGTAGAGGTAAGTAAATGTGTGCTGGGAGAGGTAGACGAGTGTGCAGGCTGGGTAGAGGTAAGTAAATATGTGCTGGGAGAGGTAGGCAAGTGTGCAGGCTGGGTAGAGGCAAGTGAGTGTGCTGGGAGGGGAGAGGTAGACAAGTGTGCAGGCTGGGTAGAGCTAAGTGAGTGTGCAGGCTGGGTAGAGGTAAGTGAGTGTGCTCGGAGGGGAGAGGTAGACAAGTGTGCAGGCTGGGTAGAGCTAAGTGAGTGTGCAGGCTGGGTAGAGGTAAGTGAGTGTACTGGGAGGGTAGAGGTAGATGAGTGTGCAGGCTGGGGAGAGGTCAGTAAATGTGCAGGAAGGGGAGAGTAGGCAAGTGTGCAGGCTGGGGAGAGGTAGGCAAGTGTGCAGGCTGGGTAGAGGTAGGTGAGTGTGCTTGGAGGGGAGAGGTAGGTGAGAATGTAGGCTTGCAGATATGTGGGTGAGGGTGATGGCTGGGAGAAGCAGGGCAGTGAGTTAGGTGGGAAGTATAATAATAATAATCATCTAGTATTCACCCGTAGGTGGCACTGCATATACATTAGACACCACCTGTACTTGGCTGCAGGAATGCTATATAATCTGGTAGCCTAGCTGTGATACAGCCTATAGTCTATCTTTTTTTTTTCTGTATGTGTTACCTTGCAGCCCTAAACTTACCTCTCTGCTCCTTGCTGACCTTTGTTTTTATCCTTTTGGTTCCCATTTGTGATGGCTCCATCAGGTTCATATGTGGAATGGACAGTTCTGTGTTTGCTCCACTCCATTTTCTTGTTCAGTTTGCGTCCGTAGCAGATGTGTTTTCACCATAGTTTTCTATGGGAAACGCATCTGCTATCTGATAAAAATGCAGCAGGTCAACCCTTTGCGTTCCATTTACTGAAACGCAGTAAACTGATCCATTTTAAAGTGCAAGTGGAAGCGAAGCAGACCCTATATTTTGCATAGGCTCTGTTTGCTACGTTTCGCTGAACTGCAGAAAACGTAGCATGCGTGTAGGTTTTCTGTTGTGAGAACCAAGCCTAATACATGCTTGTCCAAATGCTAGTAGAGTAGTTACAGTCCTGCTAATAACTACATTATGCAGCTCGTTTATTGCATTTTTAGTGCCTATGTTTACCTTATTGCTTCTTATGCTGCTTCTTATTGCTGCTATCTTATGCAGCACTTTACAGAGTATATATTGTCAATATTTGTCCTTCAGAGGGGCTCACAATTTAATCCAGGAGAGGGCAAACTAGGGCCCGCAGCCCGTATCTGGACCGGTTTTCTTTTTCATCCAACTTGCAAATGCCATGCCAGATGTCTTCTCTCCTCACTCCCTCTTTCCCTGCAGAGCTGTGTGCGGCTGCGACAGAGGCAGCTGTAGTTTCCTGAACAGGCCAGCAGATGGCACTCACACTTTCCACTTCAATCTTATGGCAAAGGTGACAATACTGGCTCTTGACATGGGATGGTGCCAGTGGCACTGAGCTGCAGACATGTGAAAGCTGTACCTTGTGAGGGGTTTGTGCCTCCTGCACTTGCTACTCACATTACAGCTGGTGCTGCTCACCAGGCTGTGGCTTTCGCACCCGTAGCTGTGGAGGGCAGCAGGCGCTCTCCTGTGTGCTCAGTTCCTACCCTGCTGTTTATGACTACTAGAGGGAAGAATTCTCAACTGAAGGTACAAAGTACAAACTTATAGCAGATTAATCTTTGACAGAAAGTTTGCACACCTTTTCTGTAAGTGCTCAGTAAATTTTCCTCCTAAAGATGCAAAGGGGTGATATGAATCTTTTCACATGAAGAATCAACTAAATATGGGGATGTTCAATAGCAATGTGTCTGAGTGTAAACAACTGCAACTGTATCTGGCAGCTTTCCACTTAAAAGTGCCTGTTAATGATACAATCTTGTGTGTCAGTGAGCGTCAGACATGTCTGTGCTGTACACGCTGGCCTGGCGCATGCTGCTTGGGGTACAGTGGGTGCTACTCACCTAGCTGCGGCTCTGGCACTGGAGGCTTAGGGGTGGGGGGTGGCCAGCGGGCTGTTGCCACCTGATATCGGCTTTCAGTAGTGGTTACCCCGGCATGGGGACAGGTGCCAGTGTCTGCCTCCAGCACTAATAGCACCACTCTTCCTGCAAAGAAGCGACCGAGCCAAGCTTCACAAACTGCCTGTCCACCTGGCTCGGTTTATTGGAGAGGATGTGTAGAGCTATCCCCACATGGCCAGTTTGGTGGTATGGTGTATGACCCAGGGCATCTCCTATGTCAGCATCTGACCAGCAAGGTATGTGCTGCTGCTAAGCACTGTAGTCTGGCCATGCAGCCTCTGATCATGTGTGGCCACTGATAAACTTGACCACTTTTCCAAATGCATACATTGGTGTGTAGATTCCTAGGAAGTACAGATGATGAATTGCAGTGCTTTGTGTCGGCCTGGAACCCACTAGCAGAACTTTTCTAAGTGCTTGTAATTTGTAAAGCTCTTGCTTATGTAATGCTATGGGGGACATCCTCAAGTGAGATCACACACATAGCATTACATTAACAAGAGATTTTCAAATCAAAAGCACTCAAAAGAGGCTCAGAAAAGTGCTGCTAGTGGGTCCCAGGCCTTATTGCGGTTGTTGTATGCATCTTGAAATTGAACAGCATCACATCGCTAGCACCCTCTTTAGGGACAGGATGGCATAGGTGTGGGAAGGGGGCATGCTACGGCTACCTACACTGGTCCGACCCCCTGTCAAATTTATGATTACTTTGTGGCCGACAGCTCAAAAAGTTTGCCCACTCTTGATTTCAATCCCTACCATAGTTATATATTTATAGTAGTCTAATACCAATTTTTAGAGGTAAGCCAATTTAACTTGCATGTTTTTGGGATGCGGGAGGAACCCACATGGCCCAGAGAAAATCTATACAGGCACAGGGAGAACATACAAATCTGTGCAGATGCTGCCCTGGCTCGGATTTGAACCAGGAACCCAGTGTTATCCACTATGACACCCATGTTATATGATGTGAACCAAGAGAAGGCTACAACTACCAGCAGATCATTTTAATAATATGCCAAGTTTGAGGTATCAGGCATTTTGTTATGGGCCAGCTATGTCAAATAAAGCATTACAGTTGGGAAAGGGAAAAAAGCACAATTCCAAAAACGTTCACCTACATATAAAAGGTATCAAATTCAATTTCGTTGCATAAAAAAAATACATGTGAACAGTGCATGGGTAGAGAATACTACCTTCAGATGATATACATTTACACAGGGATGGATCGAGGGGGGGGGGGGGGGGGGAGGCAGGTCTCTTGCCCCAGGCACAGTTTGTTGAATTCTTAAAAAGGCGGCAAAATTTGGATGGGCAGTTTAGGCGGCAAAACCTGACCTTTAGACGCCAAAACCTGGCCTTGCCCCAGGCGCAACTTGGTCTAGATCCGTCCCTGCATTTACATACATTTGGAGTTTAACAAAACACTCACCTTTACCACCACCAATGCTTTCTTTACAGGCTCAAAGAGAACTTGGCCAAATGACAGGTAAAGCGTGTAGTCTGGTGATGCTCTCTGGTGATGTATGTATTCTTTCAGTTCTGTTAAAGAGAAATTGTGTATAATGACTGGTGTTAAGGAGAGGTCCTGTTATCACCAACTGAAGATCTACATTGTGCAAACCCTACTAGTTTTTACATTCTAATATCGATCACCTAATAGGTAAAGTTACTTCCATATAATTGCCCTACTTGAAATTGATTTCATTACACACACGCAATATCTGTCTCCTTTTAAAATTCCAATCAATACCAACATTCTAACTGAAAATATCAGATTTATATTGTGGGATTGCAGGCGCCGATACCTTTAAGTGAACATAAACTTATAAGATGATGAATTGTAAGTGTACTACACATGACAAAAAGAACATTAATAGTATAGATAGTCTCATATTTTTATTTTCAGTTCAATGAGTTCATTTTTAAGATTGCATGAAAATCCACACTCAGCCTTGTTAACCAGTTCACTCCAAAGGGGTTTTTACCCTAACGGACAAGAGCGATTTTCACCTTTCAGTGCTCATCCCTTTCATTTGCCAACAGGGTTGATATTTGTTTTCAGTAATTACTTTATTTTCTATGCATTTTAAAGGGGAAAAAAGGAAAAAAAAAAGAAAAAGAAAAAATACATTGCATGGGACTGTTTCCATACAATGCAAATTTTTGTACGCGTTCGTACGCATGAAAAAAAAATCTGAGGTCCTGTATCATTTTTTCGGACATCGCGTACGATTCACGTGCAATGCTTTGTATAGGCAACGCGAATTTCCGCTTTATTTGTGCAAAAAATTTGTATTAGATCCATGGTTACAGGAAGTTGTCAGCAGCCATGACTAAGCTGTTACTAGGCAGATTATGTTTATTTAACTAATGCAAATTTTCGTGTACGAAAATTCGCATAAAAATGCGTAAAAATTTACATGCGAATTTTCACTAAAACAGAAAAATCTTATACGATTTTTTTCAGGTGAAAGTGTCACGCTACAGTGGAAACGTAGCCTTAACAAAGTACAAGAAAGGGATGACCTTTGTCGCCCTTGCTCTTTGCCCTTCCTCGCTGCAGCAACTCTGTAACACCCCAATATACATGGATACAGTTTCGAACTGACCCTATATGCTGATAATGTCTTATTGTTCCCTACGTGATTGGTCACTACATTGCCTTAATTTTTTTTTTTTTTGAAAATAACTTTTTATTAAGTTCCAGTATTCAACAAAACCATTGGTTCAGTACAAACATATTCCATTCAGTTTGTTATGTCAAATGTAAAAATCACTCATGCCATTAACAAGTGAAGCTAACAAATCTGTTGACTTGAACACAAGTCACTTTTAGGGCTGAAACACACTAGCAGCCTTTTCTAATCCCTAGTGATTTGTAAAAGCTCTTGCTAATGCAATGCTGTGGTGGATTTTTATAAAATCACATTGCTCCAGTAGGATCACACCCATAGCATTACATTAGCAAGAGCTTTTCAAATCACAAAGCACTCAGAAAAGCGCTCTTAGTGGGCTCCAGGCCTTACATGTGTAACCTTCTTTTATTAATCCATTGCCTAACCGTTTTAACCTCTTGAAACTATTAGCTTCATTTTTGAATTCCACCAAATCTGTTGCTATGCTGATGAATCTGATGCCATATACAATTAAATTGCTGAAGGATAACTTTGATTTTGTATGGCTAAAGGAGACATTCAGATGCTTAGGTAATGATCAGAAGTTGGATGAAATATAAAGTCGCTGCACACGCTCCCTGGCGGACATAGCACACTCCGCATGGACAGTGGGTTAGGGAAGCAGTAATGGCACTCTCCTCAATGGAACACTGCATTACAAACCTCTCTCATGGGAAGGTTCATTGTAGAAAAATTGTTCCCTGGATGCTCAGTGCCCTTTAAAAACACTCCTGTTAAGATATTGTTTGGTTGGTACAACACGCCTGCCAGATCACTGCAGCACCATCCCGGTCCCCGGCGATGATGTCAGGCCGATCTGCGCCTGCGCAAGTGGCGCTGTCAATCACCGCCACGTGGACCGGAGCGGACTATGCAGACGCAGTAGTTCTGCGCCTGCGCAGTCCGCTTCGGTCCACGTGGCAGTGATTGACAGCGCGGCTCGTGCAGGCGCAGTCAGGTCGGCCTGACGTCATCGCCGGGGACTGGGGCGGAGGTGCGGCGAACGGCTGCATGCAGAGCTGCGGCGAGGGGCATGCTGGGAGCTTGGGGCTGGAGGAAGCCCCAGGTAAGTGGCACTTATTTTCTTCATTTAGCCTGGTAACTCCTTTAACCGTTTCCCGACCACTGCTACGCATATCTACACCCCTGTGGACTTCACCTCAGCACCAGGGGAGTAGATATACGTACTCATTTACCTCGCTGTTCCAGACTGCCATGCCGCTTCT
Source organism: Hyperolius riggenbachi (assembly GCF_040937935.1). NCBI lineage: Eukaryota > Metazoa > Chordata > Amphibia > Anura > Hyperoliidae > Hyperolius > Hyperolius riggenbachi. The sequence continues at coordinate 130,220,118 of NC_090656.1, read as the reverse complement.
ATTTGTTTCCATCAGAATCCTGCAATTCTGAGATCGGTGAATGGGAGCAGCATGTTCCCATACCCGATTGCAGTGCTTGTGATGAATGAGAGCCGGCGTCAGCGAGACTTCATTAACAAAAGTAAACAAACACTTACTGCTTCTGTGTGTTGTTTACAGTACTTGGCAATTAAGCGTAGCCCCATCTTGTAGCCAAAAAGTATAAATGCACCCCCATGCACTATTATAAAGAGAAATACTTACATTTTTATTAATTTTTGATCCCCTACACCCCTACCCTGAGGTTACTAAAATAAAACATTTGTAAAAAAAAAAAAACCAACAACTTTTTTTAAAGAGAACCCGAGGTGGGATTTTATTATGCTAGTGGGGCCTGTGTCCCTTCCCTCCCGCTGATTGGAGGGAAGTGACGCGGGCGGGTAGCGCCGATACGGAGGAGGCGGGGGAGCGGTGCTGACAGACAGCGCTTAGGTAAACATTGTGCTGGCGACACGCTGCGTGTCGCCAGCACTGCGGGGGTATAGCGGTGCGCAGGGGGGTCCTGGAGGCACACCATGGGGCAACAGAGGCTGGTGTTAGTGTGCACAACCAGCCTCTGTGCCCCACTAGCATAATAAAATCCCACCTCGGGTTCTCTTTAAATACATAAATAGTTACCTTATGGACTTTTTAATATGTATGTCATGAGGGTACTGTATATTACTGTTACTTTTGAAAATAAAGGCTCTTAATTATTAATATAGTATTAAAAATCACTAAACGGAAAATACACCTTTATTTCCAGATAATATATTATCATCATACATTGTACTAGGGACACAATTTTAACTTTGTAATAATTGGGACCAATGGGCAAATTAAACGTGTTGTTTTTTTCTTTCGCAACACATTTTATTTTACAACTATAATGGGTGAAAACTGCAAAAAAATACATTTTTTTTCTTATTATTGCCTTTAAAATGCATATAAAGTAAAATAATTCATAGCAAAAAGTACAACCACAAAGAACGCCTAATTTGTGGCGAAAAAAATATACTGCATTGGGAAGCCTCCCCGTGGCGCTCCTGGATAGTGCTATTGCAGCATGAACTAATTCCCGCAGGGCAACCGCTTTGCGGCATTGTTTTTTGATCCTGCATAAGTTGGCATGCGAAAGCGAATGCATATTTGCATGAGCATTGCCTCATGAATAGCCAATTAGGCCAAATTTGCTTAGCCAGATATGTCAGGTGTTAACTTGGTGTTTAATGCACACATTCAATTCTTTGTGTAGTGAAATAAATATGCTGTAGATCCTTCCAGTGTGATAAGTAACAATAAAGTTATTGACGAATAAATGGGAGGAGTGTAATGCAAAAGTTGCTCTGGTTTTTAAGGGGAAAGAACTTGTGATTGGGAAGTGGTTAACCTTGCCCATTTTTACAGCACTTTTAATAAGCTGTAGTACACTTGCTGTTTAATATTTTGACCCCTTGACCCATTGCAACAAAGTAATCAATTTTACATTTCTGTGGTTTTAATGTTGTCACTAATCAGCATTAGTATAGTGGTCATTTATATATAGGATTTCTTTATAGAGACACTGTAAACTCAAAAAGTTCCCCTGGGGGGTACTCACCTCGGGTGGGGGAAGCCTCAGGATCCTAATGAGGCGTCCCACGCCGTCCTCTGTCCCACGGGGGTCTCGCTGCAGCCCTCCGAACAGCCGCCCGACAGACCTGACTGTTAATTCAATATTTACCTTTGCAGGCTCTAGCGGGGGCGATGTGGCGGCTTTCGGCTCCGAAGTAGACGGAAATACCCGATCTCAGTCGGGTCCGCTCTACTGCACAGGTGCCGGAGACTTGCGCCTGCGCAGTAGAGCAGACCCGACGGCGATCTGGTATTTCCCCTTACTTCGGAGCCGCCAGCCGCCAGAGCGCCTGCGCAGGAGTCGGGAAGGTAAATATTTACATTGCCGCTGTACGGAGGGCTGCAGTGAGACCCCAGAGGGACGGAGGACGGCGTGGGAAGCCTCATTAGGATCCTGAGGCTTCCCCCTCCCGAGGTGAGTACCCCCAGGGGAATTTTTGATGTTACAGATTCTCTTTAAAGAGACTCTGTAACAAAAATGTCATCCTTTTTTCTACTATCCTACAAGTTCCTAAACCTATTCTAATGTGCTCTAGCTTACTACAGCACTTTCTGCTATCACCGTCTCTGTAATAAATCAACTTATCTCTCTCCCGTCGGATTTGTCGCCCTGTGTCTGGAAGGCTGCCAACTCTTCAGTGTTGTTGATCTGTTATGCACGCCTCCAGGCTCCCTCTATGCACATTCCTGTGTGTGTTATTTAGATTAGGCAGCCTCTCTGCTCTCTCAGTGAAAGAAGAGAGCTTTACAAGCTGGATAAATCATCGTGCTGTTAGGCTGTGAAAGGAGCTGGGCTGTCACATGCTGAGGAATTACAGACACCGCAGAGCTGTCTGCAGGAAGAAACAATCAGCCTGTTACTCTTCAGTGGATGATAGCTGCAGGGGGAGGAAGGTAAACACACAAATGATCTCTCTCTTGAGATTCAAAAGGAAGGCTGTGTACAGCCTGCTTGTGTATTTTCTATGTGTGGACATACTGTACATCAACCTACTTCCTGTTTTGGTGGCCATTTTGTTTGTTTATAAACAAACTTCTTAAAACTGTTTTTGACTACTTTTAATGCAGCGGGGAGCGGCGAAATTGTGACAGGGGGAAATAGGAGATGTCCCCTAATGCACTGGTATATTTACTTTTGTGCGATTTTAACAATACAGATTCTCTTTAAAGTTGGAGTTGTTGTTAATGTTATTCATAAAATTTACAGTAAGAATGCCTATACACAAGTATAGTATGTGGAGATGAACCCAATCTGTAATATCCAGCTATGCACACATTTTATACAAAAAAATGGAAAACTGAAAGTTTTGAGTTTACAACTTATAGTAAGTTCTGTATCGCATTACCTTGCCAAAACTGAGAGAAGTCAAATATTGGCGTTTTCTCGTTTCTCAACAACTTGTGTGCCTGTGAAGCATTCTCCTTAGATTTCAAACTCTCTGACAAGCCCCAGAAGACCCTGGAGCTGCCCATTCTTGTGGCATACAGCTTGTAATCAACATTATTAACCTCAAGCAGGAGTCCTTCTCCAACCGAATTCAGAATTTTGTCAGTATAACTAATTTGTGTCTGATCCACAAGATTGTCAGTGGAAGGAAAGGTCACAAAATCTGCAGCGTCTGTATTTGTAAAGCCGCTTGTTATGTAAAACTGCTGTGATACATTTTGCTTGTGGACCTCCTTCCCCCGATAGAATACAGTCACCTCCCATGAGGTTAGCTTTGGCATTCCACCTAAAAGACAATAAGTGATGTATACTGTAAGTATTTTTAAGACAAATGAATGCTGTATCCATGTATTGACTGAATCAAATCATTATGAATGCTCTTATCCTGTGACCTTCAATTATAAGAAATGGATCTCTACTGACATACATTCAGAACAACCAATACTAATGAATGGTTCACACAGCGGGACATTTATAAAGAACGTCTGAAACAAAATATTGGTAGGTTTTTAGAAATCCGTTCAGAACTGTCTCAGACATCTTAAGAAATCACTAGATAGTGCAGTTTCCTTCTTAAACTGTTCTTAAAGGGGCACTACAGCGAAAAACTGTAAAAATTAAAATATATGCAAAGACATACAAATAAGAAGTACATTTTTTCCAGAGTAAAATGAGCCATAAATTACTTTTTTCCTATGTTGCAGTCACTTACAGTAGGTAGTAGAAATCTGACAGAAGTGACAGGTTTTGGACTAGTCCATCTAATTTTCAAAAGCACTTAGTGAATGGCAGTTGCTCTGTCCAACTGCCAAAAAAACTGTGTACGGAGCAGGGAAGCTGGCCAGCATCATTGTTTAAATCCTTTTTCGGGAATATCTTTATAAAGAATAAAAGCCTTGCTGAGAATCCCCTATGAAGAGATGGACTAGTCCAACACCTGTCACTTCTGTCAGATTTCTACTGCCTACTGTAAATGACAGCAACATAGGAGAAAAGTAATTTATGGCTCATTTTACTTTGGAAAAAAAATGTACTTCTTATTTGTATATCTTTGCACATATTTTAAATTTTACAGTTTTTCGCTGTAGTGCCCCTTTAAATAGGAGTTAGAAAGGTTTCTCAGACAGTGCAGTGTGTGAGAGATATTGCGGTTGCTGAGGTAACCAATACATCTGCTGTATTCATACTGGGAGGCTCTGAGTGATGAATTCAGCAGGGGGGGGAGGAGCACTTCACAAATCGTGTCTAGTCTACTCTGCACAATCTGTTGAAGTGCTACATCTATCTATGCTACATGCTATCTGCAACAGAAATGGATTTGCACTTTTCTTAAATGTAGTGCAGTTTTAGAAAATCACAATAAACTGACGCTATTAAGTAGGTTTTAAGAAGTTTCTTATTATCATGCAAAACAGATTCCCCTGCTGGTTAGAAATGTTTAAAAAGAAAAAAGTGTCGGTAATGCTTTGATAAATCTGGCCCACAGTACCAGTGCTCTCCTCAGAAATCTTCTGCAGCCAGGTGGCATAAAAATAATAGCTGGGTGGGGCGCGACGGGGAAATACAGGGGCGTCGTTTCTCTGTGCAACTCTCCTTACAGGATTGGAGGAGGAGGCGAGACAATGACAGCCAGATGGTCACCAAAATTAGCCGGGTGAAGCACCCAGCTATAGGAGCCTGGGGAGGGCACTGCAATACATGTAAATAGATCAACCATAAATGGGTACCTCACCATAATAATATAAGAGTTCTCATGGTTGTACTTATCACTTCTTTGAAACATTTTAATAATTATCTTATTCCAGAATTATTTTTTATTCTATTAATTTAGGATAATGTTATAAAGGATTAGAACCTCTTTAAAGGGGAACTGAAGAGAGAGGTATATGGAGGCCGTCATGTTTATTTCCTTTTAGACAATACCAGTTGCCTGGCAGCCCTGCTGATCCTCTGCCTCTAATACTATTAGCCATAGCCCCTGAACAAGCATGCAGCAGATCCGGCGTTTCAGTGGTTCAGACTTATAAGTCTGATCTGACAAGACTAGCTGCATGCTTGTTTCTGGTTTTAATCAGATACTACTGCAGAGAAATAGACCAGCAGGGCCGCCAGGTAACTGGTATTGATTAAAAGGAAATAAACATGACAGCCTCCATATACCTCTCTCTTCAGTTCCCCTTTAAGAATTTTATTGCTCTTCTGTTTTCCCAGTTGGAGTTTCCTCTGCATCCTGTACACACAGGAAGTAAGGAAATCTCCCCAGTAGTGAAAGCGATAAAATAGTTTTTCTTATTATTATTCATGAAAACAAAAAAAAAAAAACATATGCTTAATTTCTTCTGAAACTCAGAACAACATCCCGCCCAGTTATTAGGGCCCTCCTGGTCCTTTTCCTGCTTATGCTAATAAAAAAAAAAAGTATTCAGCTCACCTTATCCCATCTGCAATCAGTCAGCAGCATCAATACTGAATCCTCTACATACAGGACTAAACTTGGCAGAGGCGGCCAGTCAAGGCTCATTTGAGTACAGCCACCCCAATGTGTCGCTAAAAGCTCTGGAGTGCCAGATCACCTTGGGCAAGCACATTGGAGGACATTTATCAAGAGTGTCAACAAATCTCCATGAATCATAGAAAAAAAGCTATCATGAGACTGGTATATGATCTGGCTTGACGCGGTAAACAGTTCATTCAGGCAATGACACATGTTCGTTTTGGGCTTATTGTATGCTTTTCATCAGGCCTGAGTATACAAAAGTAATTCTAAAAGTAGAACAAACGAGATTCATATTAAAAAACAATTTAAAAAAAGAGACAAGAGAGTCCCCATAGCCAAGAAAACAGGATTCACGGAAACAAGAGATGTGAGGTATGTATTACACAAAGTCCCATTGAAAAAAAATGGGCTTAACATACCAGAACAAAGAGTGCCAAATAGGAGGACCAGATTGTTTGACTATCTTTATATTGAAAGACCTGTCATTCGAGTTATATATTGTTTGCCAAAGATCCACATGCGATTGGGCAACCCGCCGGGTAGACCAATCATAGCAGGATGTGACTCTGTTTATAGCCACTCTGCCATTTTTTTTGGATAAAGTATTGAGAAAGTAGATGTTAAACCAGAAATCTTACCTCAGAGATACGTCAGAGTTTATCAAACAAATGTGTAGAATAATCTTGCCACATGACAACTGCCTTTTGATTACGTTAGACATTGAGTCCCTTTACACCTGTATTCCTCATATACAGGGTAAGGAAGCTGTTCGGTTGTCATTGCTGCGAGATGAAACAGTGTCGAATTTACAAATTAACTGTATAACGTCCTTATTAGAGTTAGTATTAAAGAGAACCAGAGACGTTGGGGGAAAGGTTTTATATATACCTGGGGCTTCCTCCAGGCCCATAAGCCTGGATCGCTCCCACGCCACCATCCTCCGCTGCCTGGATCGGCCGGTACCGGGTCCCGTCATTTCCACGAGTCGGCCGGCGGACGCAGCCAATTGTCCGCATCACAGAGGCTCCCTCTATATACCTATGCTTGCGGCTGCATACTGCGCAGCCGCATGCGTAAGGGTATGGAGGGAGCCCCTGTGCATGCGGACCATTGGTCGCATCCGCCGGGAGTGACGGGGCCCAGTACCGGCGATAGAGGAAGCTGAGGATGGCGGCGTGGGAGCGACCCCTGCTTATGGGCCTGGAGGAAGCCCCAGGTATGTATAAAACCTTTTCCTATTTTTCCCTATCCTTCCTCTCTGATTCCTTTTAAAAAGAAATGTTTTCCTTTTTCAGGACACTTTTTATTTACAGCTAATGGGACACTTGTTTCATATCTTTTCCTTGGAAGTGTGGGGGTGGATAGATTTGCCCTCTGTGCACACTTCACATTGAATTTGGTTCTTTCCTTTGACACTCTTTGTACTGAATCTGATCCTCCTATTTGGCACTCTTTGTTTCTGGTATGTTAAGCCCATTTTTTTCAATGGGACTTTGGGTAATACAAACTTCACATCTTTTGTTTCCGTGAATCCTGTTTTCTTGGCTATGGGGACTCTCTTGTCTCTTTTTCAATTGGTTTTCAAAATGAATCTCATTTGTTCTACTTTTAGAATTACTTTTGTATACTCCGGCCTGATGAAGGGCATAAAATAAGCCCAAAACGAACATGTGTCGTTGCCTGAATTATCTGTTTACCGCGTCAAGCCAGATCATATACGAGTCTCATGATAGCTTTTTTCTATGGTTCATGGGGATTGTTCTTACGGATAAAAAGTTTTTACAAAATGTGCAGATTTTTTGAATTTTTGTATTTGTACCAAAAAAATGTATATCAAGCTTTATACTGCAAGACTGCGCAATAGCATCTTCTTCTATGGACCTTTCTATAAGAAACAAGTGATGAAATTGGGTGGGATGGACCACCTGTTAAAAGGACTGCAATATTTTTTGGTCCTTTTCTTACAAAGGAAAAATCAATTAACCCTTCGCACTCTCACATGCAAATGTTCAAACAAATGCATTCACAGATTTACTCATCCAGGCACAACTGTTATCCCTACAGCTAAATTAAAAGCCAGGGTTTTAGTTCACAGAAGATGCACTGTCTTTCCCAGGAGAGGAAGTTAGGATGTGTGCTCCTAATCCATTGATAGGTTTGATGCAATGAATGTGTTTGCATGTCTGCACTATGCATGTTACAGGGCCAGAGTTAGGACACCTATGTTTACCTGGGTACTTCTACGCAGTATAGGTGACTAAGCATAAGAATGCACTCTTCTGTGAACTAAAACCCTGGCTTTTAATTTAGCTGTAGGGATAACAGTTGTGCCTGGATGAGTAAATCTGTGAATGCATTTGTTTGAACATTTGCATGTGAGAGTGCGAAGGGTTAATTGATTTTTGCTGTTTCTAGCCACACCCCCTTCAGCACCTCCCTTTCCCTAATAATTTATTTAATGTCCTAACTAGAGGCGATGTGCCTGGATATATGTATGTTTTTTCTTACAAAGGGGCTAATCCCTGCTAAATATTAACTGACCTTTGTTCTGGCAGAAGACATATTAAAGCATGGAGAGCAAAACAGACAGCTCAGCCCTGGTGTCACATGACCGTCTTCCGTGGTCACCCCATCTCCTGCTGGCCATTCACACTGCTGCTCCATGCTGCCTGGCTGCGCTCTTACCACCATGGACGGATCAGATGATTGAGCTCTGGCAGCGAATTTTAATTACAGTATTTCACATACAGCGGCATTAATTTTACATTGCACCGCTGTTGCCAGGCAAATCAGCTGTTGATGAGCAACTTTGTATGCTATGCAGGGGATCTGTGGCCAGATGAGTGCTGCAGAGAGAGTGGAGCAGCGGATTCAAGACGAATCAGCTGCTCTTCAAAGTAGACATGTCATTCTATTACACGGCTTAATATGCACCGAAACATGTATGTGATAATTTAAAAGCTCCAAAAATACAAACTAAAATCATATGTGAGTAATATAAATAATAAACAATAAAACAGAATGACGGTTGAAAAAGAGAAAAAGCTAAAAAAAAAAAAGGATTGATTACTAAACATCAGAAAATAAAGAGAATTGTAGTGTTTACTTACTTTCTTGAAGGAAGCCAGCTGGGACTGGAGAAGCAGCCTTTCTACATTCACTGTATTGCACGGGAATATGACTGGCTGAGCAAGGCGTGGCATGCTCACCATTAGCAGTGTGATATGCATAATCAACATTATTCATCGCATGCTGTACACCTGTCAGAGCAAAGTATATCCTATTTTAATATTACTTCAATGCTGTACTGTTGTACTCCAAGGTTCTGTTAACTTTGTGCATGTATCTGAGTTTAAAACACATTTTCCCGCTGAAATGTAATCTGGGTACTAAAGGTATACCCATGGAGCCCTCCTTATGAGTTTCTTAAACTGTAATTTTGTATCTTATAATGACAAAATATATTTACAGGATACACAGAAATGCAATGGGCACATGACTAGTACCGTGCCACATCTTTACTGTCACATTTTAGGTGACGATCTCTGTTCAAGTCAGTGGTAGCTGCTGAAGAGCTTGCATTCATCACTCCCACTAAAGGGGCCAACTTGCAGTCAAACACAAGTTACCAGTCGCAGCTTTTTTTTTACTCAATGAAGGAGCAGAATATTTTCCCATTTTCTCGTTGATCAGCTAGCTCACGTGATGTTTTTAAATACCATATGACCCAAATCAGTTAATCAGTGGCCAGAAGCATGTGGAAAAAAAGAACTGTAAATAAACTCTGTCCTTTTATAAATAGACTGGTGTCTATGCTACTCATTATCAACATGTGCAGTTGCACAGGCGGTGTGATTGTCCACTGCTTTATATTCATGGTCTCAGTAAGGGCTGGTTCATACTCACAACTGCAATTTTGCATTGCAAAATTACACGATTTTGCCACAATTTGCATGTGTGATTCCTGTTCACTAGAACGAGAATCACAACGCAAGCACTCCCAAAATGCTGCATGCAGCACGTTTTGCGATTTATGCATATCACAAACGCTGCAGTGAGAATGATCCCATAGGGATAGATTAGTAACAGCGCTTTGCTGATTGGCGGCGATCAGCAAAGCGCAGAAAAGTGCCAGAGTGTGAACCAGCCCTAAGCTTACATATACAGTGGAGTATGTGAAAAACATTCAGTGTAGATAGATTAGTGTGTAGGGAAGCAGCATAATAATTATTATTATTTATTGAATTTATAAAGCACCAACATATTACGCAGCGCTAGGTAGGTTAGAGCTACAGTATACTACTCATATGAAAGGAAACGGAGACTGTTACACATACATTAAAGAGACACTGAAGCAAAAAAAAAATTATGATATCATGAATTGGTTGTGTAGTAGGGGTAATTACTAGAACATCTGTAGCAAAAAAAAAACATTCTCATATTTTTATTTTCAGTTATACAGCTTTTTTTTTTTTTTTATAACATTGCATCATTCTCTAATATTTGCAGTTTAACATTACTCAGCATTCTAAATGTTTTTACAGAACAGGCAGTGAACTTTTGACCTGTCCTGAACTGTTCTCTGCAAAAGAAAAACCTAATAAGAAGTCAGAGCTCTCTGCAAATTTCAAAGTCGTAGAGCTCAATGGTTATTTGCGTAGATAACAACTGGAGTGTCTTAAAGGAATACTATCGATTCACATATTTTTTTCAATTGACACAGGAATTGTTTGGGAAGTGCTGCTAAGTACTAGTGTATACATTTTAGTAGCAACCTCTTTGTTTACTGTCATCAAAATACTTTCAAACTTTACTGATGCCAAAACTGAAGCAGACTGAGCCATGAGGAGAGGGGAAATTCCCCTCACACTTGATCAGTTAACTCTATGTGTAACTGTGTGTGACAGAGAGAACAGCTGCAGCTTCTGTGTTTCTGACTGAAGTGTCTGAAGAGAGCAGAGGAAATGTAACTAATTGTCACAGCTTTTCATACTGTTTTTGCTTTCAGAGTTTGATATGTTTGATATTTGCTTTCTGTAGTCTTATATGCAACTTTGGCTGTGCATTGAAGCAGACACCCCTTCTGCAATTGATTTGTCCCAACATAGCTAAATCCTACCCTCAATAAATTACAGCTTTTGCCTCTGATATTTAAAATGGAAAGTAGGAAAATGTTTACACAGCTACTTAGACATTATTTGTACATTGTCATTTTAGAACACTTGGGTATTGATAGTATTCCTTTAACTCTTCCTGTACTGGAAACAAATATTAGACTTATTTCTTTGTTCATAATGCATAATTTCTTAGTTGTACTACACAATTAATTCATTATATCATATTTTTTTTTGCTTCAGTGCCTCTTTAAGTACAGTGGCAATATACTCGAGTATAAGACGACTTTTTGGGTCGAAGAAAGTGGCCCAAAATTGGGGGTGTCGGCTTATACTCAAGTCACCTTCTCCCCCAAGTGCCACTGCGGCATATGCAGAGTTGTGTGGGCAGTGCAATTGACCCCCAGCATATATATAGATAGTGCACAGTGAGCCGGGCTTCTTTACTCACATGTCAGCACAGCGCGCCTGGTTTGCTCGTTATCATCAATCACCATGCCTCTTGCCAGCCACGGAACAACACAGCACAAAGACTGAAGCCAATCAGGAAATCACACTCTACCGCTGTGTAGTCACATAATGAGAGGTGTTATCAGCCGTGCACGCAGTTCAGGCAATTGCTTCCCCTTCAGAGAGCGGGGCACATCTCCTATGTTTAAAATGTTGTCACAAGGTATGTTCCCGATTGGCCAGCTGTATTATCAGAAACAAAGCCGGCCAATCAGGTGCCTGAAGGGCGGGAACATACCTCGTGATGAAATTGGAACCTAGGAGACGCGTCCCACTCATAAATGAGGAAGAAATAGCCCGAACTGCGTGAACGGCAGATAACACCTCTCATTATGTGACTACACGGTGGCAGAGTGTGATTTCTTGATTGGCTCCAGGCTTTTTGCTGTGTTGTTCCGTGGCTGGCAAGTGGAAGCAGATGACGGCAAGAGGCATGGTGATTGGTGATAACGAGCAAACCAGGTGCGCTGTACTGACATGTGAGTAAAAAAGCCCGGCTCCCTGTGCCGTCTACATATGCTGGGGGTCAATTGCATTGCCCACACCACTCTGCATATGCCGCGGTGCCATTCAGGGGGAGTCATGGCGATGAGGGCATGAATGAATGTGTAATATGAATACTGGTAGTCAGCTTAAAGGCGAAAGAAGCCCAGCTCACTGTGCACACTCTACAATGCAATTCCGGGAGTCACAATGAACAGTTTTAGATTCTGCCTGCCATTACTCGGCCTGTGTTGGGGCCACTCCACATTAGAAGATGCAAAGGCCCTATTTATCAAAACTGTATTCTGAATATGTTGCCTACAGCAACCAATCTGATCAGCCATCACTGCTACATTCTGCCAGCACCACCAAAAAGTTGCAATTTACTTACCTGGGCCTCTTCCAGCCCCCATGGTCTATTAGGTCTGTGCTGCATTTCCTACCCTCAGCTTATACGTGAGTTAATCCCTTTTTCCTGGAATTTAAGGGGAAAGTTGGGGGGCCGGCTTATACTCAGGTCGGCTTATACTCGAGTATATACGGTAAGTGAGCATGGCATGAAGTTGCTGATTTTTATGCTTTTTGATACAAATGAAATAAAGTGGAACTCAAACCAAAGAAAAATTAGCTCTGGACAGAACAGGGAGGGGTTTAAAACCATTGTCTGATTTCCCCTTCATTTACTGTCTCATGAATCAGTATCACCAAGCATAGAAAGGAAGTGAATCTCCCCAACAAATAAAAAGTTGACAAGCTGTGTACCAACTTCCCCACACAACTAATAAAGTTCGACTGAAGTTCTCCTTTAAGAATATAATGAATTCGAGTTTTAGACAAGTTTTGCTTTTGTTACTCACCTTGCTGTTGGAATCCATTCTGGCATGGCTGTGATACCATTGTTGTTGCCACATATGGTTTTTGTTCCGGCTGCAGCTGTGGACACTGTGGCATCTGTTGATAAACATGGCCAACCGTTGGGGCACTGGGAATGTGTCCATTCTGATGTGCATTATAACACGAATACTGTGTATCTACAAGGATATTACATTATTACAGTTAATTTCATCCAAAGGAAAATATCTTTCCTAAATGCCAATAGCAAAAGAATTGTCCATACTAGTGCTGGAACTGGATATTAAATGACAAACATAATATAAAATCTCATCTCAATGTGCAGTAATTGGCCTAGTGCACGTTTCATGGTTTTTAACAATAGCTGCTTCTTCAGAGGCAAACAATTGCAGTTCAAAGGTCGTGACAAGAGGCAGTTTAAAACATCATCATAAAATATAAGACATACATATGGATCAAGTCCCAGATGCTCCAGACATCCACTTCATTTATCAGCCTGTAGTAATAGTAAATAATCAACCAGTATAACCACTGGAATCAAAGTTGTAGGCCAAGTGGCCTGTATGTCTAAATAGACATGCAGTAGGTATCTGCCCTCAGTAGATGTTGTAGTTAGGAATAACCCTCCAGTACAGTGTCGCGGCCCGAGTGAGCATGGAGAATGGACGACACACAATGGTGTTTTGGAGTGGCTTTTGTTGGGTGGGGTAAGTGGGAGAACAATGCGCTCAGGGTTGCTCAGGGTTGGTTCTCTAGAGATCCAGCATCCTGGATCTTTAGGCGATGTAAGGAAGCTCCCGTACACACACCAGATTCTTGGCCGCCTTGGCTGCGTTTAATCTAGCATCTGTACGTAGCTTTACAGGCCGGTTGAGACAAACGGCTGGCAGGATGGCAGGTAGTGGCTTGTTTTAGCCAATGTTAAACACTTTTCTGCTACTGCACAGAAAAGCATTTAAGCGTTTGGCACTGGTTCCCATCATTGTGCTTTTAGCCACTAGGGGGCCACGGAACCGAGAATGGCGCTGGACACTACATGTAGTATCCAAGACGAGACGATGGGATACGAATGACACCAACTGCTGCCACAGTCATTAAAAAAATTATTTCATTCATTAGAATGAAACAGCGGTAGATGCCTTTTAAATTATGCTTTTGTTATCCAAGGAAACTATTGTGTTCATCACCCTAATCAGCCCTAATTCTACATTGTTCACTTCACAACTCACTGAGGAGATAAGAAGATTGCTATTGCTTCAATCACCAAAACATCAGTTAAGATATCACAACAACTCCTGGCTTTGACACAGCAGCAGTAACAACATGGAGTGAATATCTGGTGGCAATGGAGGGAAAAAAAAAACAAAAAAAAGTTTAAAACAAGCAGTCACTATCGCTGTGGCTGTATCCCTGTCAAGTCAAGAGTAATCACTTACATTGATCGTAAGGCGATGGAATAAGGTTGTTCAGATCCATAGACAAGGGTCCTTCATGCCCATCAATAAAGAGTCCGGCTGAGTCTAAATCTGGCACTTGTATGGGTCTGAAGACCTGATCCACCCTAGGTACATCCTGTACATGGTCATTCTGAGAGTGGTCCAGTGCTTGCTGTATGCCTGCAGAACACCAAGTCAATAACCATTTTAACTACTAGAGAAAGAAACCATACAGTAACTGTAAAGTACCTTTAAACAAATAAATTAACATTCAGGCCCAAATGCAATTAACTTTTTCTTCTACATTTTTTTCCTAGGTGATATTTTTACATACCAATAAAATGCCTTTTGAACCCCCAGCATGAAAGAAAATACTCTTTGGTACTTTTTCAATTGCAAAATGCTAAAAAGATATTTTAAAGAGAAGATAAAAAATGATCTGCTAGGAGAAAACGTGCACACATACGTTGTCTAGTTCCCTGGATCTAAAGTTCCAGCAATGGGTTATGATATCTGAACTCTCAGAAGAGGGGACAATAAACAATACAGGAGGGTGAATGGAAGATGAAGGTAAAACAACTCTAAGTACTAGTACCAAAAGTGCATCTGAGCGTTTTGAAAAGCACTAGCGATTCGAAGAGTGCTTGGCTAATGTATTTCTATGGGCTAAAGGACACCTGAGCAAATGCTGCTGGTCCTGTGGCATTTTGGGACGAGTGCGCTTCAATGTTAAGTATAGGAAAACACAAAAATTACTTTGAAAAGTGCTGCACATAGTGATTTTCCTATTGTTTTATGCCAAAAGCTGATCACTTCCAGGTCAACGAGTACTTCCTGCTAAACGAAATGCTCCAGTAATTGCTTGACACTAAATAAAAATCGCTAGGCAAACACCGGGAATCGCTAGTGAAAATTGCAACTAAGAGCGTTAAGCAATTGCGCTGACGCTTAGCGATTTTTAGTGTGCACTAGGCCTAAGGGCTGGTTCATACTGCAAGAGCTTTTTCTAAGCACTTGTGATTTTAAAAGCTCTTGCTAATGTAATGCTATGTGTGTGTTCTCACTTGAGCGGATTTTATACAAATCCCTCATAGCACTGCAGTAGCAAGAGCTTTTTTCAAATCATTCACACTTAAAAAGCTGTTGCAGTATGGCCCAGCACGGGTAAAAGGTTAGAATGCGCATCAAACATGTAAAATTGGCACCCCTTAATAATAAAGTAGGAGCATTACCATCTATGTGGTCAAAAAAATAATCAAAATGGGTTGAGAATGTGTTTTTTTTTTCCCCTAGATCAAGATAGACATTAAGAATGCAGGCTGTGGAATGAAGAATAATTTGTTCCTGCACACATCAACCTCCTTTATTAAATGTTAAGCTGGCCACACACGATACAATAAAATAATCCCCTTTTACAGCAATTCGATAAATATGATCGGATCTCCCGAAAAAATCAAAAGCTTTTTTTTTCATTCGACTGAAAAATCTGATCGGATTTCCCGTTTTCTTTCCTGATTTTTATCGATCCAGAATGCTGGAAATTGTTCATCAATTTTTCTAAAGATTGTATGGTGTGTGTTAGATTGTCAATTTATTAATGTACACACCCAAGAAGTTTTCTCAGAGTTTGCAATCATTTTTATCATAATTGGGGAAAAGAACAGATATTTAAAAAATGTTATGGTGTGTGGCCACCTTAAAAGTGACTTAACAGTAAACCTGAGATCTCGGCACAAAAAGATTTTATACTCACCCTGGGCTTCCTCCAGCCCAATGACCACCGATGCATCCCTCGCTGTCCTTCTGAGTGCCTAAAGCTCGGCCGCAATAAGTCCCAGTAATCTGGCTCAGTCACGCCAGTCGGCTCTTCTGCGCATGCGCGGCCCCTCCGCAACTGTGCCAGATTACCGGGACTAATTACGGAAGAACTGAGGCACTCGGAAGGATGGCAAGGGACGCATCGGTGTATGAAATGTAACATAGAGGAAGCGGTGCCATGCACTAGATGCTGTGGGCGGCTGATTGGCTACAAAGATGGACCCAGGCTGGAAGCACTGCTGCTGCTGCTCCTGCTGCAGGTGGAGCTCTGCAAGGCTGGGGATAGAGGGGGACAAAGAAGCACAGAGAAGAACTCAGAGTCATAGTGAGGGACAAAGACACAGAGGGGACAAAAAGGGGCAGAGGCACAGAAGGGGACAAACAGACATAGAGGGGGACAGAGTCACAGAGGGGGACAAAGAGGCACAGCTAGGGACACTGGAGGCAAATATGGGCACAGATGATGCACAGGGAACAGAGGTGGAACATTGTTCCTTCCAACTTAAGAACAGATTCAGGATAAAAACGGACCTACAGTCCCCATCTCATTTGTTAACTGGAGACTACCTGTATATAATAAAATCCTGCAGCTCAACTACGAATAATTAAATGATTTAAACACCTTTAACCATTTTTAGCCCAACTTAATGTGAGATTTATTTCTTACCATCTTCCTTTTCATTCAGTGCAACACCCCGCAGCAGTTCTCCGAGGACATCCTACAAAACAATTATTAACATTAAAAGGATAGATATAGTCACTGTAGCATAAATATGCATTTTATTGATAAGGTGTGAAAATATGAACTTGGAGTAAACTAAGGAGAAACATGAGCCATGGGCTCTTAATTTGGAGTTGCACATCCATCAGCTAGTTTAGGGGGTCTAAAGTGCAGAAACAGGAAAACTGTCAGCAGGTTCAGGTGTAAACAAGTAAATGCCGGTGCTTTATTAGCAAGTTGCTCAAACAAATACAAAATAAATCCTGTTCTTATTGATCTTCTGACACCCTTCCCATGAACTAACTTGGAGTTGAATTGCTGGGTCTCTGTAAATTGCATGATCATGTATCTTATACTCTGTTTGCGTGTCTAACTTTGTGCTATGTGTATAGCTGTGTGCTACCTCTCTGTCCGACATCTCTGGTTAACATTGTGTGTATCCCTACTTATTGTCCAGCCCTGCACAATATATATAGTGCTTTATAAGTACAGCCAGATGATGCCAAAAGTACAACAAGCACCCAATATATACAGTCATGCAATCTTTGTAAAAGCCAAATGCCTACTCTCACATTAAGGTTAGTACCAATATTCCTAACTCTCATACACATAACACCACACCTAAGACTTACACTATCCCAACTATCGATAGTCCTAACACTAACACTCCTACTTGTATGGCTAACAATAACCCTTCTACAGATGCCTAACACTAACCCCGCTACCACTACGCTTAACTTTAGTCCTCCACTATCCCACCTACCGATAGGTCTAACACTAACCCTCCTACTGATATGCCTAATACATACCAATATGCAACAATATATCAGAATAATTTATTTTGCCAAGTACAAAGGAGTTGTGCCCAGAATTGGTTCAATGTTTACCTAATTCACTGCACTTTCACCAGCATATTACCCTCACTCATTTATGTAGACAACATGTGGCATCATTATATGGTAGTAACACTCTCCATATTAATAAAGCAGCCAGTTACATTAGTGATAGTACATATTAATTTATAATTTGTTAGATTCGGCCAGCTTTTAAATTTATTTTCACTTTTGTGGCACTAACATATGCGCGTTATGTTAATAGTTCATGTCTGTCACAATTAAGCCCAAATATCGTTTTTGTTATTTTACACCAAATTACCAAGATTTGTGCCCTACTTTCCGAATGAAATGCAAACGCCTGCTGGTGCTGTGCCCACACTGTATTAGCACACTGCAGGGTGCCTCCCCTAATATCTTCCAGTTCTTCAGTGACCCCCTCCCCAGTGTTGAGTGCCATTGTGTCAATCCACCTACGTGGGCAGGGGCTGAGAAGTGAAAAGGACACATCAAAATGGAGACTATATAAACACAATCAGAAAAGAATTTAGGCCAAGTAGAGGGAAGTTCCTCAGGATTAGTGAATTCAGAGCATGTTGAAGTTGTAGCTCAAGTCAGGCAGTACAACATGGATCTTCACTCTTTTGTGGTGGCAATTGATGAACAGCACAAATATAATCTAGCCTAGTACAACAAAAAGGTAGTTGGCTAGAACTTACTGGTTCTGGCGATCTCCTAAATGGCGTGTTATATATAACATTTGGGCTAATACGCAGTTGGTAGTCTGCATCATGTTCCACCTCATTAAGAAGATTTCCCGTCACTGGAAAAAAAAAAGAAAGAAAGAAATTGAAGCTCCTAAAGGTCAAAGCAAATGAAACCATATGTGGTCTAATGACTGGCATATCGATCTAGTACATCAGCAGAATTCGCTAAACAGAGGAGGTAAATTGCAAAAGCTAAGCTGTGATAATTTTACACACGTTGCAGACATCCTAATATTTGTTCTCAACACCTAATTGGATGTTGGAAATAAAGATGCTTAAGACACATTTGCTACAGTAAACTATGGGCGGTCAAGTACAAATTAAAACGTTTCATTGGGGCGCAGGAAGAAACCGGAAAACGACTCTCCCTACTCTAGGTAATCTTGGAAATATAAAAAGTATATTCCTCTACTGCTTACCTAATGTTTTCCTTTGTGCATGTAATCCAGGGTCCGGCTATTGCCATCACCCAAATTATGGTGATTTTATTGCAATTCGGCTCCAGCTATTGCTAGCGTCCCAAATTACACAATGAGCGCCTCTGTAGCCGTAATTAACAGTATTAATTACGGATATAGTGGTGCCCAAATGCACTTGCTGGTACAAACAAGATCATTTGACCTGGGCAAGCTCAAGTTTCCAAGCCACGCATGCCCAATACATGTGAATAAGAACATCTGGACCGGACGTGCTCTCCATCGTGGCAGAAGGCACTTTTGGTCAACTGTTCCTAGGTGGAAAATTACAATATGAAGGAACAGAGGACCATGGAGGCAAGAAGTTGTTATATAACCTTCAAAAAAGAGAAAAAAAATGAAAGCACTCTTAATATTAGGTTATGGATCCAAGTTTAGGTACCCTAGAGACAGAAGTCTCTAGTTGTGAAAGGATTTTTCCCAACAGGTACACTTTGAGAAGAAAAGGTTGTGCTTAACTTCATTTCCCTCTTTGTAGCACATTGTTCACAGAAAAATGATTGGTCTACTTTCAGTGTCATAGCTAAGGAGCTATTGGCCCAGTGTGTGTTTTAAATATGGGGCTCCCTCAAGCACTCTATACATAACGAAGCACCAAAACCTGAGAAGGACCGTTGCAATGCCAGAGAGGTGTGAGCAGGGAGGAGCAAAGCAGGTAGTTTTGGAGCCTGGCACTCAGTGAAGGGCACCGAAAACAGCAATGTTATGCTGTGCGGAGCGTGTAACAGTCAGCGATTGCCGGACCCCAAATTACACCTCCCTCCGAGTTGCAACGACTTAGAGGGGGAATAATATTTAACGCTGCCAGGGAGCGCTGCAGAAACTGGGAGAACCATCATTCGGCTCTCCCGGTGTCTAACTCACCCGCGGCTTACTAATACGCACGTGGGAGGAGAACTGTTTAGTAATGATTACCACTATCCAAAGTACATATAGACGTGATCATTAACAGCGCAGCACCAATAAAGAGCTAATATAGCAGTCGAAGGGGGGCCTCTGTGGTCCACGATCACTGCTATTGCTACGCCCCTGTCCACATATATTTTGAAAAGACTTTATAGATACCAATCCCATGAGTTTTGAATGCTCTGAAACCCGTTGTTTTTACACATTAGCAGTACTTAGCGTTTGCCATGTTTGGAGTGATCAGTGAAGGAAAGGTTTCATGAAAAAGCATATGAGGTGCTATGAGGCAGACATACCTTCTGAGGCAGAATGGGATTCACTGGAAGTAACCACAGCTGCAGAATCGCCATTATGATTACCATGGAACCTGAATATCTTGTGAGGATCATCTTGATCACCTGAATTATCTTTATATTCAGTAAACATTTTCTTATCTCTGCTATCTTTGCAAACGATTGACATCATTGCGCAACGGAAAAGCGTTTTATAAGAAGCCCGGTCCTCACAGTTTGGATCATAATGGCCACTATGAATGGCCCATGCCTAAAAAGTAAGAACAAACTGAAATTAGACACAGTGCAAAGTGGTTAGTGAACATGCTGCCTGCCCCTATACAATACATTAGAATGGAAACGCTCCCTTAATGCTGCATGTCCTGCGATTGCGATTTCCTTAATTGCAATCACTCCAGTGCAATCTGTCCCATTCATTTACATTGGCAGAGCATTTAGGGAAATCGCTAGCGATTGAAAGCACTCCCTAAACGCTCAAAAAACGCTCTAGTGGGTTCCAGGCCTCTTCAGTAATTTTGCTCAGTTTAATCCATTAAAATTTCTTAACTTCACTACAAGGCAAAGCAACTCTTCAGGACTCCAAACAACTCAGGCTGAAATGCCAAAAGCTGAAATGCTGCTTGGCTTTCTTTCAAGCTTTGCATTGCGGGCAGCCCGACACCCACTTACCACTGATAGCTGCTAATCGCTGCAATTAACAATGAAGTCTATAGCAGCAGCCTTTTTACCAGGGCTGAAGCATGGTTTGGTCTACCTGTATGAAATGTGAAAGTATCGTGAGTATATAATCCCCCAAGCCTGCACCGCCATTGTAAAAGTGGCTAGAAATAAATAAGGAGTTATGAATTAGGATGATACAGTTTATTGGCTAACTTAAAAAATATAGCAGTAGAACAAAGTAATGCAAGTATGTAGGTTTACACATCAGGAGTTTAAACAAAATATTGAAAGATTTAAACAGCCACCTACCTTGAATATTGCATAATCCCTTTCAGTAACATTCCTCATGTTTAGGTGTTTCCAGGGCAAGCGAAAGAGGGTGCAGCCATCATCCAACCAGCGAACCCCATCAAAGAGTCCACTGCTAATCTGACGCAGGAGCCATGGGCAAAACAAATCTTTCCTGAAGCATAAGAAAAGGTTTAGTATTGAGAAAAAATTGTTAGATTTGCATATTGTGCAGAAACAGCTTTACAATACTGGAAAAATACATGATTGTGTTAAAGCGCTAGTTCAGACACAACTTTTACATACATTTCAAAGTATGAGATATGGAGGGTGCCATACTGTATTTAAACAATGCAGATTGCCTGGCTGTCCTGCTGATCCTCTGCATCTAATATGTTTGGCTATAGCACCTGAACAAGCATGCAGATCATATGTTTGACTTGATTTAACAAATGCTTGTTTAAGGTGGTTGAGTCAGACACTACTGAAGCCAGAAAGATCAGCAGGACAGCCAAGCCTTAAAAGGACAACTATCAAAGTTAAATATCCAATTTTTTCAAAAATCTTGCTGGTTTTTTCCCTACCACAAGACATCCCTGCCATATTTCCCTGCTTTTTTTAATGTCTGGGGATTATTGTCCTGAACTGTCCGTAGTACAGAACTAAAAACCCTAGTAGCCTCCCCTACTTTGAACAGGACTGTGGCTCAACTTTCTATGTGCTCTGGTCCTATAGACTAACATTAGAGGATGTGAGAATGCTCATGCAACACCTTACATCAGTGAATGAGAGCTAGGATGAGCCACAGTCCTAGCTTAGGATAGGCAGCATAGAGAGGGCAGAAATCACCACTACTGACAGACAGAAATAGGAGAGGCCAGAAAGAGCTGGAGGGCAATGATGCCACAATGAACAGGGCCGAGATAACACTGCCTGCTGTGCAATCTTGGTGTCTGCTGCTCCACTGTGTCCGGCATCTTATTTATATGAATACAGCATGCACAAGTCAGGGATCTTGCACCAAAACAAAAATATTAACTAGAAATACTTGTGCAACAAAGATGTCTCAGTAAGTCAAGCCCTTTGTCTGTAGCTAAGTTCTTTTCTCTGCTCTGCAGAAGTCAATCAGTATGTAGAAGAAGGTGAATGTTACTAAAATAAACATACCGTACACATTTGAAATTCCTTTTTGGCCACTGCATTTATTTTGACACACAGACATATGCAATGTACAAATTAACAGAAGCGTATGCATAAATCATGAAAATGGCCTCACTGAACTTTGCCTGCTAAATCTCTTTTTTGTGTGGTTTGTTTCAAGACCATAGAGGTTTGGTTTTTTTTTATCTCAATATATAAGTACAGTGGATGCATTTTACATTGTAACTTTTCTTTTTGCAGTTCTTTCCTTTTAAAAATCTGCTTTTCATCCCAAATCCTTTCCTTACTGACAATAAATCTCACCTTTCTTTTATAGGCATTTTTTGTCTGGTCTCAAAAGGCTGTTCTCTCAAAGAGGGCGGGTTCAATTTTATTTTCAAACGTGTACTGGAAATACAATGTAAAACATACGGTACACATCATTATAGAGCTAGATAACATTAACCACAGCATATTATAATACAGTAGAATCTCATTATAGTAAACTCTGATATAGTAAATCTCTGGATAAAGTAAACTTAGTTTATCAGGTCCCAGCAAATGCATCTGTATAAATATACAATGTATGACCAATTCTGATATTGTAAACTTCTGATATAGTAAACGACTTTTCCTCGTCCCTCGGTGTTAACTATAAAGGGATTGTAATGTATTATTAAACATATAAAAGATGAAGTGGTTGCAGATTAAGTTGTAGTTATAAACTGCCAAGATTTCAGTTCTATGCACCATAATGCTCTCTAGGTGGCGGTGTAGTACACCCTATATCCAAAAGAATCTGGAGAGGAGCAGAAGAACACAATCATTCATGTAATATGGTCAATCAAAATGTTACTCTGCATTCATTTCCATGAATAGCTTTACAATAGCCACACATAGAAAGCCTCAAAGCATATTTTGAACTGGGCATATTATTTTTTCACCATTAACAATATAAAGAGAATGCAGTAATTATAGACTGTAAAAATCTGGACATACATAGACAGATATCTTAGTTAAGGATGGTGTGGAATGTGTACAATCCACTTTGGATTTTTTTGCTGCCTGGTTCCCCTTTCAGGAGAATCCTCTCACTACTTGTCTGACAGTATGTGAGTACTGTATATGTCTTCATCAGGACCAGAGACAGCGACAAACAAAGCATTATATAGAGTGGGTAGAAGTTTTTATTCACACCTCCCTCTTTTGTTCTGTGCATAGGTTTATAAAAATCCATCCTTGCCTTTAGGAAAGCTAAGTAAATTCAAGTTAGGATTAGACTTATTCTAAATGTTTGAGCAATTCAAAACTAAGCTAATTATTGTTGTGCAAGTAACCAATGTATCATGGATACATACAGTAAAAGAGTGGAGGATGTGTGACAGCCAGTGGTGCAGCAACACAGACATAGCCTCAGTGCACATATTATGCAATGCCCCTTCCCAGTCAAGCACTGTGTGTATAATAATTGCTTGGTATAGACCATCTAAACCAGCAAAACCATCAAAAAAAAAAGGATATGCACTGTATGAAACACTGCAAGAAGCGGGAAAGGAATAGTTTGTAAATTATTACCACTATACTAATACCACTATTACCACTATACCCACCATGTATGACTGTGAAAGTTGGACCCTAAGAAAAGCAAATAGAAGAAAAATTGACTCCTTCGAGTTGTGGTGCTGACAACATAGTTACATAGTTATTTTGGTTGAAAAAAGACATACGTCCATCGAGTTCAACCAGTACAAAGTACAACTCCAGCCCGTCCCCCACATACCCCCAACAACGGTTGCTTCACTTTCCATGGACAGCAAGGATGACAAAGAAGTATTGTAACGTATAAGACCAGATGTGTCACTGGAAGGCAAGATCATCAGACTCACATATTTCGGCCACATGATGCGATCAAATTCCTTAGAGAAAGACCTAATGCTAAGACTGATCGGCGGCAAAAGGCGACAAGGCCGCCAGAGAACTCGTTGGCTTGACACCATCAAAGGTGACACAGAATTGAGCTTAAGTCAACTGGCAGAAATAGTACAAGATCGGACAGCATAGAGAGAGCTAACCCATAGAATCACCAAGAGTCGGATACGACTAAATGGATAACATCATCATCACCACTATACAGAGCAAATATATAGGTAACTATTACCACTACAACACCAGTAAAGAACTAATGCAGCGAAGAGGGCCCAATCGGCACCCTGGTGTGGTCACAACCTCTGCATCCACTATTTCTAGGTCACTGTGACAACCTACCAGTGTGTGACTGAATGCTGTGGTCTGTGAGCACCACACAGGCAGGTTATAAGTGAGTAAACCAACACTTTCTTTTTGGTTTGACAGGTGGATGCTGTGGTATGGTGGGTTCTCATGATTGTCCCTCCCTGCTGTTTACTTCAATGAGTGAGTTGGCCAGGTAAGATCATCCTCTAGCTCTTTGTCCATCAGATATGTTTCCCATTGTGGGCATGCATATTATTTGCATTAGCACAAGGATCTTGGCATGAGACTGGGCTTTCTGAGGCTCCGGGAGCGTACATATAATAAAGCCAGGAGGAAATTTGGGCACAAATATTACTTATAATAGTACATCGGTAACATTGCCAATATTATAATAGCAGCTATTCTGGTACAATAATGGTAATTTTACAGATATTATACTATTGGACAAGGTGTAATTCCAAAGGAAAAATATCAATAAAGATTACCAATATCTTCTATCTATATAACCCTAACTGACTCCCCCCAGCACCACCACAATATCCACCAATATCAGTAGTGCTGCCTTCACTGCTAAACACTGCCCCCCACCGATATCTGCATCACCCATAACATGGCACTGCTATAGACACAATTAACATTGCAGTTTATGCAGAACCCATTTTACCAGATGCTTGCCCAAATTACTTGCTTTGCCCTACCTATACTTAACACTAACCTCCCACCATCCAGAGGCTTCCCTCCACTGAGGTAATTATCTAGGTTTTTATTTTATCTCACTTCAGGTTTGTTTTAAAGGACAGGTCAGAAGAAAAAAAAACAAGATCTACTTACCTGGGGCTTCCTCCAGCCCTTGGCAGCCGATCTGTTCCTCGCCGCAGCTCTATTGTCCTGGGGTCACTTTCTTTCCTGGTGACTTGTTTGTCACTGGGACAGGAAATGGTGGACGATAATAAAAACATGTCAGAGGTAACTTCTAACTATTATTTACTACACAAAAACACTTCTTTTTTTTTTTTTCTTTTTTTTGCTGTGCATAGATTAGAGATGTGGTTTCTTTGGTCACTGGGACAGGAAGTGAGGAAAATAATCCCTTCTCCACTGTATGAAGTAACAGTCTTGGCTAAAAATGTAAACAAACACTTCACAGACATTACTTTGTAATGACTTCAGCTACACTATAGACAAAATAGGACAAACAGGTTCGGCTGTCATGAATTGGGACAGCCCCACTCATTATAGTGACTGAGGAATGCTGTCAAGCGTTTTCAAACACACAGAAGATTGTTGACATGTGTATGGTTAAAGTAAGGAAGTAACTGCACTGGCTAACACTCGAGCAATGTAGATTAACTACTTAAAGTGAATCTGAAGTGAGGAATCTCCCTTCAGGTTAGATAGTTACTCACCTACATAGAGGGAAGGCTCTGGATAGCATATAGCCTTCCCAATCCTCGGTCTGTCCTGTTGTTCTTGCACCGTTAGCCATTGAAATTATTTAACCTGCTGTTGCCCAGTACGGATGCGCCATTCTTGAGCCGCACTTAGGGTCGCCAGTAGTTCTGACGGCTGCCTGAGGAGTACATCAGGCTGCTTAACTTCAACCGAGAATGCCGCTGGAATTAAGGGATGAACCGCGGATCGGGAAGGCTCTATGGTATCCAAAGCTTTCCCTCTAAAAATCTATGTTTCTAACTTGAAGGTTTGTTGAAGACACCACTGTCTTCAGTGGGGTAGCTAAGGAGCTTGGGGCTTCTGTGCAAATTTTACATGGGGCCCAAAGCACTCTGTTAATTTGGGGCCCCAAAACTGATCAAGGACAGCTGCATCAGAGAGGTGTATTTAGACTAATGAAACAGTTTGTTAAGGATTACCACTATGTAAATGAACATATAGAGGTGTTTATTACCAGCATAGCACCAATGGAAAGCTAATAAGACAGATGAAGGATGGCCCCTACTGGGCCCCTCTGGTCCAGGAGCCCTAGTATGGTCGCAACCTCTGCACAAGCAAATGCTACCCCACTGACTGTCTTGATAAATCAACCCCAATATTGGCTCAAAGCAGTTGATAATCATATAAAAAGTCAAAAAGTAGCAGTCAGTTACATTTATTTTTTATGCTATAGGAACATATCAGGCTTATCACAAAGGTTTTGTAAATAACTCTAATGTCCAGCTTATTCACGTGCTATATCAGTAGGGATTATGTAGTATAACATAACAATGGAAAGACTGTCACTCATCTGTTTCTTCACTGTAGTCTATACATAAATGCAGCACTGAAAGGACATTCATTCAATTAATGAAAGTGTACTAATACATCTTCTCTACACAGTGTGCCCACATTACTGTTAGAACGGGTTCTCTATATATACATAGCATAAGGTTTACTAAATAAAACTAGGTAAACAGCCATTTACATGTGTTATTGGCAGTAGCAGTACCTGCTCTGGAATCCTGTCCACCTTCCTGCGGGACAGCTCTATCGCTTCTACAAAATCGCTAAGTCCATCACAGTCTGTATATACCCCAGTTAGCCCAGCCCAGCACAGTGCTGGCTGTCAATGGGCAGCCAATGAGGATTGCCAGCGTTAGGAGGGCGGGGAACATGCTACGAGAGGGGGGCATGGCGTGTATGATAGTCGGAGGTATCGTGACCAACCTTTTCCAATAAATCACGTGACCGGCGTGTAGCTCTGTGAGCGGCTGGAAGCGCCTCTGCTATGCATGCATACTGTATGCAGTGTGTGTATCGGGTAGCTGGCTGTGTGTAGTGCTGCTCGCTGTGTGTCCGCACAGTGCATGGCTAGAGACAGCACAGCAGCACACGATATGTGCAATCACAGTGTCTGTGTGGACGCAGTGGGGGCCGGGAGATATCTTGTATATATAGCACTCTCACTGGTCGCCTGCTGATACTGTCGCTGGCTACTGGGACGACTGACGGTGAGTTGGGTCCCTGCCACTAAACATGGGTCACCCACCTGTCACTACCTAAACTGGAGGGGCAACTGTTACTACCTAAACTGGAGGGGCAACTGTTACTACCTAAACTGGGGGGGCGCTTGTGACTACCTAAACTAGGGGTTACCTGTCACTACCTAAACTATGGAGAACTTGTCACTACCTAACCTGGTGGTGTCGGGTCCCTTTCACTATACATGGGGGATCCCTGTCACTACTTAAAACTGGGGGCACCTGAGTTTACAATCTAATGCCTGGCCTGTTCCATGGACATGCCTATTTTTCTGCACGGCATGCACTTCCCCCCCCCATCTTTTATAAGGGG
This sequence comes from Hyperolius riggenbachi, assembly GCF_040937935.1. Taxonomy (NCBI): domain Eukaryota; kingdom Metazoa; phylum Chordata; class Amphibia; order Anura; family Hyperoliidae; genus Hyperolius; species Hyperolius riggenbachi. Next base: position 130,192,725 of record NC_090656.1, on the reverse strand, counting down.
GGGGAGGGGGGAATTCCTGAAAGGTCCAGAAGCACTTATGTCCCCGAGTGCTTCTGAAGACAGGTGGCTCAATACAGCCCATGCACAAAAGTGCGCTGGCGTATTACGGAGCTGCCTATCTTTGGAAGTACTCAAGGACACAAGTGTTTCTGAGGGCTTCTGGAAGCAGCAAATTTGAATGGGGGACAGCGCTGGAACAACTGAGAGGAACGGGAGATAGACTTAGTTTGGACAATTCAGTGGAATATGCCTCATAGGGCTTGATTTACTAGTGCCGGTATGAAAAGCCCTTTTTGGCTGCTAGTGTGCGCAAACCTACTTTGCACTGCGTGCATAGCGCAGGTGCACCGATATTAGTGCGCAGTGCGACGATAACGTTGCACCCGCTGGCCCTTACAAGTCGCACCTGAGGCAACAAAAATGACGCATCGAGTGCCCCCGAAGTGGCGCTTCATAGCGCTGCTTAACGGGCACCCGATGAGTCATGTTCGTCGCATCGGGTGCGACTTTTAAGGGCCAGCAATGCGCACTATTATCTGCGCTGTTTGCGCAGTGAGCGGGATTATTTCCACTGTGTGGGCGCAAACCACCTAACGCCGTGGTTTTCGCACACTAGCACTTAGGGCACACTAACCGGCTTAGCGTGGGTTAGTGAATCAAGCCCATAGTGCAGGGGTCTCAAACTCAATTTACCTGGGGCCGCAGGAGGCAAAGTCAGGATGAGGCTGGGCCGCATAAGGAATTTCACAATCGCGGCGCATCGCCACCTCTGCCCGCCCCTCTCACTCTTTCTTCACAGAGAAGGGCGAGGAGAGGCGCGATCCATGTGGCGATTGACGTCAGGAGGGGCAGAGCTGAAGCTGAAAGCTCTGCCCCTTCAGGAAATGCCGGCGGATTGCCCCCCGGGCGATTTGGGGGCTCTGCAGCCCTCGTTTAGCGGCGGGGATGCAGCGGATTACTTGGGAGCACTGAAGCGAACTATAAGGAAGCTTTTGCTGGCGAGGGCCACAAAATATTGTATCGAGGGCCGCAAATGGCCCGCGGGCCGCGAGTTTGAGAGCCCTGCCATAGTGTCACATAGAGCAAGCGATAGCCATATGATGCAGGGATATATGCATCTGCGGAAGATCTTGGCGCTATATAAATACTAAATAATAATAACATTAGCATCTGTAAACAAGCTACATATCAATTCAGAGGATAGAAACAAATTTCAAGTCTCACAAACCAATTCCAGTAGAAGGGTACAAATATTGTCAGTGTATAGATCAGTACATCAGTTCCAAGGCTTGAAAAGGGACAAAAGAATTTGGCACAAAAAGACCTGTTTCTCTGTAAAAGGAACAGCTAGTACCCAGTTTTTACAAATCTTTCAAAGTGATACAAAGGGCTCATTCACACTAGGCAGCGCATGCATGAACGCAATTTCATACATGCACTGCAATGTGCTAAATGGCATAGGTCGGCAGCTTCCATTCTATAAAAAAAAATGCATGACAACGCATACGTCGTGTGCGATGATGTTCCCGGCTAAGTTACAGTGCAGCACACGGAATGCAGTGGACTAAAGTCTATAGACTTTCATGCTACCTGCATTGCAGGCATTATTGTGGTGTTTTCTGTCATGACTCACCGCACATAGTGTGAATAAGCCCTTAAGCAATACCAATAACACCTAACTTTACAACACAGCATAGAAAGCAAACATATATCCACATTTAATGTTCATATCAGAAGACACACTTTTTGTCACAAAGGTGCAATTCACGGCAGCACGGACACATCCAGCCAGCACTAGGGGAAGGGAGAAAACAATGATGAATGAGGGAGAGAGGAGGAGTAGGGAGACTGAGATAGAGCAGAGAGCGTATCTGTATTGCAGTCCCACATCACTCAGAGGCTACTTGCCTGTAATAGGACTCATGTTGCTGTCAGTCTCTCGCACAAGTCAGAAAGCAGCCCTCCTGGAGTCTAGGGACTGTCAAAAACTTTTCAACCTGTGAAATACCTTATGCAGCTGTCCACATCAGTCTTTACAATGGTGGGAGAGCTGGGTTTTTCCCACAGACCCTGCTGGAGGCAAGCCTCTGTATATTTACCAGCTTGCCCGCTTCAGCGATTTCAGGGAATTTTTTTTAAAGGCACAGGAGTCTCAAGGGGGTATTCCAAACATCGGTAACCCCCGGCTAAATGCGCCAATGCCTATGTCCTCCCATTAGCCACTTTTCTGGCAAGATTTGGTGGGGCTGACGTCAACCAGGTGTATAGGTTCTGGTTGCGAATAATTTGGGTGCAGGGTGAAGCCGAAAGATGGCTCTCCCTGTGCTGTGTAATCTTGGGGAATATAACAAATTCTGTATATACTCGAGTATAAGTCTAGAAATTTAGGTCTGATTCACTTCATAAAAGTATAGGGGTCGACTTATACACAAGTCACAGGCAACACTGAGCACACTGAGTAATGTGTGTACTACTAATAGTGACATTCCCATTTTCAGCAATTTACCCTACGGTAAGTAATACTTGAGGAAAGGAAATGCCAAGAAAACACAGGTCTGATAGTCCTGGCCACAACAATTAACAAGGAAAGGGGCAGGGGGGAAATACTGGGCTGCATAAAAGGGAGTGAATAATTGCAGCACTTGGGGGCCTGTAGGAGGTATTGGCTGCACTTAAGGGACAGGAGAGGTTAATGGCTGCAATACAGTATGTAGTGCAGTCATTAACCTCTCCTGAGCCCCAAGTGCAGCCATTAACTTTGCTGGGTATACTTATACTTGAGTCAATAAAAAAAATCCAGCTTAGGTGTAACGATGGGTGTCAGCACGCAGAGAGAATCTGATTATTGGTGATCTGCAGTATCACCAAGAATGCAGATATATACCTGATTATTGATGATCTGCAGAATCACCGATAATACACATATATTGCTAACCTCTGGACACCTATAGGTATGTGAGTGTTTGGTGTAACAGTAGTACTTTGAGTAATGCACCTGCTGAGCAGGTGATAATAGGCAGTAAAGGAATACTGCTCTGAGGACACAGGAACCTTCCAGCAGCCTGAGACTCTCCAAGGGGTGGAGTCAGGCTGGAAATAGGAAGGACCTGAAAGTGAGTGACACCTGAAGGTGGATGTCACTATCTGATCTGGAGACTATCTCTTAAGAGGAGAGATAGCTCTCGAGGTCGGGCACGCCTGGTCGGTAACTCACGGACAGATAAAGTACAAAGACAGAAGACTGATTCGGTATCCAGGGCAAGCAGGGTCTGGCAACGGAGTATCAGATATGCGAGGTACCGAATCAGAAGACAGAGGAGTAGTCAAGAAAGCAATAAGTCATAATAGATATCAAACAATGCCTAGTCTGGGTGTGAGGTCCGTGGTCTCTACACCCTGGAACTAGTCTGAGGTATAACAGATTGATCGTACAAGTTCCCTAGTCTTGGGTGCGAGGTCCGTGGTCTCAGCACCCTGGAACTAGTCTGGAGAATAACACAATGCAGTTCCCTAGTCTTGGGTGCGAGGTCCGTGGTCTCAGCACCCTGGAACTAGCCTAAGCATAAACAAAATAACAGTACAAGTAATCTGGCTCAGTGTGGATTCCCAGGTCCCCCTGGTTCAAACACACTGTAGGATCTGACTAAGGTCTGAGTGATTTCACGTAGTGTTCACAACGGCAGACAACTTGCAACTGGCCAGCAAGAACTATATATGGAGTAGTGCTCTCCAGCACCACCCCTAATTGCTCAACCAATAGTATCCTGCTCTGGAGTAAGCTGATCGGTGTGATCAGCTGACTCTCCCTGTCCAGTATAAGAGTTCTGCCTCTCAGCGCGCGCGCGTGTATTCCTAAGCCTGTGTGCACTAACAGACTCAGACACACCAGACACACGCTGCCGCGTGCAAACCGCCGCGCTGGACGCGGAACCAGCCGCCTTACTGTTATTACATGCGGCGGCTTTTCCGCGTTCTGCTCTGTTACCAGACACACGCTTCCGCGTGCAAACCGCTGCGCTGGACGTGGAATCAGCCGCTTCCTCCGTAGCACACGCGGCGGCTTTTCCGCGTTTTCTCACATTAGGAGGGTTGAATATTGGAGGTCGACTTGTATTCGAGTATATACGGTATATTCCCCTCCTGATTACCTAATTTTCTCCTTCAGCTGCATACCCTTGATCACCACCTCAAAAATAAGCCCTAGCGGAAGTTAAAGAGGAGGATCGGGCGCTTGTCCTGTCCTGTCGATTGTGCACCGTTCATGTCACCTCAGCTGTGTGCATGGATGACAGGGCAGGTGCCTGATCAGTACAGTATACCTTCAAATCCAGGAACAGCACAATACAAAGGAACAGGAAATGCTCTGCTAAGAGACACTTCCTGGTATTTCCTGATAGAAATAGAAAACTTTCCCAAAAATAAGCCCTAGAACATCTTTTGGAGCAAAAATTAATATAAGACACTGCCTTGTTTTCGGGGAACACGGTAATTACAGCTGTAATTACCCAAATCACCCGATGCTGAAACAAGCCGCTTCACCATAAGTGATGTCACAAACAGTTTGCTGACAAACAGTTATTAGTATTTATATAGCCCCAATATCTTCTATAGCACTGTACAGAGTATATCGTCTTGCCACTTAACTGTCCTTTAGAGGGGCTCACAATCTAATCCCCACCATAGTCGTATGCCTATGTATATATTGTGTAGTTTGTGTATGGTAGTCTAGGACCAATTTGGGGGAAAGCCAATTAACTTATCTGTATGTTTTTAGGATGTGGGAGGAAACTGGAGTGCCCGGAGGAAACCCACACAGACATGGGGAGAACATACAAACTCCGTGCAGATGGGACTCAAACCAGGGACCCAGCGCTGCAAGGTGAGGGAGCTAACCACTATGCCACTGTGTACAGTTCACCATGTAGCTACCTCAGGGCTACTTCTGGGTTGGTGAGGTCCGACAGTAGTAGTGCTGGCCCAGCAGTCCGCGCCTTTGTTCGCGTGGCCAGTGGCGCTCTGTGCATGGTCACGACTAAGTAGTCATGACGTCATGTGCAGAGCGAATGCGCAATCATGGGGGCAGCCACCGGGCCAGTGCCTGTGCACTACTGATGGACCTCGCTGACCCGGAAGTTACAACGGGAAGTTCATTACATCACTACTCACCATGCATCTGCTTAACCATTTAATGTAAAATAGACACTTTAAGACGTCCTGTTTTTGCACTCTTCAGTGTAAAACAGACATTTTAAAATTATCGTTTTGAATGGAGAGAGGATTGGAGTACACCCACCAGTGCCACGAGAAAACGCACGCACGTATGTGTAGCCTATTTCCACCCTCAATGGTCTGGTGGACGATACAGCTCTGCGTCCAGGGGTATAACAGCTGCCACTGCTGAGAGGCCCATGTGGACCTTTTTTTGCATCATGTGTTGTACATGCAGCACGGTGCATGCAGTATATACAAAGCATGCTTTACTGCAACTGTTAACGCACATGTTATGTGGTAATGCACTGCATGCACCACGTTATGGCAACAGATAAGTTAATTGGCATCCCTCTAAGTTGGCCCTAAAACTACGCAGGACATATGAGTATGGTAGGAATTCATTTGTGAGCTCCTCCAAAGGACAATTAGGCCTGGTACCCACTTGCAGTGCCTTTCTAAGAGCTAGTGATGTTAAAAGCTCTTGCTAATGTAAGTCTATGGTGGATTTTTATAAAATCACATCCCTCAAGTGGGATCACACCCATAGCATTACATTAGCAAGAGTTTTTCAAATCACAAGTGCTTACAAAAGGCTTAGAAAAGCGCTGCTAGTGGGTTCCAGGCCTTAGTAACAAGACTATACACACTCTGTGAAGTGCTGTGGAAGATGTTAGTGCTACATAAATAACAATACATACTATCATCACCAAATTTGCTAGGTATTTAGGGCATAAAGCATCTTTTTCGAAAAAAATGTCAAGAAAATTAATTTTCTGTAACCTGTAAATGGATATTTACCTCAGTAGGGGGAAGCCTCTGGGTGGTCCAGAAGCTTCCCGGTCTCCTTACGCTGCTCCTGCTCTGTGCTGGGACCCTCTGAACAATATTTGGCACATCCGTGAACAAGCACAGAAGCACTGCACAGGCACAGATTACAGGCCATGCCTACACAGTGGCACTGAGCTGCTTGTTCCGGTTTTCCTCTGTGCATGAGTGGCTCTGTGCTACAACTGCACAGGCATAAACTCACTGGTACCTGCACTCAATGAAAAGAAAAAGGTGGGCACTCACTTCCAATGCAAAATCTTTGTTTATTTCAGTAAGTTTAAAACGTTATAGGCTACAGTACCGTGCATAGGAGAGAGTATGAGTAGGTAAGGGGTCTACAGCTGTTTCACACCATGTAATTGTGGCGCTTCATCAGGACATCTGAGTAAAAGCACATAATCCCCTTTAATACATGCTTACATCATCAATTAAGAGGCAAACAATCAAACAATTACCTGTTAATTATGCACAGTCCTGCAAATGACCATCCACCAGCAGAAAAGTATTGTCCAGACTGTATTGCACAGTATTGGAGTATTGTCCAGACTGTATTGCACAGTATTGGCCAGCAGACAGATCTAAATGAGGCGCACGCCGCACCCATAGATTGTCTGAAGTGCTAGGAAGGCCTACTTCCGCTTACATGGAACGCACGTCGAGATACACGCGCTGGACACGTCACATTGTACACGTTCTAGATGAACTAGATGGAATCTATCCTGAGCCAAGCGCGTCAGATCATACACGTTCATTAATCAATCTACGTCACCTCTTGATTTAGCAGGATGTGACGACGAGCCTGCTGTTACTACCAAAATGTTTATTCCCGGTTGTCTGAGTAACACAGTCCAGCGAATAGGGCTGGATGTAGAAAGATCTAAAGGGTAGTGCCCATGCCACAACGGCCATATATAGACTACTATACACGCATCATCTCACATAGGAGGCAAAAAGAGGTATATCTCCAAGGGATAAATATGCATCATGTAGGAGATGACGGCCACTCAGCAATAAAACACACTGGCTGTTAAACCATGTCAACTCACCACCCAGGATATAGTACTTTCCACCCAACTGGCCGGGACAGTCATCCGCACCTGTGAAAAAGCAGGACATTGTTATAATCATTACAATGAATGTAAAAACGGGGGGTTATATAGAGTTAGAGGGAGAAAATTAATTAAAATTCCCAAAAGAACAATATAATTAAATGTATACAGGAATACAGAAACATTGTTCTTTTCATTTAATCCCAAATGGCCCCGTAGCATCAAAGAAGGAAATCCAAAAACTCTCCCTACGCAGCAATTGTTTTCTGTGCCAATCACCCCCACATCTATCTCTGAGGACTTGTTCCACCCCGAAGACCCGCAGAAGGGTGACATCACCCTGGTGTGCTGATCATATGTATGTGCTCTATTACACAAGGACTTCCCACACCACTGTGGATAGGCCTGCAGTGATCTTGATAGCGATCCTTTAATGGCCTTGTAGTCTCACCAATATATATTCTATTACAAGGGCAGGTGAGAGCATATAAAAGGCCTTTTGTATGGCAATTCATAAATTGCCTAAATCTGCAGGTCTTACCAAACCTGGTGAAGGAATTACCTATAGTTATGAAATTACAACAAGAGCACCGACAGCGGTAATTACCCACCGGGCAATTCCCACCCAACCAGGTTGTCGTCTGGGGGCTCACAAATTCACTGCGTGTTAGTTTATCTTTCAAATTAGGACTACGTATATAGGAGACACAGGAGAACAACCCACTTTTATCACATAATAATTGATCTTGTATGATCCACCAATTATTTTTGATCGAGGTCTTAGTCTGTTCATACATAGGGCACTGGCTTTCTTCTCTGTATATATCCCACTGGTGCCTGCACAGTGCTGCTGTGCTCGTACACGAAGGGGAGCATGGCTGTAAAAATAAGGAGGGTCCCGGCCCGACAGTGGAGAGGTCGTGAAGGATCAGGGTAGCCTCGAGATCTTCTGGAGGCATCCCCTACTGATGTAAGTATAATGCTGGGAATACACAATGCGATTCTGCAGCAGATAGATGGGTTCGATAGAAAATTTCCGACATGTCCGATCTCAAGTCCAATCATTTTGCTGCTCAATTTCTGATAGAAGTGAATGGAAAAAAGATAAGAATGAGCAGAAGATAAGAGAATCGAGTAGAGAATCCAGTGGCAAAAACGATAGAATGGAGAAACGCATGGTGTATTCCCAGCATTACATTTTTTTTTATGTTACAGGTTTACATTACGTTACCTTACCCACCAGAAGCTGTACATAAAATCCTGGCAAAAGCAGTGAATTTGCCACCATGGCTATATGGGCAAATGATATTTAGCATAGATAAATGTAAGGTCATATACATATCTACTATCTAAACAGAAAAAGGGGGGGGGGGGATTGTTAGAGAGGGGTTAAAGTTGTACAGCTTTCATGGAGAGGCATAACTGCGGTAGAGAAATATAAGTGCAATTTCTCTGTCCTTGAAGACAATATAAGTTTTTAATTTTTTATTCAAGTGAAGTATGGTCCGGTGTTAGTCGAGGAGCAGAAATGCAACCATCAAACCAACAAGCGTTGATTCGGGGTAATACCTATAATGACTAACTGTACATGGTTTATTGCAAGCTTTTTCTTTTTCAGGCATTATACAGAAGTGTATCAGAACCGTACAATGTCAGCCATTTCAGCAGCAAAGAAAAAATACCATTGCTCTATTTTTTGCTGGGGGGGGGGGGGGGGGGGATTCCAGTTCCAGCTTTATATCATAAAACTGATTTGTCAAGGCAAGGCTACTAGAAGGGAATTGTGCCTGGGAGGCGTGTCTAGGTTTCATATACTATACCTCAAGGGTGGAGGGAGGTAGCTGAAAGTGAAAGTTTGGTGCAGCGTCCCGAATGTGCATAAAGTGTTACCCACCATACAGGGTCATAACAGTAGCCCCCACAACTCTCATTGTTGGGAGGGGGGGGCTAAGGACACCTGGTTCTGGGATGCAGAGTAGCGCCTCTCACTTTACCTTATTCCAGTGGTGGAACAGGTCATCCTCACCGAAGCAGGTCAGTTTAGCGGTCACTGGCCGTGGTGCATTGCCAGATATGGGCGCCACTATAGCTGTTATGCTATAGTTCCACAGCTGTGTTTGTGTTGTCCAATAGCTGGACCTCAAATTACGCATCTGAAACTAGGTAATCGGGAAGGGAATATATTTAATTTATTCCCTGAGATTATTTTGGGAAGAGAGAGCCGTCCCTTGGCTCTCCCTGCACCCAAATAACTTGTGACTGAACAACACGTACGCCTCCTCATTAATCTGTTCAGTGTATTGGCACATTGCGGCTCCTGTGGCATGTCACATGGTGGGCAGCGCACACAAGGTACCTGTTTTTTTTATTCCCCCCACACTGTGGTGCTAGGGAAGGGGTGGAGCGGCCTGCAGTACTTTGCTGGGGGCCATCATATTTAAGTTACACCCTTGCCACCTCGACATCTTGAATCCTAGGTATTCCAGCCCTCACCAAAGAAATTGGGTCTACATCTGAGAGAAAATGGTGTACATTAGGGTTATTCCATATTGATGTGTTGGAGATATTTGATCTGTTTTCAGAAGCGCTTTGGTAAAATCTCAAATATTAACGGCTGAGGTCATTAATTTAGTTATCTATAGACAATTTTTGAACTTCTTAAAGTGACTCTGTAACAAAAATTACAACGTTTTTTCTACCATCCTACAAGTTCCCAAACCTATTCTAATGTGTTCTGGCTTACTGCAGTTCTTTCTACTATAACCATCTCTGTAATAAATCAATGTATCTTTCCCCTGTCAGACTTGTCGGCCTGTGTCTGGAAGGCTGCCAAGTTCTTCAGTGTTGAACTGTTCCTCTATGCACACTCCAGTGTGTGTTTTATTTACATAAGCCAGCAGCTTCTCTGCTATCTTATCAGTGATAGAAGAGAGCTGGATAAAAATCCTCCTCTGGAGGCTGTGAAAGGAGCTGGTCTGTCACATACTGAGGAATTAACGACATAGGCAGAGCTGTCTGCAGGAAGCCTGTAATGTTCAGTGCATGAGAGAAGCTGGGGACAGAAGGTAAACACACACAAGTGATCTCTTGAGATTCAGAAGTAAGGCTGTATACAGCCTGCTTGTGTATGGATGTATTTTCTATGTGTGGACATGCTGTACATCAACCTACTTCCTGTTTTGGTGGCCATTTTGTTTGTTTATAAACAAACTTTTTAAAACTGTTTTTGACTACTTTTAATGCGGCGGGGAGCGGTGAAATTGTGACAGAGGGTAATAGGAGATGTCCCCTAACACACTGGTATGTTTACTTTTGTGCGATTTTAACAATACAGATTCTCTTTAAGGTCAGGCTGGCCTTGTGTAGCATCTAAAAGGGTAGCCTCTAGGAGTGCTGCTAAATTAGCTTTAGACTTAACCACCGTGACTAGACAGGCCAACCACTAGTAGTGCTTGAAAATTGGTAGAGACAAGTCCCCAGAGTCAGATGGAATCTGTAATGTTTAGAGAAAAATGCAGGAGCATTTGGGAAACCAGAGGGCGCTAGATATGTAGTATATTTGTTAATTTTGCGAAATGATTAAGAAGGAAAAATCATGCTGCATTAATAAAGCAATACAATCATTTTGGGAGCATGTTCATTTTAACTATATTTAACACTACTTACCAAGGACATTGTAGATGTAGCAGTAAGGATTAGACATTTTTAGTGTGATAAAACCCAAGGCTGTGGTGTCGGAGCAATTTTGGGTACTCGGGAGTTGGTGGTTTCTTAAACTGAGGAGTTGGAGTCAGATGATTTTTGTACCGACTCCACAGCCCTGATAAAATAATTGGTCAGTATGACGCCTAAATATGTGCATTCCTTTGTAGTTAGATTGAGAGGGAGGAGTGTTGGAATCCAGTGACAGCAAGGTGGACTTGTCCCAGTTAATTTTTATTCTGTTGGATAAGGATAGCTAGGGGTTCCATGACCAATGCAAAAAGAGAGGGAGCAGGGGGACACCCTGACCGATCCTTCTGCAGAGTGGAAAGCATTGGAAAACACTAGCTCCAGTTTTCATTTGCACTTTGTGGCCCTTATGCAATTACTTTATCTCCAAAGTTTCTCCTCTCCCCCTTGTTAATAGCATCATCTCAAGTATCCCCTGACAAATATGTATTTGTTAGGGGTACTCAATATTTGTGTATAAATGCTTTTCAAACATTCCTTCATGCTTTTAATTAACTAAAAAAATACATTTTTAAGCTTATTTATACATGAATAATTATAAAAAAGTAAGTAATACATTTTCAATCTTATTTATGCATGAATAATTATTTTTTTAAGATCCCAAACTCACAGATTGACAAGTTCAAGTATCACTTGAAACCAACCCAAGTACCCCCAGGCATATACATTCCACCAGTTGAGAACCTAGGATATAGAAAGTCTCGCCAAACCCAAAATGTTTCAGTGTATCCTAAAGTCTACCGTGTTAAATGCTTTTTTGGCATCTAATGATGCTATAGGTCAGGTCAGGAGCCTGTCTGTCCATGGGAGATGGACATGTTGGTCATCAATTGACTCAGGTTTATGTCAGGTATATGTCTTTGGGATAAACCCCAGTTAGTTAGGGTGGAAAATTTCACCAGTTTTTGCTAATATTCTGTAATAGTAACATAGTTAGTTTGGTTGAAAAAAAAAAAAAACACCTGTCCGTCAGGTTTAACCAGAATCTTGATTCAGAAAGGGATGTCGGTCTGTATGAGAAACAGAGAGTAGGGTCCTTGCCATTTATAGGTATTACGATAATTCAGGCCTCTGAGATGAAGGCTGGAATTTGACCTGAGTTAATAGTGTGATGAAATGTATTTAGAAAGTGAGTCGATGGCTTTCCTATACTGTCTATAGAACTCCACTGGGATGCTGTCCATACTCAGACATTTTGTGCTTGTAAAGTCCAAAATGACTGCCTCCAGCTTCCCTCCCACAATGTCAGACTACATCATGTTGCATCTTCCTCCGCCAGTTGTGGAATTTCGAGAATAGTAGGCAAGTTCGTCCCACGAGTATAGCGGGTGAGGGTCATATGTAAAGAATTCTCTATTTATATCCAAAGGGTTATTTAGCAATGTGCCAGGAGAAGAGCGTATAGCTCCTATAAATAATACCTCTCCTTGCCGGTGAAATATGCCAATAGTGTGCTTGTTTTGTCTCCCTTTTTGTATGTACTGTAAGAATTCTGTTGGCTTGCTTGCTTTTATCTAAAGCTCTCATTTGCCCAATTGATAGAAGAGTCCTCAGCCAGCCTCAGCTGTCACTTGATTTCCCAATTTTGTAAGCAAAGTAGTTCTCCATCTTCTGTCCCCTGCTTTTGGTAAAACTATCTGATACTGAAAATGAGCAGTGACAATTGGTGAGTAGTGACGCTAAAGTGCCTCTGACTACTGCCTTAATCACTTCCCGACTGCCCATAGGTGGTGGGAAGTGGCAGTGTATGAGTGTGCTTCACCTGCAGGTGCACTCCAATCCTCTTCCATGCAAAACAGATCGTTTTAAAAGTATTGATGTTAGTGAATCACAATTTTAACAGGGTAATTGTCAAAAGATCTGACAAGCTGAATGAACCAGATTTTAGATCACATTGACATGACTGCTGTAGACACTTTAGACCAGGGGTCCTCAAACTTTTTCGGTCAACATACTTCAGACTCCTGGGGGGCCAGAGTATACATAAAATGATGTAGAAAACAATACATTGAACCTAGGCAGGGTAAACTATTACCTGTTAACACGTGCAGCCCTTATGTCTCCCATTTAACCAAAGCAGATAGTCTCCCCTCCACCTGTTAACCACTTTTCTCAGCAGCCTGAAAAACAGTCCCCCACAGACAAAGCAATCAATGTTCAAAATACATATTTTAAAAGCACCCCCTCCCCCCTAAACTACCCCCTTTCCCTAATAATCGCATCAACTACAAATTATCCACCCTTACACACGCACGCACACACACACACGAACTCCAGCAGCAGTCATTCATTCACTGGGCACCTGAAAAACTGTTCTGTGAGTGGGGGGCCAGTAAAAAAGCCTCAGGAGGCCGCATTCGGCCCGCGGGCCTTAGTTTGAGGACTACTGCTTATCATCGCTTCATTAGCTACGATTAATTATCTCATTAATTTATTTTTAGTTCTGGTTTCCTTTAGGCAAGCATTGGTTAAAATGGGTACATATACAGCGTTCTTCCAAAACTATTATCCTAAAGAGACCCTGAAAGCAATACAATTCCAGAACTTACCAGTGATAAGCGCTCCTTAGTCCTAAAAGCAGGCAATGGGTCTATTGCCTAATTTAATTGTAGTTTGCAGACATCTGTCTAATTTATTTTCCAATCCTGATTGAAATGTCGCCTCCCAGCCACCAGTCCCTACTGGTCTACTCCCACACCTCGTCACTACTCACTACTTCCTTTTGGTCCCTGCTGAGCCATTGCTCACAGCAACTCTGCTGAGCACCATCCATTGTTATCTCTCCCAGCACTGCCGGGGAGCATTCTCATTGGTCCATGAAACTGACCAATCAGACTGTTGACCAACTGGAAACCATAGTGGGCGGTTTAAAGGGATCCCGAACAGCGGTAAAAAAGGACACCTGGACTTATCTGGGGCTTCCTCCGGGCGCCCGTAGACCGTGAGGTCCCTCTGTATCCTCTGGGTCCCCTCTGTTGTCCCGCTGATGATTCAGTTAACCTGGCGACTTTGTCCAAAGTCACATGCACAGTGCAAGATCCTTACGGCGATGGGTGAGTCATCACACCGGGTGCATTGATGGGCTGCGTATGCAGCCGAAGTCTCCGGGTTAACGGAGCTGCCAACGGAATCACAGAGGGGATCCAGAGGACGCTGAGGAACCTCACAGGCTACGGTAAGTACAGACTTTTTTTTTACTACTGTGCGGGGTCCCTTTTTAAAGAAGGTTTTTTTCCTAGTAGCAATGAGGTGAAGTAGTTATCCAGTGAGGAAGTATGTGAAAGCTGGAATGCAATGTGGACGGCATCTCACAGAGCCATCAACAAGGGTGAGTTAACACCTTGTCCCGCAGTGCACATGTATGAAGATTCAGATTTTGCTTGGCCGAATTCAGAACAAGGTTTCGAATATGCCAAATGTGTCATTAATCCCTATCAACTGGCATTCCTCCTCGTTCAAACAGGTGCTAATATAAAACCTTTGCTGGACCCATCAGCCCGCTCTAGGTGCTGCCTTTTTTTTCTAATTTCCTACTCATCCAGCTACTGGAACTTCAAATGCATGCAGATTAGCTTCACCTCCTCTCTGTTAAAGAGACACTTAAGCCAGAAAAAAAAAATGAGATTTACTCACCTGGGGCTTCTACCAGCCCCCTGCAGCCATCCTGTGCCCTCGCAGCCACTCACTAATCCTCTGGTCTCCTGCTGCCAGCTAGTTTCGTTTTTGCCGACAGGCCCGTCAGGACTGGCCACTCGTAGCTTTTTCCGCATTCCCGACTGTAATTAGCGCTATTGTTAGCCGCAACACGTACAAAAATACGCGGTACCGCATTACGCACGAATAGATATGCGACAACGCGTATTTTTGTACACGTTGCGGCCCGCAATAGCGCTAATTACAGTCGGGAATGCGGAAAAAGCTACGCGTGGCCAGTCCTGACGGGCCTGTCGGCATAAACGAAACTAGCTGGCAGCGGGGGACCAGAGGATTAGTGAGTGGCTGCGAGGGCACAGGACTGCTGCAGGGGGCTAGTAGAAGCCCCAGATGAGTAAAACTCATTTTTTTGTCCTGGCTTAAGGTTCACTTTAATGTTCTATTTCATCATGTAGTCAGGTTTTTGTGCTGCACTCACTAAAGTGACTAATGAATTACTGAAAATCCAAAGGCCCCTACTATGTACACCTGCTTGAACATTCTTCAGCATTCAACTCTTGATCTCCCTCCACAACTTCAAATTCTATTGTCTTCAGTTATCCAGGATCTTACACCCTCTTGGTTCTACTACCCATACAGTTTTTAAAAAGACATTCAGGGTTTTCCATTCCTATACTCCGCCTTCACTTGCCCACTCCCAGCTGAGTAGCCCAAGGCTTAGTCTTTGGTCCCCGTCTCTTTCCTATTTCTGTGCAAAATTGCAGAAGGTTTGTGTAAATGAAAAAAAAAACCACATCCAGAGTAGTACAGACAGAGTACTATCCAAACCCTGTACTTTTTTTTTAAAGGCCATCTCTTTTAAACGGTTTTATTTTAATGTTTCATATTTTTGTTTTAAAATACCTTTTACAGAAACCCCTATCTGCCCAACTCATATATTTTACAGTATTCTGGACCACAGTCTATGTACCAGCAAACTGAGAGGAGATTCCCAAGCAATATCAATGTTATCTAAACTGACATCCCCCCACATATTCCCCACTATGTTTATTTTTTGTTTTTTTTACCAGGAACCTTTCCCTAGTTCAGCAGCGATCATTTGGAAGACAAATATGAATTTTATTATTCAGCTTTTAGTCAACCAGAATTAGGTCATCCAGAATTGCAAAAAACAAATAAATAAATAAACAGGTCTACCAAGGTCATTTTTTTTAACGAAATTGTATTTAAAAATTGGTTAGCTGTGTTTCTGAGACTCTTTAACTAACTCTGCCTCTTTGAAGAACCTACCCGATTGTAAGATCTGTTTGCACAAACTTAAAGAGACACTGAAGCAAAAAAAAAAAATATGATATAGTGAATTGGTTGTGTACTATGAACAGGGCCGGATTTCTGGGCAGGCCTCCAAAGCCCGGGACTAGGGCGGGGATATGCAAAGGGCGCTGTGGATTGAGAGCTATTAACACTATTCCACATGTCGCCCCGGTCCTTCCAAAGTCACCTCACCTGGCTGCTGTGCTGCACACACTGAAACCTGCTGTGTGCGTGTGCAGGCAAGTGCACCGGGCAGCTGGGAAGTCAACCGGCACTAGAATAGAGAGGGAACAGAGCAGCATGTACGGAAACAGCAGGCATCGGCTGCACGGTAATTGTAGCTGCAGTGTGTATCCAGCTCCGCCCTCTTTACAAACTTCTCCCGCTCAGCTGTCTTTGCAGGGCACTGGAGCCATAAAGAAAAGGAATTCCTGCTGCCTGTGTGTCTGCTGACGATCTCTGTCTTCCTCTTCTCTGCAAGGCATAAAGACACAGACACTATTCTGTCACATCCAGACTCCCCTGTGCCTAGCTCACCCATATCTCTCTCCCCTCTACTGGCTATCTATGCCAGATCAAGTTGCTCAGAAGTCCGGACATTTTACAGCAGGTTAGATGAGGTCAAAGGTCTTGCATCTGTGCTGCTGGGACTCACAGTGTGGATCAAGCATGTGGAGGAAGAAGAAAGCACAGCCTTTGGTAAGGTGATTAAAAGATGTGTTTCCCCTGCCTGTGCTGTAAATGAAAATGAGCATTGCCATATACACAGGACACAGCCAGCCTTTACAGTAAACCTAGAACAAAATGACCACAAGGTTTTATGCTTACCTGGGGCTTCCTCCAGCCCCCTGTAGTCGGCTAGTTCCCTCCATGCCAGTCATCTCGGTTCTCCTGCAGTCGGATCCACAATCCACCTGGGTTGGGGGCCAAGGCGCAGTCTGGGTCCCAGCCGTGCTCACCCCTATCAGGATCACATAACTGGAAGTGTTCTGCGCAAATGTAGCTATCATCTATATGAACTGACTATGCACAGTTCTCTCCTGGCAACAGGAGCACAATCAGAGGTTTTGCACGGCCAGGACCGTGAATGCGCAATGGCCTGTGCCATAGACAAGTTGCCAAATTTAGGGGCCTGACAGCAGCAACACTTAGGGAGGTGGGGAGACAGTGAGAGAGTTAACAGACTACAGGGGCTTGGAAGAAGCCCCAGTAAGTATAATTCCTTGAGGTTATTTTGTCTCAGGTACACTGTAAAGTGAACCTGAGATGGTTCATTAGCTCCTATTTATACTTACATGGGGCTTTCTCAAGCCCCATGAGCACAGTGGCCGTCCTCTTCAGCCCCTTTGTTCTACTGCTATGCCCCTCTGTTCTGCCAGAAAGTCGAGGACTTCTGCGCATTATTAATATATAAATACTAATACTTACCTTTAGTTATTTTTTATATATAGATAATGCCTTAGTGGGATGCTTCTGGATAGTCCTGGACTTTCCAACATGCAACAATTGTTACCCATTGGGGATCATGAAACGATCTCTCAGGCAACAATTTGGGAACTGATGCTGCACAGAGGCATCACTAGCCTCAAGGGGGGCGCTCGGTAACAGTGGGCCTTGGGCGGTGAAAGGTACAAATCCGGCCCTGACTATGAATAATTACTAGAAGATTAGCAGCAAAGAAAATATTCTCATACTTGTATTTTCAGGTATATAGTGTTTTTTCTAACATTGCATCATTCTATAATATGTGCAGATTACACAACACTCAGCATTCAAAATGAGTCTTTCAGAGCAGTCTGGGAAGTAATGACCTCTCCTCTAGCAGAGGAAAAGTAAATAGTCCAGGAACAGTTGAGATAATAAAAGTCAGATAACAGCCCTCTCCACGACTAATGCTGGGAATACACGGTTCGTTTTTGCCTTCGTTTAAACCTTCGATTCGTTCGGTAAACGAATCGAGTGTTGAAAACGTATGTGAAAATAGTCATAATCTCATTATAGTTTCGATTAATAGACCCCAAAAACGAACGACTAGTGATCGAACATGTTTGATATTATCTCTCTTTATCCATCTAATCGAGCCATTGGTAGGCTTGATGGCTGTTCAGATCGATTATATATTCGTTTATGCTAGTCCGTCCCTGTAAAAAGGGATTTTCGTTTCGTTTCTTTGCAGCCTTCGATCATTGGAAAAACGAAACCATCAGAATCGGAAAAAAAACGAAACCGTGGGTGGTGATATTAACCGTATGACTGATTATTTCGGGATCGAAAAGGACAAAAGGCACAATCGAAACGAAGGTTTAAACGAAGGCAAAAACGAACCGTGTATTCCCAGCATAACTTAGTCGGAGAGCTTAATGGCTTGTTTGCATAGAGATAACTGGAGTTTCTCAACTCTTCCTGTACTGGAAACAATTACACTGATGTATCTGATCGTAATGTTTTATTTCTTAGCTGTGCTACACATACAAATCATAATATCATCATTTTTTTTTTCGCTTCAGTGTCTCTTTAACTTTAGTAATCAGCAATCCTCACTTTGATGAAATATGAACACCAACAGCAGGAACATCCAAGTTTCCTCTAGGGAGCGTGCATTTAAAAGGTGCGCCTGTTAAAATAGGTGCTAGGAAATACCGCATAGAATATTGGCAATTTTTACAGGTCATTTACTATCCCCAGTTCCTAATGTTGAAGGCCCGAATCAAGGCCAACTTTGTATATTCTCCAATTATTTACATCCTGGAGAACTTTACTAATTCATGCTCAATGTCTCATCCTTTGAATGCAGCAAAGGAATAACAGAGAAAGGAGATGTCCACGTGTGCATCAAAAAAGGGCACCTGGAAAAAGGTGCGGGATATAGCCTGGTGGTGCTGGTGGTGCCTAACCCTAAGACCCCCCTGGTGGTGCCTAACCCTAAGACCCAACTGGTGGTGCCTAACCCTAAGACCCCCTGGAGGTGCCTAACCCTAACCACCCCCCTGGGGGTACCTAACCCTAACCACCCCCCTGGTGGTGCCTAACCCTAACCATCCCCCTGATGGTGCCTAACTCTAACCATCCCCCTAGTGGTGCCTAACCCTAACCATTTCCACTGCACAAACACCCTTACACAAATATAAACAATAATACAGTATATTTAATCCTTAAAATACTTCACTATAAATAACATGAATAAAATAATTTATATATTTGTGATAGAATAAATAGCCTTAAAATCATGTACACATTAATAATATTATAAATAGAAAAGGGTATATATATATATATATATATATATATATATATATATATATATATATATATATATATATATATATATCCTATACCTAATAAAAGCTAACTGTCGCTGCGTCCAGCAGTTTTGTCCCTGTGTCCCAGGATTTTTGTTACTGCGCATGTGCACAGTAACTGACAGCTGGGACCAGGGAGCTGGAAGGGCGAGCGAGGTGGGCGGGTGCAGGCGCGCGCCTGCGTCTGGCATGCACACTGGCGGCGGCCGTAGACCTAGAGCCCGTTTTTAAACGGGCTGGCTCTACTAGTATATATATAATAGAATAGATAGCCTTACAATCACGAACGCATACAAAATCGTAAAATAACGGTAATATTAAAAGCGTTTTATTAGTAATTTATTAAAACTATAACCAACGCATTATAAGTGTAAAAAACAAAGTTAATACCAAAAGCGATGTATTAGAATAAGGTTGAAAATGATATTTAAGCTTTATACATATGAAAACGAATTTTAAATGATAAAATAAGTGTAAACGAAAATTTACTTGCTATAGCCCTGAAAGCGAAATTTAAAAACGGAAAAATAAGTAAAAGCTCCTATAAGCGAAATTTAAAAACGAAAAAATAAGTTAAAAACAAAGTTAAAACAAACTTGCAAACGATACTTCAAATAAACCAAATTCTGTAACCGAAACCTTTTGTTAACACGATCCCTGCAACCGCTATTTCTTGGGCGCCCAGTAGCCGATATTTTGCATTGCTGTCTATGGCGGTGCCCTTTTTGTCCACTAGCCATATGCGCCTTTTTTACTGCTTCCCGCTCCCCACATTCAACTACCCTGACTGCTGAATGACTCACTAATCACAGCAGAATTTTTTAAAGAACAGCAGTGAGTTATCAGAATAAGCAGCGAATGTGAAAATCGATTCTTCTCTACGTTAGCATGACGTACTTGTGCTGTAGTTATACGTTTGCTAATGCCTGGTACACACCATGCAATTTCCCATCAGATAGATGGGTTGATAAATAATTTCTGACAGATCCGATCGGATTTACCATCATTTTTTTTCATCAATTTCCTGATCACTTCTATGCAAATCGAGGGGAAATCAGATCGGACCTGTTGGAAATTATCTATTCGACCCCTCTATCTGACAGGAAATTGCATGGTGCATACCAGGCTTAAAGGACACCTGAGGCGAAAATAAACGAATGAAATAAACTATTGTAACTATCTTCCTTCTCCAAAAAATGACTTTTTTAAGATATTCCACGGTTTTATTTTATGTTGAACTCTACGTTTTATCTAAGTATGCCGGAGCTAAAATCTATGAACTTTTGACCCTTTTTATCTCTTTTCTGCACTCAGAAGCCATTTTTTGCTAGGAAACTGTGTTATAGTTGGAATTTCTTATCAGTGATGGTCACACTGGAGTCACTTCATGTCAGAGTCAGGACTGAGTCAGCTACTTACATACCTGATATTTAACTCTTTCAGGCAAAGAAAGAAAAAAGGAACACAACATAGTTATTTGTGTGCTCATGCCCATGTCTATCTTATCATGTCACCTTGGGTATCCTTTAAGGGTCAAGTTTAAAGTGAGTAATATGGGGATGCCATTACTTAAAGTATAGCTCCAGCCAAAACATTTTATATTTTCTTTGGAGAGAATGGGAATTGTTAAAACTCCACATAAGATTCTATTGCTATCTTGTCTTGCATTTGTGGACTTCTAGCCAAAGTGAGAGGTGTATGGTGGCTGCCTTATTTATCTTCTTTTAAACAATACCAGTTGCCTGGCAGCCCTGCTGTTCTCTTTGGCTGCAGCAGTGTCTGAATTGCACTTGAAAAATAAGGTGGCTTATCTAGTAAGACTTAAGTCAAAGCACCTGATCTGCATGCTTGACCTGGGTCTATGATTAAAAGTATTAGAGGCAGATGATCAGCAGGACAGCCAGACAATTTACATTGTTTAAATATGGCAGTATTCATATTCTTCTCACTTAAGGTGTGCTTTAAATGAAAGAGCAACGGAGACCAAAAAGTCAGATGAACTCTCACTTTTGTTTATCCCAGTTGAGATGATTTTCTTGACTTCGTGTTTCAGTGACAAAGTCATGGCAACAGAAAATAAGAAAAAAATCACACTACTGGGCACAAAGCCAGCAATAAAAGCTTTAAGGGAACATTAAAGCGGAATATAACCCTGCATTTCAACTTTGCTCTAAAACATTATTTTCCGTGGAGAGATATGCAGAAGTTCAGATAGATACATTCAACTAATTAGAATGTAACAATTGATAAATGTTACAGACTCTTTGGCTGTCTTCCAGCTCCTTCTCAGTCAGAGAGAGTGAGTCACATGCCACACTTAGATACATTTATGTAAACAAAATGTATCTATGTAAGCTTCGGATGCGTCTGCAGATCTCTCCAGGAACTTTAAAGCTCTGTGTAACCCTTCCAATGCTGGTCTAGTAAAAAAAAAAAATGCTGGTTGCATATAATATACTGTAAATAATGTTTTAGAGCAAAGTTGAAATGCAGGGTTATATTCCGCTTTAAGTGAGGGGAATACAATCTTCATTCCCTTACAAACAATGCCAGTTACCTGGCTGTCATGCTAAGTTGTAGGCTTTAGTTGCATTTGAGTTACACACCTGCAACAAGCAGGCAGCCAGTCAGTCCTAAGTCAGACCGGAGTCAAAGCTTTTGATCTGTATGCTCATTCTAGGCCAGTGACTTAAAGGCAGAGCCATCAGCACACAACTCCAGCAACTGTCATTGTTTATTAGAGAATTAAGATGGCAGCCTCCATATTCCTCTCACTTCATATTCCATTAACATAGACCTAATCCTTATCCACTCTGTGCAAAACTAAAAATGATAGGCTCTTTCTTAATGCTGCACGATAATGGGTAGGCTCTGCCTTTTTTTTCTTACTTTAGGTAGTCTTTAAATTCCTTTTATAAATCCTAATTGCTTGGCTACTGTGCTGACTGACCTTAACGTACCCTTGACCCCGACCTTTGCCCTGACACTTTTAATATTGTTTTGTTACTGGCAGGGCTGTGGAGTCGGTACAAAAATCTTCCGACTCCGACTCCTCAGTTTATGAAACCACGACTCCAACTCCGACTGCGGGTACCCAAAATGGCCCTGACTACTCGACTCCGACTCCTTACTCTAATACTTAACAGGGCTGTGGATTTTGTGCAAAAATCATCCGACTCTGACTCCTGATTCCGACTCCTCAGTTTATGAAATAAACGACTCCGACTCCGGGTGCCCAAAATTGCCCGACTCCTCGACTCCGACTCCAACTCCGATTCCACAGCCCTGGTTACTGGTACTGCGCGACTAGCACACACCACCATCCAGCGCTTCCTGTGGCCCCGTTTTGCCCTCAAATATGGGCAGGGAGGAAGTGGCCGTTTTCCTCCCCTCTGCCCATCCTTAGTTCCGCCCCCTCCACTCGCCACTGTAGTTCCCCATCTGATTTACTGCACACAGTGCACAGGGGAGCTGCGCTGTGTGCAGGCTTGTGGTGACTGAAGTCAGAAGGATATCTGACCTCAAATACCACAAGATCGTACACAGCGCAGCTCGCCTGCATGCTATGTTCAGAGAATAATATGGGGAACTATAGTGGCGAGTGGAGGGGGCTGTGGACGGGCAAAGGGGAAGAAGTACTGCCATTCTCTCCCCGCCCATATTCGACGTTCTGCTCCGTCGAATATTACGACTGAGCAGAACGGGGGCTATAGGGGGCACTGGAGTGGGGATGCTTTGTGCTAGTCACAGCACCAGTAACAAAGCATTATATTAAAAGTATGGGGCGGGGGGAAAACAGGTCAGGAGTACTTTAAAGTGAAATCCCTTCATTCCTCCTTTGTCTTTAATGGAGGATTAAGCATGGAAGTCAGATGATATTGTGGAGCCATGACTGACCATGACAGATTGACTTGCTGTCAATCAAAGTAGTAGAGTTACATCAAGAGGATGGCCACTTTTCCTCGCCAAGCCATTTTTTTGTATGTAGGGCTGAACAGCAGTTCACAAAGGGCCATATTCTATTAACTTTTCTCCTGAGTTTTCTCTAAGGGCCTATTTCCACTAGTTTTGCATCAGTTCTGCATCAGTTTTTCTGGATGTGGCTATTAAGCACCGTTTTCCACTACACGCGGATTCTGTATGCAGAAAAACTGACTCCAATGAATGCCTATGGGCCTGTTTCCACTAAACGCGATTTGCTTTCATTGGAGTCAGTGTTTCTGCATCCAGAATCCGGATGTGGTGGAAACAGGCCCTGAGTAGATATTTTTCACAACCTCATCCATAAAATACTTTTACAGCTCCCACCAAGCAAGAAATGACTCAGTATGAGTTTGATATTTCTATGTACCTACCAGTCAGTACTTTTTTAATTGCAAAATTATTTTTTACATGATATCCTTGAAGATAACGCAGGAGTAAAGTTAATAGGATATGGCCCAAAGTCTCTCAACACACCTGATCAGAACAGATATTCAACCTCCATATACTGGTAACAATATCTTTAATATTTTTTTTTTACTTTATAAAACTTAAAGCGGTATATAACCTTGCATTTCAACTTTGCTCTAAAACATTATTTACAGTATATTATATGCAACCAGCATTTTTTTTTTACTAGACCAGCATTGGAAGGGTTACACAGAGCTTTAATGTTCCTAAAGAGAACTGCAGACGCATCCGAAGCTTACATAGATACATTTTGTTTACATAAATGTATCTAAGTGTTGAATGTGACTCACTCTCTCTGGCTGAGAAGGAGCTGGAGGACAGCCAAAGAGTGTGTAACATTTATCACTTGTTACATTCTATTTAGTTAAATCTATCTATCTGAACTTCTGCATATGTCTCCACGGAACTTTAAACCTCTGTGTTTAACCCTTCCAATGCTGGTCTAGTAAAAAAAAAAAATGCTGGTTGCATATAATATGCTGAAAATAATGTTTTAGAGCAAAGTTGAAATGCAGGGTTATATTCCGCTTTAAGGTTGCCATACGCCATAGACTTTGGTTCTTGAGATCTTTTAAACCCACTCAATTTTCTTGATAGATTGTACTGTATGAAAAATCTAGTTACCCCACAATACACTATTTAATTTTTTACAAAAATTGTATCAGAATTTTCAACCACGATCAAATAATTGAAACCTCAGGAAATTGGATGGATTTTTTCCGACTGACAAAAAAATTACACTTGAAGTTTCTATACAAATTACAAATTGATAAATGATCATTTGACTACATTTTACATATAATTTCAATTGTTGCTGTGGCATTCCAATGTTTTCCCCTTTATTCAAAAGAGTAATTTTGTGTCTTATTTTTGCAATGCTTTCAAAATGTGGTACGAGTTTAAATCTCTTCCAAGTGATCTTTTAAAAGTGATAGTAAAAAATATTGATACGTCTCTCTAACTTAAGGGCTGATTTACACTTTGAGGGTTTTCAGGGTTTTTTTTTAATAGCGATTCCAAAATTGCTGTAAAAGCGCTTGTGCAATGAAATCCTATGTGAGTGAGTGTTCTCACGTGAGTGATAAGGTTTTTTTCCCATCGCAAATGTGGCTTCTGCCAATTGTTTCAGATCCTAAAGGTTTGTGTTAGCTAAAAAGCTCCCCTGAGAATATTGTTATCACAAGAGGGACACAGAAAAGTCAAGCAGTGAGTTGGTACCTTTAACATTTACTGCTTTTCACTATAGAAATTGACAATGAAAGCAGCATGAGTGAGCAAGCAAAAGGTGTGTGTGAAGGGGTTCTCACCCTGAGTTTTCTTGTTTTCAGAAGTGTTCCTGAATTCAGCTACATTTATAGACGAACTTTAACCAAGAATTGAATTTCATCCTAATCAGTAGCCAAAATCCCCTTTCCCTCGAGAAATCTTTACCTTTTCTCAAATAGATCATAAGGGTGTGGCTGATATTGTGGTGAAACCCCTCCCACAGTGTGATGTTATGACCATGGTCTTGACAGTTTGCTGTCTGTGAACCTTGTTGAATTGTGGGAAATAACGGCTTTTTCCAACTGCCAAGCCAGCAACATCTACATCTGTGCATAGAACTCTCAGTATCGAACATTCCACACTGATCACATGGCAGAATTAAAGATGTCACCACCAGTTTTAAATTTCAGAATGTAAATCAGGGTGAGGAAAGATTTTACAATGGGCAACCACTGACTACATAATTTATAAATGAATATTGTAAAAAAATGAGCAATTTTATTAATTATGTTATTTTCAATACAGAAACTCCGACCAAGAATTTAACTTTATCCCATTCAGTAGCTGATACCCCCTTTTACATGACAAATCTATTGCATTTCAAAAACAGACCTTTAGGGGGCGCTGTATGACTGATATTGTGGTGAAACCCCTCCCACAAGAAGCTCTGAGTACCGCGGTACTCTGGGCAAACTGCTACAATGTAACAATGTTCACAGACAGGAAATGGCTGTTTACAGCTGTCTGTAACAGCCAGAACAGCTAGAAACAGCTACATAACCTGCCCACAGTAACAATGTCACCATGTAATACATGTCAGAATGTGAATCTGGGAGAGGAAAGATTTTACAATGAGCAAACACTGACTAAATCATTTATACATAATTATTGTAAAAATGAAGCACTTTTTTTATTACATTATTTTCACTGGAGTTCCTCTTTAATAATCAAGGTACCCTTAAAGGATCACTATTGCGAAAAATGGTAAAACGCAACCACTTAAGTACCAGCGGTTTCTGCTCCCTTAAGAAACAGAGACCGCAGGTACAAGAAACGGCGGAACACCAACGAATACCGACGAATCGCAGAACATACGTGCCGCAATCGCCGTCACCGCCGCACGTCGGGATCCTGGGCCACCCACTCTGCTCATTGGCTCCTGACCCTGTCTTTCAACGTAAACCTATGGGAGTTGCTTACATTGAAAGACAGGGCCAGGAGCCAATGAAATCAGGTTCTGACCCGCTCACGGGGCTCTGCCATCATAGAGACAGGCAGAGCAAGTGAGCTGCAGCGAGAGACATCGGGATTCAGCGGCAAGAAACGGCGGATGCGTGCAGCGGCGGCTGATTGAAATCTACAATCTGCTTGGTCCTTAACCTCCCTGGCGGTATAATTCCCGCGGCTGCACGGCCGCGGGAGGGTTTTTTTCATCTTTTTTTTTTTTTTAGCATGTAGCTAGCCTAGTGCTAGCTACATGCTTCCCCCCTCCCTGCGGCATCCCCCCGTATCTTCTGATCGCCGCCGGTGCCGCTTGCCCATAAGGAAATCCCATTCTGAACAGGATTTCCTTGAGGGCTTTCCCCATCGCCATGGCGATGAACGGAGTGACGTCATCAACTTCGTGACGTCACAGGGAGTCCCGATCCACCCCATAGCGCAGCCTGGCGGCGATTGGCCAGGCTGCGCAAGGGGTATGCGGGGGGGGGGGGGGGCCTGTATCACGGTGGGTAGCGGCGCATCGACGGTGGGCGGCGGCGATCAGACCAAACACGCAGCTAGCAAAGTGCTGGCTGCGTATTTGAAAAAAAAAATTATGTAAATCGGCCGAGCAGTGCCTGAGCGGCACCCCGTGTCACACACGGGGTTACCGCCAAGGAGGTTAAAGAGAAGTGTGTGGAAATCCGCTCACAAACCTCCGTCCACCGACAGTGCAGGAAACTGGGTTGCTTGGACCCCAAGTACAGATTTGTAGGAAGTGAGTTCCGCACGATGTAGGTAGAGTCGAAATACCTTTATTGAATCAAACACATGACAGGCTAAAATCCATCACCACACGCTGACATGTTTCGGGCGTTACACGCCCTTAATCATAGCATGATTAAGGGCGTGTAACGCCCGAAACATGTCAGCGTGTGGTGATGGATTTTAGCCTGTCATGTGTTTGATTCAATAAAGGTATTTCGACTCTACCTACATCGTGCGGAACTCACTTCCTACAAATCTGTACTTGAGGTTAAAGAGACTCTGAAGCGAGTCTAAATTCTCTTTTTTAACTTGTATTCCTGTCATGTACCAAAACCCTTGCTAAACCACCGCTATCCCGCGGCGAGAGGTTTGCACCCCCAAATCCCCCCTGCAAAATCCCAAAAAACTTTCTTGGTTGTGGATTTTGCTGCTCATAGAGCCAGAGCTATGAGCTGCAGCTCTGCCTCCATGCGTGTCAATTGCAGTGCAGATCTCCACTTCTCCCCCGCCCCTCTCTGTGAAGGCAGATTGAGAGGGGCGGGGAGAGGTGGCGATCAGCAGGGATTGATGCTCTGAGAGGCAGAGCTACAGCCATTAGCTCTGCCTCATTCAGGAAGCGCTCCCCGGACAAAGGAGTGGGGATTTGGGGGGTATAAACCCCTCGTTTTTCCGCGGGATAGCGGCGGTTTAGCAGGGGTTATGGTCCTTGACAGGAATACAAGTTAAAAAAGAGAATTTATACTCGCTTCAGTCTCTCTTTAAGTAGTTAAGATGCATGAAAACACATAAATAGGAAGTACGTTTATTCCAGAGTAAAATGAGCCATAAATTACATTTCTCCTACGTTGCTGTCACTTATAGTAGGGAGTAGGAATCTGAGAGAACCGACAGGCCACCGTGCTATAGCCCCCCAAGTTTAGTGACAAGATTTGTCGCTAACTCGGAGGTAAACAGAGGAGAGGAATTCCCTGTATAAAACACCCGCCAGGGGCATTCCTACAGGGTTTCCTGAGCTGCCATTGGGCAGCTCTCTGCCCTGGCCACGCCTCCTGCCGCTCCCCCGCCCCCCTGCATTGTGTGAGAGACAACACAGTCTCTTAGTGCAGCGTCGTGACCCAGGGGTCATGCAAGTGAAAGTGGGCTATGGCAGTCCATGGGAGCTGTGTTTTTTGCAGCTACCTGATCCGCTCAGCCATGCAGATCACGTAGCCTACTTTTTAAAAAAAATTTGAGCCCACCTCAGGCTCTCTTTAAGTTTGCACAAGAGCTCCTGGATGTTCCGCAGCAGTACTGGAAAAATATTATATGGACAAATGAAACCAAAGTTGTGTTGTTTGGAAGAAATACACAACACTATGTGTGGAGAAAAAGAGGCACAGCACAGGGCCTGGACAGATTGCTATCATCAATGAAAAATTAATTCCAAAGTTTATCAAGATATTTTGCACAGGAGAACTTAAAGAGAATCTGTATTGTTAAAATCGCTCAAAAGTAAACATACCAGTGCGTTAAGGGACATCTCCTATTACCCTCTGACACAATTTCGCCGCTCCTCGCCGCATTAAAAGTGGTTAAAAACAGTTTTAAAAAGTTTGTTTGTAAACAAACAAAATGGCCACCAAAACAGGAAGTAGGTTGATGTACAGTATGTCCACACATAGAAAATACATCCATACACAATCAGGCTGTATACAGCCTTCCTTTTGAATCTCAAGAGATCATTTGTGTGTTTCTTTCCCCCATGCACTGAAGTTTCAGGCTGCTCGTTTCTTCCTGCAAACAGCTTTGCCCTTGTTTGTAATTCCTCAGTATGTGAAAGCCCAGCCCGCTCAGAGGACGATTTATCCAGCTTGTAAAAGATAAGAGAGAAGAGAGAAGCTGCTCTAATCTAAATAACACACAGGCAGTGTGCAGAGAGGGGCCTGGAAGGGTGAGTTCATAGCAGAACCACAACAGTGAAGAACTTGGCAGCCTTCCAGACACAGGCAGACAAGTCTGACAGGGGAAAGATACATTGATTTATTACAGAGACAGTGGTAGTATAAAGTGCTGCAGTTAGCCAGAACACATTAGAATAGCTTTTGGAACTTGTAGGATGATAAAAAACAGGATGCAATTTTTGTTACGGAGTCTCTTTAAGGCCATCTGTCCCACCAGCTGAAGCTCATACAGAAGATGGGTGTTGCAACAGGACAATGACCCAAAGCATAGAAGTAAATCAACAACAGAATGGCTTAAGGCGCGTGCACACGCCATACTTCAGCAAACGACAGTCTGTCAGACCCTCCCGCTGGGCGGACGTTCTACCGACAGTAGCACGTGTGTATGTGATGTCGGCAGACTGATAAGACTGTTTCTGATAGATCTGCTGAGCTCAGAAACAGTCTTATCAGTCTGCTGACAGAGCGTACACACGCGCTACTGTCGGCAGAATGTCCGCCCAGCGGGAGGGTCTAATGGATCCGTCGTTTGACGCGTCTATAAACAGAAGAAAATACGCCTTCTGGAGTGGCCCAGTCAGAATCCTGCCCTCACCCCGATTAAGCTGCTGTGGCATGACCTCAAGAAAGCGATTTACACCAGACATCCCAAGAATATTGCTGAACGCAAACAGTTCTGTAAAGAGGAATGGTCAAGAATTACAGTACTCCTGACCATTGTGCACGTCTGATCTGCAACTACAGGAAACGTTTGGTTGAAGTTATTGCTGCCAAAGGAGGTTCAACCAGTTATTAAATCCAAGGGTTCACATAACTTTTCCACCTGCACTGTGAATGTTTACATTGTGTGCTCAATAAAAACATGGAGACATTTAATTATTTGTGTGGTAATAGCCTGTGATTGTCTATTGTTGTGATTTAGATGCAGATCAGATTTTATGACCAATTTGTGCAGAAATCCATATAATTCCAAATGGTTCACATACTTTTTCTTTCTTGCTACTGTATGTACAGTTTATGAACTATTACTTTTTTCAACTTTCATTGATGAAAATTAATGTAATTAGTGATGGGACTTTCTTTTTACTGGAAACACTGGCTTTTAAGTCTGAATGATATATGCCAACCACCACATACTAAAAGGGGATCTCCAAAGTGGCAGAGTGAAAGTAGAATTTTTGTGGCAGTTCACTGGAAAATGTTTTATGTGTGACCTGGCATTTTGCCTGTACTTGAATGAAGGCTGTATAAAGTGCATGCATCAGATAGAAGACTTTTATAATGTATTCATTTTAAAAAATGTTGTTCTCCAACAGATATTTATTGCAGAAGTTTTGACATTT
Source organism: Hyperolius riggenbachi (assembly GCF_040937935.1). Classification (NCBI taxonomy): domain Eukaryota; kingdom Metazoa; phylum Chordata; class Amphibia; order Anura; family Hyperoliidae; genus Hyperolius; species Hyperolius riggenbachi. The sequence goes on along the minus strand of NC_090656.1, from coordinate 130,162,669 downwards.
CTCAAACCAGTTCTCTAGTCTGCTGTTTGACTTGTGCCATTTAATAAGTCTGATGCATAGTACACACCATACAATTTTCTGTTAGATTTTTCTGTTAGATTAATGCCTAGTACACACCATACAATTTTCTGTAAGATTTTCTGTTAGATTTACCTGCCAGATAGATAATTTCCAACATGTTGATGTTGGAAATGTCCAGATGTTTCCAACAGGTGATCTAGCAATTAGGCATTGTTCTACTCAGCAGGAGATAGCCAGAAGACAATGCACCAGAGATAATGACCATTCTGGTCAGAAAAAAAAAAAACTTCACATACAATGTGACAAACTGACTATACCCCTTGGATGGTCACCGACTGCTGTGTGATCAACCAGTACTGTAAAGCTGCCCATACACTCGTCAGATTAGCAGCATATAGATAAGAAATGCATCTGATGATCTATCTGATGTGTTTTTAGAACATTTTTTACCAGGATAGAATTCCAATAGATTTTAGTTTAAAAATCTATTGAAATTCGATCTGATGGCATTTTTTTGCCATCAGATTTCCATTAGGGCCAATGCAAAATGATAAGCAATCTCATTAGATCGACCTAGAATTTCCACCCTGCTAGTTCGATGTAAATCCATCGAAATCGATCGAAATCGGCCGTTGATCGGTCGATTGGCTGACCGATTTGCAATCGATCGATCGATTTTGATCGATCGGTCGGCCAGAAAATCGGCTGAGTGTATGGGCCCCTTTAACGTGTCACGTCAGCATCTGTGTGACCGTACTGTGTGTGGCTGCGTCTCCATTACAGACCGTCGTCACTGCGCAACAGTGATTTAGTGTCTAACATTTGTGACACGCTGCGTGCTGTAATACCCCCACAGTGTCACAGCAACACCCATGTGACCGCCTGTACTGTGTTATTGATGATATCAGTGTGCCGAAAAAAACCTGTGTCACAGACATTTGTGACAATACCCCTTGGCTTGTCACTGCCTGCTGTGATTAGCGTGTACTGTTAGCGTGTCACTTCAACATCTGACTGACCGTACTGTGTTATAGGTGATCTCAGTATGCCTCCCAAAAATGTAATAATATAATAACTATAATAATAGATTTGAGACAATACCCCTTGGCTGGTCACGGCCTTCTGAGTGATCAACTTATGTTGACTACTGGGTGTTCTAATCTAGGTGATCTCCAAGCGCCAAAAAACAAAAAATAGATTTGTGACAATACCCCTTGGCTTGTCACTGCCTGCTGTGATTAGCGTGTACTGTTAGCGTGTCACTTCAACATCTGACTGACCGTACTGTGTTATAGGTGATCTCAGTATGCCTCCCAAAAATGTAATAATATAATAACTATAATAATAGATTTGAGACAATACCCCTTGGCTGGTCACGGCCTTCTGAGTGATCAACTTATGTTGACTACTGGGTGTTCTAATCTAGGTGATCTCCAAGCGCCAAAAAACAAAAAATAGATTTGGGACAATACACCTTGGCTGGTCACTGCCTGCTGTGACAGGAAGTCCTCAAAGAAAGAAGCTGTCAAAATGCAAGCCAGCTTCCTTGTGTTCCACCTTCCGCCTACTACCCTCCTCCTCTCCCTAGTTCCCAGTTGTCCTCCACGCCTCCTTCCAGCTTGTCTGCTTCATGTTCATTGCACAGAGTCAGCATTCCGTCTCTCAGATGTTTGAGGAGAAAAAAATGATGTTGCCAAGTAACCCCCTTGCCCAACGTCTCGCAGTTGGCTTGTCAAAACTGCTAGCCCGCCAGCTTTTACCATACCAGCTGGTTGAATCTGAGGCCTTCAAAAAATGTGAATGCATTACAGCACTGCAGTGGGAGGGCCTGGGAAGAAGATGCATTTGCAGACGGGCATCCCAGACCTGTACCGTCTTGTGCAGAAGCATGTCAACCAATTTCTGGCACACAGTGTTGGGGCTAAGGTCCATCTGACCACAGACACCTGGACTTCACGACACTGGCAGGAAAGGTACAAAACCTTCACTGCCCATTAGGTAATCATGCTGGTGACGGTGGGGAAAGAAGAACAGCATGGCTGTAAACAAGGGCGTAGCAATAGGGGGTGCAGAGGTAGCGACCGCATCGGGGCCCTTGGGCCAGAGGGGCCCCGAAGGGTCCACCCTTCATCACAGTATTAGCTCTCTGTTGGTCCTGTGCTGGTAATAATCACTTTTATAGATGCTTTGAATAGTAGTAATCCTTAAAACACTGTTCCCCATCTCCTTCTTGCAACTCTGACTCTGTGGTTGTCTTTGGCAGGTTTTGGTGCGCCAAATCAATTGTTATGTATAGAGTGCTTGGGGGGGGGGGGGCATGTAAAACTTGCACCGGGGCCCACAGCTCCTTAGCTACGCCACTGGCTGTAAAGGGTAGTCAGTGGCACTAGTGGCAGTGGTGTACATACAGGCCAGCCTCTTCATCTCCTCCTACTCCTTCTCTGCTGTCTCTTCCTAGGCTGAGTTCTCCTCTTCCACTGTGCCCTCCTCTTCCACTGTGCCCTCCTCTTCCACTGTGCCCCCAAGCTCCCCAGTGTCTGTTCCACTATGCAGGTACGACAGTCTCATGCTGTGTTGTGGATGCTTTACCTGGAAGCAAATAGCCACTCCGGACCTGCTCTGGTGTCCGCTCTGCAGACACAGGCTGATGAATGGCAGACCCCACACAAACTCAGTGTTTAGTAAAGTCATGTTTGACAACAGTTCCAATCTGTTGACTGCACTAAAAATGGCAAATTGACTCATATGCCTTGCATGACGCATGTATTAAATCTCCTTGTGCAAGTTTTGTGGTCAAGTACTCCCCTTTCCGACGATCCTACACGGCCATGAGTCACCTTGCTGAGATTCAGCATCAATACAAAATGCCAGGGAGACACCTCATTTGCGACAACCCCACCAGATGGAATTCAACGTTGCTTATGTTGGATCAGCTGTAGCAGCAGAAACATGCAGTAAATGAGTACCTCTGTGCACTTGCTAGTAGGACAGTCTCTGGGGAGACGGGGTATTTTTACCCAAGGCAATGGGTGCTCATACACAATGCTTGCAGACTGGCAACCTTACAAACAGAAAATGTCAGAGATGATACCACAATCACAGAGGGTGGCCAAAACTTCCATACCAAGCCGAGACAGAAGCTGTATTCTGCTTTTCAGGGTGGTGGTACAGAAAGAGCCATTATCAGCCAAAGAGGGGCCAACAGTAACACTCTACTCCCCCACCTTGAAGAACAGGGTGAATTGCTGTTGAGTGATGTGCCAATCATGTCCGATATGAAGTCATTATTCTGTACAATGCCTCAACAGGTTGGTTCTGGATCCACACTCAGGGAAAGCCTTAACCAGCCGGTATCCGACTTCCTTAGATTAATGATCACTGGACACTTTGAGGAGCAAGGAACCTATAGACTTCTGGGTGTGCAGACTTGAACTGTGGTCAGGGCTGTCATAATTTACCCTGAAGCTTTTGGCTTGCCGCATGTCAATTGTCCTATCCAAATGGATGTTCAGTGCAGCTGGAGGGATAGTGACAGACAAGCGAAGTCGCCTAGCACCTAGCTGCAAATGTATAAAAATGAATGAGGCGTGGATCCCAGAGGGTTACAGCACTGACGTGTAGTATGATTGTTGTATATTATTACCTTGGCTCATGCCAATGACTTCAGGCCTCATGTCTGCCCTGGCCACAGGCACAGCTGTCCTACACCACCACCAGCATGGCACCCAGTATGTCATTTGGTCCTACTTTGCTTGGCTGTACCCCAACAAAAAATATTATTACATGGCTGTGGAATTGGAGCAATTTTGGAAACAGAGTTGGTGGTTTTTTAAACTGAGGAGTCGGAGTCGGATGATTTTTGTACCAAATCGATAGCCCTGGTGAATATTATACTGAGGAGTTGGAGTCGGAGCCATTTTGGGTAGCTGGAGTCGGAGTTGGAGTCGGTGGTTTCATAAACTGGGGAGTCAGAGTTGGGGTTGGAGTCGAATGATTTTTGTACCGACTCCACAGCCCTGTATTAGTATCCTGGCTCATGCCAGTTACTCCAGGCCCCATGTCCGCCATGGCTACAGGCACAGCTATCCTGGTCCACCACCAGCCAGTATCTAATTTGGTCCTACTTCGATTAGCTGTACCCCAACAAAAATTATATTATACTGGCACATGCCAATTACTTCTGGCCTCATGTCCACCCTGGCCACAGGCACAACTATCCTGCACCACCACCACCCAGTATCTCATTTGGTCCTACTTCGATTGGCTGTACCCCATCAAAAAAAAATTATACTATTACCTTGTCCAGGTCTCATGTCCAGTTTGTCCAGGCCTCATGTCCACCCCGGCCATAGGCACAGATGCCCTGCACCTCCACCGCCAAGTATCTCATTTTGTCCTACTTCGATTGGCTGTACCCTATCAAAAAAATATATATTATTACCCTGGCACACACCAGTTATTTCTGGCCTCATGTCTGCCTTGGCCACAAGCACAGGTATCCTGCATACTATCAGCACACAGGATGTCATGCATTTGGTCTTACTTTGATTGACTTTACCCAAACAAAAAAATTATATTATTACCCTGGCACATGCCAATTATGGGTCAACATCCATGGCTACATGCATTGACCGGAAGCCATGCAAGTCAATGGCGCCACAGATATTTTAAACTGTTTTGCATGCGTGTTGCATTGCGCATGCGTGGAAGCGTATTTTTTTAATACACTTCCTTGCAATTTGGATTTCCGCCACAGGAAGTGAGCGCTACAGAGCCTCACTTATAGTTTGGCTAACTGCCTAAAGTTACATTACCGCTGGTCAGGCATGTGCAGAAGGGGGGGGGGGGTCTATATGCCCAAGCACCTCCCTCTTAAAGTGAACCTCCGGACTAAAAATCGACTCAGCAGCACTGAAAAGGCCTAGTGTTTCTTTAACAGTTTCACAGCATCAGAACTTTGTTTCTCTTATCCAAGCCTCATTTTTAGCTGCACAGAAGAAAACTGCCCGGGCTTTTTTCCTCTGATGCTGTGCAAAGCATGATGGGATTTCTGATGTTGTTGCTCTCGTTCTGCTGTTTTAGTGCAATTTTTTTTTTTTTACATTTTGAATTTGACATTTGAAGCCTAGCATGTGCAGCTGGGAGGGGTAATCAGGACACAGGACAGCTGGAACTGTGTCTCCTGCTCCCTGTCACCTCCTTTCAACCAAAAAGATGGCAGCCCCCATGACAAAGATGGCAGCCCCCATGAATCACAAACATTTGCCTGTTCTTTTAAAACAGGGTGGGTAAAACATTATATTACCTATCTATTCTAATTAACATAACTAATGTAACTTAATGACAGTATGTTTGTTTAGGCTGAAGTTCCCCTTTAAATATCCATAAAAAGTCCCCTTTGAAGCCCCAGCCGATATAAGCTCTGCCCACCACGTGTGGGATGCCGCACCCACTAAACACAGGATGCTCCTCCCCCATCTGGGACACTTTGGAGTAAAGAGGTCCCATACAGGAATCCTAGTGTAACCATCCCTGCAGCTGTGTGGGAGCAGGTAAGATGGTGTCTACCTGACAGCAGTGACTTCTCCCTCCCCCAGCCCCCAGCATTCACAGTGACCTCTCCCTCCACCCAGGACCCACACTGACCTCTTCCTTCCCCAGCACCCACATTGACCTTCCCCCCCCCCAAAGGCACCCTTCCTGTCCCCAGCAGCACCCACAATGACCATCCTCATCACCTAAACTGACCTCTCCACATCCCCTGGCACCCCCAGAGACCTCTGCCTCCCACAGCACCCCAATGACTTCCCCTTGCTGTAGTACCCACACTGACCTCTACTTCTCCCAACATCCACCCACACCCTTTCCCTATGACATCAAGTACCTGCACCCAGGCCTGACATTGCACCCAGTACTAACACCTGCACACAGCCTCCACATGGCACCCCCTGTCTGCACCAAGCACCCACTTAACTTGTACCCGCACCCAAAGTACCTGCATGTACAACCCAGGTGACACTCAATGCCCACCCATAGCCGGAACCCAGTACATGCATGGCACCAAGTATTTGCACCCGTATCACACACAGTACCTGCACCCAGCACCACATGACATCCAGTACATGCACCCAAATCTCACATGGCACTAAATACCTGCAATCAACACCCGCTTGATACTCTATACCCACCCGTAGCCTGAACCCACATGACACCCTGTACCCGCACCCACAACCCACATGGGACCCAGCATCTGCATTCAGCAACCACATGACAACCAATACCGCCCTAGCCTGAAACGAGGAGGGGGGAACGTGCGGCCACCAGTAACAGGTCTGACTGATTCCACACCATTGAATGCAGCCAGCGCATCTGTGACTGAAAGTATGTGTCAAGTGGAAAGGCTCAGGGGAACGGTTTGGAACCGATGTAGAGGTGGGGGAGAGGGAAGGGGTGAAAGTCACATGTCACTGCAGGGCAAGGGGGGGGGGGGTAGATACTTCTGTGTATTTCGGAGGTGGGGGGAGATAGGCGCCCTTTTAAAATTGAGTACCCCCCACTTAAGGACCCTCTGCACGACCCTACCACTGGTATCTTCAAAGCCTGTTTTGTGTGGTGCGACTAAAACGCAGGTTGCTAATGTGAAACCTGCCTCAGACACTGACTGCACACAACAATTTTAGGGAGGTACACACGGCAGTCATTTTAAAGATCTTTAATTGAAAAATCTTGAAACTATATGTGATTTTTGGCATTTACACATGAAAAAAAGCCTCTGTGCAATATATGTATTTTTGGAGGAACATTTTGCCTTTGATCCCTCTCTGCCATGTCACTGTCCAGGTTTTTGTACACCCCTTTCAAAGGAATTCTGGCTGCAAAGATGCACTGAGGTTTTTTGATGTTCGCCTGCCATTAAAGTCAATGAGGCTTGCTGTGAATTTCCTGGTTTGAGATGTTTTTGCGGTAAATTTTGAGATACTGTAATGTTATGTGATCACTTCTGCCAGGCAACTGTTATTGTTTAAAAGCAAATAAATATGGCAGTCTCCATATCCCGCTCACTTCTGTTGACCAAGTTAAAGGTGAAAATCTCCACATCTACTGTTATTTTATTGATAAAGTGTTTAATACCCTAACATGAGGGTAGGGTGAAGGCCTTCCCACAGTTTTATTGTATCCAGGGAGTCAGTCAACCTGGTGGCAAATCTGTTTTGAGATTGGTGAGAAAAATATTTCAAATCAATATCTACAGGATATGACAAATGACAGAAGGACTATACCCTGATCAATACTGATATCTGTGGAGAAGTAAGAATTGTGTGACCACCAGCCATGTCATGTGGAATCAACTGCAAGTTGATGGAGAAAGTGGACTTGGAAACCTAAACTTTTTTCAGGGGGCTAGACATTCACCAATGTCGGTGTCGGTCAATGCTACCCCAGACATTATATTGTTAGCTGCACAGCACCGGTCTTGAACTTATAATACAACTACAGGTAAGATCATGCAACTGATAAGTACCATTTTAAATTATTTAATTTTATTTTGGGTTCCCATGCCAAATATTCACAGGAAAGCAGAATACAGCTGCCTCATCTCATAAATGCAGATTTTTTGCAAAGACCACTGAGGGCTTATTCACAGTGGGACATTGCATTGTAATGCAATGCAACATTACAACTCAACACCACATCACTGCTGTGTTACCGTTGCATACGGTAGGTACAGTAAAGCATATAGGCAATGAAAAGTATGCTTTCCTGTACCCGGTAACCTGTGTGTTTAGAGGTAATGCACTGCAGCAGTCGCACGCTAACGTCGCACTGTGAATGTCCCATGGGCTTATCATTGCAGTGAGGTAAGCTGCATAATACGACTTTATAACGCAGCAACGCAATGTCCCACTGTGAACGTAGCCTAATTGTTATTTGAAAGTCTTCACCAATCCCTTTTGTTCCTTCACAGTAACATAGCACTGGTGGTGTCTGTGCATGTGTTTTTAGTTCCACCCTCCCCAGTTACCATAGAAATGTACTGGTCCAACTATTACTATGCCAGAATTCAAAGGAGATATGCCATGCTATATAAAAATAGACTAGAATAGAACAAGCCATGATATACCCACAGTGCCAAAACTGCTTCATAGACTGAGGTTTTCACTCAGCTAGCCAGAAAACTCTATGTTAATGATTGTATAAGCAGATTTAGAGAGTATGATACATTCATCCCAATTCACTAAGTTTGCAGATCTTAAGTGATACAGCGAGCCTGAACTAGATTTTTTAAAAACATTTTCTGCTCTTAAAGAGAGTCTGAAGCGAGTAAAAAAAATCGATTTTTAGCTTATAATCAACATGGGCATGCTTGCCCCAGCTAAAACGCCGCTATCCTGTGGCAGAACGGGGGTCCTTTACCCCCCAAATCCCCTCCGTGCTGTGCGGGGAGTACTTCCTGCTTGAGGCAGGGCTAACGGCCACAGTCCTGTCTCTCAGCGTGTCTATCAGCGCTGATCGCCGCCTCTCCCCGCCCCTCTCAGTCTTCCTTCACTGAGAGGGGCGGGGAGAGGCGGAGATCCGCCGCTGATAGACGCGCATGGAGGCAGGGCTACAGCCATTAGCTCTGCCTCCATGAGCAGCAAAATCTACGACCAAGTTGGTCGTGGATTTTGCAGGGGGGGATTTAGGAGGTAAAGACCCCTCGTTCTTCCGCGGGACAGCGGCGTTTTAGCTGGGGCAAGCATGCCCATGTTGATTATAAGCTAGAAAGCGATTTTTTTACTCGCTTCAGACTCTCTTTAAAGGGGAACTTCAGCCTAAACAAACATACTGTCATCAGGTTACATTAGTTATAATAATTAGAATAGATAGGTAATATAATCTCTTACCCACCCTGTTTTAAAAGAACAGGCAAATGTTTGTGATTCATGGAGGCTGCCATCTTTGTCATGGGGGCAGCCATCTTTTTGGTTGAAAGGAGGTGACAAGGAGCAGGAGACACAGTTCCAGCTATCCTGCGTCCTGATTGTGCAGAATTATCAACTCTCAGGAAGATTATGGCATATTGCAGAAGGATCTGGAAAGGATAGCTATATGGGCACATAAATGGCAGATTAAATTCAATGTTTAAAAATGTAAAGCCTTGCATTTTGGTCACTCCAATGGTCTAGCACCATACAAAATAAACGGGATACAGATGGGATCAAACTTGGAGAGGGACTTAAGAGTACTCGTTGAAAACAAGTTAAATAATCATATTCAATGCCAAGCTGCTGCAGCAATTTTGAGATGCATTAGAAGAGAAATAAAAACTCAGGATGCTAGCACAATACTGCCCATGTTTTATTCTCAAGTAAGGCTGCATCTGCAATGTGGAATTTAGTTCTGGGCACCACATTACAGGAGGGACATTGCAGTGTTAGGGCAGGTGCAGAGACGAACAACAAAATTGATACGAGGGATGGTAGGTTTCACTTACCAGGAAAGGTTAAATAAACTGGGCTTATTTAGTTTTGAGAACTTACACCTTAGTGATCTAAGTAACATGTATAAATACATCAGAGATCAATATAAAAGCTTGACAGATGAGCTTTTTGTCCCTAGGCTTGTGCCAAGGACAATGGAGCATGATTAGCCCATGGGGCAAAGGGTTCTTTACAGTAAAACTTAAGGTACATGTAAGAGGCGCCCAAAAAATAAAAGTTCCAAAAATCACCTTTATCAGGTTGGGTAAGAGTTCCAGATCTTACCTTGTAAAAAGACTCACAAAACTCAGATAAAAAGTTTTTCACCGTTTATTAAGCACTTCAGATAACGCAGTTAAAGCCTGTTGACCCATGCGCTTCCCCTGTCAACATGCTTTAAACCTCTGGATTACTGGGCACACTACTTGACCTGAGGAAGCGATGTAGGTCGTGAAACACGTTGACTGAAGTGCTTAATAAACAGTGAAAAACTTTGTATGTGGGTTTTGTGAGTCTTCTTACAAGGTAAGATCTGAAACTCTTACCCAACCTGATAAAGGTGTTTTTGAACCTAAATTATCTATTTCTGAAAAACCTTATTTTTTTGGCGCCTCCTACATGTACATTTAGTTCTACTATACCACCCTACCTAGCGGGGTGCTCGCCAACTACAACCCCAGCGTGTAGTGCAAATGTTTACCTGCTACCCAAGGCTGAATGGGGACGGCACTTGCCCACATGCGCATACGCTTGTGAGTATATACTCAGACTTCTTATCACTTGACTCACTGCATTACGTTATTACTCACCCGGCATTTGTGTGTGTGGTTTTTTTTTTTGTTTTCCACCAATCTGACTTCTTTACAGTAAGAGTGATTAAAATGTGGACTGTATTACCACGGGAAGTAGTTATAGCAAATTCTACATCTGCGTTTAAGGGGGGCTTGGATGCTTTCTTTACGTTAAGGGACATTGATGACTATAATTACAGGGAGTGCAGAATTATTAGGCAAGTTGTATTTTTTAAGGAATAATTTTATTATTGAACAACAACCATGTTCTCAATGAACCCAAAAAAACTCATTAATATCAAAGCTGAATATTTTTGAAAGTAGTTTTTAGTTTGTTTTTAGTTTTAGCTATTTTAGGGGGATATCCGTGTGTGCAGGTGACTATTACTGTGCATAATTATTAGGCAACTTAACAAAAAACAAATATATACCCATTTCAATTATTTTTTTTACCAGTGAAACCAATATAACATCTCAACATTCACAAATATACATTTCTGACATTCAAAAACAAAACAAAAACAAATCAGTGACCAATATAGCCACCTTTCTTTGCAAGGACACTCAAAAGCCTTCCATCCATGGATTCTGTCAGTGTTTTGATCTGTTCACCATCAACATTGCATTCAGCAGCAACCACAGCCTCCCAGACACTGTTCAGAGAGGTGTACTGTTTTCCCTCCTTGTAAATCTCACATTTTATGATGGACCACAGGTTCTCAATGGGGTTCAGATCAGGTGAACAAGGAGGCCATGTCATTAGTTTTTCTTCTTTCTATACCCTTTCTTGCCAGCCACGCTGTGGAGTACTTGGACGTGTGTGATGGAGCATTGTCCTGCATGAAAATCATGTTTTTCTAGAAGGATGCAGACTTCTTCCTGTACCACTGCTTGAAGAAGGTGTCTTCCAGAAATTGGCAGTAGGACTGGGAGTTGAGCTTGACTCCATCCTCAACCTGAAAAGGCCCCACAAGCTCATCTTTGATGATACCAGCCCAAACCAGTACTCCGCCTCCACCTTGCTGGCGTCTGAGTCGGAGTGGAGCTCTCTACCCTTTACCAATCCAGCCACGGGCCCATCCATCTGGGCCATCAAGACTCACTCTCATTTCATCAGTCCATAAAACCTTAGAAAAATCAGTCTTGAGATATTTCTTGGCCCAGTCTTGACATTTCAGCTTGTGTGTCTTGTTCAGTGGTGGTTGTCTTTCAGCCTTTCTTACCTTGGCCATGTCTCTGAGTATTGCACACCTTGTGCTTTTGGGCACTCCAGTGATGTTGCAGCTCTGAAATATGGCCAAACTGGTGGCAAGTGGCATCTTGGCAGCTGCACGCTTGACTTTTCTCAGTTCATGGGCAGTTATTTTGCGCCTTGGTTTTTCCACAAGCTTCTTGCGACCATGTTGACTATTTTGAATGAAACGCTTGATTGTTCGATGATCACGCTTCAGAAGCTTTGCAATTTTAAGAGTGCTGCATCCCTTTGCAAGATATCTCACTATTTTTGACTTTTCTGAGCCTGTCAAGTCCTTCTTTTGACCCATTTTTCCAAAGGAAAGGAAGTTGCCTAATAATTATGCACACCTGATATAGGGTGTTGATGTCATTAGACCACACCCCTTCTCATTACAGAGATGCACATCACCTAATATGCTTAATTGGTAGTAGGCTTTCGAGCCTATACAGCTTGGAGTAAGACAACATGCATAAAGAGGATGATGTGGTCAAAATACTCATTTGCCTAATAATTCTGCACTCCCTGTACTAGGTCATTTCCAGTGGTGTTGAATCATGGATTTTATCTGATTGTCATCTGGAGTTGGTAAAATATTTTTTTCCTTTTCGGGCTAATAGGACCATGCCATGTAAGGGTTTTTCTTCTTCCTGTGGATGAACTGGGATGTGTGAGGGTGCAGGCTGGTGTTGTACCTTATTCTCTGGTTGATGACGTTCTCAATGGTTGTATGTCTTTTTTCAACCCAAATAACTACGGTATGTAACTATACTAATATGGTTGCATGCACACACCTGCAGTTAAACCTCTGTGTAATTTGTGTGACATTCAGGTCAGATGGGTTTATTAGAAAGAAAAATTGCACTTCATCCTGAATGCTGTGATCATATATCTACCATTTCAGTATTTTTTTTGAGTGTAGGTTGAAAACTCTGGCCACATAATAACAGACAACTAAAAAAATAAAATTCAGTCTGCGTTTGCAAGATTACTTAGACTCCCTGATATGCTTCACTGCTCCCCATCATTAGTAAATTAGGTCCAGATACTGTACCCAAAGCAAGTGTAGCATCTGAGAAATAGAAACTTGGGAAGAGTTTCAATTCTGGCAGCAGAGCAAGAAAGAAGGAAGTGTAAATTGTGGCTTTGTCTACACAACATATGTTTAACACTGGGCACTTTACCTAAAGAAGAGCTCCGGGAAGTGCTATTGTATTAGACCTTATGCTGCATAAAAATAAACCTTTGCAATTGATACATTTTTTCCAATGCAACCTTTAGAAGTTGTCAAGGATAAACGTTAACATTGCTTAAGCTGTCTGTGTAGCTCTGTGAATAGTCCTCTGGGGATTTCCCTGATGCATTCAAATGCTTTACTGACAGCATTGAGGACTAGAGAGACATCTTTGGAGATGATAAATTCAGTGAATTCTGACTGGGAGAAATTGCTTAGTGGTTAAGGTGAACCTCAAAGTCGAAGGCAGCCTTAGTTTAAGCCTCCACCAGGACCTCATTGCAGAGGAACACATTCTTCCCTGCCGCTGTCAAACTCCTGAACTCACTCCTTGCCCAACACCCCCCCCCCCCACCCCTTTCCTCCCCACGATCACCCCTTTTCTTGTCTCCCTTAGGCTGCTGCTTCTCAATGTTTCCTGTAATTTCCTGTTACTGGTTTGATGCATCACTTGTTTGCTACTTGCTGTTATTGACTATTGTCTTGCTTCCTAATTTAGAGAGAACCCGAGGCGGGTATTTGAAATCTTAAGGGACCTTAGAGGCATGTCCTGTGCATAAAGACATGCCTCTAGGTCTCGCTATTGCCGCCTCTAGTTCCCTCCGGGGTTTCCTGTACCCCTGTGCAAAAAGCGCCCGGCTAGCAACAGTCTCCTTGTCGCTAGCTGTCTATTTACCTTCTGTATGTCATTCAATGCGAGCTCCCCCGCCTCTGTCCCTGCCGCCCAGGTCGCGGGTTAGCTTCCAATTGGAGGAAGCTCACAGGAGGCGTGCAGCTGCGGGGGCAGAGGCGGGGGAGCGCGCATTGAATGACATACAGAAGGTAAATAGACGGCTAGTGACAAGGAGACTGTCGCTAGCCTGACGCTTTTTACAGGGGGCACAGGAGACCCTGGGGGGGGGGGGACTAGAGGCAGCAATAGCGAGACCCAGAGGCATGTCATTATGCACAGGGCATGCCTCTGTGGTCTCTTAAAGAAGTTCTGTTTGGGGGTGCTGAGGGTAAAAACAGACACTTACCTGGGGCATCTATCAGCCCCCTGTAGCAATCATGTTCCACGCCGTCCTCCTCCGATCTGCCGTTCTCCGCCACCGGCCCCGGTCTAGCTCGGCATGCTTTCTAATTGCGGCTGCGCGGCCGTGGCCATGCGCCTGCTAATTTCCACTCACGTCATCGGAAGCGTACTGCGCAGGCGCACTACAAGAAACCTTTGTACTGCGCCTGCGGTAAGCTTCCGATGACGCGAACAGGAGCGCGCATCATTCGTCTGTGTTAGACGAACAATTTCCCGGTGCCGGCGCTAGGGAACAGCAGATCGGAGGAGGACGGCGTGGGACATGACTGCCACAGGGGGCTGATAGAAGCCCCAGGTAAGTGTCTGTTTTTACCCGCAGCACACCCCCACAGAACCCCTTTAAGATTTCAAATACCTGCCTCGGGTTCTATTTAAAGAGACACTGAAGCGAGAATAAATCTCGCTTCAGTGCTTATATTCAGCAGGGGCATGTGTGCCCCTGCTAAAACGCCGCTATCCCACGGCTAAACGGGGGTCCCTTACCTCCCCAATCCCCTCGTGGAGTCCCGAGCAGCTCTTCCGCATTAAGGCATGGCTAATGGCCGCAGCCCTGCCTCACGCCCGTCTGTCAGCGCGTATCTCCACCTCTCCCCCGCCCCTCTCAGTCTTCCTTCACTGAGAGGGGCAGGGGAGAGGCGGCGATGCGCCGCTGATAGACGGCGCTGAGAGGCAGGGCTGCAGCCGTTAGCCCTGCCTCAAGAGCAGCAAAATCTATGACCAAGTTGGTCGTAGATTTTGCAGGGGGGGTTTGGGGGGTAAGGGACCCCTGTTTAGCCGCGGGATAGCGGCGTTTTAGCAGGGGCACATATGCCCCTGCTGAATATAAGCACTGAAGCGAGATTTATTCTCGCTTCAGTGTCTCTTTAACTACTTCCCGACCGCCGTATAGACAAATGGCGGCCGGGAAGCAGACGCCGCAAGGACCGCCGTATTGACAAAATGCGGCGGTCCTTGTTTGGGCATGGGCGGAGCGATCGCGTCATCCGTGACGCTATCCTCCGCCTCCGCCTGTCGCCGCTCACTCGCCGCAACATCCCGCCGGCCATACGGAAGCGCCGGCGGGATGTTAACCCGACGATCGCCGCATACAAAGTGTATAATACACTTTGTAATGTTTACAAAGTGTATTATACAGGCTGCCTCCTGCCCTGGTGGTCCCAGTGTCCGAGGGACCACCAGGGCAGGCTGCAGCCACCCTAGTCTGCACCAAGCACACTGATTTTCTCCCCCCCCCCGCCCCAGATCGCCCACAGCACCCATCAGACCCCCCCCTGCCCACCCTCCAGACCCCTGTTTGCACCCAATCACCCCCCTAATCACCCATCAATCACTCCCTGTCACTATCTGTCAACGCTATTTTTTTTTTATACCCCCTCCCTGCCCCCTGCTCCCTCCTGATCACCCCCCACCCCCCAGATTCTCCCCAGACCCCCCCCAGACCCCCCCCATGTACTGTATGCATCTATCCCCCCTGATCACCTGTCAATCACCAGTCAATCACCCATCAATCACCCCCTGTCACTGCCACCCATCAATCAGCCCCTAACCTGCCCCTTGCGGGCAATCTGATCACCCCCCCACACCAATAGATCGCCCGCAGATCCGACATCAAATCACCTCCCAAATCCATTGTTTACATCTATTCTCTCCTCTAAACACACACTAATTACCCATCAATCACCCATCAATCACCCCCTATCACCACCTGTCACTTTTACCTATCAGATCAGACCCTAATCTGCCCCTTGCGGGCACCCAATCACCCGCCCACACGCTCAGATTGCCCTCAGACCCCCCCTTATCAATTCACCAGTGCATTCATTACATCTGTTCTTCCCTGTAATAACCCACTGATCACCTGTCAATCACCTGCCAATCACCTATCACCCATCAATCACCCCCTGTCACTGCCACCCATCAATCAGCCCCTAACCTGCCCCTTGCGGGCAATCTGATCACCCACCCACACCATTAGATCGCCCGCAAACCCGCCGTCAGATTACCTCCCAAATGTATTGTTTACATCTGTTATCTTCTCTAAACACCCACTAATTACCCATCAATCACCCACTATCACTGTTACCTATCAGATCAGACCCTAATCTGCCTCTTGCGGGCACCCAATCACCCGCCTACACGCTCAGATTACCCTCAGACCCCCCCTTATCAATTCGCCAGGGCATTATTTACATCTATCCTTCCCTGTAATAACCCACTGATCACCTGTCAATCACCTGCCAATCACCTATCACCCATCAATCACCCCCTGTCACCCCCTGTCACTGCCACCCAACAATCAGCCCCTAACCTGCCCCTTGCGGGCAATCTGATTACCCACCCACACCAATAGATCGCCCACAGATCCGACATCAGATCACCACCCAAGCGCAGCGTTTACTCTCCTCTAAACACCCACTAATTACCCATCAATCACCCATTAATCACCCCCTATCACCACCTGTCACTGTTACCCATCAGATCAGACCCTAATCTGCCCCTTGCGGGCACCCAATCACCCGCCTACACGCTCAGATTACCCTCAGACCCCCCCTTATCAATTCGCCAGTGCAATATTTACATCTGTTCTCCCCTGTAATAACCCACTGATTACCTGTCAATCACCTGTCAATCACCTATCAATCACCCATCAATCACCCCCTGTCACTGCCGCCCATCAATCACCCCCTGTCACTGCCACCCATCAATCACCCGCTGTCACTGCCACCCATCAATCAGCCCCTAACCTGCCCCTTGCGGGCAATCTGATCACCCACCTACACCAATAGATCGCTCGCAGATCCGACGTCCGATCACCTCCCAAGTGCAGTGTTTACATCTGTTCTCTACCCTAAACACCCACTAATTACCCATCAATCACCCCCTGTCACTGCTACCTATCAGATTAGACCCCTATCTGCCCCTAGGGCACTCAATCACCCGCCCACACCCTCAGAATGCCCTCAGACCCCAGCCCTGATCACCTCGCCAGTGTATTGCTTGCATCTATTCCCCCCTCTAATCACACCTTGAGACACCCATCAATCACCTCCTGTCACCCCCTAGCACACCTACCCATCAGATCAGGCCCTAATTTGCCCCGTGTGGGCTCCTGATCACTCGGCCAAACCCTCAGATCCCCCTCAGACCCCCTTCCGATCACCTCCCCAGTGCATTGATTGCATCTATTTTCCCCTCTAACCACCCCCTGAGACACCCATCAATCACCTCCTGTCACCCCCCTAGCACTCCTATCCATCAGATCAGGCCCAATACAACCTGTCATCTAAAAGGCCACCCTGCTTATGACCGGTTCCACAAAATTCGCCCCCTCATAGACCACCTGTCATCAAAATTTGCAGATGCTTATACCCCTGAACAGTCATTTTGAGACATTTGGTTTCCAGACTACTCACGGTTTTGGGCCCGTAAAATGCCAGGGCGGTATAGGAACCCCACAAGTGTCCCCATTTTAGAAAAAAAGACACCCCAAGGTATTCTGTTAGGTGTATGACGAGTTCATAGAAGATTTTATTTTTTGTCAAAAGTTAGCGGAAATTGATTTTTATTGGTTTTTTCCACAAAGTGTCACTTTCCGCTAACTTTTGATCAAAAAATAAAATCTTCTATGAACTCGTCATACACCTAACAGAATACCTTGGGGTGTCTTCTTTCTAAAATGGGGTCACTTGTGGGGTTCCTATACTGCCCTGGCATTTTAGGGGCCCTAAACCGCGAGGAGTAGTCTAGAAAACAAATGCCTCAAAATGACCTGTGAATAGGACGTTGGGCCCCTTAGCGCACCTAGGCTGCAAAAAAGTGCTCAGGAAAAGTAGTATAATGTGTTTTGGGGTGTATTTTTACACATACCCATGCTGGGTGGGAGAAATTTCTATGTAAATGGACAATTGTGTGTAAAAAAAATCAAACAATTGTCATTTACAGAGATATTTCTCCCACTTAGCATGGGTATGTGTAAAAATACACCCCAAAACGCATTATACTACTTCTCCTGAGTACAGCGGTACCACATGTGTGGCACTTTTTTACACCCTAAGTACGCTAAGGGGCCCAAAGTCCAATGAGTACCTTTAGGATTTCACAGGTCATTTTGCGACATTTGGTTTCAAGACTACTCCTCACGGTTTAGGGCCCCTAAAATGCCAGGGCAGTATAGGAACCCCACAAATGACCCCATTCTAGAAAGAAGACACCCAAAGGTATTCCGTACGGAGTATGGTGAGTTCATAGAAGATTTTATTTTTTGTCACAAGTTAGCGGAAAATGACACTTTGTGAAAAAAAACTATTAAAATCAATTTCCGCTAACTTGTGACAAAAAAATAAAAACTTCTATGAACTCACCATACTCCTAATGGAATACCTTGGGGTGTCTTCTTTCTAAAATGGGGTCATTAGTGGGGTTCCTATACTGCCCTGGCATTTTAGGGGCCCTAAACCGCGAGGAGTAGACTTGAAACAAAAATGACCTGTAAAATCCTAAAGGTACTCATTGGACTTTGGGCCCCTTAGTGCAGTTAGGGTGCAAAAAAGTGCCACGCATGTGGTATCGTCGTACTCGGGAGAAGTAGTATAATGTGTTTTGGGGTGTATTTTTACACATACCCATGCTGGGTGGGAGAAATACCTCTGTAAATGACAATCTTTTGATTTTTTTACACACAATTGTCCATTTACAGAGGTATTTCTCCCACCCAGCATGGGTGTGTGTAAAAATACACCCCAAAACACATTGTACTACTTCTCCCGAGTATGGCGATACCACATGTGTGGCACTTTTTTGCACCCTAACTGCGCTAAAGGGCCCAAAGTCCAATGAGTACCTTTAGGATTTCACAGGTCATTTTGAGAAATTTCGTTTCAAGACTACTCCTCACGGTTTAGGGCCCCTAAAATGCCAGGGCAGTATAGGAACCCCACAAATGACCCCATTTTAGAAAGAAGACACCCCAAGGTATTTCGTTAGTAGTATGGCGAGTTCATAGAAGATTTTATTTTTTGTCACAAGTTAGCGGAAATTGATTTTAATTGTGTTTTTTCACAAAGTGTCATTTTCCGCTAACTTTTGACAAAAAATAAAATCTTCTATGAACTCACCATACTCCTAACGGAATACCTTGGGGTGTCTTCTTTCTAAAATAGGGTCATTTGTGGGGTTCCTATACTGCCCTGGCATTTTAGGGGCCCTAAACCGTGAGGAGTAGTCTTGAAACGAAATTTCTCAAAATGACCTGTAAAATCCTAAAGGTACTCATTGGACTTTGGGCCCCTTAGTGCAGTTAGGGTGCAAAAAAGTGCCACGCATGTGGTATCGCCGTACTCGGGAGAAGTAGTATAATGTGTTTTGGGGTGTATTTTTACACATACCCATGCTGGGTGGGAGAAATACCTCTGTAAATGACAATCTTTTGATTTTTTTACACACAATTGTCCATTTACAGAGGTATTTCTCCCACCCAGCATGGGTGTGTGTAAAAATACACCCCAAAACACATTGTACTACTTCTCCCGAGTATGGCGATACCACATGTGTGGCACTTTTTTGCACCCTAACTGCGCTAAAGGGCCCAAAGTCCAATGAGTACCTTTAGGATTTCACAGGTCATTTTGAGAAATTTCGTTTCAAGACTACTCCTCACGGTTTAGGGCCCCTAAAATGCCAGGGCAGTATAGGAACCCCACAAATGACCCCATTTTAGAAAGAAGACACCCCAAGGTATTTCGTTAGTAGTATGGCGAGTTCATAGAAGATTTTATTTTTTGTCACAAGTTAGCGGAAATTGATTTTAATTGTGTTTTTTCACAAAGTGTCATTTTCCGCTAACTTTTGACAAAAAATAAAATCTTCTATGAACTCACCATACTCCTAACGGAATACCTTGGGGTGTCTTCTTTCTAAAATAGGGTCATTTGTGGGGTTCCTATACTGCCCTGGCATTTTAGGGGCCCTAAACCGTGAGGAGTAGTCTTGAAACGAAATTTCTCAAAATGACCTGTGAAATCCTAAAGGTACTCATTGGACTTTGGACCCTTTAGCGCAGTTAGGGTGCAAAAAAGTGCCACACATGTGGTATCGCCGTACTCAGGAGAAGTAGTATAATGTGTTTTGTGGTGTATTTTTACACATACCCATGCTGAGTGGGAGAAAGATCTTTGTAAATGGACAATTGTGTGTAAAAAAAAATTAACAAATTGTCATTTACAGAGATATTTCTCCCACCCAGCATGGGTATGTGTAAAAATACACCCTAAAACACATTATACTACTTCTCCTGAGTACGGCAATACCACATGTGTGGCACTTTTTTGCAGCCTAACTGCGCTAAGGGGTCCAAAGTCCAATGAGCACCTTTAGGCTTTACAGGGGTGCTTACAATTTAGCACCCCCCAAAATGTCAGGACAGTAAACACACCCCACAAATGACCCCATTTTGGAAAGTAGACCCTTCAAGGTATTCAGAGAGGGGCATGGTGAGTCCGTGGCAGATTTCATTTTTTTTTGTCGCAAGTTAGAAGAAATGGAAACTTTTTTTTTTTTTTTCTCACAAAGTGTCATTTTCCGCTAACTTTTGACAAAAAATAAAATCTTCTATGAACTCACCATACTCCTAACGGAATACCTTGGGGTGTCTTCTTTCTAAAATAGGGTCATTTGTGGGGTTCCTATACTGCCCTGGCATTTTAGGGGCCCTAAACCGTGAGGAGTAGTCTTGAAACGAAATTTCTCAAAATGACCTGTGAAATCCTAAAGGTACTCATTGGACTTTGGACCCTTTAGCGCAGTTAGGGTGCAAAAAAGTGCCACACATGTGGTATCGCCGTACTCAGGAGAAGTAGTATAATGTGTTTTGTGGTGTATTTTTACACATACCCATGCTGAGTGGGAGAAAGATCTCTGTAAATGGACAATTGTGTGTAAAAAAAAATTAACAAATTGTCATTTACAGAGATATTTCTCCCACCCAGCATGGGTATGTGTAAAAATACACCCTAAAACACATTATACTACTTCTCCTGAGTACGGCAATACCACATGTGTGGCACTTTTTTGCAGCCTAACTGCGCTAAGGGGTCCAAAGTCCAATGAGCACCTTTAGGCTTTACAGGGGTGCTTACAATTTAGCACCCCCCAAAATGTCAGGACAGTAAACACACCCCACAAATGACCCCATTTTGGAAAGTAGACCCTTCAAGGTATTCAGAGAGGGGCATGGTGAGTCCGTGGCAGATTTCATTTTTTTTTGTCGCAAGTTAGAAGAAATGGAAACTTTTTTTTTTTTTTTTTCTCACAAAGTGTCATTTTCCGCTTACTTGTGACAAAAAATAATATCTTCTATGAACTCACTATGCCTCTCAGTGAATACTTTGGGATGTCTTCTTTCCAAAATGGGGTCATTTGGGGGGTATTTATACTATCCTGGAATTCTAGCCCCTCATGAAACATGACAGGGGGTCAGAAAAGTCAGAGATGCTTGAAAATGGGAAAATTCACTTTTTGCACCATAGTTTGTAAACGCTATCACTTTTACCCAAACCAATAAATATACACTGAATGGGTTTTTTTTAATCAAAAACATGTCTGTCCACATTTTTCGCGCTGCATGTATACAGAAATTTTACTTTATTTGAAAAATGTCAGCACAGAAAGTTAAAAAAATCATTTTTTTGCCAAAATTCATGTCTTTTTTGATGAATATAATAAAAAGTAAAAATCGCAGGAGCAATCAAATAGCACCAAAAGAAAGCTTTATTAGTGACAAGAAAAGGAGCCAAAATTCATTTACGTGGTAGGTTGTATGAGCGAGCAATAAACCGTGAAAGCTGCAGTGGTCTGAATGGAAAAAAAGTGGCCGGTCCTTAAAGTGAACTGACCACATTCTCTTTCACTTGAATCCCTCCTGACATAGAAGCTGCCATGTTCCCCCCTCCCCTTCTCACATTCCTTATTTACAGAAGTCAGAGATGCTATCTTGACACATTGACACACACCCTGGCTTTGAAGACACACTCCTAATTATTCACCCCCTTTGCTGATGAAAGGCTTTGTTTACCTCTTGGTAATTAGCTCAATAAAACAATTAGAGGTTCCTGAACTCTCTGCGGCTGGGGACGGTCGGCAGGCCTGCTCAAACAGGCCAATTTAACAACTTTGAATGTAAAATACAAGGTAAAATTAAAGTTTATTTTAATAATGAAACAGATAGTCGGCATACATTTTTCATGTGCTGTAGAAATGTCCTGAGTGAAAAAAAGGTGCTCGGTTCACTTTAAGGGGTAGAAAGCCCTAGGTCCTCAAGTGGTTAAGCCTTTTATGTTCCCTGTATGTGCCAAAGCTGATTCTGGGTACAGCGTACGAGAGTGAACGGCGCCGGAGACTTGGGCGCAGGACACAGCCAGTATATGACTGATCCTGCTGCCGCACAAGTCCGGGTCGTGTTAATTACTATTCCCCCTCCAGGCCGACATGGATAGTGGGGGAATGAAATAATTCGGCTTACAGCAATTGCTGGAAGCCGAATTATTGTTTTAAAAGCAACTTCAGGTCCGTCTTCTGACGGCGCTGAAGTTGCTCCCTGTGCCTGCGATAGCCGTAGTTCCTATTACGGCCTATGGTGGCGCTGGCTGCGCCCAAGTCTCCTGCGCTGCTGCGCCCAAGTCTCCAGCGCTGGATTTACCGTGTTCGTGGGTACAACCCTGTTGTACTTGGTGAATAAATATGATTCTGATGCTTTTTAATGTTGAGTGCTCAGTATATGAATAAACTGAGCTTCCTGTGTATTTTAGTGGGTTTCCGTTTCATAACAGTTTTGGAGGGTTTAAATATTGGTGGCTCATTCCTTCCCCACATGCCACCTCTCCAGCCTCTGCATTGGTGCAAAGATGACAACACACGGGTTTACTCACATTTCCATTACCATGAACTGCATGTGATAAAGGTCTCAGCTTATACTTTTATTAAGCAGCCACAGTTAGTGTTAGTAAGACTGCAAACTAAAGAAAACACTTTTTTCATTCAAATGTGAGGCTGTCCTAATGTTAGGTGTACGTTTAAGTTGTATGTTTGGCTTTCTGTAAAAGATTAAGGTTAGGCGTATTTAAAGTGGATCCGAGATTGCATAATTGTGTTCCTTTCATATAGTTTATAGGGCATTTCTCAAGCCAAATCCTTTTTTTGTTTTGTTTTAACCACTTAAAGCGGAACTGTAGAGTGAAAATAAACACATTGTTTCACTTACCTGGGGCTTCCCCAAGCCCCTAGCAGCCGTCCTGTCCCGTGCCACTTCTCGACGAGCCTCCGTTCTCCCGCCGCCAGCTACTTTCGGTTTCGCGCCGGGCCACTGTGCCTGCCCGGCTATGGCCACGCGTATCCTTTCTTCTCGTTCCCTGCTATTGCAGAGGGGAACGCGAAGAAAGGATACACTTGGCAGGGCTGCGCTGGCATCGACTTACAAGTTGAGGTACGGCCCGGGACGGAGCGGCGGCGGGAGAACGGAGGCTCAGACAGGACCGGCGCGGGACAGGACAGCTGCTAGGGGCTTGGGGAAGCCCCAGGTAAGTGAAACAATGTGTTTCACTTACCTAAGGAGAGGGAAGGCTCGGTCCTAATGAGCCAGCCCTCTCCTCTCCCGGTGCCACCGCTGCTGTGCTGGCTCCTTCGTTCGCATCCCCTGCCGATGGGACTTCGGAAGTCTTCAGGAGCCGAGTCCTCCTGAAGACAGGCGGCGCACACGCGAGTGCGTCATAGAGGGCGCGTGCGCAGTGTAGAGCGGCCCGTCTTTGGGAGCACTTGGGCTCCCGAAGCATTTCCAAAGCCTCCCTTCGGCCGGGAGAGAGCGGTATTTGACCAAAACGGTCGAATACCACTATGGGGGAGCCAGGACAGCAGCGGGCACCGGGAGAGGAGAAGGAATGCTCTATGGGACCCAGAGCCTCCCTCTCCTTATGTGAGTATCTGACTTTTAAAAAAAAACAACGGTTCCCAGACACTTTTTTTCCATTCAGACAACTGCAGCTTTAACGGTTTATTGCTCGGTCATACAACCTACTATCTAAATGAATTTTACCTCCTTTTCTTGTCACTAATACAGCTTTCTTTAGGTGCTATTTGATTGCTGCTGTGATTTTTAGTTTTTATTATATTCATCAAAAAAACATGAATTTTGTCAAAAAAAATGATTTTTTTTAACTTTCTGTGCTGACATTTTTCAAATAAAGTACAATTTCTATATACATTTTTGTTTACATTTATTGTGCTACATATCTTTTATCAATAAATAGACAGTTATTGGATTTTTTTTGTTTAGGTAAAAGTTATAGCGTTTATAAACTATGGTGCAAAAAGTGAATTTCCCCAGTTTGAAGCATCTCTGACTTTTCTGAGCACCTGTCATGTTTTATGAGGTGCTAGAATTCCAGGGTAGTATAAATACCCCCCAAATGACCTCATTTTGGAAAGAAGACATCCCAAAGTATTCACTAAGAGGCATGGTTAGTTCATAGAAGATATTATTTTTTGTCACAAGTTAGCGGAAAATGACACTTTGTGACAAATTTCCGCTAACTTGTGACAAAAAAAAATGAAATCTGCCACGGACTCACCATGCCCCTCTCTGAATACTTTGGAATGTCTACTTTCCAAAATGGGGTCATTTGTGGGGTGTGTTTACTGTCCTGGCATTTTGGGGGGTGCTGAATTGTAAGCACCCCTGTAAAGCCTAAAGGTGCTCATAGGACTTTAGGCCCCTTAGCGCACCTAGGCTGCAAAAAAGTGCCACACATGTGGTATCGCTGTACTCAGGAGAAGTAGTATAATGTGTTGTGGGGTGTATTTTTACACATACCCATGCTGGGTGGGAGAAATATCTCTGTAAATGAGAATTTTTTGATTTTTTTACACACAATTGTCCATTTACAGAGATATTTCTCCCACCCAGCATGGGTATGTGTAACAATACACCCCAAAAACACATTATACTACTTCTCCTGAGTATGGCAATACCACATGTGTGACACTTTTTTGCAGCCTAGGTGCGCTAAGGGCCCCAAAGTCCTACGAGTACCTTTAGGATTTCACAGGTCATTTTGAGACATTTGATTTCCAGACTACTCCTCACAGTTTAGGGCCCCTAAAATGCCTGGGCAGTATAGGAACCCCCAAGTGACCCCATTTTAGCCAGATGACACCCCAAGGTATTCCGTTAGGAGTATGGTGAGTTCATAGAAGATTTTATGTTTTGTCACAAGTTGGCGAAAATTGATTTTTATTGTTTTTTTTTTTACAAAGTGTCATTTTTCACTAACTTCTGACAAAAAAATAAAATCTTCTATGAACTCATCATACACCTAAAGGAATACCTTGGGGTGTCTTCTTTCTAAAATGGGGTCATTTGTGGGGTTCCTATACTGCCCTGGCCTAGAAACCAAATGCCTCAAAATGACCTGTAAAATTCTAAAGGTACTCATAGGACGTTGCCTTAGCGCACCTAGGCTGCAAAAAAGTGTCACATGTGGTATCGCCGTACTCAGGAGAAGTAGTATAATGTGTTGTGGGGTGTATTTTTACACATACCCATGCTGGGTGGGAGAAATATCTCTGTAAATGACATTTTTTATTTGTTTTACACACAATTGTCCATTTACAGAGATATTTCTCCCACCCAGCATGGGTATGTGTAAAGATACACCCCAAAACACATTATACTCCTCCTTCTCCTGAGTACAGCAATACCACATGTGTGACACTTTTTTGCAGCCTAGGTGCGCTAAGGGGCCCAAAGTCCTATGAGTACCTTTAGGATCTCACAGGTCATTTTGAGACAATTGATTTCCAGACTACTCCTCACGGCTAAGGTCCCTTAAAATGCCAGGGCAGTTTAACAACCCCACAAGTGACCCCATTTTAGAAAGACAACACCCCAAGGAATTCTGTTAGGAGTATGGTGAGTTCATAGAAGATTTTTTTTTTATCACAAGTTAACGGAAATTGATTTTTATTGTTTTTTTTCACAAAGTGTCATTTTCCACTAACTTGTGAAAAAAAATAAAATCTTCTATGAACTCATCATACACCTAACGGAATACCTTGGGGTGTCTTGGGGTGTCTTTTTTCTAAAATGGGGTCACTTGTGGGGTTCCTATACTGCCCTGGCATTTAAGGGGCCCAAAACCGTGAGGAGTAGTCTGGAAACCAAATGCCTCAAAATGACTGTTCAGGGGTATAAGCATCTACAAATTTTGATGACAGGTGGTCTATGAGGGGCTGAATTTTGTGGAACTGGTCATAAGCAGGGTGACCTCTTAGATGACAGGTTGTGTTGGCACTGAAGGAAGTGCAGGATGTTCTCAAATCGTGACCTGGACACGGCAGCAGAGAACATGGGCTTGTGATGTATTGGGTGCGTAGACCAATAAGACCGCAATACATTATTTTTGACTAGACCCATGTTAAGGAGAAGGCCCAAAAAAATGTTAAGTTTTGAAACTTGGAGTGGTTTCCACCGAAAAGGCTGGGCATGGTAGCTTCTCGGATTGGCGGTTGCATATTGTGTGCCATAACGGTTGGTCTCAGCCACAATTAAGTTGTAGAGATCCACGGTGCAGAACAGATGAAAAAAGTCTAGGGCCAATCCTAGATTATCTGTCTCCACCTGGACTTCAGACTGGGCGGTGAAAGGGGGCAGTACGGGTGCAGCGGAACCAGGGGATTGCTAATTGGGATTTGCCAGCACCTCTGGGAGACTATGGGTAGTATGGGCCCATTTTGCTGGTGGCTGCGACTCGGGTCTTAATGCACGTGCCGCCGAACTACTCCCATGCTCCTGCTCGCCACTTCACCAGGGTCTACAATAGTACTGGTGCTAGGCCCAGGAGATGCTACGCTGCTGGTGCATGCCTCACCAAGAAAATTTAGATCAGCGCTAGCACCACTCTACTGCTTTTGAGTCTGATCCTGCGGTCCAGTGACATGGGGTGTGGTACGCCTGGCTCTAGCCGGGACCTCAACCTCGTCATTGCTATCGGTCAGAGAGCCACTGCTGTTCACCGGTTCGTATTCTGACCTGGATCATTCGTTGGATGAGGCTTCCCAATCGCACTCACCCCACTGGGCCAGAATCTCGGCTGCCGTTTCAGCGGAATACCCCTTTTTTGCCATGGTGGACTGCTAAATTTAGGGGGTATTTCTCTGAGACTACCCAGGAAAAAGAGCACCTACCTAGCAAAAGGGAGTACTTGTGAACAGGGCTGTGGAGTCGGAGTCGGAGTCGTGGAGTCGGGCAATTTTGGGTGCCTGGAGTCGGAGTCGGGAAAAAATGCACCGACTCCGACTCCTAATGAATTTGTAACTGTAATTAAAATAGAAAATATGATAAAATGTTCTATTTCTCAGATAATAGTCATTAAAAATAATGTATATATACAGTATATATACAGTAATAGCTGTGCTTAGTCCACAAAAATGAAATAAACCAATCAAAATTAGTTACTTGTGCTGCTTCAATAAAGCAGTCCCCGTATTTTTAAGGTCAGATATACATATCTGATTGTGACTGTATATATGTGTACACAGGAATCTCTTATATATACTAAATAACATCTATGCTGTAAGAATAAAGCCTGATGTGTAGCTGTGTCACTAATAGAGATGGTCAACAAGATGGAAATAATTCTGCATTGATGCTGATTTATGCAAATGTATGCACTCCCTTTGCTGATGAAATCAAATAATTTGATATGTTGTTAAAATTTGGTTTGGGGACTACAAATTAAAGGGTACCTGAGACGGATGAAAAGTAAAGTTTTATACATACCTGGGGCTTCCTCCAGCCCCCTTCAGGCTAATCAGTCCCTCGCTGTCCTTCACCACCCGGATCTTCTGATATGAGTCCTGGTAATTCAGCCAGTCAGCGCTGTCCGGCCGCATGCCGCTCCCACAGCCAGGAACATTCTGCACCTGCGCAATAGTGCTGCACAGGTGTAGTATGCTCCTGGCGGCGGAGTGTGTGCATGCGCACTACGCCTGACTGGCTCAAGTACCTGGACTCATAGCAGAAGATCCAGGTGGCGGAGGAGGACAACGAGGGACTGATTATCCTGAAGGCGGCTGGAGGAAGCCCCAGGTATGTATAAAACTTTAATTTCATCTGTCTCAGGTTTACTTTGTTACACAGTAGTACTATACTCTACATATGCACTCCCCACAGAGCTGCAGGGGATCCACTGAGAATGCTGTGCACATTGAACACAGAGGTGTTGTCTGTTTACAATCTCCTCATTCCCCTGCAGAGTACCTGCACATCATTCTTACATGTACCCACACTTACATTGCCTAGGGCCTGATAGATGTTCTTTGTCCCGGTTTGTACCTTTTACAAGTACTCTTACCAAGGACTAGTTTTAGTCTAAAGGGAATAAATATAGTAGTCTACATATCCTTCTCACTTCAGTTGTCTTGTAAAATTCCTAAGCGTTGGCAGTTAAGAGACGAATTTCATGTTACATACTTTTAATCAACAAAATTGTAATATGCAAATTAGAGGAGTCGGAGTCGTGGAGTCGGAGTCGGAGTCGGTGGAATCCTAAACTGAGGAGTCGGAGTCGGAGTCGGTGGATTTTTGGACCGACTCCACAGCCCTGCTTGTGAAGTAGAAAGGTGTTTTGATTAAAAAAATAAATAAATCAAAACTGATCTTTACAGCGCCACAGTTATTGTACAGTATTTTTTGCAGTGATCAGGAAAAAAAATTCTGTCACTGTGGTGGGGCGGGTGAGGTTTTGGCCGGGTGATCAGAAGCCTGCAGGGGGCAGATTAGGGCCTGATTTGATGGGTAGGAGTGCTAGGCGGTGACAGGAGGTGATTGATGTGTGTCTCAGGGTGTGATTAGAGGGGGGAATAGATGCAATCAATGCACTGGGGAGGTGATTGGGGGGGGGGTCTGAGGGCGATCTGAGGGTGTGGGCGGGTGATTGGGTGCCCGCAAGGGGTAGATGAGGGTCTGATCTGATGGGTATGATGGGTAGCAGTGACAGGCGGTGATTGATGGGTGATCAGTGGGTGATTAGAGGGGAGAAGAGATGTAAATAATGCACTAGGGAGGTGATCAGGGGGATCTGAGGGCGATCTGAGGGTGTTTGGGTGCCCACAAGGGGCAGATTAGGGTCTGATCTGATAAGTAGCAGTGACAGGGGGTGACGGGGTGATTGATAGGTTATCAGGGTGTGATAA
Organism: Hyperolius riggenbachi; assembly: GCF_040937935.1. Lineage (NCBI taxonomy): Eukaryota > Metazoa > Chordata > Amphibia > Anura > Hyperoliidae > Hyperolius > Hyperolius riggenbachi. The sequence continues at coordinate 130,133,613 of NC_090656.1, read as the reverse complement.
CGGGAGAATAGATGCAATCAATGCACTGGGGAGGTGATTAGGGGGGGGTCTGAGGGTGATCTGAGGGTGCGAGCGGGTGATTGGGTTCCCGCAAGGGGCAGATGAGGGTGTGATCTGATGGGTATGATGGGTAGCAGTGACAGGTGGTGACAGGGGGTGATTGATGGGTGATCAGTGGGTGATTAGAGGGGAGAACAGATGTAAATGGGGAGGGGATAAGGGGGGGCTGAGGGCGATCTGAGGGTGTGGGCGGGTGTTTGGGTGCCCACAAGGGGCAGATTAGGGTCTGATCTGATGGGTAGCAGTGACGGGGTGATTGATAGGTGATCAGGGTGTGATTAGAGGGGAGAATAGATGCAAGCAATGCACTGGCGAGGTGATCAGGGGGGGTCTGAGGGCGATCTGAGGGTGTGGACGGGTAATTGGGTGCCCGCTAGGGGCAGATTAGGGTCTGATCTGATGGGTAGCAGTGACAGGGGGTGATTGATGGGTGATCAGTGGGTGATTAGAGGGGAGAACAGATGTAAACAATGCACTTGGGAGGCGATCTGAGGGCGGGTCTGCGGGCGATCTGAGGGTGTGGGCGGGTGAAAAACACACGATTGGTTCACACGATGGCCAGGGGCCCCGAACCTCTCTCACTGGCCGGGGCCCCAAGGCCAACACGTGATACCTGGAGGGGAGTGCAGGTGGGCTGGACCTCTCACATCCAGAAAACCCACCAACACTGCCTCCATACTGAATGCTAAATGCAACACACACAAGCAATAGAACACAGCAGTACATGCATCCAGCTACATTTGAAATTGGTCAGCAGGTGCTCGTCAGCCAATCAGGATGCACTGTCATACACCCTTTACCTGCCATACCACATCTAGCAGCCATTAGCATTCAGGTGGGAGGCTTCAGTTGGACGCCATCGCAAGATTGCGTCGCTAGCAGGACTGCCCCGTGCAGGCATCCCTCCCACAGGGGTCCCTCCCTAACCGCTCACCTGTCTTCCATGTCCTAGAGCTGAAAGAAAACGTTTAAAAACACACGATTGGTTCACACAATGGCCAGGGGCTCGGACCTCTCTCACTGGCCGGGGCCCCAAGGCCAACACGTGATACCTGGAGGGGAGTGCAGGTGGGCCTGGACCTCTCACACCCAGGCTCTGGACCTCTCACATCCAGAAAACCCACCAACACTGCCTCCATACTGAATGCTAACTGCAACACACACAAGCAATAGAACACAGCAGTACATGCATCCAGCTACATTTGAAATTGGTCAGCAGGTGCTTGTCAGCCAATCAGGATGCACTGTCATACACCCTTTACCTGCCATACCACATCTAGCAGCCATTAGCATTCAGGTGGGAGGCTTCAGTTGGACGCCATCGCAAGATTGCGTCGCTAGCAGGACCGCCCCATGCAGGCATCCCTCCCACAGGGGTCCCTCCCTAACCGCTCACCTGTCCGCCATGTCCTAGAGCTGAAAGAAAACGTTTAAAAACACACGATTGGTTCACACGATGGCCAGGGGCCCCGGACCTCTCTCACTGGCCGGGGCCCCAAGGCCAACACATGATACCTGGAGGGGAGTGCAGGTGGGCCTGGACCTCTCACACCCAGGCTCTGGACCTCTCACATCCAGAAAACCCACCAACACTGCCTCCATACTCGGCGCGGCGGGTAGCGGCGGCGATCGCGTACCACACGCAGCTAGCAAAGTGCTAGCTGCGTGTAGGGAAAAAGAAATTTGAAAATCGGTCCAGCGGGGCCTGAGAAATCCTCCTACGCAGGTTACTCCGAGCTGAGCTCGGGATAACCGGCAAGGAGGTTAAAGTGAACCTCCAGACTAAAAATATACTCAGCAGCACTGAAAAGGCTTCGTGTTTCTTTAACAGTTTCTTAGCTTCAAAATATTGTTTTTCTTACCTAAGCCTAATTTTTAGCTGCACAGAAGCTAAGCTCCGTCTCATCAAAGAAATCTGCCCGGGCATTTTTCCCTTGATGCTATGCAAAACATGATGGGATTTCTGATGTAGCGCGCGCAGCTGGGAGGGGTGATCAGGACACAGGACAGTTGGAACTTTGTCTCATGCTCCCTGTCACCTCCTTTCCACCAAAATGGTAAAAATACTGATAATCTGTTGCATTTCCTGGCACCCATTTTACTAGCTGTAAATTAGAATAATGGCTATATCTGATGCCATTTTTACTGATCACTATTTTCACAAGTATGACGCACTCAGTAGTCACAATTACATAAAGAAATGAAAGGGAGAGAGTGCTCTAAAGTAAGTGCATAATTAAATGCTGGCTCCACTATTTGATGGAGAAATCTCACTTTGCACAATGAGATGCATGTGCAAATAAAGTGCAGTGATATGAGCTGCCCAGCCACACTGTAGCCGGAGCAGTGCTTTTCAGAGCTGCTAGATTTGGGCACAGCCGGCGCCTCCATAGACTTCAATAGGAATCATTCCTATTGAAGCGCTCAGTGAGTAACGTCGAGGTTGCTTAAAAATATAATAATTCGGCCTCCAGCAATCGCTGGAAGCCGAATTATTTCATTCCCCCACTATCCATGGCGGCCTGGAGGGGGAATAGTAATTAAATCGTCCCGGACTTGTGCAGATGCAGGATCAGCTATATACCGCTGTATCCTGCGCCCAAGTCTACCGGCGCCGATTTCAAATGTACTCCAATGTAGCCCCTTCCAGCTCCTCCCTATTGTCAGCATTGATCAGCAGAGTCAGCATTGACTCACTCACAGACAACGTGAGTGCATTGGAGGCGCTTGCTGACAGCACATTGTGAAGCATAGGCCCCGACTGATAATAGGGACTCGTTGCTGCAAGCTTGGTTACATCCACTGGCATTCCCAGCAATAGTTAGTTGAGGTCATTCCCTCTAATAGGGGACTCAAAATATAATTATGCACTTAGTGCAGACTCTTCTTTTATTTTCTTTTAAAGGGACACTTAAGTCAAACAAAAAAAAATGAGTTTAACTCACCTAGGGCTTCCAGTAGCCCCCTGCAGCTGTCCGGTACCCTCGCCGTCTCCCTCCGATCCTCCTGGCCCCGCCGGCAGCCACTTACTATTTCGGTGACAGGAGCTGACAGGCTCAGGACGCGAGTGATTCTTCGCGTTCCCAGACACATTAGCACCCTCTTTGCTGCTATATGGTATATGATATATGCTATAGCAGCTTAGATGGCGCTATTGTGGCCAGTAACGCGAAGAATCACTCGCGTCCCCAGCCTGTCAGCTCCTGTCACCGAAACAGGAAGTGGCTGCCGGCAGGGCCAGGAGGATCGGAGGGAGACGGCGAGGGTACCGGACAGCTACAGGGGGCTATTGGAAGCCCTAGGTGAGTAAAACTCATTTTTTTTGTTTGACTTAAGTGTCCCTTTAAAGGACCACCACAGCAAAAAAAAAAGTAAGCGGTTAAAATCTGACACAACCGACAGGTCTTGGATGAGTCCATCTCCTCATGGGGTATTTTAAGGGTTTTCAAAAGCATTTTCTGAATAGCAGTTGCTAAGTCTAACTGCCAATATAGTAAGATACCAGCCAGACTCCCTACTCAATGTAGTAAATACGAAAGAGGCACTCAATTGGCTTCAAACTTGCGTTTTATCAAATCCCAGTAATACACGACATGTTTCGGGGCATATCCCCTTCATCAGGTGTACATACATTGAATGGCACACAGTGAATAAATACATACTTCTATCCACCACACCCTAAATTGGACCACCTCCATCTTGTCAGCTGACAAGTCTGGACAGATTGTTTGTTGTTTATGCCTTGAAATGCCCTTGTGGGATGTTCTATGTGGGTAAAACCACCAGAATAGTAAAATCTAGGATTCAGGAGCATAAGGGTGACATTCGTGGTTATAAGCCAGGAGAAAAGAACTGTGACAACCCAGTAGCCCGACATTTTTTTGAATGTGCACATAGGGTGTCACAGTTAAGATGGCTAGCTTTGGACCACGTACCACTGCTGCAGAGAGGTGGGAACAGAGACCGGATTCTCCTACAGAAGGAGGCCCGGTGGATGAGAAAGTTGGAGTCCATCAACCCCAAGGGGATGAATGAAATGTTCAGCTTGCAATGTTTTTTATGATGCTGTATTACGTGTTACTGATTTAATCTCTCTCTCTCTCCAATCCCCAGGTATTAATGGGACACACACCATCGTGATTGGTTGGGGGTGTCGGTTGGAGGGTGGTAAGATGGATCTGTGGTCCAAATATTTGCAACAGAAGTTTTTCGCAGTATTGTCTGTATTAGGTTTACCTAAGATGCAGTAATTTGATTTGTTAATCAGGTTTACCGAGGTAGACGGATATAGTAATGCCTCTGATCAGTGCCCTAAGGGGTTAACAAGACTTTGGACTGTGTGATGTCAGTGATCAGCTGACTTGTCAGCTGACAAGATGGAGGTGGTCCAATTTAGGGTGTGGTGGTTAGAAGTATGTATTTATTCACTGTGTGCCATTCAATGTATGTACACCTGATGAAGGGGATATGCCCCGAAACATGTCGTGTATTACTGGGATTTGATAAAACGCAAGTTTGAAGCCAATTGAGTGCCTCCTTCGTATTTACTACATTGAACCATGTGTGGAGTGGTGACCCACAGAGGGATTGTGCATCGGCAACATAGACCTGACTAGGCCTATTCCACAGGGACTCGCTGCAGTTTGCTTGTTGTAGACTCCCTACTCACTTGCACACTATTTTGTCAGACTTAGCAACTGCTGTTCAGAAAATGCTTTTTAAAACAAACAAATCCCTGAGATTCTTCCATGAGGAGATAGACTAGTCCAAAGCCTGACAATTCTGTCAGATTTTAACTGCTTACTTTTTTGCTATAATGATCCTTTAACCACCCTGGCGTTCTGATTAAATCGCCAGGGTGGCTGCGGGAGGGTTTTTTTTAAATAAAAAAAAAACTATTTCATGCAGCCAACTGAAAGTTGGCTGCATGAAAGCCCACTAGAGGGCGCTCCGGAGGCGATCTTCCGATCGCCTCCGGCGCCCAGAATAAACAAGGAAGGCCGCAATGAGCGGCCTTCCTTGTTTTGCTTATATCGTCGCCATAGCGACGAGCGGAGTGACGTCATCGACGTCAGCCGACGTCCTGACGTCAGCCGCCTCCGATCCAGCCCTTAGCGCTGGCCGGAACTTTTTGTTCCGGCTGCGCAGGGCTCAGGCGGCTAGGGGGGCCCTCTTTCGCCGCTGCTCGCGGCGAATCGCCGCAGAGCGGCGGCGATCAGGCAGCACACGCGGCTGGCAAAGCGCCGGCTGCGTGTGCTGCACTTTATTTGATAAAAATCGGCCCAGCAGGGCCTGAGCGGCAGCCTCCGGCGGTAGACCGCTCAGGAGGTTAAAGCTTTTGCTATAGACAGCATTGGAGTATAGCATATCTTTAAAAAGATTATTCCAATTGGTGTGCATGAAATCAGAGAAGCTGATGGGCCCAATCAATCCTGAATGATCACATTAGTGATCACTTCCTTAAATAAATGATTGTTTCGTTTGGTGGATTTTTTCCATAGATATGATCATAACTGGTGGAAATTTGATTGCCAGTTGGATTCGTTAGTGGTGTGGATAGATTAAATATTGTCTTTTCTTTCAACCTGAATGGTCTTACCGCAAACATGATCTCCAAAAATTGTACCGTTAATATATAATATATGTGACAGGTTACCTCAATAAAACAGAACTCCTACTTATTTAAGGCTGACAAATCTTAAGGTTGGTATACAGACACTATTTGTTTCACCAGTCAGGAGAGGGGTTCTTTAACCTGTAAAGAAAAAAAAAAGATTCACTTAACTGGGGCTTTTGCCGCCCCCTGCAGCAGTCCTGTCCCACGCCGGCCCTCAAGGATCCTCATGTCCCCCGGAGCGGGTCAATTTCCCTTTTATCATCTAGTTAGATGAATGACACTGCACCTGCGTGGCCGTGGCTGCATGTGCTGCGTCCTCCCTCCCGCTCGCGTCTCCGGGAGCTTCCTGCACAGGTGCAGTACGAGAAAACTTCATTCTGCGCCTGCGCAGGAATCTCCCAGAGATGTAAGTGGGAGTGAGGACGCACGCGGCGTTCGTCTACTTAGACGGTAAAAGGGAAAGTGACCCGCTCCGGGGGACATAAGGATCCTTGAGGGCTGGCGCGGGACTGGACGTCTGCAGGGGGCAAAGTTGAAGCCCCAGGTCAATAAAACTTTTTTTGTTTACAGGTTAAAGAGACTCTGTAACAACAAAAACCTCCCCTGGGGGGTACTTGCCTCGGCTGGGGGAAGCCTCCGGATCCTAATGAGGCTTCCCACGCCGTCCTCTGTCGCATGGGGGTCTCGCTGCAGCCCTCCGATCAGCCGGCGACAGAGCCGACTGTAGCTTCAATATTTACCTTTGCTGGCTCCAGCGGGGGCGCTGTGGCTGCTTTCGGCACGGAAATAGACGGAAATACCCGATCTCCGTCGGGTCCGCTCTACTGCGCAGGCGCCGGAAACTTGCGCCTGCGCAGTAGAGCAGACCCGACGGCGATCGGGTATTTCCGCCTACTTCGGAGCCGACAGCAGTCAGAGCGCCTGCGCAGGAGCCAGGAAGGTAAATATTACGTCACCGCTGCACGGAGGGCTGCAGCGAGACCCCTGACGGATGGAGGACGGCGTGGGAAGCCTCATTAGGATCCGGAGGCTTCCCCCACCCGAGGTGAGTACCCCCCAGGGGACGTTTTGTCGTTACAGTTCCTCTTTAAAGAGCCCCTTTAAGCTTGGGCAGGGAATAGGCAATATACAGATGCCTTGCTCTGGTACACCAGAGCCATGGGTGTTGTTGCTATGGGAATTGGAAGAAGGATGATGGCAGGGTGCACTATTGAGGGATTTCTGCTGGGCAGGGTAAGGAGGGGAACAATTCACTCTGGGGTTGCTATTGTTTGGGATGCTGGATCTTTAAATGAGCTCAGGAGACACGTGTACATATGCTGGATTCTTGGCTGAGGCAGACCCGAATAGCCCCCTCAGCCAAGTTTCATGAAGTATGTGTACGTAGCTGTGGTGTTGCTCGATACTTCCTATATCGCTTCGTGGATAGTACTACAGTTGTTCCATTCATTAGTCATGTCTGCTGCTGTTCCTCAATGAGTGGTATCTGAAATATAGTGTAGGTTTGAGCAATACCAGGCTAACAACAACCACTATATTTAGCACAGACAAAGTAGCCACAGAGTCATAACTGTAGCATCCTGTCTGTTCCTTTTTTCACTAGCTTAATATGCACGCAACATCTACACATAAAAAAATACATTTAGGGCCTGAGCCCAATAACGCAGTTGTGTCTGCTTTTGTCCCCCTTTATAGAATCTGTAAAGGTGGCCACTAACGGTCCAATTTCTAGCAAAAAATCATTTGATTGATTAGAAATTCTGGTCAGATTGGTTGTAAATAATCTCCATGGATGGGCACATTCCACATTCCGCAGTCCACTTCCACAGCCAGGAGCGCTCTGCATCTGCGCAATAGTGCTGCGCAGGTGTAGTACGCTCCCGGCGGCGGAGTGTGTGCATGCGCACTACGCCCGACTAGCTCAAGTACCTGCTCCCATAGCAGAAGATCCAGATGGCAGAGAAGGACAGTGAGGGACTGATTAGCCTGAAGAGGGCTGGAGGAAGCCCCAGGTATGTATAAAACTTTAATTTCATCTGTCTCATGTTTACTTTAAGTTACACAGTAGTACTATACTCTACATATGCGCTCTCCACAGAGCGGCAGGGAATCCACTGAGAATGTTGTGCACATTGAACTCAGAGGTGTTGTCCATTGTACATGAAAACTGTGTAATAGAGGAAGAATCGCCTCATTCTCCTGCAGAGTACCTGCACATCACTCTTACATGTACCCACAGTTACATTGCCTTCTACAAGTACTCTAACCAAGGACTAGTTTTAGTCTATGACTAAAGGGAATAAATATGGCAATCTACATATCCTTCTCACTTTAGTTGTCTTTTAAAATTCCTAAGCGTTGGCAGTTAAGAGATGAATTTCATGTTACATACTTTCAATCAACAAGATTGTAATATGCAAATTAGAGGAGTCGGAGTCAAGGAGTCGGAGTCAGTGGAATCCTAAACTGAGGAGTCTTGAGTCTGTGGATTTTTGTACCGACTCCACAGCCCTGGGAGTAGGGTAGCAGGAGGGTCAGTGTTATCTGCTTGTCCACGATACTTGTCCACGATATCCGTATTAATTGTCTTGTGTCTACGGTACTGTATATCTGTAAAATTGTCTTGTGTACTACTCGAGCCTGTCTGTGCCAAAAATAATTCCAGGTACAAACCTCTGTACTTGGCCATTAAACTTGATTCTGATTCTAGAATTAGGTAGGTGGAGAGTTAGTATTAGGAGCAGTAGGGGAGAGGGCTAGTATTTTGACTAGGTAGAGGTTAGTTTGATAGGTAGGTTAGGTAAAGCGATAGTAGAATATAAGCAGTATTTCAGAAATTCTGCTATCGGCTTCACCCACTGCCGAAATTTCCTGGCGCTTTTTTTAACATACGCCTAATTAGGTCTGGTTCACACTTGCGTTGGAGTGGCAAACAGATCAGTGAAAACGGGTGTGAACACTGGTAGATCAGATCCATTTTCACTCTGTTGCCACTCCATTTCCGATCTGCATCTTCCGTTCTTTTTCCCCACATCCTACCCAGACCCCCACCCCCAATGTGTATTTTTCTATTTAGAACGGTCCGTTTCTTCACTAGTGTGAAGCAGTTTCTCACTGCCCCCAATGCAGCATTTCAGCTTCCATTTCCGTTCCACTGGGCTCAGCAGTTCGGAACAATTTGTGCTGCAGGACACTTGCGTTCCGTTCAGCAGATAGTACGGAACAGATCCGTTTGAACGGACAGATGTGAACTGATCCATAGGTTAACATTGGATCCATTTGCATCCATAGGATCCATTCTGATCCGCAAACAGAACTTTTTTCAACGCCAGCGTGAACCGGGCCTTACTGACCCCTTGAAGTTCATAGAAATTCTGTTGCTGCTGCTTTCAATTCAAATTCTGACTAAAATCTAGCAATGTATAGGCTGGAGCAGGATGCTATAAGGGGAATTAGAAACTCTAGAACAGGGATCAGGAACCTTTTTGGCTGAGAGAGCCATAAACGCACATGTTAAAATGTAATTCCGTGAGAGCCATAAAATATTTTTTTAAACTGGGGCAGTAAGGCTCACGTCCCTGTTGCCATGGTGATGTGTATACAGTTGATCAGCCGGGCAGCGGAAGTGTCAGACACGTCTTCAGCTTCTCTTGGGTTTCAGCAATTTCCCTGAGAGCCAGACAGGTGAAATACCGACTAACAGCTTGTACAATTAGCTAGCTGACTTGGGGGTTGATTCACTTTGTAGGACAAGATCCCCGCACTTTGACCCAATAGATTGTCTAGTGACAGACAGCCTATTTGGCCAATCAAAGTGTTGGGATCTCGTTCTACAAAGTCACTGAACCTGACAGGGTCCAGAGTGGAACAATTGGAGCAGCTGTTCGTTTGCGTACGTTAAAAAGGGGCGCTGGGAAAAAAGGGCGCGGGGTTTTAAACGATAAACATGGATAACGTTTAAAAATATAATGTACTATATTTCGTTTAAATATTTGTTTTTATACTTTTTATATAATTTTATATAATTTATGCTTTTATATAATTTCGTTTTTAAATTGGTCGCATTGTCGGTCAGGCATGCACTTTTTTTTTGTGCACATGTAGATTTTCATCTGACTCTGATTATAATAATCAAATCAGATAGTTGATCGGCCACCAATTTCCTAGTAGGCATACCAATATCTTAACGATTATATATTTTAAGAATTTTGCATATATATGAAATGTAACAGGCTCTCTTACTGTTTCTTCTCTTCTTGCTTGATAGATTAAAGGAAAACTTTGTAAGTGAGAGGTAAATGGAGGCTGCCATATTTATTTCCTTTCAAGCAATACCTGTTGCCTGGCAGTGCTCCTGGTCTATTTGGCTGTAGTAGTGACTGAATAACACCAGAAACAAGCATGTAGATAATCTTGTCAGATCTGACAATAAAGTCAGAAACAGCTGATCTGCTGCATGCTTGTTCAGGGTCTATGGCTAAAAGTATTAGAGGCAGAGGATCAGTAAGGCAGCCAGGCAACTGGTATTGCTTAAAAGGAAATAAATATGGAAGCCTTCATATCCCTCTCACTTCAGTTGTCCTTTAAATCAAACCTTATACCTATGACCATATCCCTCAATATTGAAAACTGGAGGTAATACAAATGCTTAATTCTTAAAGGGGAACTTCAGCCTAAACAAACATACTGTCATTAAGTTACATTAGTTATGTTAATTAGAATAGATAGGTAATATAATTTTTTACCCACCCTGTTTTAAAAGAACAGGCAAATTGTTGTCATGGGGGCAGCCATCTTTTTGGTTGAAAAGAGGTGACAGGGAGCATGAGACACAGTTCCCACTGTCCTGTGCCCTGATAACTTCTCCCAGCTGCATGCACTAGGTTTCACATGTCAAATTCAAAATGTTAAAAAAAATGCACCAAAACAGCAGAACAAGAACAACAACATCAGAAATCCCATCATGCTTTGCACAGCAGTAGGGGAAAAATGCCCGGTCAGTTTTCTTCTGTGCAGCTAAAAATGAGGCTTGTATAAGAGAAGCAAAGTTCTGATGCTGTGAAACTGTTAAAGAAACACCAAGCCTTTTCAGTGCTGCTGATTTGATTTTTAGTCTGGAGGTTCACTTTAAGGTGGCTGGATACAGGAGACCTGGGTTCGAATCTCGGCTCTGCCTGTTCAGTAAGCCAGCACCTATTCAGTAGGAGATCTTGGGCAAGTCCCCCTAACACTGCTACTGCCTATAGAGCGCGTCCTCTGGCGCTTTGGAGACTGCTACTGCCTATAGAGTGCGTCCTCTGGCGCATGGAGAAAAGCGCAATATAAATGTCCTTTGTTTGTTTAATACAATTACTAGAAAATTGTTTTTATGAACAGAATACCCACAATGTGAACACAATACCAAACAATAATGTATGAAGTCAATAAAGTATCTAAACATTTCAATTACCCCTGAATAACACAAAGCAGCAAATAGCATTCAAGTACAGTACTAAATTTGAACCTCTTATAGAGTTCAGGCCAGCAGATTTCAACTTTCCACAAGGGCACAGGGTGCACCTATAAGGCTCCCTGCACACTGCAAATTTGTTTTACGTTTCCGATTCCAATTTGCAATTCCGATTTTCCCTAAATACAATCAACAGAAAAAACAGAGGAAAAAACACAGCATGCAGTAACGATTAAAAATCGGAAGCAGATGTAAAAAACGATAAAAAATCGGAATCGCATGCAGTGTGCAGAGAGCCTCAATGTGTCTTGATTCTCTTAACAATTTTTTTTTTTTTTAAATCTTGACCACAAATGATCTTTTTTTTTTTTCCTTTGGTTCCCAAGACATCCGTTGGTTAAAACTACATTTGAGTTTCCAATATGTTCTCTGAATTGCTCATCAATAATCAACTAATGTTATCCTCTTATTGTCTTTGTTAGGGAAACTGACAGAACTTCAATAATGGCATGAAAAAAAAAAAAATTATTACCACCAAAAATAAGAAGGGGGGTGGGGGAGGGGGATAACAGTTTGTTTTCTTTACATTCTAAGACCTTTCTTTGAATTTGTACAGTGGGTTGCAAAAGTATTCGGCCCCCTTGAAGTTTTCCACATTTTGTCATATTACTGACACAAACATGAATCAATTTTATTGGAATTCCACATGAAAGACCAACACAAAGTGGTGTACACATGAGAAGTGGAACGAAAATCATACATGATTCCAAACATTTTTTACAAATAAATAACTGCAAAGTGGTGTGTGCATAATTATTCGGCCCCCTTTGATCTGAGTGCAGTCAGTTGCCTATAGACATTGCTTGATGAGTGCTAATGACTAAATAGAGTGCACCTGTGTGTAATCTAATGTCAGTACAAATACAGCTGCTCTGTGAGGGCCTCAGAGGTTGTCTAAGAGAATATTGGGAGCAATAACACCATGATGTCCAAAGAACACACAAGGCAGGTCAGGGATCAAGTTATTGAGAAATTTAAAGCAGGCTTAGACTACAAAAAGATTTCCAAAGCCTTGAACATCCCACGGATCACTGTTCAAGCGATCATTCAGAAATGGAAGGAGTATGGCACAACTGTAAACCTACCAAGACAAGGCCATCCACCGAAATTCACAGGCCGAACAAGGAGAGCGCTGATCAGAAATGCAGTCAAGAGGCCCATGGTGACTCTGGACGAGCTGCAGAGATCTACAGCGCAGGTTGGAGACTCTGTCCATAGGACAACTATTAGTCATGCACTGTACAAAGTTGGCCTTTATGGAAGAGTGGCAAGAAGAAAGGCATTGTTAACAGAAAGCATAAGAAGTCCCGTTTGCAGTTTGCCACAAGCCATGTGGGGGACACAGCAACCATGTGGAAGAAGGTGATCTGGTCAGATGAGACCAAAACTGAACTTTTTGGCCAAAATGCAAAACGCTATGTGTGGCGGAAAACTAACACTGCACATCACTCTGAACACACCATCCCCACTGTCAAATATGGTGGTGGCAGCATCATGCTCTGGGGTTGCTTCATTTCAGCAGGGACAGGGAAGCTGGTCAGAGTTGATGGGAAGATGGATGGAGCCAAATACAGGGCAAACTTGCAAGAAAACCTCTTGGAGACTGCAAAAGACTTGAGACTGGGGCGGAGGTTCACCTTCCAGCAGGACAATGACCCTAAACTAGGGGCGTAACTAGAAATCACGGGGCACCCCTGCAAAACTTTGGATGGGGCCCCCTCCTGCCTTCTCTCCATGCTCAGACTCCTCAAGCCATTACAACAGTACACAGCACTTGGGGAGGGAAAGAAAGGCTGGGGGTAAAGCAGCGCTGTACACAAGACCCTGCTGAACACTGAATAGGGACTGTCTACAAATCTTTGTCTGCACAACTTTGTATGATTCCTTATCAGTGGCTGAGCAGATGCAGTCATTAGAACAACTGTGCAGAGAGCAGAAAGATTTCCTCTCCTTTCCCTTAGTTGTCAGTCTCTCAGGACGGGGCCCCCTGTGGCTTCTGGGCCCCCCTGCAGCTGCATCCCTTGCAGGGTCTATTGTTACGCCCCTGCCCTAAACATAAAGCCAGGGCAACAATGGAATGGTTTAAAACAAAACATATCTATGTGTTAGAATGGCTTATTCAAAGACCAGATCTAAATCCAATCGACAACCCGTGGCAAGATCTGAAAACTGCTGTTCACAAACGCTGTCCATCTAATCTGACTGAGCTGGAGCTGTTTTGCAAAGAAGAATGGGAAATAATTTTAGTCTCTAGATGTGCAAAGCTGGTAGAGACATACCCTAAAAGACTGGCAGCTGTAATTGCAGCAAAAGTTGGTTCTACAAAGTATTGACTCAGGGGGCCGAATAATTACACACACCCCACTTTGCAGTTATTTATTTGTAAAAAATGTTTAGAATGATGTATGATTTTCGATCCACTTCTCATGTGTACACCACTTTGTATTGGTCTTTCACGTGGAATTCCAATAAAATTGATGCATGTTTGTGGCAGTAATGTGACAAAATGTGGAAAACTTCAAGGGGGCCGAATACTTTTGCAAGCCACTGTATCTTTCTGCTGTTCTGAGATTGCCCCAGGAACCCATAAAATGGGAAATGTGTTTGTTAATAATGAAAAAAATATTAATATATGATTTACAGAGAGGTACAGAGAAAAAACAAGTTGATAAATTACTCCCAGCAATTGAAACAGTAGAGTGAATGATCAGTGTGTGTGTGAAGATTAAAAGTTAGAATGGACAGCTGTAGCGAGAGACATGTGGAGGCTTTCATATTTATTTCCGTTTAAGCAACACCAGTTGCCTAGCTGTCCTGCTGATCCTCTGCCTCTAATACTTTTATCCATAGACCCTGAACAAGCATATGCAGATCAGGTGTTTCTGACATTATTGTCAGATCTGACAAGATTACCTGCATGCTTGTTTCTGGTGTTTCAGTTACTACTGCAGCCTAATACAACAGGAGGGCTGCCAGGCAACTGGTATTGTTTAAAAGGAAATAAATATGGCTGCATCCACATACCTCTCGCTACAGTTGTCCTTTAATCAAAAATTAAATACATACAGTTCATACAGTATCTGATTAGAAGAAGAATTGAGGGAGTATTTTATGGTGTTATCTTCAGACCTCTTTCATACTTACCAAGTCACATTGCGTTAAGGTGCTCTACACTGCAACTCCCCCGTCGCACCACGTTGCAGTGGCCATTAATGTCAATGAGACAGGCCACAGTACCCGCGGTGTGACGGAAGTTATTTGGGCAACTCAGACTGCAACACGTTGCCGCGCAGCGCACGACTGTATGGGACTCAATGGCACTGCAAATGATCTTTAACGATATTCTTCACAGTGCTGTGCGCATGCATAGATTGGGGAGACTGACGTGACATACTTCCTGTCTGGAAGCTTGCACATAACTAAGCCCCCTTGTGGGGTCATGAATATTTCCCTGTCGGCACAGTCTGCCACAGGAAACTAAACTAATTGTAATGGTGTAAAAGGGGCCTAAATGATATTCAAATAGAGGGCGGAAGCACAGACCAACCTTTTATAGAACACAGAGTAGGGACACCAAGAGCCAAATATAATGTAGTATATACTGGTAGTTGAAATGAAGCATGTTTGAAGTATGAGTAATAAGCAATACTCACAAAGCAGGGTTACCTCAAAGGCAACCACTGTATAGGCAGGTGGGGAGATTAGACCTAACCCCAATTAGGATTAAGAAGTCGCTCTCCGTAGATGAGGAAAAAAGGGGGTAACACCCCTCCACCAGGGGTGGACTTGATATAGCGTAGTATGGAAACAGAGTTGCCAAAAGGATAAAAGTATCTAAAAAGTTTAAAGCATGAAGAGGCAGTGGTGGACTTACCTCCTCTAAGCAGACACACAAAGTGCCTGTGTGTTTGTGCAGTAGAACAAATTTGTTTACGTACTCCAGTGGACAATGCAATGCATTTCGCAGGTTTGATCCTGCTTCATCAGGCAATAACAATGGAGTAATAGCAAATGTGGTGGGTAGAAGAGCCAGGCACCTCTGACTTTTGCTGACCACATCTGCTACTACTCCGTTGTTATTGCCTGATCGCATGAAAAAATGCATGCAAAGCACGCGCATTTGCATACGCATGCGAATTTGCAAACATTTTTTTCTTTGCGGATTTGCCTAGGTAATTGGAAAGAAATTACCTGTTGAGGACTATCAATGATACAGTAAATGGTGAAGCCAAACAGCTACTATTTAGAAGCCTGGCTTAATATGCAATTACAGTTATAGTCCTGAGGTGGAACCAGGGTGACCCCTCGACGCCGAGGGACTAAGAAAACCTACATTAACCAAGAGTTACCAGCCCTTAAACAGGTTTACAAGTTTAGGAAGATCCCGCAAAAATTTGATAAAGTTTGGTTTGAGTGGATAGACTTGTATGATACTTTTCTAGATTAATCAGTCCGCTGATACAATTGTATACTTGTAATTATATACTTTTTTGTTGTCGTCTGCACTGGGGTTACTGGTGTTTGTTGTAATGTGTAGAAAATGAATAGCATTTTCCCTAAAAAAAAAAAAAAAAAAAAAAAAAGTGGAAATGCCATTGATGTTGTTTTAAATCTACTAAGAGTGTCTGATTTCTTGTTAACAGCAGTCCTTTGTTAGTTTGTGACTGCTATGGCACTTTTGTACTTGCCAACTGTTCAATGGTTTGAATTATTTTTACAGATGTAAAATGGAGAGAAGAAGAGTGCTAGTATAAGGTGTCATAAAAACAAATAGAGCTAATCAGACCTCAAAGTTTGTTATTTAGCAGGCAATTGTTTTTTACGGATTAAGTTAATAACAGGCTAGCTCCTCTCCAATCCCTTCTAAATGCAGCGGCCCGCCTCATTCACCTTTCCACACGCTCTTCTGATGCAGCCCCACTGTGCCATTCTCTCCACTGGTTACCCATTACCCAGAGGATCCAGTTCAAACTCCTGACTCTAACATACAAAGCCCTCCACGAGTTGTCTCATGATCACCTCCTCTCATGCTCGCATCCAGGACTTTACACGAGCATCAGCCCTTATCTGGAACTCTCTTCCACAGCCTGTACGTCATGCTCCAAACCTGGACATCTTCAAACGCACTCTTAAAACACACCTTTTCAGACAAGCTTATAACATTCTATAGCCCTTTATTTACCTATTTCTCACAATGTAATCAGAGGCAAAGAATCACTGCCTCATCCATCCTCCACCCCCTTACCTAGTGTGTCCCCCACTACCCATTAGATTGTAAGCTCGCAAGGGCAGGGTCATCCTCCTAATGTTTACTGTTTTTGTAACAATATTTGTGCTGCTTGGAACTCCAGTGTTCTCCCCAGGCTCTTTTAGCCGGGTGCTCCACCCGGCTAGATTTGGTGACCACCCGGCTGGCATTGGCTCACCTCCTCACCACCTCCTATGCTGTAAGCAGAGTTGCCCTGCATTTTCATCTCTCCCCACCCGGCTGCTTTTTCATGCCACCCGGCTACTATTTCATGCCACCCGGCTGGAAAATAATTCTGGGGAGAACACTGAACTCTGCTGTATATTTGTTAGTTGTATCTATGTTCCCCTTGTCGTCTTATTGTGCTTTGTAAAGCGCTGCGGAATATGTTGGCGCTATATAAATAAAAAAAAAATAAAAAAAAAATAATAATAATAATAATAGTGTCTGCTCATATGTATATGATCTAATGTATTGCTCTTTATCATCTTAACTAACTGGGTCTGGATCCGTGGTGAACATGAGCAATTTAAAATACATTTACTCACACAGCCATCTTACAGTTATACAGCTGCCATTCTAAAAACACACGATTGGTTCGCACGATGGCCAGGGGCCCCGGACCTCTCTCACTGGCCGGGGCCCCAAGGCCAATGCCTGGAGGGGAGTGCAGGTGGGCCTGGACCTCTCACACCCAGGCTCTGGACCTCTCACATCCAGAAAACCCACCAACACTGCCTCCATACTGAATGCTGAATTCGACACACACAAGCAGACCTCTCTCACTGGCCGGGGCCCCAAGGCCAATGCGCGATACCTGGAGGGGAGTGCAGGTGGGCCTTGACCTCTCACACCCAGGCTCTGGCCCTGGTCCGGGGCCCCTGGCCATCGTGCGAACCAATCGTGTGTTTTTAAACGTTTTTTTTTTTCAGCTCTAGGACATGGCAGACAGGTGAGCGGTTAGGGAGGGACCCCTGTGGGAGGAATGCCTGCACGGGGCGGTCCTGCTAGCGACGCAATCTTGCGATTTGCGTCCAACTGAAGCCTCCCACCTGAATGCTAATGGCTGCTAGATGTGGTATGGCAGGTAAAGGGTGTATGACAGTGCATCCTGATTGGCTGACGAGCACCTGCTGACGACTTAAATGTAGCTGCATGCATGTATTGCTGTGTTCTATTGCTTGTGTGTGTCGTATACAGCTGCCATTCTACAAAGGTTTTACCTTCTATTTGCTCAGTTAAAGGGGTTCTAAACTATTAAACATCCTTCTACAATAGTGTAAAAAATTTTTTTTTTTAAAAATGAATGGTTTCATCAATACAACATGTAATGTAAACAGTGACGGATGACGGACTGGGAGGCTAATCCATTTGACTTTTATTTCACAGCCATAACTCCTGCCTACCTAGTTTTCAGTGGTATAATCCACTGCTGGCAGGAATCACCATTACAGCTGTAACAGCTGAGCTCCGCTGAGCTCCTCAGTATGTGTTTACATTGTTGCTTGGCAACCAGACTCCCGGTCTGTGCAGAGAGTCGTTTGTGCAAAGAGTCATAAGCTGCTTGGAGAATCAGCCAGAATCAGTTCAAACTACACCAATATGATTCTTTGTCAGATTCGATTCGATTCAATTTGATTCGATTTATTGATTCAATTTGATTCAATCTGACATGTCCGATTCATGATTCTATTCAGTTTGATTCAAATTGAATCGAATCGTGAATCAGACATGTCAGATTGAATCAAATCGAATCAATGAATCAAATCAAATTGAATCGAATCTGACAAAGACTCATATAGTGTAGATGGGACTGATTCTGGCTGATTCTCCCAGCAGCTTATGACTCTTTGCACAAATGACTCTCTGCACAGACCGGGAGTCTGGTTGCCAAGCAACAATGTAAACACATACTGAGGAGCTCAGCGGAGCTCAGCTCTTACAGCTGTAATGGCGATTCCTGCCAGCAGTGGATTATACCACTGAAAACTAGGTAGGCAGGAGTTATGGTTGTGAAATGAAAGTTAAAAAAAAAAAAAAAAACCACCTCTAACAAATGGATTAGCCTCCCAGTCCGTCATCCATTACTGTTTACATTACATGTTGTATTGATGAAACCATTCATTTTTTTTTTTTTAAAACAAAACTTTTTACACTATTTTAGAAGGATGTTTAATAGCTTATGCATAAACCACTTTTTTATTTTTTTTCCTCATTTGCGAAAGAACCCCTTTAAGAAATTCTTTCTGAGAATATAGATATTAAATACCAACATACAGTGTTTTGTTTTTATATTTGTTTTTATTATTTTCACCTATTTGCTTTTATTTATTATACAGTATGTATTAATATTATTATCATTACTGTAATACAAATGTCAAATATGCATATTTTATGCATATTATATTATTAATTTTAAGTATCTTGATGGATCTGTTCAAACCTGCAGACCTACATTACTAAGTATATTTTATGCATGTCAGTATTTTGATAGATCTATACAGACATGTGGACCTACACTCAAGGGTGCACGTCTTGGCTACGCCCAAGCTGTAAGGTATATGTATTGTCTGTATAGTCATTTAAGTCATATTATCTTTAGTGTTGGTATAGTATTGAGCACTCTCTGTGTTAATGTTTTAGGCACTGAAAACATGGCTCGAAGAAGTGAGGCATATGTGCATAAGGAAAATCTGTGTTGTCACTGAAGTAAGCTACCTCTCATTAGAATTTTAAGGATTTTAATGTATTTTATCTTTCCTGGGCACCAAGGCTGTTTTTAGTCATAGGCGTACCAGGCAGATGTCTGGGGTGACAACTGTAGGAGGAGTCATCACAGAATCTAGTCTTAGCACACTGCACTTTATGGAATTTTTAAAGCCAACTGCTAATTCCATTACTCCCTGGCGTTTTGATTTATTGCGGCGCACGGCCGCGGGATGGTTTTTTTTTTTTGTTTTTTTTTTCAGCTAATTTATTTTTTGTTAACATGTAGCTAGCCTAGCGTTAGCTAAATGCTTCCCCCCCCCCCTTCCCCCTTTGCTATACCACCCACCCCTCCGATCGCTGCCAGTGATCATACCCAACAGGAAATCACGTTCTGAACGGGATTTCCTGTACGGGCTTCCCCCGTCGCCATGGTGACGATCGGAATGACGTCATCGACGTCGTGACGTCAGGGGGTGTCCTGATCCAGCCTGGCGGTGATTGTCCAGGCTGCGCAAGGGGTCTGCCGGGGGGGGGGGGCGTCTTTCACGGCAGAGTGGCGGCGATCACAACAAACACGCAGCTAGCAAAGTGCAGTGAAAAAAAAATATGCAAATCGACCCACCAGGACCTGAGCAATGCACTGCGGCGTTACTGGACAAGCTGAGCTCGTCCGTAACGCCCAGGAGGTTAAGAAAGGGATGGTTGGCAATTTTAACACCTAAATGAGCCCTGATATGTGTGTTGAACTGTGACTGGATTTCCAGGACAATATTCTAACCTGTAAAGATCAAGGCTGTACATAAACAGTATAATGTTTATAAAGTGGATACACATCCCTCAAAATCATTAATGGAATGGTTTGTGAGATTAAGCCAGTGAAATGTATATGGCCTGGTAATAATTTGTGCATCCTTTACGAACATTATTTGTATGCAAACTATTAATTTTTAATAATGCTCACAAAACCAATTGATGTTGGTTGTGATCTTCCTGTTCACGACATCGGGATAGAGCCACAAAAGGTGCCTTGCCTGGGGTGCCAAAATGGCAGAGACAGCCCTAAGACAGCATTTAACCTCTTTAGCGGTATGCCCGACACTGTGTCGGGCATACCGCTTGCTGGCCCCAGGAATCCCCCAAGCATAATTATGGCGATCGAATGGCTGTAAACCCTGTAGCTAGCACTAGGCTAACTAGTACATGTGTCCAGCTCCCCCCGATTGCTGCTGATCCCCCCCGTTAATACATTACCTCCCCCCTGGATCCAGCGATCGCGCAGCCTCCCCGCACAGCTTTGGTCTCTCTATGGGGAGGATCGGGTTTGCGCATGACGTCATGTGCGATCCTCCCCATAGTGAAGACCGAGGCTGTGCTGATCGCTGGATCCAGGCTGGGAAATGTATAAACGGGGGAGCGGCGGGGATCGGGGAGTGCTGGGCACTTCTACTAGCTAGCCTAGTGCTAGCTACAGGGTTTACAGCCATTTGATCGCCATAATTACATCTTTAAAGGGGAACTGAAGAGAGAGGTATATGGAGGCTGTCATGTTTATTTCCTTTTAGACAATACCAGTTGCCTGGCAGCCCTGCTGATCCTCTGCCTCTAATACTATTAGCCATAGCCCCTGAACAAGCATGCAGCAGATCAGGTGTTTCAGTGGTTCAGACTTATAAGTCTGATCTGACAAGACTAGCTGCATGCTTGTTTCTGGTTTTAATCAGATACTACTGCAGAGAAATAGACCAGCGGGGCTGCCGGGCAACTGGTATTGATTAAAAGGAAATAAACATGACAGCCTCCATATACCTCTCTCTTCAGTTCCCCTTTAACACAAACTGGCAAAACCTCCTGAGCGGCGTAACGCTCAGTAGGTTAATAGCACTGCTGTACTTTCCTGTATGTTTGAAGAGATATGTGCCCATTGTCTCTGTTTTTAATTCATTTTGAAAACAGGCATTTGAACAGACTTGGTATATGCTTGAGATCGGGATCCTCTTTGCTTTTTGAGGGTTTGTGTATCCCATTCTTTGTGCTGCACACACATAAATTATAAATTAGTAAGTAGATCGCCATTAGTTTGAAGTAAATTCTTTAAATATTCTTTTTATCTAGAGAAAATAATCATAGATAAGACGGTTAGCTCTGGAAGTTCGTCGTTCCTTCAGTGTGTGGGACAGATGTGCGTGTTTTATGGACGTCAGCAGAGCAATTATTCCACTGAGACTGTATTTTATAGCTATTTTTCCTGAACTGTATAGACTACTAGACGATTTGTGTCCATTAGGGCAAAGGGCAAGTGGGAGAAAACAATGGTCCGGAGGAGAAATGAGGTATGATAAGTGATGTGCAGGAAAAATACCAAACATGCAAATTCTTCAAAGGGAGAAGGCATACTATTGCTTGCTTCTTATTTGTATAGTTTAAGAATAGGGATATGGATAGAGAATTTATGGGTAAAAAAACAGATGTGTGCCATTCTTCTGCATCAAACTGTGTTCTCAGTTCCTGTTCCTAGTTCATTGTAAATTTAGGATTAGTCTTATATAAAGTCTCGTGGGAGATTTATAGCTTTCTGTAAATTGGTAGTTACACTTCACTTAGCAAGCTCATGGTGAACTCCTAGGATTGTGTAAGGGGCTACAAGGGAGTCTAGAGATGTGGCGAACGGTTCTCGAACCGTTCGCCGGCGAACATCTCCAAATCCCTGGGGCTTTTACTACTTCCGGGTCGTACTGACCCGGAGTAGTACGTCTGCTCTGCCTGGCGGAGCGCATCCTAGATCGCGCTCCTGTTGCCGGGCACTTTCTGCGCGTGTGCGTGACGTCATGAACGACGTCACGCTCATGCGCAGAGAGTGCCCGGCAACAGGAGCGCGATCTAGGACGCGCTCCGCCGGGCAGAGCAGGCGTACTACTCCGGGTCAGTGCGACCCGGAAGTAGTAAAAGCCCCAGAGATGTTCGCTGGGCGAACAGTTCGCCACATCTCTACAAGGGACCAAAAAGCCCTCTTACTAAAATGCTATACAAAACAAGAGTTTGCCTTCTTAAAACAGATGATTCAGATTGGAGTGAGCATGTTATGTCTCCCACAATGCTTCACTGCTGAATATGCAAATGAACCTTTGTTGTCCCTGTAAGCAAAACACACCTCTAGAACAGCTGGAATGCAATGATGTGTAAGCTTGTTAATTGTACAGAGCCACAATAATTTAATAATGCATACAGACTGTTTCAGATTGATTGATCCTCATTAAGCAATGGCATGAATTAAAGGGACCCTGAGCAGACGCCATGGGTATGCATATAAGGATACCGACGACTATTTTGTAAAGAGCAGACACTTACTGGCCCCTTATGTAAGCGCTCCTGCTCCCGGGCTTCCCACTATCAATTACATTGGATCCGGCAACTCTGACAAAAAGTTGTGCGGTGACCCGGTGTAATGTCTGATTGCGCTACCCGAAAGCTCCCTTCCACACTGAGTAGCACGCATGCTCAGTGTGAAGTGAATTATGCTGCTGATGGTAAAATAATAAATATCTCTGCTTCCACACATCCTACACTCACCAAATTTTCAGGGTAGGGAGAGGATCCCCCAAACGACCTCTATGCCAAATTGCAGCCCCCGAGCCCCACTGGTTCAGGAGATAGATTAGAGAAACCTATCTCGGGAACCAGTGGGTCTCGGGGGGCTGCAATTAGGCATAGAGGTAGTTCGGGGGGTCCCCTCCCTACCCTGAAAATTTGGGGAGTGTAGGATGTGAGGAAGCAGAGATATTTAGTATTTTACCATCAGCAGCATAATTAAATAGGAACTGTGGCCGCACAGTCTCCTACTGCGCATGCGGGGCAGCGCAAATCCACAGGCAGCGTAATCAGACACAACACCGGAAAAGGAAGCCTACAGGTCCTCTCCTGGCATGCGCAGGCTTCCTGCCTTCTTCCCCCTCCTTCTGCCATGTGTCATATTGTGGTTCACATGCGGAGGGGAGGAAGAAGCCAGGAAGCCTGCGCATGTGTGTTTGTCTACTTCCTGCCTTCATGGAGGCAGACATATTGTTAACATCCTGTGTTTACAAATGAGCTCTCTGCCATGGCAGTCAGCTGACACAGCTAAGGGATCAAATTACAACTTAGTCACAGATGAGGTAGAATTAGACAGGCTAAACTCTCTACATACTTACACAGAGGGTGCATTTCTATATGTTTTCCTTCTGTCTAGTGCAAGAGTTCAGGTCCACTTTAAGAAGGAAAATTTCTGTTTTGCATTGTTGATAGCACAATGCTTTTCAGCTTGTTAAATAGACTAGACTAGAATAGCAAGACTTTATGCAATTTCTCTCAGCAACTTCAGTCTTCATTAATAGAAGCTTACAGCTGGCTGACTTTATTGCGCTTCCTTTGGATACCAGAAGCTACCGCTGGGAGACACCAGATTTTCTGTTTCAGTCATCTGGAATAGGCGGTTTCTTTCCTAAGACACCTGAAGGAGCCGGACTTTCAGCAAAGCTAGTTCTTAAGCTGTTGCACTGGTTGTTTTAGGAAAATGAAATGGGATAATTACACTATATCTTCAGCTGATCAATGAGACACAAGTAATTTCTCCTTGCATTCAAACTTTAGGTACATCTTTTGCAGCTTCAACTAGGACAAATAAAAATTGACAAGAAGTTATTCTGGTTGTTCCACCAGCAGTTTCAAGCAGCAAATAACTTACATGAAATTTTAATGCAAGAAGAAATAATTTGCATCTTATTGATCATCTCATCCGGCGGAACTGAAACTGAGCACTGGTTGACGTTGGCTGTAGCATTTGGGGCTAACTTACTTTGGTTGCTGCCTCTGGCGTCAGTGCTCCATCCTCCCAATACTTACTGTTTCACAGCGGGAAGGAGGAAGTATCGGGAGCAGGAAGAGGAAGTATCGGTAGGCTGTAGAAGGGCGTGGAACGCTGGAGCCAGTGGTGGCTACCACGGTAAGTTAGCCCTCACTGCCGTGGCCTGATTCAACTAACGCACAGTTTGAAACTGAATTTTGCCAGCTCAGCCCTTACCTCTCACTACTTTGGTCCTTGTAATATAAATAGCTTATTTACTACTATTTTCTTTTTCTGGCTATTTTCATGGAAGGCCTTATACACACAGGCAGATTGTAGACAAGTCTTTTTGGCTATACTAGAATAGACAGTAGTATACCTGTTTGATGCTCTTCTGTACAAACTTTTATATCTGGAAGGCTTGGTTTTATAATCCTGTCACATTAACCATAAAAAATATAAGACTGTATTAGGAACTAGCAGCTAATTATAATAAAAAATTATCGCTGAGATCTCTGTGATGTTGCCCCCCCATTCCCACCGGCGTAACAATAGGGGATGCGACCCCTGCCCCCGCGGGGAGGCCCGGGGCACCCCTAGGGCCCGCTCAGGGACTTTTGTGGGGCAGGAGGGGTCGCAACATAAGAGGAGAGCGTGGCCGCAGATTGGTGGGGAGGGGGGATATTCAAACAAACAAACACAGAACATTTATATTGCGCTTTTCTCCTGGCGAGCTCAAAGCGCCTGTGTAAACAGGAAGTGACATGAAGGTCTTAGACATCGGAGACCTCCGGGGCTAAGGAGGTATGTGTTATCCTGCCGCCGCTGCCCGCTGTCACTAAAGATTGCAGGAGGGGAGCTCTGAGAGGAGAGCCCAAGGTGAGGGAGGGAGGGAGGGGGAAGGTCACGCTCTCCTCTTATGTTGCGACTCCTCATGCCCCACAAAAGGCCCTGGGGGGGGGGGGGGGTAGCCGGATTGTTTTTGTCTTTGCAGGGGGGCCCGGGGATCTCTAGTTACGCCCCTGCCCATTCCCCATTCCATTGTGTTTGGTTAGTGCTACAGTTTTGCCTATTTGTACTGCAAAAATTAAGATTTGTGCTGCTTTTGTTTTGAAGATAATGGCAATTATTGTTTTCCAGAAAGAGACCAAACCCCCACACAACTCGTACATTTGAAATGGCTGCTGTCAAATTCTGGTGCAGGGTGAAGCCGAAGGACAGCTCACCCTGCTGCAGGCAAACTCCTGGGTGGGGATAATGTTATTTCCCTGACGAGTTGTCACAACTCAGGGGGAATATGGAATTTGTGAATTTCCCCTATTTTTCTAATTTGAGCTCTCGTTATCGCCAGCGCCAGGGGCGTTGCTAGCCCCAAAGATCAGTGTCCCGGATCTATTCTGGGGTGCCCCGGATGTCCCCCAGGCAGCGAGTGGCAGTACTCACCACTGGCTACTTGGTCTCCAGATCCTGCAGACATATTCTCTTACGGGCTTCTCCCCCTAGTGTCTGAGCATGAATCAGAAGCTAGAGCTCCTAGCGTCTGATTCTAGGATACTGCCTATTTATGTAATATGCTGCATTTTATTTTTTCTGGGCAAGCCTACTTAGACTGCTGTTAAGTTCAAGTAAATTTGGCCCCATCCATGACCACACCCAGATTCTGGTGCATGGCCAGACCCATTTTTTTTGCTGGTGTACCCAAAAGTGCCCCAGATCTCTTAGGATCCTAGCAACGCCCCTGGCCAGCGCCCAAATTACTCACTGAGCGCCATTATAGCCGTAATTCTCATTACACCCTCTGGCGGCTCCTAAAGTGCTGTACAGAATTAGTTTATTCGCCAGCAGCAGCGCATGGAGATGAAACTGGTAGGGTTGGTTAGTGCCACATTTTGTGCCTGTTTGTGCTGAAACAAGTTATCATTTTATCTTTATAATTTTTGAGATACTCAAGTTTTTGTAAAGGTCAAAAGTTCACCCAGCCTGTGTACTGTTGTAAAGGGATGAGTAAACTTTTGACCTTTATTTTAAGAAATGAATTTTATTAAAAATAATTGCTAGTAGAGTAAAACCCCAGTTATCCGGCACAGACGAGATCGACTTATGTCAGGTGAGTGTAGTTTCTTGAGAGTTAATGTTAAAGGGATACTGTAGGGGGGTCGGGGGGAAAATGAGTTGAAGTTACCCGGGGCTTCTAATGGTCCCCCGCAGACATCCTGTGCCTGCGCAGCCACTCACCGATGCTCCGGCCCCGCCTCTGGTTCACCTCTGCAATTTCAGACGTTAAAGTCTGAAAACCACTTCGCCTGTGTTGCCGTGTCCTCGCTTCCCCTGATGTCACCAGGAGTGTACTGCGCAGACACAGACCATACTGGGCTTGCGCTGTGCACTCCTGGTGCCATCAGCGGGGAGTGAAGACACGGCAATGCAGGCGCTGTGGTTTTCAGACTTTAAAGTCTGAAATTCCAGAAGTGAACCAGAGGCGGGGCCGGTGCATTGGGGAGTGGCTGCGCGGGCACAGGATGTCTGCTGGGGACCATTGGAAGCCCCGGGTAACTTCAACTCATTTTCCCCTGACCCCCCTACAGTGTCCCTTTAAAAATAGGCCTTCTGTACTATACCCCAAACTATATATACAGTAATACATGCCATAAACTCTGTATTGTTGAAATACAATAATTAA
Source organism: Hyperolius riggenbachi (assembly GCF_040937935.1). NCBI lineage: Eukaryota > Metazoa > Chordata > Amphibia > Anura > Hyperoliidae > Hyperolius > Hyperolius riggenbachi. Next base: position 130,106,974 of record NC_090656.1, on the reverse strand, counting down.
AAACAAATGAAGACAAAAAAATGACAGCAGAATTTTTATTTGTGCTGACCTTAGGAAGGCCAGCTTCACAAAGCCGGCGCTGAACCCCAGTGGGCCTCTGACTCAGGAGACCAGGATTCAAATATTGGCTTTTATTCAGTTAGGAGACCTTTCAGTGAGAAGAGGAAACATTGGGCAAAACTCCCTAACACTGCTGCTGCCCATAGAGCCTATAGAGTGGCTGTAGCTGTGGCTCTTTGAGTCCACCAGGAGAAAAACGCAATATAAATGTTCGATCTCTTGTCTGTTATATAGTATTTATATAGCGCTGATATCTTCCACAGTGTTTAACAAAGTATATAGTTTTGTCACTAACTGTCCCTCAGAGGAGCTCACAATTTAAATCCTACCATAGTCATACTGTATGCCCTTCATAGTCTAGGGACAATTTTAGGGGTAAGCTAATTAACTTATCTACAGTATACAGTATGTTTTTTGAATGTGTGAGGAAACCAGAGTGGCTGGAAAAAAAAACACACAGACAGAGGGAAAACACACAAACTTTGTGCAGTGACCTGGCTGGGATTTGAACCAGACGCCCACCTAAATAGTTATAGCCATGGATGTCCTTCAAAGCAAGGAAAGCATCAAAGCCCATTTTCAATGCAGATATAGAATTTGCCATAACTACTTTGTTTGGTAAAATATTTCATTTTAACCACTCTTTCTGTAAGGTAAATAGTATTCCCAAGCCCTTCTTTAATTCTGATGTTCTCAGCTGTATGCCATCTTCTATCGTCTATGGTGCTCCAAGGTGCATTTGTCAACAATAAATTTAATCAGCCATGTGCTTGTCCATATGGCGATGTTGAGGAGATCCTGCTGTAATAAGTCCCTTTTATGCTTAATTTTATGCTTAATTTTATGCATAATTTTGTATCTTCTTCGAGGATATCAACATAACTCTTTATTCCATATACTAAATCATTAATTGCTAAATTGAAAGTATTGGATCTAGTACTGACCCTTGTGGGACTGCTAGCAGTTTCCCATTTTGAGTATAATTTGTTTAACACCACTCTCTACCTTCTGTCTCTTAACCAGTTCTCTATCCACATACACACATTTTCTTCAAGTTCCTGTATCCTCATCTTCTTCACAAGGCTAGTGTTAAGATGTGTCAAAAAACTTTGCCAAGTCCAAGTATACTACATCTATTGCTTTTCCAAGATCTAAATTTGCATTCTCTTCTACATAAAATGCTGGGAATACACCATGGAATTTTTTGGCAGATAGTTTGATATATAATTTCCGACATGTCCGATCTGATTTTCCATCATTTTTCAGATCGATTTCTCATAGAAGTGAATAGAAATCGATCAGTAAAAACAATTGGAAAATCGATCGGAAAAATGATCGGACAGTAAATCTGCTGAAAAATCTGATAGTGTATTTCCAGCAAAAGCTAAGCATGTTGGCGAGACATTGGCGTCAATTCACCAGAGGTTACCAACCTAATTATCTCTTGGGAGGTAATTTACCTCCTGTGATATCTCCAAATACCAATTCTCCAGAAGTATAGGGTAAAATATCGACAGAGAGAAATGCAAGAGATAAATGTGAGATAAGTGTGAGATAAATAAGTGATAGTTAGTAGTTAGTTTTTCTCCAAATCACAATTCACCAGGGAAGAAAGGGGTGTGGCCATTCGTTATTTTTTTCATCTCTTTATCCCCTGAATGAACCTGGAGATATCGTGGTTTTCACACAGCAGCTGCTGCTGTGGAAGATGGAGCCTTTTGAGCTTACTCTGTTAGGCCTGGAGCACACCAAAAACCGCTAGCAGATCCGCAAAATGCTAGCAGATTTTGAAACGCTTTTTCTTATTTTTCTGTAGCGTTTCAGCTAGCATTTTGCGGTTTTGTGAAGCGTTTTTGGTGTAGTAGATTTCATATATTGTTACAGTAAAGCTGTTACTGAACAGCTACTGTAACAAAAACCGCCTGCCAAACCGCTCTGAAGTGCCGTTTTTCAGAGCGGTTTGCGTTTTTCCTATACTTAACATTGAGGCAGAAACGCCTCTGCAATCCAAAATCTGCAGCAGCCTGGGAGTATGCGTTTCTGCAAAACGCCTCCCGCTCTGGTGTGCACCAGCCCATTGAAATACATTACCCAAGCGTATCCGCAGCCACAAGCGGATCGCAATGAGGAGACGAAGGCGCAGGAGGAGGGTCTGTTTAATCGCCCCTTGTATTTTTCGTGTGAGAACAGTTCTTGATAATTTTACTGAGACAGAGGTGGTGAAGAAGTTCAGACTCACTCGTGATATGATCCGGCAGTAAAAGGCGGGAATACTCTGGTCACGTAGTGGTAAAACTCCGCCTCCTACCCACAATTATTCACTTTCAAGCTTACAGAGAGGAAAAGTATCCCATGTAAATCATTAATACCGATAACCTAACTCTCTGCTTTCTCACACTTTCCTCATGCATATCTCTCCATTATCCCCTGCTATCGAACACTTTTCTCTCTGTCCTCTCACACTGGTGAATTGACTCCAGAGTGTTAAAATACCTCATGAGATAAACTACCTACCTTTTTTCTCTTGGTAAATCCTCTCTGGTGAATTGACGCCAATATGTCTTTAGTAAACCCATGCTATATAGCATCCCTTAGGATACATTCAAACAATTTTTGTTTTGTGAATAGAGCCCAACTGTGGGGATTAACTTCCTATCACTAGCCGCTTGTTTTTTGCCTCCAGTTTAACAAGTTTGATTACCTTTTCACGGTTTTTGTTACAATTCTTGTATTTCGTTCCCTCATGCTTTAGCGTCCTAATGGCATTCCTTTTATACCTAACCATGTCCAAAACAGTTTTGTTTATCCATACTGCATTACCTGAATAACCTGTACATGTACAGTAAGTGTCATAGTCTTTCCTTCACGTTATTAGAACTGACGCAAATGCTCTTAAAGAGAATCTGTACTCTAATATTCTTACAATAAAAAGCATACCATTCTATTCATTATTTTCTCCTGTGCCCCTCTGTGCTGTTTCTGCCACTCTCTGCTGCAATCCTGGCTTGTAATTAACAGTTTTAGGCAGTGTTTACAAACAAACTAACCAGCTTCTAATAGGCTCAGCTAAGCATAGTGTGTGAGTCATTCACAGTGTGCAAGGGGCCTGCAGAGGGTGTGTATCGCTTCTACCAATCACAAGCAGCCCTGCACATTCCACACAATCAAGCTTTAGCCTGACAAACAGGACAGAGGAAAGATACATTGATTTATTACAGAGACAGTGCAGTTAGGAAAGACTGCAGTAAGCCAGAGCAGATTAGAACAGGCATAGGAACTTATAGGATAGAAGAACTAAGGCTGAAAAATTTGTTACAGAGTCTCTTTAAGAACGTTGGAATATCTTCTAGAACACAAAAAGGTAAATTTAAAACTACCTCTTTTTTATATTTATTTTTAATTTTACAGTAACCTGAAAAAGGCATCTAAGCAGTGGAGTTACAGGGGAAAGATAACATCTGTTGTTGAATGAAAAGGAGAATCAGTCCACTTGATCTTCATAGTCCTAATAGTCTGGTTTAGTGGTTCAGATTATACTAAAGGAAGAGGATCAGCAAAAAAAACAAGTAAGTACACACTGGCACCCTCCATACTTATCTCACTTCAACTTTCTCATTGTTAATATCAGGAGTCAGCACAATTTTCTTTTTATTAAGCAAAAATTTATTGAGACATTAACCACTTGATGACCACAGTGGTAAACCCCCCTAAAGACCAGGCTGATTATTACTAAAATGGCCACTGCAGCTTTAAGGCCAAGCTGCAGGGCCGCACAACACAGTACACAAGTGATTTCCCCCCCCGTTTTCCCCCCACCAAAAGAGCTCTCTGTTGGTGTGGTCTGATCACCCCCCAGTTGTTTGTTCGTTTTTTTTATCAATATTTATGTTCGCTTTTTTTTTAATATTATTTACTTTTTCTTTGATTAACCTTTTCGGGACCGGCCACCTACCCCCCCTTAAGGACCAGGCATTTTGCGCGGGAAGGGGGTGCGCGCGTTTGGGGGGGTCAGGCGGCCGGATCCCGTGTGTGGCTGGTGTCCCCCATGGTGGCCTGTGCCTCCCCCTTCTGCCCGCAGCCTTCACTTACCTTCCAGGCTCCAGCGATGAGCCGCACGGGACCCTCTTCTCCGGCCGGCATCTCCGTTCTGTCTGAAAATCAGTTCCGGGTCGCGGCTTGATGACGTCATCAAGCCGGGACCCGGCGCTGACGTCAGACGGAGCGGAGATGCCGGCCAGAGCGGAGGGGGGTGCCGATCGTCGCTGGAACGGCAGGGAGGTGAGTGGATCCTCTTCTTTTCCCCCCTGCCGCCGCAGCTGTCAAACTGATCACTACGATCCGACGGCGATCGTAGTGATCACGTGATCAGCAGCCATACGCGATGGCTGCTGATCACTCGGGGGAGATGTCGGCTGTCATATGACAGCTTAATCTCCCCCTCCGGGTGCGCACGATCGCGTCGGGAGCGGAAATTGCGGGCCGGCGTAGATCCTACGCCGCATCAGGCTAGAACAGCCACAAGTGCGGCGTAGGATCTCATTAACATGGTCCCGAAAAGGTTAACTTCTTTCCAGCAAACCCCTCCCTCCCCCCAGCCGGCCAATCACGCGATCGGCTGTCATAGGCTTCTGCTTATGAGAGCCGATCGCTCTCTTGTCCCCCAGGGGCTGATCGCAGCACTGCACTATGTAAATAGACAGCGATTACGCCGTCTGACAGTCTCCCTGAAGACGGGGCGGAGCTCCGCCCCCCAAGAAGGAGATGTGTGCGCATCGTGCGCGAAGAAGACATCATGGGAGGTGAGTATTTCATTGACAGGCTCTGTCATTTTTTAGCTTAGGTATTCTTTAACAAGCTGCTGCTAACAACTGACAAACGAGCAGCATCCGCGACAACCAAAGCGAGAGGGATACGGAGACTACCATATTTATTACCTTTTAAACAATATCGGTTGCCTGGCTGTCCTGCTGATCCTCTGTCTCTAAAGGCTCGTACACACGTCGGATTTTTCCAAACGACCGGTCGTTTGGACGTTTTAACATCCGGTCGTTTGGGCGTCAAATCGGGCGTGTGTACGGTCGGTTGTTCAGCTGATAAGACGGGTTTTGACGGATCCGCTTGGCGGATCGTTCAAATCCAGTCTTATCAGCTGAACAACCGACCGTACACATGCCCGATTTGACGTCCAAACGACCGGACGTTAAAAACATCCGGTCGTTTGGAAAAATCTGACGTGTGTATGTACCTGAATACTTTAAGCCATAGTCACTGAACAAGCATGCAGCAGATTAGGTGTTTCTGACATTATTGTCAGATCTTACAAGATTAGTTGCATGCTTGTTTCTGGTGTTATTCAGACACTACTGCAGCCAAACAGATCAGCAGGGTTGCCAGGCAACTAGTATTTTTTAACAGGAAATAATGGCAGCCTCCATATCACTCTCATTATAGTTATCCTTTAAGAACACCTGCATATAAACACAATATGGCCTGTCCCGCGCCGGTCCTGCCCGAGCCGCCATTCTCCAGACGCCAGCTAGTTTTGGTTTTGCACGGCTCTGGCCACGCGTATCCTTTCTTCGTGTCCCCTGCTATTGCAGAGGGGAACGCGAAGAAAGGATACGCTTGGCAGGGCTGCGCTGCGCTAGGAACGGAACGGAGCTGGCGGTGGGAGAACGGGCGGCTTGGGCAGGACCGTCGCAGGACAGGGCAGCTGCTGGGGGCTTGCAGAAGCCCCAGGTAAGTGGAACACTGTGCTTAAATTGTATTTACAGTTCCGCTTTAAAGAGAACCCGAGGTGGGGTTCTGACCATGCAATCCACATACAGAGGCTGGGTCTGCCTATACTGCCCAGCCTCTGTTGCTTTTCAATCCCCTCTAAGCCCCCCTGCGCTCTGCTATCCCCCATAAATGACAGCCATGCTGCCGACACGCAGTGCGTCACAGCGGGCTGTGTTTACCTCTGTACTGTCAGTATGCCGCTCCCCCCCGCCTCCTGCATAGCTCCGGTCCCCGCCCGTGTCCCTTCCTTCCCCGCTGATTGTAGGGAAGGGATGCGGTCGGGACCGGAGCTATGCAGGAGGCGGGGGGAGCACGCAGAGTGACAGTACAGATTTAAACACAGCCCGCACAGCGTGTCTGTGATCTATGGGGGATTGCATAGCGCAGGGGGAACATAGGGGGGATTGAAATAGCAACAGAGGCTGGGTAGTATAGGCAGACCCAGCCTCTGTACTTGGATTGCATTGTCAGAACCCCGCCTCGGGTTCTCTTTAAACAACATTGGTCCATATGCAATTCACTTTTTCTCCTGAATTTTCTCCAAGGTGATATTTTAACAACTTGTCAATAAAATGCCCTTTAAAGAGACACTGAAGCGAAAAAAAAATATATGATATAGTGAATTGGTTGTGTACTATGAATAATTACTAGAAGATTAGCAGCAAAGAAAATATGCTCATATTTTTATTTTCAGGTATACAGTGTTTTTTCTAACATTGCATCATTCTCTAATATGTGATTACACAACACTCAGCATTCAAAATGATTCTTTCAGAGCAGTCTGTGAACTAATGACCTCTAATTAGTTCACTTACAGTTGAGATAATAAAAGTCAGATAACAGCCCTCTCCACGACTTTGAAAGTCGTAGAGATTAATGGTTTTTTTGCATCAAGATAACAACTAGAGTTTCTTAACTCTTCCTGTACTGGAAACAATTAGACTGATATATCTGATCTTAATGTTTTATTTCTTAGCTGTACTATACATACAAATCATAATATCATCATTTTTTTTTCGCTTCAGTGTCTCTTTAAACCACCAGCAAGCAAGAAATTTCGGTATTTATCCGTTAGCCGGGCGCATCCGGCAGGTGGCGCTGTTGTAGCGAATTTCGATGCGCTGGGTTGTATCTAATTCCATTCATACTTCAACGTAGTACTGTGTGAATGGAAGCGCCGCAGGTGGCGCTAATTACATTGATACGTTGATAACAATACAGTGTTAATGGCAAGGAATACATTGTATTTGAAGTGGCCGGCACTTTTACATGGAATTCAAATGAAGGCGGCGGCAATGTAACAGATGAAGCCGCCGCCTTCGTCTGTTCTTCTTCTTCTTCCCCCTTATTGCCCTCCTCTCGCTTCTACAATGCTGGCAGCCTGCGGGGACATGCGTCTCCCCCCAGAGTCGTTCGTCGCGGCAGGGAATCCTGCTTGTTTCCTTGCGACGAACGACTGTGGGGGGACAGGCGTGCCCCCCCCAGCTGGCAGGGTTGTATACTTGAGAGAGGGCGAAGGGGGAGAAGAAGAACAGACGAAGGCGGCGCCTTCATCTGTTACATTGCCGCCGCCTTCATTTGAATTCCATTAAGTGCCAGTGCCGGCCACTTCAAATACAATGTATTCCTTGCCATTAACACTGTATTGTTATCAACATATCAATGTAATTAGCGCCACCTGCAGCGCTTCCATTCACACAGTACTACATTAACTAAGTATGAATGGAATTAGATACAACCCAGCACATTGAAATTCGATACAACAGCGCCACCTGCCGGATGCGCCCGGCTAACGGATAAGTACCGAAATTTCTCAAAATAATTTTGATAGTACCTTTTCACCTAATTTTTGGTACTTTTTTTAAATTTCAAAGTGCGAAAAAGTTATTTTCAAAATAATTTGAAAAATTATCTCCTAGGAGAAAACGCAGGAGAAAAAAATTCTTGCATATGGGCCCTGGTGGGACAGGTGTACCCACAACTAGATTAATTACTCACATTAATTACTCACAGCACTGAACCAGCATTACAGGTGAATGAGTATGAATCTGTAGGAAAAAATAGCTATTTTGAGCACACGCCAGCTGTCAATGCACTCATCAGAGCTCAGGCTATGAAAAGCAAACAAGCCTGTAATCTATAGGGATTCTGTCTGAGTATATTCTACACAAGGAAAGCAGTGCAAACATTGCATGTTTTAAAGAGAAACTCCGACCAAGAATTGAACTTTATCCCAATCAGTAGCTGATACCTACTTTTACATGAAAAATATAATGATTTTCACAAACAGACCATCAGGGGGCGCTGTATGACTGATTTTGTGCTGAAACCCCTCCCACAAGAGGCTCTGGTACCGTACGGTACTCTGGGCAAACTGCCACAATGTAACAATGACACACACAGGAAATGGCTGTTTATAGCTGTCTGTTAAAGCCAGAACAGCTACATAATCTGCCCACAGTAACAATGTCACCATGTAATACATGTCAGAATGTGAATCTGGGAGAGGAAAGATTTTACAATGAGCAAACTCTGACTAAATCATGTATACATAATTATTGTAAAAATTAAGCACCTTTTTATATTAAACTATTTTCACTGGAGTTCCTCTTTAAGACAAACAGTTTTTGGAAGCAAAGTAGTTAAGCTAAGACAACTAAAGCTAACTGCCTACACTGGATTAAACTTGGCCGAGTTGACTGTTAAAAACCAGCTTGTCTGAGAGTCTAGTGTGTGTACAGGAAGGTCTTGACATCACTTAAAGATGCAGCATGGTGCTACGCTAGACTTCAGACTGTCACCCAAATGCTTGAGTCCTGACCCCTCCGAACTACAGTACTTTTACAGGTTAAGTATTTCCTATAATGTCTATAACTTATATTCCAATTTTTGGATGGTTTGGAGCAGTTAGAACTTCTTCTGAACTTATACTGTTGTTCTCCCTCCACATCTGTAGGAATTTTCATCACGCCCTATCCAGACAGAAAGTGTTGAAATCCCACAGAGGTTGACAGAGACAGAAGCAAAAAGGGTTAGAATCATTGAGTAGTTTGTATTGTTGTACCTAGGTAATTTCCTGTCCTTAGATTATGCGTTTTCATATTTAAAACCACAAAGCTCTAAAAAGTTACTAAGGACAGAATGGGGGAATCTCTCTAAGGAGGATAGAAACAGCATTAAGCAAAACAAAATCTTCTAACCTCAGTCCATTCTATTGATAAAATAACAAGTTATAATGTAATAAAAAAATAAGAATGAGTCTAAATATGGTGAAACATATGTGCCAACTAATTAATAACAAAAAAACAATACATTCTAGTCAAAATACAAAATGTATTTAGTTGGATCTAAAATAAAAGCACATGGGATGGCCACCCCATTATCCAGACACCAGATCACACAAACCACTGCAACATCACACCAGTGATAAAGTAGTTTGGACACCAGGCGTTTGATTCACTATAACAAATAGCGTGCCTTATCAGAATTAACATGTCTTATCAGAGTTAACATGCCTTATCAGAGTTACCTTGCCTTATCAGAGTAGCATAGCGAGCACTACAAACGTATGCCTGCTAATTGACAATGACAAGAGCTCCACTCGTCCTGCCCTGAGCCCATGCGGGTCCAATCACTTTAAAGGACATTATCCCCGCTCTTTGATTGGCCCAATAGGCTGCTTGTCAGGTTTCCTGTCAAGTGACAGGCAGCCTATTGGGCCAATCAAAGTGCAGGGATAATGTCCTTTAAAGAGACTCCGTAACAAAAATTGCATCCTGTTTTTTATCATCCTACAAGTTCCAAAAGATATTCTAATGTGTTCTGGCTTACTGCAGCACTTTCTGCTATCACAGTCTCTGTAATAAATCAATGTATCTTTCCCTTGTCAGACTTGTCAGCCTGTGTCTGGAAGGCTGCCAAGTTCTTCAGTGTTGTGGTTCTGCTATGAACTCCCCCTTCCAGGCCCCTCTATGCACACTGCCTGTGTATTATTTAGATTAGGGCAGCTTCTCTCTTCTCTCTTATCTTTTACAAGCTGGATAAATCGTCCTCTGAGCTGGCTGGGCTTTCACATATTGAGGAATTACAGACAAGGGCAAAGCTGTTTGCAGGAAGAAACGAGCAGCCTGAAACTTCAGTGCATGGGGGAAAGAAACACACAAATGATCTCTTGAGATTCAAAAGGAAAGCTGTATACAGCCTGCTTGTGTATGGATGTATTTTCTATGTGTGGACATACTGTACATCAACCTACTTCCTGTTTTGGTGGCCATTTTGTTTGTTTATAAACAAACTTTTTAAAACTGTTTTTAACCACTTTTAATGCGGCGAGGAGCGGCGAAATTGTGACAGAGGGTAATAGGAGATGTCCCCTAATGCACTGGTATGTTTACTTTTGTGCGATTTTAACAATACAGATTCTGTTTAAAGTGACTAGACCCGCAGGGGCTCAGGGCAGGACGAGTGGAGCTCTCGTCATTGCCAATTAGCAGGCATAAGTTCGTAGTGCTCACTATGCTACTCTGATAAGACACACCAAACTCTGATAAGGCATGTTAACTCTGATAATGAATGTTAACTCTGATAAGGCTTGCTGTTTGTTATAGTGAATCAACCCCCAGGTGATTTGTAAACCAAGGCTAGAACATGACATGCAGCGTCAGAATTTATAACTACCAGTGGTGGAGCCAGGCTGCTCCAGCATAGCATACCAAAAGAGTCACAGACTGTAGCACAGATAGCTGCAGAGCATAACCAAGCCAAAGGCCATAGCAATAGCATGCATCAATGTGCCAGCAGATGTAATCGTGTTAGATCTCAGCACTCCTTGATGATGTTGCAAGTCCTATGTACTCACTCTCGTGGTCATGGGAAACGGTGGGGATTCCAAAGACCAAACAGCAGAGTCCTGTAAGCCAGATCCAGGTATCTCAAATGCAGGGCCAGTTTGTGATGGTTTAATGCGCCGAGCTGTGGATCAGATGATCTGCGGCTCAGTGCAGTGGCGACATGCCAAGCTGATGATCCGCCGTCTTCCAATCCCGCATATGGTGGCACATGCAGGGCAGCGTGGCGTTCAATGCGAGCAGCAAACTCCCAACAGTTTTGGCAGCTTCTGGCTTCCTCATTTGAGTGTGAAAAAAAAAGTTACTAAAATTAAAATAAAATAAAAAGTTCCTGGAATAGAGTTATAAAATATTCAGGTGACAGGTTGTTACCCATAGCAAAATAAAATTCCCAAAGAAATCAAGTGTAAAAAACCTGTTTACCTTATGAATATTCACTTCCTGTAGTTTGCCGACTTAACAAAGCTTTTCTGTATCAGCACATTGTAGCATGGTTATTCCCTACTAATGTATCATATCACTAACTACTTACTGGAGAATTGGTCAGGTCTGAGTGCCAAGTAGAGTGTAAGATCTACTTATTGTATAGCCAGACATCTGCTCAGGAGTAAGTACTTTATCATAGCCACTACAAAAGGTAAAAAGCAACAGAAACTGTATATAAAGAAATGAGTCCTATAGTGGCCCTGATTTAGGACTTATTCGCTATTTATAAGCATGAGTTATTTTCTGATGTCTGGCTAATACAATATGTGGACTATGATTAAGGAGCCATCCTTCACTCCGATACACGTGAGCTTTTATCTGTAACACTGATGTTGGATTAAAGAATAAAGATTTTGTAATTCATTCAAGCATCTGGTGCAGCAGGATTTCCTTGGTTGCTACTTACCCTGTACGTGTAGTCCAGAGCCTGGTGCCCTGCTCTGCAGAGAGTCCTGGATTGTTGGGGTTTGAGCTAGTTATTTCCTGCTTGCTACTATTTACTGCCTGCATAGTAGGATTAATTTTATCTGTGGAGGCAATACAAAGATCAGGACAAAGAGTCAGGGGGCAATGCAAAGGTTAGAACAAAGAGTCAGGTGGCAATGCAAAGGCTAGGACAAAGAGTCAGGAGGCAATACAAAGGTTAGGAAAAAGAGTCAGGAGGCAAATGCAAATGTTAGGACAAAGAGTCAGGAGGCAATACAAAGGTTAGGAAGAAGAGATAGGAGAGAATGCAAAGGTTAGGACAAAGAGTTAGGAGGCAATGCAAAGGTTAGGACAGGGGTGGGTAAACTTTTATAGAGTCAGGCCGCATTCTATACAATGTGACCCGCTGCCTTTCTCTCTGTCTCACACCCTCCCTCCAGAGTTTTACTTAATCAATCACACTTTCCAGCAGCGATTTCCATGGTGAAGGTGGCATCATGTGACTCGCTGGTATGTAATGATGGCAGGTCACATGATGCCACCATTGCCAAGTGTGATTGGGGAAGTTCTTTCAAGTGTATGCGCTGGACATATTTTTTTAAAGGACGCCTGGGGGAGAAGAGGATCAGAGCGGTTCTGTCCAGCCCAGCCCTGGGTTAGGACAAAGCGTTAGGAGGCAATGCAGAGGTTAGGACAAAGAGTCAGGAGGTAATACAAAGTTCATGACAGAGTTAGGAGGCAATGCAAAGGCTAGGACAAAGAGTCAGGAGGCAATACAAAGGTTAGGATAAATAGTTAGGGGGCAATGCAAAGGCGAAGACAAAGGGGAGGCAATGCAAAGGTTAGGATAAAGAGTAAGGAGACAAAGCACGGTTAAGACAAAGAGTCAGGAGGCAATACAAAGATCATGACAGAGTTAGGAGGCAATGCAAAGGCGAGGACAAAGAGGAGGCAATGCAAAGGTTAGGCTAAAGAGTCAGGAGGCAATACAAAGGTTAGGAAAATGAATCTGGAGGCAATGCAAAGCATGAAGAGGAGGCAATGCAAAGATTAGTACAAAGAATCAGGAGGCAATGCAAAGGTTAGTACAAAGAGTCAGGAGGCAATGCAAAGGTTAGTACAAATAGTCAGGAGGCAATGCAAAGGTTAGTACAAATAGTCAGGAGGCAATGCAAAGGTTAGTACAAAGAGTCAGGAGGCAATGCAAAGGTTAGTACAAATAGTCAGGAGGCAATGCAAAGGTTAGGACAGTCAGGGATTGAGTTCAAATCCCTGTGTTCTTTGTATCTTAAAGAAAACCTGAACTGAAAATTAAAAGTCAAAATAAACCTACACAAGTCATACTTACCTCCTGTGTAGTCTACTCATCAATCTCTTTCTCCTCTCCTGGGTCCTGTTTATATACTGTGATCAATGGAATTCCCCGTCCTCCATTTTGAAAATGGCCATTACCCATAACAGCTTGCTGGTCAGCACACTGTTAAACTGTAACATCACCCACTTGAGCCATAGGGAAACATAGACACATCAGTTCTCCTCTCAGCTGTAACTGACAGCAACTGATATATAACTGACAGCAACTGATACATTTCAGGTCTGACAAAATGTTGTCAGAAGTGGAAGGGATTGTTGTCAGAAGAAAATGGTGAGCTTCTGAGAGGAACTGATGGCAAGGTAACTATGTAATGTTCATTTGAAGTTACCTCATGTGTTTATTTTAAATAATTTTACTCAGTACAGGTTCTCTTTAAACACATCAGGTGAATCTGAAACACTTTGTGTGCAAATTTTAATCTTCATCTATCTTTGATCCTCTCAACAATAGTTGATAACTAGAACCAACCATTTTCTACTCTATCATAGAGAATGTTTACCAATAACCTGTGCACTATCACAGAAAATGCATTTAGCACAGTTGGTGTGGCAGTTGCTTCAAGTGTTCATCGAGCAGTATGTTTTACTCGGTTACTTTGCATACAGAAATACTGGAATACGCTGCTACAGTATACTGATACTGTAGAACTCAGAATACCCTTCTGACAGTTGCTGCTCAGGCTCTGCTGAACACAACCGCTGTCAGAACATGCACAACACTGTTAAAGCCTATATTTGTTGAAGTACTACTACCATAGTGTGTTGCTCAGTGTAGTCTCAAAAATGTATTATTCTGATGCCTTTATGATCGCTTTAAAAGGAACACATGAACTTTGTTTACAGCTTGTAAATAACTTATCTTAGGTTTTATGGAGTGTTGTGAGATGTGTGGAGGTGTTCTGCTGATATATGCGTGCACACTGGGTGGAGATTGGGCAGTGCAGAGTACATTCAAGGTTATGTTTCTTAGCAACATACTACAAATTTAATATCTAAGTCTATGTAGTCAATACTTTCAGTGAGTGATCACTATAACTGGGGATCCTATCACTGAGGGCATTATAAGGAGAGCATTAACACATAGCGTAGTACGTTATAACAAAGTGGCACAGATGTTACGTATATAAGTATACTCACAAGTGTAGGTTGCTGAAGGAAGCAACCACTCTTAAAAGCATATGGGGAATTACCATCCCCATTCAGCCTTGTGTGTAGATGGAAGTTGTGGTTCCAAAAAGTAACTTTAAGATAATCGTAAAGTAAGCCCCCTAATTGGGGTGACAAGGACCCTAACGTGATGTGACTGGAGGCACCCATAAAAAGATAATTCAACTTAAAGCTGTTTAAAATGAGGTTAGCATGGTCCTACCTTAATAGGGGACTTGTGTGTGTTTGTCTGGTTCAAAGAGACTTTTTTTTAATCAGCACCTAGGACAATGCGTTTCACAGCACAAGCTGCTTCATCAGGTCAGTACTGTGCCCTTGGAAAACAATGCTCAGGCCTGCTCTCTATATATTCTTTGGCAATAAAACATTTATTTTGTTTGTTAAAACATCAGTTTGTTTGTAAAAACACCTGGTTGAATCATTTTGCTCAAGCCTCAGTTAACTTAAAAGGGTCAAAGTGGTGTTCCCAATATAAAGTATTTAAACCTTAAAACAACTCTTCTAAACAGCATATGTATTAGACCACAATCTGCAGTACAACCTTATTACTTGAGCTTTAAATATAATAAAACACTTGCATGGAGATCTACACTGAAACATTTGCATGTACATCTAATGATGCACATCTAAACATTGAAACATCATCAACATCAAATATAATAATAAAATATACAGTAAGGTGTATCAACAAAAATATATCAATTCATTATCTGTGACACAGTGTAATCTCTATACTAGCCATGGGATAGTTGTTCTAATCTCTGTATATCAGATTACCCCTAATCCAGCTGTACAAGAAGAGGCAGGGGTAAATAATTCAGTATGCAGTACTGGCAGTATATTATATATAATGCAGCTGCCTGTAGTACCGGCAGCATATTCTATGAAATGCAATTATCCATAGGACAGTTTTTGGAGTGTAGTAAGTAAAATGGCAGCGCACAAAGCATAGTGTAGTAAACTACAATGTGTTGAGGTATGTGTCCATATGGCCTCCTATATTGAGGCCTGTGTCATATGACAATAGGACATTGGCAACATATAGTACATGCCCGTAGTATACTGTAGGTGTAATCCATATAGTGCCCAATATGACAGTACCTCTTGTGTACATTAGGCCCTATATATATCCTGTAGTGCCGTTATCTGCTGCCCTACAATGTGGTCACCAGGATCCTCAGTATGTGATGGAATGAGGAGCAAGGGCTTACTGTTTGCCAAGAGCAGGATGGCTTGGAACACCTGAGAGAACGGCCATTCATTTCCTCTCCCTTATAAATATGTTTTTTTTTTTATTCTGTTCATCGCGCACATATGGGCTGGAAGTGGCAATGACCATTTTGTTGTACTTATGTTGAATAGAAGAGTTGTGCATACATCGTCTATTGGAAATACCTCTTTGATCGCTTCAAGTTTACTGAAGCTTGAGCAAAAGGATTGAACAAACTGATGTTTTAACAAATAGACTAAGGTTTTATTGCCAAAGAATGTATAGAGAGCAGCCTTGAGCATTGTTTGTTCTTGGTTTTCCAAAGGCACAGTACTGACCTGATGAAGCAGCTTATGCTGTGAAACACGTTGTCCTAGATGCTGATTACTAAAAAGTCTCCTTGAACCACACAAGTGCGGCCATTTCATTAAGATAGGACCACACTAACCTCATTTTAAACAGCTTTTAGTTGAATTATCTTTCTACGAGTGCTTCCAGTCACTTCATGTTTGCGTGATCCTCCAGAGGCTTCCCTTATGCTCCTCCACTGGCCCCTTCCAGCGAGCTACCTTTGCAAAAACGTCAACAATGGCTTGTTGACAGCTTGCGCGTGCTTAGTAGCACGGACCTGCACAGGCTTCGTTGGAAAAAGCCAAGGTCGCACCTGCGCAGTAAAATGGACCTGAATGGGCTTGAGTTTTTCCGCAGAAGCCAGAGCAGTTCCATGCTGCTGCGCAGGTGTAGTGCGATTGTGTTTTCGGGGGTCTCAGGGCTGGAACAGCCTGATGGAGTTAAGGTAAGTATCTGTTTTCAGCAATTTAGAATCTCACAGGTTTACTTAAGTAATTCATGAACACATACAGAACAAAATGCTCTGATTGCCCCCTCGATACATACGAAACTCGATACATAAGAAGCATCTAAGTGAAGTTTAAAGTTTGAGTGTTAACCCTTCCAGTAACATGGAAACCAATAATATGTATTTAGCTACTGGGTTTATGTTGTGTTTATTGCTTTAGACCATAGGTTAAATTTGAGTTTCATCCCACTTTAATTATCCCTAAACATTTAAACCACAGCAGTCACAAACCCAGTTCGTGGCCCTGATTGCTTCCACCGGGCAAGCAGTGGAGCACCCCCCAAGAACAGCACAGAATGGGTGAAGCACAGGACCAGGGAAGTAAACAGGAGGGGGAAACAAACAGGACAGGAAGAGCACACAGGACGGGGCGGGGTTGGTGACAGTGGGCCTGGGCGGTAAAATGTCCAAATCTGGCCCTGGCTATAACGTTACCCAGTTTCACATTCCTCTATGTTTTCTGCGCTTTTTTGGGGGGTTTAGCCCGCAGTCTCTTACAGCCACCACGGGCGTCCGCACATCGGGCAACTTGGGGCATCTGCCCTGCCCTGGACGCCCGCTGCCCCCCCGGCCGCCGCTGCAACCCCACTGCCACCCCCCCCCCACTGGCCGCCGCTGCCTCCCCCCCCCCCCCCCCCCCCCTCTGCCAGCGTCAGACCTCGATCAGCCGGCGACCACTAGTGCGGGCGCTAGAACCTAGCGGACACCTCACTGATATGCGGAAGTGACATCACTTCCACATATACAGTGTGGTGTGTCCGTGCGCACCCACTCTAACTGGTCGGGTCGCCGGCTGATACTGAGGTCTGACGCTGGACTGCTGCTGCTGGGAGGTGAGTGAGGGGCACATGTCCCTACCTAACTGGGGATCCCTGTCACTACCTAACCTATGGGGGTCCCTGTTACTATATACCATGGGGGTCCGTCACTACCTAACAGGGGGGTCTCTGTCACTACCTTACATGGGGGACCCTGTCACTACCTAACATGGGGGTCGCCTGTCACTACCTAAACTGGGGGTCCCTGTCACTACCTAACCTATGGGGTCCCTGTTACTATCTACCATGGGGGTCCCTGTCGCTACCTAACATGGGGTCTCTGCCACTACCTAACCTGGGGGTCCCTGTCACTACCTAACATGGGAGTCCCTGTCACAAACTATATATAAAATGAATGGGATAGCGACCTAAATGATTATTATTATTAATTCAGAGTCTCACCTATAAATGTATCGTGGAAATATCTAAGGGTATTGGTCAGTCTCTTTTTTCTTGCTTACATTTTTATCCTCGAGGAGTTCCTTCCTATTCTTTCCTAATGCTTTTTCATAAGCCTCCTTAATTTTGTTCTCAGGGTAACCTCGTGCTCTCAGCCTATTTTTTAATTCATCCGCCTCTTTATCAAAATCATATTGTTTTGTACAATTTCTACGTATACGCATGAACTGTCCTGTAGGGACCGCCCACTTTTGTGACGCAAACCTTAGAGGAACGACTGGCTGCATTGACACTTGTCACCTTATCAAGGGGGCCCTGAAGATAAATACATCTGATAGTAATTAGGAGTGCACTCCTTTAGACTAAGGCCTTAACCTCTACTGTTTACAGCCTTTTTAAAGTGGTTTTAAGGGAGGGGTTTTGTTTGGGGTTTCTACATGTATTTAACCTAATAAAATGTGTAATTCACGATCATAGATGCTCCCTATATCACTATAGATATTTCCTGTCACTAACTAACTTGGGGGTCCCTGTCACTACCTAACCTGGAGGTCCCTGTCACTACCTAACCTGGGGGTCCCTGTCACTACCTAACATGGGGGTCCCTGTCATTACCTAACATGGGGGTCCCTGTCACTGCTTAACCTGGGGGGCACCTGTCACTACCTAAACTGGGGGTCCCTGTCACTACCTAACCTATGGGGGTCCCTGTTACTATCTACCATGGGGGTTCCTGTCACTACCTAAATGGGGGTCCCTGTCACTACCTAACATGGGGGTCCCTGTCACTACCTAACATGGGGGTCCCTGTCACTGCCTAACCTGGGGGGCACCTGTCATTACCTAAACTGGGGGTCCCTGTCACTACCTAACCTATGGAGGTCCCTGTTACTATCTGCCATGGGGGTTCCTGTCACTACCTAAATGGGGGTCTCTGTCACTACCTAACATGGGGGTCCCTGTCACTACCTAACCTGGGGGGCACCTGTCACTACCTAACCTATGGGGGTCCCTGTTACTATCTACCATGGGGGTCCCTGTCACTACCTAACATGGGGGTCTCTGTCACTACCTAACCTGGGGGTCCCTGTCACTACCTAACATGGGGGTCCCTGTCACTACCTAGCCTGGGGGTCCCTGTCACTACCTAACATGAGGGTCTC
The DNA here is from genome assembly GCF_040937935.1 of Hyperolius riggenbachi. NCBI lineage: Eukaryota > Metazoa > Chordata > Amphibia > Anura > Hyperoliidae > Hyperolius > Hyperolius riggenbachi. The sequence continues at coordinate 130,088,384 of NC_090656.1, read as the reverse complement.
CTGTCACTACCTAAACTGGGGGTCCCTGTCACTTGCTAACCTGGGGGGCTCCTGTCTCTACCTAAACTGGGGGCTCCTGTCACTACCTAAACTGGGGGACTCCTGGCTCTACCTAAACTAGGGGGCACCTGTCACTACCTAAACTATCCAGGCCAGTCAGTCCAGCATCACCACCAGCCAACCAGCCCAAAATCACTGTCAAAAAGGCCACAGCATCACCACCAGTCAGGCCAGCTTTTACTTCAACCACCAGCCAGGTCACAACATCACCGCCAGCCAACCCAGCCACAGCATCACCGCCAGCCAACCAACCCAGCCAGCCAGCCCGGCAACAGCATCACCGCCAGCCCTGCCACAGCATCACCGCCAGCCCGGCCACAGCATCACTGCACGGCTTTTCAACCCACACATCATCCCCAATCCAGCCAAAAACAGTATTGCCAGGCCAGCCAGGCACAGCAGCCAGTAGAGGAGAATTCAGAAGTCAGATGAGTGGTGTCTACCATATTAAGGGGGCATTCTGCCTATTTATGTGAAATGCCGTCTATTTATGTGCCTCATGACTGCTGAATTTGTCTTGTTGAGGTCCTCATGATTGCTGAATTTGTCTTGTTGGGGGCCTCATCATTTGTTGGGGCCCTCAAGATTGCTGAATTTGTCTTGTTGGGGGCCTCATGATTTGTTGGGGGCCTCATGATTTCTGAATTTGTCTTGTTGAGGGACGCATGATTGCTGAATTTGTCATGTTATGGGGCCTCATGATTGCTGAATTTGTCATGTTATGGGGCCTCATGATTGTTGGGGGTCACATGATTGCTAACTTCGAGACTATGGGAAAAGCTGAATCAATAGCATTAAACCTACTTTTTTAGCTTTTTAAAACAGAAAATAAAACTGGGAGGTTCTAAAAAATGAATACATTTTTCAGGAGTAGGATGGATGAAATTGTTTATCTTCACAGTTTATTTTCAACTTGGATTTTCCATAATGGTCATGTATGAGTTAAAACGTTTGTATTTAGTTTAAATTGCTGTTGCCACTTTGCGATAGATAAGTGACTTTTGGGTTGCAGTTTGGGCACTCGGCCTCCAAAAGGTTCGCCACCACTGTCATAATCTAATGTCCCACCATTGCTAAATGCATATTAATTTGTCTCCACCCGACACCACACCCACATTCTGGTCCATGGCCACACCCCGTTACCCTCATATTTGACTTCACCCCGGTTTTTGGCAACACTTCTTCCCCACCTTTTTGCACCCCCCTCCGTCCCTAGAAAATTTTCTGCGGACGCCCATGACAACCACACCAAGTTTTCACCATGGAGTACTGCTCACTGTACTCAAACTGACTCTTACCAATAAGAAACTAAACCCCAACTAGCTTTTGAATTAATTCCTGGAACCAGTTTCACAACTATCCTTTAGTAATAACTGTAGATATTGTTATATGTTAAAAAAATGTGTAACTGGCCAACTCCTCTTTCATTTTTTTTACCCTGACTTTTTGTGGTAGAGTATTCCACAGAATTGTTCCCTATTTGTATGGTAAATTCTTTATTGAATATGCAACTCATGTCCCATTGTTTTATGTATGTACTCCTATAGGATTATAAAAAGAAGCGTCAAGTGACAGGTGTTTGTTTGACCTTTGATTTAGTTATACCTATTAACCACTTGACTTCCAAGGGTTTTTAAAAATAATGAAAATGTATTTCATTTTTCTATGGGTAGGTGTATAATAGGGTATTTGGATGTGGTTTTACTTTTTGGCCACAAGATGGAGATACAGAGTTAGTGTGTTCTAAAAATAGAAACAGAAGTGTTTATTATGTGTTTATATTTGTGTAAACACAGGGGCCTAGATACTCTATCTGGTGGTGGTCAATCCCTTTTTTCATCATTGTCCTCATATGTAGCATAGCGCATTATTATAGTTAGAACAGATTTGGAAGCAGGAGATTAGCCCGTTTAGCTGCTGAAGTAAGTCTGTAGGTCATTGAATTAGCTAGTGACTCCGATTTACACACATGCAGCAAGCATAACAAATAAATGTATCAACTATGCTATTTTCAAGCACATTTTTATTTTTAAATATAATATAGTATAGTAAAAAAAAAGTGTAAAAAATATAATTTTCAAGCGCAATTTAATTTTTAAATGTCAAATGTTTCAGAAAATAAATATTTTAACAATGTACACTAAAACAATGATGGTGTAATAATAAAAGGGTTTTCAAATGTTAATGACAAAATACGAGTCAAGTGCAAGTTCTGAGTTTGCTTTAGGTGGTCACACACAATACACGGATCTGACCAATGTATCACACATATTTTTCCCCAGTTATGAATTATCTAAACTTCTAAAGAAATTGGGTGGCTCTGATCGGGGGTCTATTTTAGGGGATTCAAGCAAAAGCACACTGCAAATCCATTTTCCTATTCCGTTTCCGATTCCGATTTGCAATTCCGATTTTCCCTGAATGCAATCAATAGAAAAACGGAGTAAAAAACGCAGCATGCAGTAGCAATTAAAAGTCGGAATCGGATGTAAAAACAGATTAAAAATCGAAAAAAGAAACCCATGCAGTGTGCACTGCAAATCCGTTTCCGATTGCATATCCGATTCCGATTTTCCCTGAATGCAGTCAACAGAAAGATAGATCAAAAAACGCAGCATGCAGTAACTGTTAAAAATCGGAATCGGATGTAAAAAACAATTAAAAATAGGAATCGGGATCGCATGCAGTGTGCAAGAGGCCTAAGGCTCCCTGCACACTGCAAATCCGTTTTGCGATTCCAATTCCGTTTCCAATTCCGATTTGCAATTCCGATTTTCCCTGAATGCAATCAACAGAAAAACGGAGGAAAAAAACGCAGCATGCAGTAACGATTAAAAATCGGAATCGAATGTAAAAACTGATTAAGAATCAGAATCGCATGCAGTGTGCAGTGTGCGGGGAGCCTAAGGGCGATTATTCTACATTTTTTTTGGTCCTGGGCCATGTTTGCTAATTTTTGGTCCAAGAACTTGATTGCTGCAACATCAAAAAAAGTTTGCTGGGGCTCAGCATAGAAACAGTGAGCATGTGATGCCAGACATTACTTGTGGTATTTGATTGCGTCACTATGGCAAAACATAAATAACACTTCACTTTTTTTCCCCTTGAAATTATTTTCTAAAAGGGAACTTGTGGTACAGTGATTTTATATTGCATTAAGTGGAAATTTATGATAGCCACAGGACATGCAGCCCAAGAGCCCTTGAATATTGTAGGCAAAAATTGCCAATAATTCTGCAGTGGGCGGGCTCACTTACTGCAGCTGAACTGTTGGTTGGTTTAAAATCGACACATAATTGTGTTAAGTATTGTACCTGATCTATTAATGTATAAATATTATACCATTGGACAATGAATGTCACTTTTGGTGTGTGGTGGGGTGGTCTGAGCATACCAAAGGAGACTGATGGGGCAATGTTTGTTTCATGTACTTGTATAAAAAACAATAAGGCATGCTTTTCACTAATGTGTTATTTACCCAGGCTGACGAGGGCAGGCAAGGCAGCATCCCCAAAAATAAATGGTCTTGGAGAAAGCTATAATGCTAGGCTTAATTATTGATTTCCCCAAGCACTACTTCTTACTAAATTCCCCAAAATTCCCCTGATGCATGAGACCCCCCCGCCTGTGTCTCAGTGTATTTATACATTTATATTTATATTGATGTGTATATCTCGGTATATATTATTTGTGTATTGTGATGTATTGGTGTTTTCATACTACCACACTTATGATAGTCAAATAGCGTTTGCATTGAAATTGAAATGTGAACTTTTGATTATAACGCCGGTACATAGGTACATATGCTTTTTATGATAGGCACTTGTATAGACCTGAGGAAGCAGGGCCAAGACCCGTGAAATGCATAATCTATTGTGCATGAATAAATGTATCTTTTCCATTACTAATGGTTTGTTTTTCTGAGAAGGTAAGACACTACACTACTCATTTACATAACAACTACTAATTATATATCATCAAGGGTGCCTCCACCGGTGTTTTTAGTTTTAGGGAATACCCAGTTACACCCCAATCCTGCCTATTGCATTGTACACAGAAGAAAGTTGGTTTTGAACTGGAGATGTGATGTCACAGGGAACAGGGGCCCACATAGGAGAAACATTAATGGTGGTGATCAAGGAGCATAGATCAGGTGACCACCATTTTCTACACAAGGTTCTGGTAGTTACAGTCCATCAACAGGCAAAATATAAAACAAGCTGTGGAGATGAAACAATATACTTGCTTCCACAGTGAGTGTGTCTCTCTGTTACATAATCCTTTTCTTCTTCAATTGTGAGCACTCTTTTGCCTTGGCACTGTTATCACCCTTGGTAAGTCTCCTGAGCTGTCCACCTACAACTCCCGAAGACCACACTGGTAATTAGACAGCTAATTTGTCAATCCTGATGGCTCCCATTACCATCTTCTGGTCCAAAGGCCAAGTAGCAGTGGCCATTTTAAGTCGTCAGCCTATAGAACCTTGGCAAATACACTGTGGTGTTAGGGAAAAATAGGGATCCTAATCATTTAAGGAGGGAGATGAGACTAAAGAAAGACTTCCTGGAGAGAAGTGTTTAATCCCACCAGTTTTGTTTCTTCTCTTCTTTTAATTCCTCCCTTCAAAAGGCAACTTGTGCATGATAAAGCAATAAGAATGAGGGTGGACATAAAGCTCAGGACAATTTAATGACCCTTTTTAGCAGATACTTTTATTTCTACAGTCCTGATGTTTGCATGTTATATTAACCCACAGCTCATTGATTATCCTGTAGTCTCTTTATATGAATGGAGATGCTTTACAAGAAACAATTACAAATTGTGAAGTAATAGAGATCTCCACCCACGATTTGTCCAGCTTGAAGGGAGGGGCTGACTTATTTCTATAGAGAAATGATTCACCTATGCACTGAAAAGGCTAGGTAGGTGTGCCGCCCACTTAAGAGAATTTAGGAAATGTCTAATAGACTATTACATAACATAGTAAGACGAGCAACATGTTACAATTACATATTTAATTAGAGTGGTTATAATATATGTTCCACTAAAACCAAATCACCTGTAAGATAAAAAGGTCAACAGCATGTCCACAAATATATATCTGGATATACTATCAAAGGTAAAAACATTTGGTGCAAACTTGACACACAACAAGTCTGGCTAGGCTAGCTTTGCGCAGTGGCAGTATCTTCGCCAATGAGGTTCAACTGAGGCATGATTATTGCTAATTGAAAACAAAACAAGTCTGATCACAATGCCCACTATTACAGCCAAAGGCTTGTGACTATATAAACAGTTCAGGGGGCACACCATTTCCAGTAACAATAATTGACATGATCTGCAAGCCCCCTATGCATGTTTTGTGTAAAACACTGCTTCTTCTGGGGGTTTACAGTCATTGATGACAGGACAGATAGCTAAACAGGAGCTGCATATGAGAGCTAGGGGCCCTAAAATGGGTTTGAAAATGAAAAAAAAATAGTTATGTGAAACAGCATTTTGCCTTCTTAAAACAGAAGGTATTTGCAATTATTCAGGTTGGAGTGAGCTCTGAGGTGTTCCACAGTGCATCACTGCTGAATATGTAAATCATCCATTTATAGACAACCTCCACTCTTCCAGATTGAAAAAGAGGGCTACAAGGACTATGCGCTACCTCTCACACCCAGGCATTCGCTTCTCCGAGCTCCTCCCCTTGGGCCGCTGTTACAGGACCATTCCACCCAAAACCACCAGGCGCACGATTCAACTCACAGTCAGTAAATGACCAACCCAAACGTAAACAGCATATAGTAAACTCTGAACTTCAAGCGGCCCCGTACAGCCCCGACCCCACAGCATAGCTATGCTTGCCTCCTTGTAATGAATAGCAGAGACACCGCCGCGCGGGCAAGCGGCAGGGCGGCTGTCTCCGTGTGCAAGCTGGCGGCGTTTTCCGCGCAGCAACATGTCACTGGTTCGCCTGGTCCTTCTAGTGCACACAGATGCGCGCGCCAGGCGACAGGACCTTTATGCCAGCAGAAGGGGAATCAGCTGATCAGGCCTATCAGCTGATCCCAGCTGGACTCCGGATTGGCTGAGTGGCTGGGACGGCGCTGCAGAGCGCTGCAAGTATATATAGGACTTGCTTCTCAGTTGCAGGTTGTCTGTCGTTGCGAATACTTACGTGTGAGCACTCAGAACTCAGTCAGATCTTAGTGTGTTAGAACCAGCTGGAGCTGGGAATTCACACTTAGCCAGATTCCGCTTTACCTCTATTGTATTATTGTACTGTTATTATCTAGACTAGTTCCCGGGTGTTGAGACCAAGGACCTCACACCTAAGATTAGGAACTGTGTTATTACTGTTATTATCTAGACTAGTTCCCGGGTGTTGAGACCAAGAACCTCACACCTAAGACTAGGACCTGTGTTGCTACTGTTATTATTTAGACTAGTTCCCGGGTGTTGAGACCAAGGACCTCACACCTCATACTAGGATTGTGCTATACGGTTACCTGTTATGATCCCTGGCTTGGCTGACCACTCTCCTGCCTACTGATTCGGTACCTTGCCTATCTGTCTACCCGTTGCCAATCTTGCCTGAACCCGGATACCGTATCAGTCTTCTGTTTATGTACTTTATCTGCTCGTGTGTTGCCGACTCGGCCTGTATGACCCTTCTGGCTGTCACTCGTCCCTTGGGTGAGCAGCCTCACTGTACTCCCTACGACACCAACACTCTAGGTGTCCATTTACTGTAAAGGCTACCTGCTCCACAGGAAGACCTCCTGCAGTCCAGTCAGAGGACTCTAACCCATAGGAGTCCACTGGCTGCAGTACAGTCTGATTCCCAGCCCATCAGGGAATCCTTGGCTGCAGTACGGTCTGATTCCCAAATCCATCAGGGAATCCCTGGCTACAGTACAGTCTCCATCTCTTCCTCTTAAAGAGGTTAGTTTCGACATAGTCAGAGGCCACCTGCTCCTCAGGTGTCCAGTGGCTGCAGTGCAGTCCAATTCCCTGCTCTTCAGGGAATTCTCGGCTGCAGTGGTGTCTGTATCTCCCGCTCCTCGGGTGATCACTTATCTTACTGTTGCACCAAACACTTACACTACATTAGGTGTCCTGTGTCAAGCTATACGTGTATTATTGGTGATTCTGCAGATCACCATATAATCAGGTATAGCATCTCTATTATTGGTGATACTGCAGATCACCAATAATCAGATATTCTCTGTGTGCTGACACCATTCGTTACACTCCTATGGTTTGCCCCCATGGGCGGTACCTTGCTGCTCATGACTTTATCAATGTATTTTTCATGTATACTTGTCTGTCTCATGCAATTGCCATGTGAACTACAATCAATTACCTCAACTGGCGTACTCAGCAAATAAAGGTGATTCTAATTCTGTTGTCCCTTATAGCTAAACACACCTCCAGAACCGCTGGAAAGCAATGACGTGTAAATCCAGCATGTACTGTATATAGACTGTTTGGAATAGGTTGATACTCATCAGTGCATGGCGTGGATTAATATGGCTCTGTGGGGTAGGACTTGAAACACCCAGAGATAGAGATTACCCAGCAAGCTCATTGTGAACCATAACTCCTTGATTGTGTAAGAGGGTGAAGCCTCCTTACTAAACTGCTAAGCAAAACAAAATTCACCTAGCATTTTAGTGCCTTCTTAAAACAGAAGGCATTTGCAATTATTTAGGTTGGAATAAGCATTCAAGTTGTTCCACATCCACAGTGCATCACTGCCCGATATGCAAATCATCAATTTGTTGCCCCTAATAGCTTATATTTTACTGCCCAAAAATGTATGTAAAACCTTTTTTTTAAAATAGGTCCCTATATGACCCCCATTTTTTTTTCTTTTTATCTGGCTTGGGTGCCTTTGCATAATTGCAAGAACTGTGCAGTGCCAACTGGATTGTGGGAAGTTTTTTCATGTAAATACCAGAAAGCCTCCTATTTTTGGTAAGATATGGACACTATAACCAGAAGGTAATTGATTCCCTCCCCCCCCCCTCCCTTGAAGAGTTCATCCCTTGAAGAGTTTACGCAGTGATGTAAAGTCTAGTACACATGCCTGACTTAAGTCAGCCGATAATGTTCGCCTTAGCTGACAATCAGGCGTGTGTACGGCACCTGACAACCCCTGACACCCAACCCGCAAGCGATCCACTGGATGAATCTACTCAACCTCAGCAACACCTTTCCCCTCTCCCCCAACGATCCCATTGTTTGCGCCAATCCCCCACCCGCCGCATTAAGTCACGCATGTGCCGCCTGTTGTACCTCCAACCCCCGCATAGCACTACAGTGTGCTGTCAGTTACACAGCGAACACGCGTGTGTGCAGCCCGGCCAAGCGATATTGCACAAGGGAATCGCGTGTTGATCTCCGACAGGCGACATCAGTTGTTCATGTGTACGTGCCCTAAGCCTTTTGTCTATGTGATGTTTGCTGTGGGAGCGACAGCAAGCTGTGGCAGTAAGGAGGGAAAGTTAACAGTGAGCTGGGTTGAAAAAAAGAAAAGGGCAGAAGTGATGTCACTTTTGCCATCACAGATAAATAGTAAAGATGGAAACCAGCAGAAATATCATTTTCTTTTTTCATATAACATTTCTCCTAAATCTGGCAGTGAACACAAAAACCAAAAGGATAGATAAGCTAAATAAGTCATTTGTTTGATATTTTTTCAGTTAATATAAAGTTTAATCTCTCTGTCTGTGGGTATTAGGCAGACTGTATACATAACAGGGCTAGTCATATACAAAGGCAGCGGATGAAAATCAAAATGTGTGCATTTGCATCATCACTGAGGAGTGTCGAGCCTGGCTGAGAGTGCAGCTTTTGTGAAAGAGGATGTTAACCACTTCCTAGATTACAAGGAACGACCTCTGCAGAAAAAAATAAGAAGTGGTGGTTTTTCTCTATTATTGAGAATCTGAGGAAAGGAATCCCCATTAATTCCTGTGCTGAGACTTATAAAATAAATCAGCTAATCATGAGAAATGCTCAGGGAACTTGAGCTGATGCCTGGGAAATGCCTAGAATCTTGAGCTGATCCAGAGAAGACATTGCGTGGGTGGAGATAAAAGTAGGCCTAACTCAATAATGACAAGCATGCTGTTCTATAAATTACAGTGCCAATAGTACCCCCCACCCCACCATAGTATATCCAGTGTGCTCCTACTTTCCATTTAACGTACAGTGTGACCTTCATTTTTCTCACAACTTGTTGGTCAGGTCACCCCATATTGTTTTGTCAGTCTCCTAAAGTTTATAGCTTATGTCGATGTTCCTGTGGTTGTAACAACCCAAGGCTCATCTAAAAGACAAAAGGAGGCCAGAAGCCCAATCTTTCAGAATCGTGTAAGATTTGGAAAAGCAAATAGCTAAGGATGTATATACAGTAGAATCTTGTTAAAGTAAACTCTGATGTAGTAAACCTCTGGATATAGTAAACTCAGTCCTCAGGTCCCAGCAAATGCATATGTATAAATATACAATGTATGACCAATTCTGACATAGTAAACTTCTGGTATAGTAAACTACTTTTCCTGGTCCCTTGAAGTTCCCTAAAGGGATTCTCCAGTACTCACAAAGGTGGGTTGCGAATCCTTGCAACCACCATAAGAGCAGCCGGTAACTGTCCTCGCTCGGTTTTCTAGGTCTGTAACAGGAACTGGTTGGTTGCACTCCAAATGTTCTTTAGGACAAACTAAAAACCTATCACCTCTAAAGATGTATGACAAGACAACTAAAATAGGATGGAGGCGCCCAATGCATAAAATATAGGCTAATAAAGTTGTTGATCCTATAAACAGAGAGGTAATTATAGAGAAGCTTATGCTTGCTGCACAACCATAACAGCTAAGGCACCTATTTTTTCACTGACCCGAGTAAGCGGGCAAGCACCCGCAAAATGCATTGTCAATTTTATGTGGTAAAATAAAAGACCTTTTTTCAACAGATTGGTTCAAATTCTTCAAGAGAGATATAATTACCTCTCTGTTTATAGGATCAACAAGTTTATTAGCCTATCTTTCATACATCTCCACTTCTGTTTTAGTCTCCTAAAATGTATGTCCGGCTTTATGGGCCATAACTGCATATCTCCCGGCATTTCAGTGAGAAAGAGGGACAAACTGCAAGGATGAAAGTAGTGTGTATGGCCAAATGGATTGATATGAATGGATGCAGCTAACAGATATTATGTTACAGCCAGAACCTAAAGTCTTCCCACTTTGGGTTCTCGTCGGCCAAGATGTGAATTGGCCGGGCTACTGCGGCAAATGTGCAAAACAGAAAAAAGTTGAGTTTAGCACAAATTTCAATAACTCCTAAATTCATTCTGTATTTCCTTGGCTTTTGTTCCAAGACAGAGGTGTTGAGACAGAGGTGCCAAGCACGCTCATTGACAATTTGAGTTGCTCCGTATTTTATGTGCCTGAGGAAGCGGGCGTTAGACCCGTGAAACGCTTTGCAAGTGTTTGTGGAGTAAGAATAAAACTGTTCATTTATGTGAATCAGTGCGATTTGTCTTTTCTGGGGAGGTGTATCATCCAGCAGTGGCGTACCTAGGCCATTTGACACCCGGTGCTGGGTATTATAAGACACCCCCCCCCAAAAAAAAAGTAAAGGGGCAAAAAATGGGTGGCGCTATAACATGCGTCAACGTCAACGAAATAGGCGTGGCCATGTCCGAATGAGGGCGGGGCTAACTGTAATTTGACGTGAACCCGGGTGAGAGTGATATGGAGGCTGCCATATTTATTTCCTTTTAAAAAATACTAGTTGCCCTGCTGATCTATTTGGCTGCAGTAGTGAACTGAATCACACCAGAAACAAGCATGCTTGTTCAGGGTCTGTGGTTGAAAGAATTAGAGGCAGAGGACCAGCACGGCAGCCAGGCAACTGGTATTGCTTAAACGGAGATAAATATGGCAGCCTCAATATTATTCTCACGAGAGCCAATTCTCTTTTCTTGGTACTTTGCATTAATATTATTCTCACCTCGGGTTCCCTTTAAAAGTGCAACGCAAAGACAGTGGACCCAAGTTTTGGTGACCCTTTCCCCAGAAAATTCACATAATTGTGCAGGTTTTCTCAAGAAAATACACGTCATGTCTGCAGATTTGCCCAGAGAATACGTTCAATCATGTCTGCAGATTTGCCCAGAAAATACATGCAATCATGTCGGCAGATTTGCCCAGAAAATACATGCAATCATGTCTGCAGATTTGCCCAGAGAATACGTTCAATCATGTCGGCAGATTTGCCCAGAAAATACATGCAATCATGTCGGCAGATTTGCCCAGAAAATACATGCAATCATGTCGGCAGATTTGCCCAATAAAATACATGCAATCATGTCTGCAGATTTGCCCAGAGAATACATGCAATCATGTCGGTAGATTTGCCCAGAAAATACATGCAATCATGTAGCAGATTTGACCAGAAAATACATGCAATCGTGTGGCAGACCTGTCCAGAAAACACTTCAATCGTGTAGCAGACCTGGCCAGAACATAAACGCTACCCCTGGCTGCTAATATAAATTAAAAAAAAACAAAAACATTTACTCACCTGCAGCAGAGCTCCTGTTCCGGCCTCCGTCCAGTGCGCAGCTCCCACGATTCTCTGCAGCCAGCAACTCCCAAAGTCTCCAGAGCAGGGCTTCGGACATTTTACTATAGCCTTGCTCTGCCGCTGCGGTGAACTGATACGGCATCTATTAGATGCGGAAAGTCAGTTCACGCTCGGGGGTGCTTGGAGAATTTTAAGGGGTGCTTCAGCACCCAAAGCACACCCAACCCCCCCCCCCCCCCCGGTGCTGCCACTGCCCCTAGTATAGGTAGCTAGCAGTTGCCCCCAGTATAGGTAGCTAGTTGCCCCCAGTGAAGGTAGTATAGTTGCCCCAATATAGCTAGTATAGTTTCCCCCAGGATAGGCAGCATAGCTGCTGCCCCCAATGTAGGTAGTGTTGCTGCCCCCAGTGTAGCTAGTATAGTGGCCCCCGTACAGCTGCCCTCCAGTATAGCTAGTATAGTGGCCCCCATAGTTGCCCCAGTATAGCTAGTATAGTGGCCCACAGTTTAGATAGTATAGTTGCCTCCATTGTAGCTGGTATGGTGCCCCCCCCAGTATAGGTAATATAGTGGCCCCCATAGATGCCCCCAGTGTAGCTAGTATAGTGGCCCCCCGTTTAGCTGCCCCCAGTATAGTGGCCCCCAGTATAGCTAGTATAGTGGCCCCCAGTTTAGGTAGTATAGTGCTCCCCCCCCCCGTGTAGCTAGAAGGAGGGGTGACAGCAGGGATAGTGGCGGGGAGGGGGGAAATATCCCCCCCCTCCCTCACCTGGGTCCCCTCCTTCTGCCTCTCTTCTCCCCCCAAAAATGCGGGCAGCGGGCCGGGGTCAGTGGGCAGCGAGAAGGCTGGCGCGGAGAATACTCACGTTACTTCCGCGTATCAGCCTGGAACGCTGTGCCGCCGTCACGTGCCTCTACTGCGCCTCCTATGATTGGAGGCGCAGAAGAGGCACGTGATGGCGACGCAGTGTTCCAGGCTGATACGCGGAAGTAACGTGAGTATTCTCCGCGCCAGCCTGCTCGCTGCCCACTGCCCCCGGCCCGCTGCTCGCATTTTTGGGGGGAGAAGAGAGGCAGAAGGAGGGGGACCCAGGTGAGGGAGGGGGGGGATATTTCCCCCCTCCCCGCCGCTATCCCTGCTGTCACCCCTCCTCCTAGCGCTGCTCTTCCCCTCCTTAGTCAGGTGTAGGGGGGTCATGGCGACACCCCCCTGGCTGTCTGGCACCCGGTGCGCCACGCCCCCCTGCGCCCTTAGGTAGGAACGCTACTGTCATCCAGCACCCCCCATTTTGATATATTTTAAATCTAGTGATTTTAATCTTGGGGCGCCTCTGTTACCTTTTTGAATACGATTGAATCCACCAGCTGGATGGGTGTGAACACCTTCTTCTTAGTGTTGGGCGAACAGTGTTCGCCACTGTTCGGGTTCTGCAGAACATCACCCTGTTCGGGTGATGTTCGAGTTCGGCCGAACACCTGATGGTGCTCGGCCAAACCGTTCGGCCGCATGGCCGAACTAAGAGCGCATGGCCGAACGTTCGTTAGCGCTGTGATTGGCCAAACGGGTCACGTGGTTCGGACCCGAACACGCTCTGATTGGCCGAACGGTCACGTGGTTCGGGTAAATAAATACCCGAACCACGTCATATCTCCGCCATTTCTCTGTGGGTTTAGCTTTGGGTAGGCAGGCAGGGTAGTTCGCTCTCCAGCCACGCTAGCCAGGGTCCCCCCCAGTCATTGTGTGTCGCTGCTGGGAACAGTAGTACACCGCTCGCTCAGCCACACTATATATAGCATTGTTTACTGCCACTGTGTACCTCGCTCAGCCACACTATATATAGCATTGTTTACTGCCACTCTGTGTACACCGCTCAGCCAGACTATATAGCATTGTGTGTACTGCCACTGTGTACCTCGCTCAGCCAGACTATATAGCATTGTTTACTGCCACTCTGTGTACACCGCTCAGCCAGACTATATAGCATTGTTTACTGCCACTCTGTGTACACCGCTCAGCCACACTATATAGCATTGTGTTTACTGCCACTCTGTGTACACCGCTCAGCCAGACTATATAGCATTGCGTGTACTGCCACTCTGTGTACACGGCTCAGCCAGACTATATAGCATTGTGTGTACTGCCACTCTGTGTACACTGCTCAGCCAGACTATATAGCATTGTGTGTACTGCCACTCTGTGTACACCGCTCAGCCAGACTATATAGCATTGTGTGTACTGCCACTGTGTACCTCGCTCAGCCACGCTATATATAGCATTGTGTTTACTGCCACTCTGTGTACACCGCTCAGCCACACTATATAGCATTGTGTGTACTGCCACTCTGTGTACACCGCTCAGCCAGACTATATAGCATTGTGTGTACTGCCACTCTGTGTACACCGCTCAGCCAGACTATATAGCATTGTGTGTACTGCCACTCTGTGTACACGGCTCAGCCAGACTATATAGCATTGTGTGTACTGCCACTCTGTGTACACCGCTCAGCCACACTATATAGCATTGTGTGTACTGCCACTCTGTGTACACCGCTCAGCCAGACTATATAGCATTGTGTGTACTGCCACTCTGTGTACACCGCTCAGCCAGACTATATAGCATTGTGTGTACTGCCACTCTGTGTACACCGCTCAGCCAGACTATATAGCATTGTGTGTACTGCCACTCTGTGTACACCGCTCAGCCAGACTATATAGCATTGTTTACTGCCACTCTGTGTACACGGCTCAGCCACACTATATAGCATTGTTTACTGCCACTCTGTGTACACCGCTCAGCCAGACTATATAGCATTGTGTGTACTGCCACTCTGTGTACACTGCTCAGCCAGACTATATAGCATTGTGTGTACTGCCACTCTGTGTACACGGCTCAGCCAGACTATATAGCATTGTGTGTACTGCCACTCTGTGTACACGGCTCAGCCAGACTATATAGCATTGTGTGTACTGCCACTCTGTGTACACGGCTCAGCCAGACTATATAGCATTGTGTGTACTGCCACTCTGTGTACACGGCTCAGCCAGACTATATAGCATTGTGTGTACTGCCACTCTGTATACACCGCTCAGCCAGACTATATAGCATTGTGTTTACTGCCACTCTGTGTACACCGCTCAGCCAGACTATATAGCATTGTGTGTACTGCCACTCTGTATACACCGCTCAGCCAGACTATATAGCATTGTGTTTACTGCCACTCTGTGTACACCGCTCAGCCACACTATATAGCATTGCGTACTCTGCCAGTCAGTGTGTATATTGCTGGGATCAGTAATACTCCACTCACCGCCAACCACTATATGAGCTCACCATGAGTTCCTCAGAGACCTCCGCTGTGAGCAGCACTCCCAACAACAGCAGCAGCCAACGCCCCACGCAAGCTATAACATCCACCCCAGCAGCCAGTGGTCAGCAGCAGCCCTCCCCGGAGGAGAACGTTGTGTCCATCGGTCCGTCGACAGAGCGATTAATGAGGCCTGCCATTGAGGAGATGATGGGGCCTGATGTGGAGGAGGAGGTCTGGCTCAGGCCAGCATCCCAAGTTAATGTTGAGGACGATGAGGGGTCTGTGTCTGGGGATGTTGGGGTGGCAGAGGTGGTGGGTGGGTCAGACTCAGGAGAAGAGTTGTATGATGAGGATGATGATCGGGACCATCTGTATGTGCCTCAGAGTCCGACCCCGGAAAACATGTTGTATCGTGTGTTTAGGTACTAAAATCTGCGTTCCCACTTCCCAGTACTGCCCGGGTCCACGGATCCATATAATTTTTTGGGCAGCACTATCAAACTGTGGTACTATGAGTGAGTTGCCATGGTCCTTCTGTGCTGTCACACTCACCGTCTGTCTGCAGATGGATTGTTCAACACAGCTACGCCATCTGACATGTAGTCCTTGACCATCTTCTCCAGGCGTGGTGTTGGAGGACGTGGAACTGCCCGATTGCTGTTCTGTGGGCTGCTGCATGGGTGTCAGAAAATGTTCCCACTCCAAGGACACTGCCAATACCATTCCCTTTTGGGCACTAGCAGCAGCTTGTGTTCTTTGCTGCCCTCCTGGTCCTCCTGGGTTTGCTGAAGTCAGTCTGTCGGCGTACAACTGGCTAGAGAAGGAGGAGGATGTCAATCTCCTCTCTAAAGTCTCCATCCTCAAGGGCCTGCTGGAATTGTTCCATTTTTGACCTGTCTGGCACTTTCTTCAATCAGTTTTTTAACATTGTGTTTGTATAAACTGGGTATAAACCCAGTAATTGGTGTTGTCCAGAATAATAATGAATAGTGAATAATGCACGGGCCGCGTTCAATGCAGTCTAGCATGAATTGAGCCATGTGTGCCAAAGAATCCTGCCAGACTCCTCTGTCTTCATGTTCTTGTGAGCGTTGTGATTGTTGTGATGCACCATATTCGTCACCAGCATCACTTTCTTCCTCTTCTGCTGTCCATTCCCGATAAATTGTGGAAGTCCAACGTGCACCGCTCTGTCCCTCGGCAGTGGGGGCATCCAATTCCTGCTCTAACTCCAGCTGTTCCTCGTCCTGTTCTTTGTCATAGCTGGGACCAGCGTTTCCTGAGGCAGGTTGCCTGATGTTGGTATCATCACGCTGATCGTTTTTATCTTCAGATTCCCCCACTTGCATCATGCCAGCGGTTTCCATCTTCAACATTGATTTCTTCAGTAAACACAGCAGTGGTATTGTAATGCTGACTGTAGAGTTGTCACTGCTCAGTCACAAGCAACGTGGATTGCTCAAAATTTTGGAGGACTTGGCAGAGATCCAACATGGTGGCCCAATCAGATCCACAGAAGCTTGGTAGCTACTAGCTAGCTGCTGGAATGCGCCTCGGCACTGCGCAAAAGCGTGCTAGCATGTGCAGCGTAGAATTCCAGCGCGTAGGGAGGGACATCACCCAGCGAGCGATGGTGCGCTAGATTGAAGCGCTCCTGCATCTCTTGGTGAGTCCTTCAGAAGCGGTACTGGACTTTTAAAAATGTTTGTTTTTTTTACCTTCAACAGAAGATCTGCCACGTTGGAGTGAGGAGGACGCCGCCGACTCCGACACCAAGCTGAACCCCGGCGAACTCCAAGCAGAGGATCTTCAGGAACCCTCAAGGCTTTGAGCAAGCTGAGGAGGGTCAGCAGTCCCGACGAGACCTCTCCTCATATGTGACTGTGTGCAGTGGAGTAGAGCTCCCCAGAACAACCTCTCACTTGTCACTTTGTCACTGGTCACTTTGTCACTGGTCACTTTTTCACTTTGTCACTTTGTCATTTTGTCACTTTGTCACTTGTCACTTTGTCACTGGTCACTTTGTCACTTTGTCACTGGTCACTTTTCACTTTGTCACTTGTCACTTGGTCACTTGTCACTTGGTCACTTGTCCAGATGATCTCGGTACACCTCCTGCGATTCAAATTCCTGCACACATTGCTCTGGGATTTGGGTGTGATGAATGATGCATCTAACTGGCCACCGGAGGCAATTAAGGCCTTCAAAACATTGAAAGCAGCTTTCTGTTCCGCCCCCATTTTGCGTCATGTTGAGTTGTTGACGTCATGTTCATCCTCGGCCTCGCCTTGCATTTCAGTGCGAGGTGCATTTTCCACAGAAAAAGGTTGTGAATCCGGGCACAACATTTGTGGCTGTTCCATTGACTTTTCACAGGTAGAAGATTGTGGGGGTGGGAATAGCTCCTCCGAATAGCCCATTGTGTCCTGAAAACTACTCATTGCATTGCTTTGCGCACGCATTTTTTTGTCCTCATGCAAGGCCTGAGTTGCGCCTGAAAGCGTGGCCTTCTCCTCCTGCGCCTCCTCCTGTTCCATCACGTCTGCTGCTGCTGGGTTAGCGTTGCCGCGTGGTCCCTGTTTATTGAACCACTTATCTTTATTACATTTATGACTGCATGGCGGTACAAAGCATGCTATCCGCACGCTTCTTGTCCTCATGCAAGGCCTGGGTTGTTGTGTCTCAAAAAGCGTGGCCTTCTCCTCCTGCGCCTCCTCCTCCTGTTCCATCACGTGTGCTGCTGCTGGTGCTGGGTTAGTGTTACCGGTCCCTTTTCCTGGAACCTCTTCTCTGTATTACATTTATGACTGCATGGCGACAAAAAGCATGTTACCTGTGCAAAGAAACATGACATTTTCCACATTTAAAAGACAGTTTTTCCTTTGAAACTTTACAATCAATTTTCTCAAAAACTATAAGCTCTTTTTCAAATATTTTTTCCCCTCTTGTACCCAC
Organism: Hyperolius riggenbachi; assembly: GCF_040937935.1. Taxonomy (NCBI): domain Eukaryota; kingdom Metazoa; phylum Chordata; class Amphibia; order Anura; family Hyperoliidae; genus Hyperolius; species Hyperolius riggenbachi. The sequence goes on along the minus strand of NC_090656.1, from coordinate 130,070,473 downwards.
TCCCAAGGTGCACATACCCTGCAAATTTGGGGTATGTAGCATTTAAGAAAGCTTTACAAAGCACGAAAGTTCGGGTCCCCATTGACTTCCATTATGTTCGGAGTTCGGCGCGAACACCCGAACATCGCGGCGATGTTCGGCGAACGTTCGTGAACCCGAACATCTAGGTGTTCGCCCAACACTACTTCTTCTATCTACAGAGAGCGACCTTTTAGCCTGAGCGGGGACAGGTCTAAACTCCCCGTCTGCGATAATAGTGGTTGCCTGGACTGGCAACCCATACTTGTGACTATCGTTCCTTTCAGATTAACTCCATAATCTATAACAATAATACACTATTTGGGCTCTCGTTTTTCATTTTATGATTACCTCTCTGTTTATAGGATCAACAAGTTTATTAGCCTATCTTTCATACATCTCCACTTCTGTTTTAGTCTCCTAAAATGTATGTCCGGCTTTATGGGCCATAACTGCAGATCTCCCGGCATTTCAGTGAGAAAGAGGGACAAACTGCAAGGATGAAAGTAGTGTGTATGGCCAAATGGATTGATATGAATGGATGCAGCTAACAGATATTATGTTACAGCCAGAACCTGAAGTCTTCCCACTTTGGGTTCTCGTCGGCCAAGATGTGAATTGGCCGGGCTACTGCGGCAAATGTGCAAAACAGAAAAAAGTTGAGTTTAGCACAAATTTCAATAACTCCTAAATTCATTCTGTATTTCCTTGGCTTTTGTTCCCTGCCCCTTGCGTCCTCCTCGGAGCTCTGCATGCAGGGAGGAAAAATACAGGGCAGTCCGTCCAGTGCTCCTGTATTCTCTACCTCCCCGGTGTGTGTATGTGGGGGTCTCTCAATTTTCTTTTATTTCAGCCTGGTATTTGCTGCCAGGGAGGGAGAGAGTGCAAGCACAGGGTGTCCTGTATATTTCCTCCCAGAAAATGGCACTTTTCACACCAGCCACAGTAGACTGGCATCTTCGCATCTTGGCCAGCCAGGACCCGAAGTGGCCAGACTTCTGATCGTAACACACACAACCAGTGGCGTAGCTAAGGAGCCATGGGCCCCGATGCAAGTTTTACATGAGGCCCCCCAAGCACTCTATACATAACAATTGATGCGGCGCACCAAAACCTGCCAATAGCAACTACACTGTCAGAGATGCAAGAAGGGGAAGGGGAACAGCTTGTTGATGATTACCACTATTCAAAGTATCTATAGAAGTGATTATTATGAGCACAGGACCAATAGAGAGCTAATACTGTAGATGAGGGAGGGCCTTTCGGGGCCCCTCTGGCCCAAGGGCCCCGATGCGGTCGCAACCTCTGCACCCCCTATTGCTACGCCCCTGCACACAACATATACTGCAATATGCGAAAAAGCAAAACTCTAACATACTGTACAGCTCATCATAGCAAAATATTTATTTTCTGCAGAATCTCTGTGCATGCTTTATTAATGCTCCCCTTCTCACAATTCCTCCAGTTTGTTCCCCCTCATTAAAATGCTCTATTTTGTGCTACCTTTATTACATGGACCACCATAACTGCTTCCTCCATTATGGTGGCTTTAATTCCAACATTTACAGTTAAAATGTACAGTTAAAATTGCTTTAGTTACAGTACCCTCTAATATAGTATACACTATTATAGTGCCTACAGTTATAGTGCACGGTTATACTGCCTTTTTAGTTTCCTCAGTTAGTATGCCTTCTACTATAGTACCCCACCTCCCTTTATTGTGCATCAAGGTATAGTACCTTTCACTATAGCGCTCCAGTGATAGTTCCTTCATTTCAAGTTGCCCCATGATAGCGCAGCAGCCCTGTCCCACCTGCAGATACAGCCGTAGAAAAAGAGCTGGGATATATACATTTGTTCTTATTGATATTTTCACACCTTGCCAATAAAATGTCTTTTAACCCTTTGGGGACCGGCTGCCTAACCCCCTTTAAAGGACTTACGAGGCCAAAACGGCTAAAAAAAAGCCAAGTACCTTTAAGATGTTTAAATGCACGGAGGACGCCGTCCGCGCCTTCCGTGCAGTTCCGCCGGGTCCCCTTCCTGTGATCGCCCCCCGTGCCGATCGCGACCCCACAGGCCGGGTCGGGCTCTCGTTCCGCTCCCAATATGGCCGCTTCCTCTGGCCGCCGCTGCGCAGTCCGCCTGGCCGCTAGTGCGGCTGCGCAGCTCTACGGCCAACCCCCCGAACCACGCACTGTAGCGTGGATCGGAGGGGTTGGCCGTAGAGCTGCGCAGCCGCACTAGCGGCCAGGGGGACTGCGCAGCCGCGGCCAGAGGAAGCGGCCATATTGGGAGCGGAACGAGAGCCCGACCCGGCCTGTGGGGTCGCGATCGGCACGGGGGGCGATCACAGGAAGGGGACCCGGCGGAACTGCACGGAGGGCGCGGACGGCGTCCTCCGTGCATTTAAACATCTTAAAGGTACTTGGCTTTTTTTTAGCCGTTTTGGCCTCGTAAGTCCTTTAAGGACCAGGCCATTTTGCGGGGGAAGGGGGGCATTTGGGGGGGGGGGGTCAAGCAGCCAGATCCCCAGTATGGCTAGCTAGGCATGTAGTCCCCAGTGTAGCCATGTGCCCCCTGTTTTGCCAGCAGCCTTTACTCACCTTCCATGCTCCAGCGATGAGCAACTCTAGCCCCCTCCGCTCTGGCTGGCAACTTCGCTTGCACTGCCGTTGAGTTCCGGGTCGTGGCTTGATGACGTCATCAAGCCGGGACCCGACACTTAACACAGAGTGAACGGGAGTGCCCTCAGACCGCCGCTGCCAATAGTGATCACTACGATCCGCCGGCGATCGTAGTGATCACTTGATCAGGAGCCAATTGCGATGGCTCCTAATCATTGAGGGGAGATGTCAGCTGTCATATGACAGCTTAACCTCCCCTCTCAGATGTTTAGACAGCCAGAAGTGCGGCGTAGGATTAACTGCACGCGGTCCCCAAAAGGTTAAGCCACCAGCAAGCAAGAAAATACTCTATAGAAGAAGAAAAGTACATATCCAAGCACTTTCTTTTAGCCAAACTCAGCATGAGGAGTAGCTGCACTACTATCAGAGTCAACTGTATTTGTCAACTACAACAGCTGTCACACCCAGAAACATTTGTGGCACACACAGCATTTGCAATAGGGCAGAAAAACTGTAAGGCTGTGTATACAGTAGTGTGCTGCGGCATAATGTCCGCTTTGTAACGAGGTTTGGGGCGGGTGTGTTGTTGTTTAAAGGCTGCAGCATCGTAATGCACTTCATGCAGTGCGTTACCACAAAATGCGTATGTTAACAGTTGAGTGAAGCATACTTTTCATTGACTGTTTTCTCCTCTGTATGCCACACAATGCGCAGATGATATGTGCTGCTGCTTTCCCGATCCATTGCGTTCCTGGTGTGGCAGGAAAGCAACGGTCATGTGAACCTAATGCGGAAGCTGCAGGACACATCAAAGGTTGTCTGCAGTTAGGTCATCGATGGCAAGACTGGGACATAGTAGCGAGCCCTGGGGAGGTTGTGTGGCTACCTGATAGAGGGCACTAGTGAATCTGTGGTGTTAATCATGCTTTCTGACTGACAGACAGGTGAAGCTATGTTTTTAGTGTTTATTAGTCATGCATCACAGCTTGGCTAGATGCTGAGCATGCCCATACAAGGGCAATGACATGCCCACTTCTACAGGACAAAGCTCGTAGGGTGTGATGGGCCCTTGACATCACCAGCAAAGGAATACTCACACTTTCTAATGTGCGTTAGGCCCATTCATCCCTTGCGCACTTTGGAAAATGCAAGTGCCATCACTATGCACAGCACTTGCATTTCTATGAGATTTTTCCCAATGCAGCTGTGACTTCCATCAGAAGCGGACATAGGCCCGTGCAGGCCGTGCAGCCGCACAGGGGCCCCATGCCCTCTAGGGCACATGCAGCTGCACTAAAGTTAGGGCTTGACTATTCTGTAGGCTCTTCTCTGTGTATTTCTCTCTGAAACCCAGGAGGAACAGTGATATTAGCTTGTGGCCCATTCATGCACTAGTATGAAATGTGTGCTACATACACAGTGCCTACAGTATGTAACCTAGATTCATGTACTTTTATGTTCTCAACGTTACTTGGATCCAACTGTAATCTGTTATGATTATGGCCACTCACAGGGCCCTTCATTTATTCTGCACAGTCACCCACTGTTGACTTTATCCGCCTCTGACTTCCATTCAAAATAAGGCATGGAAATTACAATGCATTTGTGTATTTTTGTTGGCAACCATGCGTTGTAATTCCGTGCTGAATCACAACGTATGGATGGGGACATCAGACAATGCAGTCTATGCACTTCTGATGTCCCTGCGGATTCCGTTGTAGCACATTGCTGAAATCGTGTCTGAAAACATGACTGTGGGGAGGGGGCCTTAATCAGCCAGTGTTTTGAAGCCACCTTGTGTTAACTTGACACGGTTTTAAGAAAGAAAATTATGTAAGAATAGTGGCACAAAATAGCATTGCAAAGTGGGTACACTGATATACAATTCCAAAAAAAAAGGGTTTGCTAAGCCTATGACAATGACATCCTACTCAATTGCACTTTTTCTTCAACCTTTAAAGGCCGTTTTCAACCAGCAACATTCTGAGATCTGAATCCTATCGCATAGCAAACCTAGGTCCTGCAAGAGTAATAGAAATTACGTGGGATCATTTCCATAAGTACAATGCAATTGTGCAGCATTGCAAATGTCGGTCCAGTTGGATTTTGTGGCGTATTTGCAGGGATATGCACATTTTTTGAGATCCAACAATTCAATTTTTTTTCCTGCTTGCTTTTTTCACTTTCCCATCACAAATTGCAATTGTACGGTAAACTTGTCGGTTTGCATGAAACGTGCATCAGCAATGTGTGCAGTGGTATATGTTGCTATTGCAAATCAATTTTGCGATTTTGTGTAAAGCAGGAAACCCCCTGAAAGCAAAAATAGAATTGTGAGACGCTTCAAGCTATTATTAGTAAAGAAACATTCACTGCCCCAGGTATATCCGTTTTCTGTTTTTATTGTCTTTAGGCTGTAGTCAAACATTACTTTGAAACTCTGTGATTGACATAAGGCTTAGGAGAAACCGTGGGTGTATGAGATATGCAGAGATTGCTGGTTTCATCAACACACCGTACTTAGACTGAGAAGGAAAGCAGCAGTGCAGGGAGGGTGATGAAAGAATGAGGAAGGTCTGTGTTAGGTCACACATAGTTTTGATTAAGTTTCATCAGCAGGAATGGAAACTGAAAGCTGAAGATTTCTCAGACTTGGCCTCATGCTGCCAACTCTGCTGCTTTCTGTCAACTGACTAAAATCAAGCTGCAAACAATGACTATCAGCTTTGCCATTCTATTTCTGAATAGCTCAAATTAATTATATATGAGTTCACTGTATTAGTTGCACTGTGCAAACATATTAACAAGTAGGGTTTTTAAACAGGTTATTTCCAAGTTCAGGTACTTTTATTAGTCACATTTCTTAGAAATTCATTAATACTGTGCATTAAAAACGATGTTGAAGTCAGCAGTGAGTAGGACAAGTTTGTAAAAAGCAGACTCCTGTTATAGTACTCCCCCCTAGCTCCCCAAGTCTCATGTGTTGTGTTCATGCTTCTGGCCTGTAGATGGCACTGTGATATTACTGTGATACTACTGTTATACTACATGATTCCATGGGATCTATCTATGCTGTTGTTTTGTTGTTGATTCCTTTTCCTGCCTGTCTGTGTGTGTGCTGGGCATCCGAAGCAAACATAACTTGATGTTTACAGAACTATAATAACATGTAAATAAACCTAGTTTCAGTTATTCTGCATCTGTGATTACTGAACACAAGAAATTGGTGGCGAAGATGGAATTTTTGGCCCTACAACCACCTCCATGTTTCCTTTAACACCCGGGTGAGCCTGTAACATACTTCACTGCTTGGATTCGGATTGACTATTATAAACTTGCATTCCATAAAAATTAATTACTTGATGCCAGAAAGCAAGCTTTGCTAATTCACTGTCGGAGAGCAGAAGGACATCCTATATGTCTACACTTTAAAGAAATTCTGAAACAAAATTTTCAGCCTTATTCTATCCTATAAGTCCCTATTCCTTTTCTAATGTGGTCTGTCTTACTGCAGCCTTTCCTAGTTGCACAGTCACTGTAATATCTCTGTTATCTAATCTAATCTTCTTTCCTTTGTCAGGCTCAGGCAAGAATGTGCTGCTGCTTTGCTTGTTATAGGGAGAAGCTATACACACCCTCTCCACGCCCCCTGCAGGCTCTGTATGAGTCACAGACTGAGCTTTTTTGAGCCTATCACAAGCCATGTCTTTTGTTTGTAAACACTGCTTAAAACTGGCAATTACAAACCAGGATTGCAGCAGGGAGTGGCAGAAACAGCACAGAGGGGCCCAGGAGAACATAATGAATGGAATGGTATGCTTTTTATTGTAAGAATTTTAGATTCTCTTTAAAGGTAGCAGATGAAACAGGAAGATGGGCCCTCTCTTGCGCGTGTGCAGTACAGAGCATCCTGTCACTGATACTTAGGCAGGGAACTACAAATGCTGTAAAGGCTGTGAGTACAGAGTCTGCTTCTCTTTAAATGAACATACAGGCTCAAAACAAGGGTGTACTAAGAAGATCACCTGAACGGCAGTGCATAGCTTACCCATACTTCCCAACATTTTTAAATTGGACATCGGGGCACTTAAGCCACACCCCTAACCACACCCCCAACACACCCCCTAGTCACGCCTACCATAAAGGTTTTTGAAGAATTTTTTTAAAATTAATATTTTATCCCCTTATATTTTTTAATAAAAATGTTCCTCATATACTCTGCCGGTAGGTGGGGAGGAGGGTGAGGGTGCCCGTGGGTGGGGAGGAGGGTGAGGGTGCCCGTGGGTGGGGAGGAGGGTGAGGATGGCCGTGAGTGAGGAGGAGGGTGAGGATGGCCGTGAGTGGAGAGGAGGGTGCCACTGAAGAAGGCAAAAAAAAAAAAAAAATAATGAAGGTGGGATGTGGGATGCGGAATGAGGGTGCCACTGAAGAAGGCAAAAAAAATAATGAAGGTGGGATGCGGAATGCCGGCATCACATTTCTTCCAACCTCCCTCCCTTGGAATTTGCCCCCCCCGTGCCCCCCCTGCTAGCAGAGTAAAGTGCGCAACGGAGCGGGCTGTCTTACCGGTGTCCATCCATGCGTACCGACATCTGGCTTCACTCCACTTCCTGTGACGTCACAGGAAGCAGAGTGAAGTCAAATGCCGGTACGCATGGATGGACGCTGGTAAGATGACAGCCCGCTCCGCTGCGCACTCTGCTAGTAGGGGGGACACAAGGGGGCAGATTCCAAGGGAGGGAGGGAGGTAGAAATGTGATGCCAGCATCCCGCATCCCACTTCGGCGCGGCTGGCACCTCGATCATTTTTTTTCACCCTCTCTGCACACTGCCGTCCGGCTTGGGGGGTCATACCGGGATAGCGGGAGAGCCCCCCCAAATCCCATACACAAAACAAGTACTGCTTCAGGTCTGGTTTCACACACCATATTGCTAACTATGCTGCAAGCCCTGTAATGAATGCGCAATGCAGAAAATGTAAGAAAACTGGACACTGAAAATCTGGTGTTATCTCTACTGCTAGACAGGTTCAGGAAGTTTCTTCTCCAGAAGTCATTGTCTTAAAGGACTTCCGATGCGAACTTCAAAATCTGTTTTGTACTCAACGGGGCTTCTTCCAGCCCTGAGCAGCAGTCTCAGTCCCTCACTGCAGCTACAGTCTTTGGTGTCCCCTCTAGCTGCCCTCAGTGATGGCGACCTGCCGGTGAGGCAGCTTTTCTGCACTGACCTCTTATCCCCCCAGATAAACCTCCTAATGTCTTTCTGTAGCTTATCTAAAACTTTAGAGGAACCCATCACTGGTAAAGTCTCCAACAAATATAATAGCCTGGGTAGAATTTTCATTTTTACAGAGTTAATTTTTCCCATCCAAGATATCCCGTAAGATAACCTTTGATTAAGATCCTGCTCGAGCTGTCGTAAGGGGGGGGGGGGGTGTTATGTTTAAACAGGCTGCCATAGGAGCTGGTTAAGTTAATCCCCAGATAGCTAATGAAGTCTGCCTTCCACTTAAAATGAAATTGTTGTTTAAGAAAGCCCAGTTCCCTTTCTGGTATGTTTTTTTTTATTAGACCAGCATTGGAAGGGTTACACACAGAGGTTTAAAGTTCCGTGGAGAGATATGCAGAAGTTCAGATAGATACATTTAACTAAATAGAATGTAACAAGTGAAAGATGTTACACACTCTTTGGCTGTCCTCCAGCTCCTGCACAGTCAGAGAGAGTGAGTCACATTCCACACTTAGATACATTTAAGTAAACAAAATGTGTCTATGTAAGCTTCGGATGCGTCTGCATTTCTCTCCAAGAACTTTAAACCTCTGTGTGTAACCCTTCTAATGCTGGTCTAGTAAAAAAAAAATGCTAATTGCATATAATATACTGTAAATAATGTTTTAGAGCAAAGTTGAAATGCAGGGTTATATTCCGCTTTAACCAAAGTAAAGAACTAAAGGGTAAGTCAAGAGTCTTAACAGAGAGATCATCATATCTATAAAATATAGATAAAGCACTGCCATGCTCAGAGATTAAGGAGGGTAAGAGTCTCAGTACCATCCAACAAGGCATTAGGCAGTAAGTGAGGTAACAGGCTTCAATTCAGACCAGGAGGTGAAGAGCATATGCAGCCATAGTTATATTAGAACAAAGCACCGGGAAGCTGTAGAACCTGGGGAGGCCGGATTAGATCCAGCGTCCGAGCCAGATCCACGACGTCTCGGTTTGGCCGTCATCCATTCCAGGGAAAGCCTCTGCTTAGAAGGAGAGTCTATAAGCGGTTGTGACTCATGTTGTGGAGAGTATGACAGGATTCACCGCCGGGAGACCCGGGCGCAGGATACAGCCGGCATGGCTTATCCTGCTGCTGCACAAGTTCCCAGCGACATTAATTACTATTCCCCCTCTAGATCGAGGTGGATTGTGGGGAATTATGTAATTTGGCTTCCAGTTATTGCTGGCGGCCGAATTAGTGTTTTACAAGTAACTTCGGCTCCGTCTTCTGACGGCGCTGAAGTTACTCACTGTGCGCTGCTATAGCCGGCTGCGCTCAAGTCTCCTGCACTGGACTGCGAGTGTTCATGTTGTGGAGACTGTTCCAGTGGCTTCAAGGGAGAACGATAAAGGCCAAGCTTTTTAAGGAAGTCTGGTGCATACTCAGGGTCTTGCAAAATGTAGGTGCAACTGTCACTGTTACAATCAGTTTGAAGGGGAAGCCCCATTTATAGCGTATGCCTGCTTCCCTTAAGCTACATACACACGGGGGACAATTGTCCCCCGTTGCATGCGTGCACGTGAACAGGGAGCTCCCTGCCGGCGACAGCTGTCCACACGTCTCGCCAGAAAGGCAGAGACGCGGCGGAAGCTGTTTGTGAATGGAGCATCCGACGGCCGGATGCTCCATTCACTCGCGTAGGTTCCCGGTCGCTAGCCCGCATACTCACGCGGGACTAGCGACAGTTCCGGCGAAGTTGCGGCGACAGCTGTAGCCGGCTATTGAACATGTCAATCGCCTGACGACAGCTCAGACGGGCGACGGTTCAGGGCGCGCGCGTCATACACATGGGCGACCTGTCGCCGCAACACGCGCGTGCCACGTGGTTGCGGCGACGGCCGTACCCCATGTGTATGAGCCTTTAAAGGTGTTGTGAGTGGGCGAAAATGCCTTTTTTTAAGCATAATTGGTGAGAGTTTGCGTGTAGAACCTCAGGGATTCTCCCTCGAACTCCACCTTAGGCATATTTCTGGTTACTTCCAGTAAAGCTTCCATGCTTTCAAAATAATGGAACATCATTATAACGTCTTTTGGGGCCTGCGAGTTTCTCAGGGTGTCCCCAGAGCTTTATGAGCTCTGCAGAGATGCCACATCTCATCATGTTGATTGGGAAGTAAATCTTTAAATGGGCGTAATAAGTAACTGTATATTCCTGCGTATAAGACTACTTTTTAACCCTTGAAAATCTTCGGAAAAGTTGGGGGTCGTCTTATACGCCGAGTGTCATTGATGCCGGGTGATACCTCCTATCCTGTTACCGCCTCTCAGAACTCGCTGCTGAGGACTGCAGTGAAGTGGCGCAGGCGCACATGTGTGAGATCAGGGAGGCAGGTAAATAGGATACGAGGGTGGGCCAGACAGGTAAAAGAGGCATGTTTTATGTGCACAGCGCGATCTATTCTTGCATACCGTTCTGATAAACAGGTAGACAAGGAGAGCTGACCGACCCACTTAGGGAGAGTTGACCAATCCAACCAGTCAATTGACTATATACTGTTATATACTGGGTACCACAGACAGTACAACACCAGTATCTGTTCATACATAGCACCAGTATACGATTTTTTTAAATTGTTATTTGGTGTGTGTTGGAAGATGGGTAGTCTTATATGGCAAGTATATCCCAAACTCTATTTTAACTGGAAAAGTTGGGGGGGGTTGTCTTATATGCCCAGTCGTCTTATACGCCGGAATATACGGTACTCACAAAGCATGTCTGACGTGATGGAATGGGGGATGCCTCTTATGCAGACATTCTGACGCCATTCCCAATTTTCAATGTCTTCATTTGCTAGCCGTAGAAAGCGCACATCACACTGCACCTGTGAGCGTTCATCGTCCAGTGCATTCTGCCTGTTGATCAAATCGTCCATTTTCTGTTCCAAGGCACTTGTTCTTTCCCCCACCTCTGCAATTTCCGCCTTCAGTTCCTTTGTTGCGGAGGATACTATCTTATTCATGTGTGCCATCAGAGAATCCTTTTGTCTGGTTAATAAGGCTTCCATGCGTCCAGCTGTGAGAGCGGGAGCCTGGTCTCCGGGTGAGGTCTGATGGCAATGCCTATGCTGCCCAGAGTGGGCGCCATCTTGGGAGGCCTGCGCATCACATAGATACTTCTCCATAGTCTCAGCCTGTGCTTGTGACGTCTGCCCCTTCTTCTCTTGGGGTCCCATGGGTAAAGTCCCGGGTCCCGTAGGCGTAGGAAAGCTCAGCTAGAGGGACAATTAGGCAGCAGTAAGAGCGGAACTCAGAGATGCACGTCCATCCAGCCCGGGCGTCAGCCACGCCCCAACTGTTACATTTCAATGAACTAGAGTGCAAGCCGAATTCTACATTGCAAATGAAGCTTCAGCTATAATGGGCAGAGCTCTGTTTTCTGCATTAAAGCTATAATTAGTGTATGGTCTTATCACAATAGCTTCATGTTCTCAAATACAACCAGTATGCAGTGTTTAATCACATATGGACAATGCATTGGGCTGTGCAAAGAATTTTATACAAAAACCTTTTTCTGTTGGATAAGCTGTCTCCCAAGAGCTAAGAAAACTACTAACACAAGATGCAATTGATACAGAAGGTATAGGACCAGTGTCGGACTGGGAAGTGGCAAAGTTGAGGAAATCAGCTTCCTGGCCAAGTAGCAGTAATCAGGTGTTGCTGCTCACGGACTTGCTGCAGGTTTCTATTGGGAGTGATAACACAGGGTTTCTGCTGCTTGGTCAGCAGGTGGATTTCCTCAGTTTTTCCACCTCCCAGTCTGACACTGTATTAGACTGTGTGTTAAGTTTCGCAAACCAAACAAAGCAGTTATTGTCAGTGGCGTAGCTAGAGATCATGGGGCCCCATAGCAAAACTTTCAAGTGGCCCTGTATCCACTCTTAAGCAATGCCACCTGCCCATACCCTATGGATATGAGTTAATTGAGTCAATTTGCATTCTCATGCAATCAGCGGGTGGAGAAACTCAAGAATGTTAATAGTGAATAAATTAGGTGCCACCTGGGCCCCCTATGCTTAAGGGCCCCATAGCGGCTGCTATGGCTATTGCTACACCCTTGGTTGTTGTTGATAGTTAGCCATTGCCACATACTCAGAGGAGCTAACTTATTTTCTACTTTGGATCTTCAATGCACAGATCATATCATATCATCAGTGCTGCTCCATGAGTAAAGTAGAGATCTCACTCCATGTATTACTTATGAAGGTTTATCCCCCTACAGACCTGTCCCTTATGGGCAGACTTCAGCACTTAGCTGGTTTCAAAGATTGATGTGTTTAATTCTCAGTAATGTACCTGGTGTATAGTGGTATCTGGATGACATCATTGTATATGCTCCAACTCTGGATCTTCATGATAATTACCTCCACATTGTGTTGCATAGAATCTGCAGGAATGAAACTGAATCACTCTATGATTTACAGACTATGCATTCTTTCTTGGGTTTTACTTTATGGTGTTTGAGATTTATCCCCTACCCTAGGGGGCGCTGTTACTATGGGATGGAACGCATGAACAGGAAGTAAGCAGTACATACGTCACTGGATCCCGGCAACGTGAGTATTTGACGACCCCCTCATCTGCTGCTCGTGCGCCACGCTGCACATGGGGAGGGCAAGCGGGGCCTCCAGGACCGGTCGTACAGGCGGCCGTGGTCTCTACGCCACTGCATTCAATATCATTTGGTCTGTGTGTGGTATCTCCCACACAGCATTGTGCTGGTTGCATATTTTCTCCATCATATCTCCATAGAACAGAATATGCTGCCCAGCTAGGAGCTGTATTGTGTGACACCAGGCCAAAGCCACCTTGTGGCTGGGAAGAAAGAGTAGAGTTTTTAGAAAACTACTAGGACACAGTAATCTGCATTAGTTTCATTGCTTGTAAGAAAGTGCAAGAGTCACTTAAAAAACATAGAGCTATACACATATTGTGAATGATTGCAGCAGAGTTATTACAGGCAGCATATTGCTGTGTAGGATAGAGTCTCATTAGGCAGTCACTGGTGCTACTTATGCTGTTGAGCAGGACAGACTTGCAGTGCGGTGGTGATGCAGTTAAAGTGCCTTGCTGTTTTCAGTTTCGTTTCCTAGCTCTGATCGTGAAACAAAACTAAGTTTCATTGCATCAGCTCTGGGTTGCTTCACTCTCTTCAGGATGTTTTTCTGCAGAGTCACCAGTCCTTTGTGTTTCATCACCAGCATAATTCACTGCTTATATTTGTGTAATGCCAAAATGTCTTTTTAACATATTTATTAAAATTTGATTTACTAAAAAAGAATGCAAGTGTAATATTGTGCTTTAAAGCCATAATTCTGAACTTGGGTTACGCATTTTGGTGTACTTCAGCGCCTGCCAGGGAGTACTTCAGAGGCCATTGACTGGAGGGTTTGGGTTAAGGGGGAGAGCTTTGCAAACGGAGAGGGGGCAGCAAAGCCTACCCCTCCTTTCCAAGCAATGTGCCCTTGGAAATGGAAGCTCTTCGGCATGATGGAAAACCACCAATAATGGTGCATGGGCTAAAGATGCTATCCACAGAGCAATCAGGCAAGCTGCCTGCGCTGCCCCTGCTACAACATTACTTTGCGAAGCTGAAGGTCTCCTTGTAGTACGGAGGAGTATAATCAAGTCAGACTGTGCTAGATTGTGTACTGCAGGTCTGGGCACATGTACTGTGCCTTTAACCACTTAACCCCCCGCGGTACGAATTTCTCCGTCCCTCCCCCCCCCCACTTAAAAACCAGGGATGGAGAAATCCATACCTTCCGCGCTACCGCCGCTGTCCGCGCTCCTGCCGCTCGTGCACGAGCTTCCGCCTCTCATGCATGCAGCCGCCCGCTCGCCCGGAGATCAATGAACGGGAAAATCCATTCCCGTTTGTTGATCTAAGCCCCCGCAATGATCCGCTGCTTCTATTAGAAACAGCGCGATCATTGTGATCTTCTCAGCCTCCTACTGCTTCCTGTAAGCATCCTTCCGGACGATTACAGGTCGCATGTAAACAAACACACTGTGGCCATCTTGAGGCCAAATAGTAAAACTACACCCTAAAGCATTTTACATATACAAACACATTATATTTACATAATAAATTAACTCATTACCTCCCACACTCCCCAATTATTATTTTTTTTGTAGTTAAAAAAAAAAAATACAATAAAAAAACAAACATAAATAGTTACTTTAGGGACTGAACTTTTTAAATATTTATGTCAAGAGGGTATAACACTGTTACTTTATAAACTGCGTGCTTGTAATTAGGGATGGATGCAAAACTGAAAAAAATGCACCTTTATTTCCAAATAAAATATTGTCGCCAAACATTGTGATAGGGACATAATTTAAACGGTTTTATAACCAGGACAAATGGGCAAATACATTTCATGGGTTTTAATTATAGTACCATGCATTATTTAAAAACTATAATGGCCGAAAACTGAAATATAATAATTTTTTCCCACATTTTTTCCTATTTTCCTATTAAAACACATTTAGAATAAAATAATTATTGGCATAATGTCCCATTTAAAGAAAGCTTAATTGGTGGCAAAAAAACAAGATATAGTTCATTTCATTGCGATGAGTAATAATAAAGTTATAGACGAATAAATGGAAGGAGCGCTGAAAGGTGAAAATTGCTCTGCTGTTCAAGGGGTAAAACCCCTCAGTGGTGAAGTGGTTAAATTTGCTGCCTGGTTTTACCCTGAGGACCAGGTACATAACAGCTGCTTGGTGAGTACGCATTGCCTTTCCTTGTGATTGCATTTAATGTGAGTAGTAATGGGGGGCTTCCCTGCTGGTGAGATCACTGGGGAGGCCTGCCCCATGTGGTGTGGTGTATGGTTGGTGGTCATTGGCGGTGGCATCGCTCAGGTCCCAGCCTGTATTACTCACCTCTGTCTGAAGCATTTAGCACCCCACAGGTAATGTATCTCACAGGTCGCATATTAGTGGTAGATGGGGCCTGGAGACTAGCTGCCTGCGCTGCCCTTGCTACCACATTACTATGTGAAACTGAAGGATTCCTTGTTGTATAGAAGAGATAGTGTAATCAATTCAGCCTGTGCTAGTCGGTACTGCCAGTCTGGGAAGATTTACTGGGCCTTTAAATTTGCTGACTGGCTTTACACTGCAAACCAGGTAAATAGCAGGTGGTGCTTGGTGAGTTAGCATTGCCTTTCCTTGTGTTTGCCCCCTAATGTAAAGCAACATAAAGTAGGTGACAGAATACATAAGTGGGAAAAATTTGCTAATTTTAATGTTCCTTAAAGGTCTGTATAAATACTTGTGATATTATTTTTCAGAGAACTTCAACATTCCAGCAGTGTCTCACACACTTAGCTTCTGGGATTTCATCCTTGTCAAAGCTAAACTCTCTTGTGTAGGCGTATGCAGCTGCTAATCTAGGCATACAGTTTTGGGGGAATCCCACTGACTGATTTGTTGTTCTAAAGCAGAGCTACAGGCCAAATGGTTTAAGCAGTCTATCACATACCAAAGTATTACAGCAAAGGTTTTTTTTAAGCTATGCCTTGTAAAATTCTGTTGTTATTTAGATTTTGTTAGTAAAACTACTGGTGAGCTAGCCTGCTTCAGTCGCTGCCCTCTATTGCTGAACTACTCTCAGCCTCTTTATATTGGGCTGGCTCATCAGGCTATTAATCAAAGAGAATCTGTAATTTTAAAAAGTGCCGCTGGGGGGTACTTACCTCGGGTGGGGGGAACCATAGCTCCCAAGTGTCCCTCTTTTGGAGGGACAGTCCCTCTTTGGGAACCCTGCCCCTCTTTCTTACTCATTTGTCCCTCTTTCTGGACTGATAAACATATTAATGTAAATATATGTATTTTTCTACTGAAAAAATATGTTTAATTGACTCTAAACTTTACTCCCATCCTTTAAAGTGATATTTTTCTAATTTTTAAATGTAAATAGGAAAGAAAATAACCTAGGATAGAAAGGACCAGTGTGGTTTGAATTATAAAACAACATAATGGAATGCTAACGAGCTTCCCCTTCCTCCTGTGCAGCAGCAATCCAGCGCTGGGACTCCCGGTCCCGGACAGCAGCAGACGCAGAGGCGTAGCTAGAGTTTTCAGCCCCTGGGGACATAGACAGTTTTTGCGCCCTTCCCTGGACAAAATGGCCATGGCCACGCATCAGAATGTTGTTGTGTTCATGGGTGGTGTCAAATGTACAAATGCTGTATACAGTACGTATAGCCATATGTGCCCCCCATTCCCCATTCAGATAGCCTGAGGTGCCTCCCTTCAAATAGCCAAATGTGCCCCCCTTTAAATAACCAGATGTGCCCCCCCCCCATAGATAGCCAAATGGGGCCCCCCTTTCCCCCATTTAGATAGGCAGATGTGCCAGATTTTTCTGCTGCTGTTAATGCTTCTGCACTCCTCTGCAGAGGGAAGGAGAGAAGCAGGGGCATTTCAGGCAGCCAGTGAGCCACCTCTCACACAGGTGGGTGTGCAGTGCCTGAGCGGAGCCCCCTCACAGTGCTGCGCCAAGGGGCATATGTCCCCCCTTGCCCACCCATAGCTACGCCTCTGAGCAGACGGCAATATTTACCTTTAGGGTCAGCGCAGACGCAGTAGCATCTTTCCCCTTCGGGCTCCAGCAGAAGTAGTTGGGCCCAATCAGGTCCGCTCTTCTGCACCTTACCCCTGCGCAGTAAAGCGTAGTTCAGCAAATAATAATCTTGACAAAAACAGAGATTCTAGAGTTCGCCCAAGCTGTATACATAACAACCACCTGACAGTTGATGCATTTTGAAAAAAACAGATGAAAAAAACCTTGTACTGTGCGCTCACTTCTCAACATATACTTAACTAAACAGACATATAGAAATAGTCCATAGACCAAAGTCCAACCAGATTGCTTATGTGTCCATGGATCGCTGCATCAATCACCAAAGCATATGATGTAATCCAGGGGTCCCCAAACATTTTGGGTCGAGGGCCGGGTCAACATACTTCAGACTGCTGGGGGGCCGGAGTATACATAAAATGATGTAGAAATCTTTGCGGACCAGACAGTAAAGCATACCCAGGGGATAACCAGCAGTAGACAGCAGTGTCACCTGATGTGGAATTTGATTGGAAACCAGCGAATTACTGCTTTCTGGCTTCCATGTGGATGGGTGGTGCCAGCACTACTATTCTATATGTGGACCACCAATATTTAAAGATGTAGCTGACCGCATCTATAATTAATAGATTTTGTGAGTAGGGGCCGGTAAAAAAGCCTCAGGGGGCCACATTCGGCCCGCGGGCCTTAGTTTGAGGACCACTGATGTAATCAGATTCCTTTTCCAAAATGCTGCGCTGCCATGTATCTCAAATCTTCTTATAGTGAATCGCTCAGAGAAATAGAAAAAAGACAAAGGAAACAAAACATAGTGTGATACTGCTTCAAACTGTTTGCTTTTCACACCACCCAGTGCTGTGGCCTCTATCCCATAAACATTCACCACGACTCATAGGGTTATGCAGATCCTCACCATGTGAAATGACTGCCAAATCACAGACAGCAAACCAGCACCATAAACACTCTCCCAGAGCATGCAGGTATCCACCAGGTCATGCGTGGCCTCTCACCTTACTCCTAGCTGTCCAGATTATAAGACAGCAACAGCGCTCAATGTCTCAACCGAAACGTTCCCCAGCAGCTCTCCCAAACGATATTACTCCACTGGAGCAGACTCCTCATGTCAGCCTATAAACTAAAGGACTTGACATAGCGTAAAACCATTAACATTTATTAAGAAGGTAAATGCATTTTGAGCCTGGCATTGATTTGTGAGTACTAGGCTGAAAATACATTGGTTACAACTTTTACTTGGCTGTTATGGAAACCAATAGTGTTTGAAACTAGGATTTAACTTTGGATTCCCACTGCAATTTGTTTGTTGATGTACATATATTCTTTGATAGAAGTGTTTTGGCATGCATAAAAAAGTAATGCACAGGCACAGATTGAGAAGACGAAGGGTGACCATACATTTTCCTGTTTGATTAACAGTAGATTTTGATCACTTTGTTAAAATCTACCAACACTTGATCTATCGTCCCATAATGTCTGATTGAAAATTTCTGTTGATTGGGGTTAGGCAGGAGCGGTGGTCGATTGATTCATTAAACATTTTTCGATTGATTCAATAAACATTTTTTCTTTACTGTTTTTGGAATGACTGTGACATTCTAGCACCAGCACAATATAGAATTACTGCATCCTGTAGTTACGTTAATTTGCTGGACCACCTTTATGACAAAAATTTTACTCATTTTCTAGTTTGCCTCAAGAACCTTGTTATACTGAAGTTTGATAAACATTATACATGGGTACATATACTATTTAGCTTACTTAGAACCTACCTGTATCCACTTTTTATTTTTCTGCATTCAAAGAATTAAAGGGACCATGAGCAGAAGCCGTGGGTATTAATATAAGCATACCCACGGCTATTTAGTAAAGAGGGGACACTCACCAGCCCCTTCAGTAAGCGCTGCTTCTCCCAGGGTGGCCGCTATAAATTACATGGCAACAAGCGACACTGAAGCAGAGTCGCGCTGTGCTCCGAACCAGGAAGCCTGTGGGTCCTTTCTGCGCATGCGCAGGCTTCCTGGCTTCTTCCCCCTCCCTCTGCCACGCGTCATTATGCAGTTCACGTGTGGAGGGGAGGAAGAAGCCAGGAAGCATGCGCAGAGAAAGGGGCGTTCCACGCATCAGGCCTACTAGAGGGTCGCCTGGAGCGACCCATGGTGAACTGGCTTGTGGCATCTAATAAACGCTGTGCCAGTTCACTGTCCGCAGCCCGCAGCTCATCTTTTTAGTCTGTGGGTTCCGGCAGGCAGAGCAAGGCTACACTAAAATGGTATCCGAAGCCCTGCACTAGACCGTATTTGTGTCTGCAGTACAGGGCTTCGGGCGCTGCAGGAAGATTGTTGGGGGAGCTGCACGCCAGAGGTAAAGGAGACTTCTGCCAGGTAAGTAAATGTGTTTTTTTTCTGGGGAAACGCAGCTGCAGGACTATTCTTATTTTCTGGTGAACCACTGCCCAATAACTTTATTTTCTCTTGAACTACTGGCCAATTAGTGTATTTTTAGTAAACTACTGCCCAATAAATGTATTTTCTGGTGAACCACTGCCCAATAAGTGTATTTTCTGGTGGATCACTGCCGCAATAAGTGTATTTTCTGGTGGATCACTGCCGCAATAAGTGTATTTTCTGGTGAACCACTGCCCAATAAGTGTATTTTCTGGTGGATCACTGCCGCAATAAGTGTATCTTCTGGTGAACCACTGCCCAATAAGTGTATTTTCTGGTGAACCACTCCCCAATAAGTGTATTTGCTGGTGAACCACTCCCCAATAAGTGTATTTGCTGGTGAACCATTTCCCAATAAGTGTATTTTCTGGTGAACCACTTCCCAGTAAGTGCATTTTCTGGTGAACCACTGCCCAATAAGTGCATTTTCTGGTGAACCATTGCCCAATAAGTGTATTTTCTGGTGAACCACTTCCCAATAAGTGCATTTTCTGGTGAACCACTTCCCAATAAGTGCATTTTCTGGTGAACCACTGCCCAATAAGTCTCTAAATAGGAGTCTGGAAAACCCCCTTTGCGGTGCGATCAGGCAACCAGGTTTTAGTCAACTCAAGAAATCCTCTGCGTAGAAAGGAGAGAGAGAGTGCTCTAAAAACAATAGGTACAAAGCACGTTTCCCTGTCCAAGACAGGTCTCACCTGGATTCAGATGGCTGTCGGTGGGATACAGCCTGTGTAAGGTTCTGTCCCTTTGAAAAAGAG
This sequence comes from Hyperolius riggenbachi, assembly GCF_040937935.1. Classification (NCBI taxonomy): domain Eukaryota; kingdom Metazoa; phylum Chordata; class Amphibia; order Anura; family Hyperoliidae; genus Hyperolius; species Hyperolius riggenbachi. The sequence continues at coordinate 130,050,743 of NC_090656.1, read as the reverse complement.
ACCAGGCTCTCAGGATGGCAGTGCGGTGGACTCCTCCAGGGGACTCAGTCAGCCTTAGGATCCAGGGGGACGATCCAGATGTCCCGTGGGTTGGAAGGAAGCGGTGGCGCTTGCCCCACAGCAATGTTACCAGCTCTCCCCTGGTGGAAGACGGGAGACTGGTGTTCGTGTATCAAGTGCAACCATAAGCTGTATGCAGGAGAGGTAGGTGTCACACAGTATTTTCTGGTGAACTACTGCCCAATAAGTGTATTATCTGGTTTACCACTGCCCAATAAGTGTATTTTTTGGTGAACCACTGCCCAATAAGTGTATTTTCTGGTGAAACGCTGACGCATTACAATTATTTTCTGGGGAAATGATGACACATTACAATTATTTTCTGGTGAAACGCTGATGCATAACCATTGTATTCTAGTGTACCACTGCCTCAATAAGTGTATTTTCTGGTGAAACGCTGCTGCATTTTCATTATTTTCTGGTGAAAAGCTGCTGCATTTTCATTATTTTCATGGGTTGGCGCTATGGGGGTGGCTACAGGATTTCTCAACTGGAGTGACAAAATGGCTAGGCTTCCTGGTTCGGGGCACAGCGCGACTTTATAGCAGCCACCCGGGGAGAAGCATTGCTTACTGAAGGGGCTGGTGAGTGTACCCTCTTTACTAAATAGCCATGGGTATGCTTATATGCATACCCACGGCTTCTGCTCAGGGACCAGTGCTATCTGTATGACGATGAAGCAGAACAACAAGGAGAACAGCAAGTGGAATGCAGTTCTGCCCTGAAGAGTAAACGGATGCAAATTATATTTATCTGAGTTTGCAAGCACTGCTGATAACAAAGATAAGCTGAAAAGTTGAAATTTCATTATATATTTTTGCTAGGACCTGAATGAACCAGATTTCACATCACACTGAAATGGCTGCACTGCAAATTTCAGTGATCAAATGTAATACCTTAAATTGAGAATTGGAATATGAGACTGCCGTTGGAGGGATGTTTTGTTATACTATTGCTGTTATATAATTAATTATTGCATAGGTTTATTTTCAATTCAAGTTTACTTTAACAGCTTAGAGCAGTAGACTTTCACTTTCCCAGAGCTTTCATAGGAGTGCCACTCTCCACAAAACTGCAACTCCTGCAGTGCTCAGTGGGAGAGGGCGTGTCTTGGACTGCAACGTATACCTACATTGCCTGGCAGTCTGAACAGGAGAGGAGCTTGGCATTGGCAAAGCTGTTTAGTGTGTTAAAGAGTAACTGTCAGGCTGCAAAAGCTAATTTAAACCTCTATTCTCCTGTGTTAAACAGTTTAGAAGGAAGCCAAAAAAGCAATACTGAAGTTAAAAATCTCTCTTACTTTTGATGTGTGCTGAACAGCAAGGCTGTTATTCCCAAGCTCTTAAGAGGCCGAGAGGCCGCATACCATACTGCAAAGCATTCTGGGGCTGCTTCTTCCCACCTTGGGTCCTCCTCTCTGCTGCTAGTGAGAAGTTACAGGCTCATGTTACAACAGCTTGTAACGCAGTCCAGCTCACAGCACTGAAAAATCTCGAGGCAGAGTATACTGCATGAGTCCGCTATTGTTCCTAGCCACATGGCTAATTAATATTCACTGCACAGTAGTGTTGTCTTTTTTTCTGAGTCGAATCATCAGGAAGCAGGAAGGACATGACGACACATTTGGCTTCATAGGAGACAGACAAACATGGAACCTGCCATAAGCTGTCAGGAGCATCATTCTCTGCAAATAGTATATAAAAATTCTGTGAAATCCAAACGTGGACAGTGAAATGCATATGTAATGTAAGTACAGCCAATCTTTAGCTACTGATATATGTGTTTTCTTTCTCTGAGACCTTATACCTAACAGCTCCTCTTTAAGTTAACCTGTTAAAGGGTACCCAAACTCTTGCACATCGTACTATGAAAAGTTTTCATTCCACATATAAGGGCCCATTTCCACTAGGGCCGAATGGGGCAGAATCTGCAGTGTTTCCACATAGGTGTGTTGAGCAGGAAAACATTGCTCATTCCTTCTATGGCTGTGGTGCGAATCTAGACGGCATGCTGCAGTGTCCTGCAGCACGCACCCAAATCCGTATAGCTGTACAGCTAAGCTACTTAGGTTGCGGCCAAATCAGAAAAGGCTGCGGCACCTGGTGGGAATAAGCCCTTTGTGGTGTTAAAATCCACTGCAGTGTAGCATGTGTGTGCTTACCTACTCCAGAGTATAATTAGTTTATCAGCAGCTGAGGAAATGTGAGGAGGAGGCACTCCTTCCTATTCACGGTTGTGATGTGCCTTGGCTATCCGTTTACCATGCGGATGTATATCAGTAGAAGATGAAGCAGGCACCATCCATGTAATATTTATGCTCTTATTTTAAATTATCATAGTTCCAATCTGTCACACAACGTCAGCAGCTGTGACTGACAGCACCACTGTTCCACTGCCACTGCAGGAAAGGCTGTGGTTTAAAGGGTACTGTACCCAAGTAAAATTATTTAAAATAAACACATGATGTACCTGCAAATGAATATTGCATACTTACCTTGCTTTCAGTTCCTCTCAGAATCTCACCATTTTCTTCTAACAATTCCTTCCAGTTCCAACTAGATCTAGTTGTATTCGTCTCTATAGAAGCTGAAAGCCTTGGGGCCTTTTTTCACTATATCAGTTGCTGTCAGTTATAACTGAAAGAACAACTGATATGATCGCCATTTTTAAAATGGAGGACAGAGAATTCCATCGATGACAGTGGACAAACAGGAGAAAGAAATTGAAAGGCAGTTTGAAAGGCGAGAGGTAAGTATGATGTGTGTATGTTTATTTTGACTTTTATTTTTCTGTTCAGGTTTGCTCTAAACCTTTTTGTGCTCCCTGTTAAATTAATCCAGTTAAAACTTTAGGGGTTTTTTTTAGGATTGCCATAAATTGTAATGAATATTTTTTCCCCTAAAGGTGATCATGCTGTAGCAAATCTTTTATAACAGATAGGAAGTTCTGAGCTCCACTTTAAGTTCTAATAGATCCTGTAATTTTGTACTGGGAAATGGAGGCTGCATTAAGTTATATATAATTGTTCCTGGACATTCACATTTAAGTGAAACTCTACTTTTGTTAATCAGCATTCCTTTGGTGTTCACAATGCCAGGATTAATGTCAACAGTTATATCAAAACTGCTTACTTTGATCTTGATTCTGTGCACACAAATAACAAGTATAAATATGTGATAACCCTACCTTGCACAAACGATGGGCAGGCATCTAAAATAGCTGTTTGTCAGTTGGATTTATGGTTCTGTATAATTGAGGGCTGTACTGTAGGTTTATTATAACACAGCAGCTCCTGGCTCAAAGAGGCAAAAAATTATTAGCATCACCCACTTTTCTTAAATGAGGTATTATGAGCATTTAAATTTGTGCTGGGGAAAGAGACTATATGCATTCACCTTTTCTTTTAAGGGACAAACTTCACTTTGAATTGTAAGTTTAGAGTATCATCCTGATTCAAAACTTCTTGCTTTTACTGATGGCTAACACAGTACAACAGTCACAGCTGCTGCTAAGCTATTTACACTCTACTGCTTCTCAGTTTTAGAGAAACAAAAAATTGCTTTCCTAAAACAGAAAGAATTTGCGATTTTAGAGAAAATGTTACTTGGTTAGCAAAACGTTACTGCCATCTTGTGGTGGTATACTATACTATACTCATCTCAGTGCTTCCACACTACTTACATGTCTTCTCAGAGGCCCCCTTCCATACTTATCGTGTTATGTTGTTTTGGGGAATTCTCCCCCGCTGCAGCGGCCATTAATGTCTGTGAGACATGCCACAATACCCGAGGTGCAACGCAATGCAATGGAAGTGCTCTAGACACCACAAAAATAGTGCACAAGCTGCTGTGCATTATCATGCCATTCCTGGAAGTGGATCGGAAGTCCCACATTTGTTTCCTTGCTTAAGCTGTTGTAGTGCAATCATCCAACAATCACACCGCTATAGATTGACCCACAATGGTTTTCCAGTCTGTAATGGCACTTTTATAGAGTCTCACAAGTGTGATAATACTGCATATTATTACTTTGCAGTGGTATATTATGTGCAATAGTGTTCATTTACTAAGGATAAAGTTCGTTGGAGAATATAAATGATCTATCATAACTTGGACTGGCTATCTTTTATTTAGCAAATACACAGCGTAATCAGCGCTGTCTACTCTTACCATCAACATGTAATATAAGAAACAAAAAGTCCCATCACAGTCTCGGAAATGAACACAGAGTAAACAAATCACTGAGAAATATTACTGTGTATTTATTGCAACAGTCCCGGAAAATGCACTAATAAATTCCAGCTGCGTAATAGAAAATATCATTGTAGCAACACATACAGTATATAGCAAGAATATCTTACAAGCACTATTGCATCACAATGTATAGCAATATCGTCTCTTCCCTTCTGGAAAAGATCTTGTGCATTAGCAGTTGCATGCTATTCCCAAATACATTGCAACAGCCCAATCAAGGAATATATTTGTAGCAATAAAGTATTTTTCAGACCATAAAATGCACCCCCCACCCCACCAAGGTATGTATGTGGGGGGAGGAAGTCTGTTCTTCTTATGCAACTGCACAGTGCAGCGGAAGCCATTACCTATCCACCCAGTGCTCCTCCCTCTCCTCTCCTCTACCTGCCATTACTATGCTGTACTTGAAGAGGGTCTGTTGGTTATATATACTGTATAGTAGCACAATACTAGATATAATACTCCAATGAAGAATTACTCTGATTACTGATAACAGTCACAGATACAGGAAACTGAATAGGAGCATCCCAGAGGGTCATTCCCTCCTAATATTTTGTAATTATTTTAGGTTTTAAAGAGACACTGAAGCGAAAAAAAATATGATATAATGAATTGCTGTGTAGTACGGATAATTACTAGAAAATTCGTAGCAAAGAAAATATTCTCATATTTTTATTTTTAGTTATATAGTGTGTTATATAACATTGCATCATTCTATAATATGTGCAGTTTACACACTACTCAGCATTCTAAATGATTTTACCGAGCAGGCAAGTGAACTATTGACCTGTCCTCTGGGGAGAAAAAGAAAATACAGTGACTGACAGTTGAGATAACAAGCTTCAGAAGACAGAGCTCTCTGCGACATTGAAAGTCATTGCGCTCAATGGCTCTTTTGCACAGATAACAATTGGAGTTTCTTAAAGGGACCATGACCTCTAAAAATAAACAAAATTGGTATTTACCTGGGGCTTTCTGCAGCCCACCGTAGGTCGGGAGGTCCCCGGTGTAGTCCTGGCTCCCCACCCGGTCCCTCTGCCACATACCACACCACCGACACCTGGGCTGAGTGTCAGGCTCCCACTTCCTGAACCAGGACGCTCTTCGTCATCACGTCGGCCGCTGCGCGTCATCACGGCGGTCGGCGTGCCAGTATTGTGCATGCGCGGTTAAAATCGCGCATGCGCAGTACTGTCACGCCGGCCGCCGTGATGAAGAGCATTCCGGTTCAGGAAGTGGGAGCTCGACACCCGGCCCGATTGTCGGCGGTGCGGTATGCGACGGAGGGACTGGGAGAGGAGCCAGGACCACGGTGGGCTGCAGATAGCCCCAGGTAAGTACCAATTTTGTTTATTTTTAGAGCTCGGAGTCCTTTTAACTCTTCCTGTACTGGAAACAATATTAGACTTATGTCTCTGCTCCTAATGTTTTTATTTCTTAGCTGTACTACACATACAATTCATTATATCATATTTTTTTCACTTCAGTGTCTCTTTAAGTGTAAACCATAAAATTAATTTAAAACTTTTATAAGGGAGTATATTTTTTTAAAATACAGCATGGCTGTATTGATAAAAAATGTATGGAATTTACTTTTCTAGTCATTGTTTTGATCATCTAAAAATACTCAGCAGCTAATAAATGTATTGCTTTCACTTTCATAAGAAAGTACAAGACTAATCTGAACCCCATTGTTTTTATTGTTATTATTTTTAAGTATAGTATATAGTGCACCTGCCAAAGGTCCAGTAGTTGTTTCTGACTTCCAGCACTTAAAAACGTTTGTTTCTTATACAAACATAATGGACCTAGTGTATTAATATTTGAAATGGGTGAAATATGATTAACCTTTGGAGGAAGAGACTGACGTAAGGAGGAAATAAAAAAAGCAAACATATGATGTCATAGCTGGAATAATAAACTTTATTTTTGAAACCCAGTGTCAGTGTTTTTTTATTTAATGTCAGTGTGTTTTTTAACCCTTGCCCAATTGAAGAAAAGGTAAAGAATCAGGTAAAGAAGTAAACTTCTTCCGCTATTCATCTGAAGCTTGTACCCACCTGGCGATTTTCCCGATGACCGGCGATTTTAAACGACGTTGCGAGGTGGTTACAGGCGCATGACTGCGATCGTCGCTTAGTGTCACGCTGATGACGACGGACCGACGCGGCAGAAAGGATCCTTGCAATCCCTGACGACTCAGCAAAAAGTACAGCGATCGCAGAAGTGTCGCTCACACCGCCGTATACGTCACTTCACGCTTTAAACCGCCGACAGGAAGAGGGGATGTCGCTGGAGCAGTAGAGCGGTGACTACGCAGCTTTAGAGCAGACGTTTTTCAAGTGGAGCAGCTGGTTAACACATTAACCTTCCTGCTGTTGTATTTTGTTTTGTTTTTTTTTGCAATTCAGTTTTTTATTGAACATATTTTTTTTTTTCATTTCACATAATCATCTTTCTATTGGAGAATACTTTATATATAGAAATGGCTAACTGTATCAAAGCTACATATCCATTATCCATTCCCTAAAGCCCACTGCAGGAGCAGCTGATGCAGCCTCCCTTTTTTCAATGCTGGCCCCACCTGTTTGAGAATTAGGCATGTCACAACTCACAAATCTAGGTGCCATCAGCACTGAGCACTGATGCTTTGTGGAAGGCCCAATTTAAGGCATCCTCGGACAAAGCACCTGGAAATATTAAAACATAGAGAGTTTAGCCTGTTTAATTCCCCCTCATTTGTGTCTAATCACAAGTTGATTGTGATTGTAATTTGACCTCTCCACTGCATCACATGACTACCACGGCAGATAAGGCAGATAAGCTCATTTGAAAGTACAGGATGTTAACAATATGTCTGCTTCCATGAATCAGGAAGTGGAAACAGTGCAGATACATTTTAGGATTTGTTTCAGCTGTAACAAAGAAATGTTTTTTGGTTAATGGTTATTATGCTGTTGCGTATCTTTTAGAGCAGAGAGGACACTCTGAGTTCAGGTCCACTTTAAAGAGCACAGTGGCTGATATTAGCATTGCTGAAAGCAGGGTGCACATATTTGCTGTGTCCATGCCAAGTGGATGGCATTCTATGTGGAGAAGGGGTAGGGAAATCAGGCCAACTATGACGGCAAGTGAGGCGTCTTCGTCAGGCGGCGGAAGTCTGGAAGCGGCGCCAGGCAGAAAGAGGAAGTGTGCCTGGCCTACCGCCTCCCTCACTTGGGTCCTCCCTTTCTGGCGCTTCCTCCTTCAGATATACGGCGGTGTCAGCAGGCGGAAGATTAATGACTCGCTCACCTGACTTCCGCATTCCAGGTATTGGAGCACTCAGCTCTGCGTGCATACCACAGGTCTCCTCCTCATTAAAGGAGGAGGAGACCTGTGGGATGCACGCAGACCTGAGTGCTCCGATGCCTGGAACGTGAAGTAATTTATCTTCCGACTGGTACCGCTGACACCGCTGTGGAGGGGGAAGAGCTGGAAGGGGGGGACCCGAGGGAGGGGGGACAGACCAACCTCTGTGGCTACTGCTCCTCCTTTCTGGCTCCTACCCCTCCAGCTCCCCTCATGGCAGGGACTTCCCTATACTGGGGCAACTATGTTACCTATATTGGGGCAACTATCCTATTTATACTGGGGGCAACTATACTATCTATACTGGGGCAACTATACTACCTATACTGGATCAACTATACTAGCTACCTACCTATACTAGGGGCAACTATACTACCTATACAGGGGCAACTGTACTACCTATACTGGCGCAACTTTACTAGGTACCTATGCTGGAGCAACTATTCCTGGCTACCGTATACAGGGGGCACCTATACCCTGGCTACCTATCGACCTATACTGAGGGTGAAAATGTTTGGGTGCTGTGCGATCATTCAAAATTGATGATGGTGGGGGGGAGCGCATCCTCACAAGTTTGCCTCTGGCAGCAAAAAGTCTAGAACCAGCTCTGAGGGGAACAAGGGTCACAGAAGTCTGTTGTAAGCATTGCTGCATACCGCTTGCAAATTGCGATCTTGCAAGCTGTCTGCAAGCATGGGTACAATATAAAAAAAACACTTTTTTATGTATTTTTTTAAAATTAAAAACAAGGTTTTTATTTATTTTTTTACTTTACAATTTGCTACTATGGGTAGTAGTGCTGCCTGTGTGAACTGTAGTTGCGCATGCACAGTATGGACACAGTCGTCCACGGCCATGCTCGCGCATGGAAGAAACAACAGAGCGACAATCATTGAGATACTAAAAGTCAGAGAGTGCATGAGGAATGGGCTGTTCCAATTAATCACAGCAACCTGGAAGCTTGACTGAGCCAGCCTACTACAATCAACATATTTAAATATCCACTGTATAAAGAAATAAATAAGCATAACTCAAAATTAGAAATATGCAAATTCTATAGTTTATAGAAATGGAATTATACAAGATACAATTAATATTCATATTGTATGTACAACGGTGTGAAATAAATATCCAGTGCAGTACATAATCAGACAGGAACACAGGTGATGCATGATATTAGAGCATACATACTCCGCCATATTTGGACATACTATTCTGAAGCCAAAGTATAATATTAATAAATGCTAAGGCACCAATGTAAACATAAAGCTTAAAAACAATAATGATAAGAAATAAAAGGTCTGAAATAGACACAGTGCTGCAAATGATTGAGTATCTTTTAGATAAGGGTACTTCTTGATGCTGTATACTATTTAGCCTCTTTTTGGCATATTATACTGGAGTTAAAGATCTTGTCAACAGAATTAGTTCCCTTTTCCATGGGAGTATGAAAGCGGTGAAGTCACCACCTGTCAGCTGTTCTGTGCACAGGCTAGGTACTTGCCAGCGCTCGCCACAGTATTGGAAAAGTGGTCCCTCTCTGGAGCTATACCTGAGCACAGCTGTGTTGTTTTGCTTCTGGGTATCACCTCCGAATGCCAAACGATGACTAGTGTTACAAACTGCGTTATTTGGTTGCATGAAATTGCAACCGAAAGGCGCACAGGGCCAGCAGTCAGGCGACTGAAGTCTCTGACAAACCTACAGTTCAAGCATTCATGGGAAAGTGGCCTTACTATTTTGCTTATTATAGGGAGTATCAGGCTGGTATTATGCAAACAGTTGGGCATGATGGTATCCCCATGTGAGCATTATACAATAGCCAAACACCCAAGTGTTTGATGTCTGGCAGTATTGGTTGCAGTATAGATGGACAGGCTACAGGCTATATTCAAGCAAATGTAAAATAAAGTAAGGAAAGGTTGGCAGAGAAGAGGAGACCTCTCCTACCCTATCTATGGAGTTGTTATAAGCTAATACTGAATAGAGGTGGCGTCTAGTGTTGGAATTTCATGCGTTTCGGCGCATAACCACGCCTTCTTCTGGAAGCGCGTAGTGACGTCAGACGGCATTCTGAGCACCACCCGCCGCCAGGCAGATGTCCTCCCCATCGCTCCATCCACACTGCCAGCTGTGACAGACTGAGGAGACTCGCTCACGGCCGCTGAGATGCGCATTTTACACTACTAAATTGTAAGTGCAATTCTTATTGCGTGTTTGATTTTATAAAAGTTAATGCACCATCGGAGCACTCTCTCCCTCCCCTCTTGTCTGTGTAGTTTGGGTACCTGAGTTCACCTATAGTATAGGCAAACTCCGGCTAGTGATGGAGCAGCAGGGAGCGGTAATAGACGCTCGGCTTTAATACAGCTGTTCAGCGGGGGTGTGGCTCTGGAACTTGGCAGTGGATCAGTAATAAGTGCTCAGCTCAATGGTGGGGATTGTTCAGTTGCTGTGGTAATTAGAATTGGGCACTCAGCTAGCCAAGCATAGAGGGGTTAATTTGGGTATTGGATACACCCAGCAGCAAGCGTTAGAGCGGTGGCCAATTAGCTATACTATAGCTGAGTGCTGGGAGGTGTTAGTACTTAGTGTTAGGTGTAGGTAGAAGGGAGGTTAGTGTTAGGCATAGGTAGGGGAGGGTTAGTGGGAGGTTTAGGTTACAGAGGAGGAAAATAGAATATCTGTAAAATTACCAATATTCTACTATCGGGAGCATCTTGTGCCCACTTTACTAGACGTCCCCTTTAAATGTATGTCTTTGGTTGACCTGAAGTATTTTACCTTTGGTAATGGTTTCAACCTTTATGTGCACAAATCCTTTTATTACTGAAGAGGAAGTCCATTGTACTGAATTCTACCTTTCCTCTAATCTAAGCTACATCAGCACAAAGGGCATTACTATACCGAACAAGGTGCATAATGAACTTTATTGTATAGGACTATAATAGATGATCATAGCCAATGGAGGTTACTTCAGGATACACAACCGGTGAGTCAGTGATGACTGAACATTACACACATCACTTGACCAGTGGTCTGGACTTGCTTGGGATGTTCCTGGTTTGAGTAAGCATCAGCGTAGTGGATGGAATATTTTCTGTTTCCTTCTTGTCAAATTCTCTCTTATCCTATGTTCAAATCATTTGCAGTCTTTTGGTGCCATAAATTCAGTTTATTTGTCTACTCCATGTCATCACCATACATGTTCAGTTCTTGAAATTATTAACTGTCAGATTTGTTGTTATTATTAGAAAAATATGTTTAAAATAAGAGAAAATAAATGTAACTGGTGATGGGTGGCATATACCGTACATCACCAATTATACTATACACTGCCATTTATCAAAGGCAAGCTACAAAAATGCAATCAATGCCCCATTTCCAGAAGACACTTTGTATCCAACATTTTTATTCGGCCTTTTTGTGACAGTGTTTTAGGACTAAAGGGCGTACAAACCTGCTGCCAAATGGACTTTACAATGTCTACTGATTGCTAATTACAATACACTAACGTTGTTAGACCCCGTTTCAAGAAAGTTAAATGCCAGATCCAGTTCTTCTTCATCATCATCATCATCATCATTTTCTTCTTGATTGTTGATATCTTCTTCTGCCTCATCATCATCATCATCATCATCATCTGCCTCGGCTTCTTCTACACCTTCAATCACCACTACTTCAGGAGCAGCATCCTCCCTGAACCACACTGCCTTGTAACCAGCATCTTCCTTAAACTCCTTAGTTAGAATAGATTTCACCTTGTTGTCATCGGAATCATCATCGGCATCATCAAGCTTCTCTTCTGTTCCTGATGGCTCTGTATCAACTGGGGAGCTCTTCAAGAGGGCACTGCCTAAAGCTACTGCGGTAACCAGGTTCACATTAGAAGAAGATGGCTCCTCTGTGATAACACCATCAAGGTCAGGATTGTCATTTCCTTGATCTGAGTTAGTGTTATCATCTATAAGTTGGGCAGTTCTGTCTTCAGAATCTCCAAAACCCTGAAATCAGAAGAGACATAATCATTTATCCAAAAGCGTCACGTCGCTTAATGCAATATAAATACTTGATAATGTCATAGATTGCTAATGCACAATTTTAACTACTTTACCCGAATAAAAGGATAATTAAGATGTGAATCCTCTACCTTACACATTATAGGTTGTTTGGCTGAAACTGGAAATAAATACGAGTTTTCATATTCATGGTGCGCACTAGCCATTAGGCCTGTCCTCAATTCATGGCAGGGTAGAGAGGTGTGTCTGATACACACATCTGAGGGGCAGTAAGAGGCACTGCTATTAACGAGTGTCATCATGAGAAGCATGCATGATTATGGGAATCACTAACCAAACCACCAACAACAGGGTTGGGGGGAAGACGGAATCAGAGATGCAGTAATTGTAGGGAGGAAGGTGGGCGTGTAGTGCAACAGTGCTGTGATAGGAAGGTGGCAGTACAAGGGAAAGGAACAGTCCTTGGAATTGTGTGGCTGCAATATGTATGGAGACAGTACTTTGGAAGTATAACTATGTGGGGGAAGGGGGACACATTGCAGTGTGTGGAAGGATTATAGTTTGCAGTCATCACCTGTGTAATAGCAAGGCTTGCTGAAGGGTGTGTGAAATAGCCCTCATACAATTGTTTTTTTTGTGCATGCACCTGTCCTAGCACATTTTTATTATAAATTCAGTTTGTGCTGGCTACAATCACACAACTGCAGCTTCATAAACCTTTCTGAATCCTTGCTATGATCTGATATGACCTGATGATGGTTGCCAATTTCTGCTACCTAGTTGCAGACAGTTTGAAAGGTCAAGACAAGGTTTGTTGTTAGAACACATCTGAATTAAGATTTCATAATGTTTTCCCTTTACTTGGTACCTTCCTGGTCAGTTTTTACATTGAAGATCTGTGTGCTACTTACATCTCCTGAACTCCTCCCAAATTTGCTTCTTATCAAATCTCCGTACTGCTTGTGAATAAGGAAGCCTAGGCCAGCTAGAGCCACAATAAGAACAGCTCCCAGGGAGGCGCCAAGGGCCGCCATGTCACCGGAAGAGAAGTGGTTTAGTGCCCCCACAGAACCTCCATCGTCTAGTGAAAACAAATGATGTTAATAACAAAGGTAAAAATTACAAAGCAGCACCATGAAAGCGGAATAAAGTAGTCTGCAGAAAAATATTAAAGTCATTTGCTCAATGACAAAATAAACCACTTAAAATGAGGTTGATAAAATAGCCATCCTCAAATAAATAGGTAAAAGGGGACATCTGACACCTGACCTACATACCACAAAGGATTAAGGACCTGTTTTCAATACACGCAGATTGGATGCCGAATGGATTCAGAAAAACTGACTCCAATGAATGCCTATGGGCCTGTTTCCATTAAGCGGGATTTTTCTGATGCAGACTTTCCCATAGGCATTCACTGGAGTCAATTTTTCTGCATCCATTCTGCATCCAATCTGCGTGTATTGGAAACAGGCCCTAACAATAAAACAAAAACAAAAACTGACAATACCTAAATGTAATAAACACACTTTGTTCTTATTTTTCTTTTCATTAAGAGATCAGTCCAGCCCCGTTTCATTTAAACTTTGAACTGCTTGAGTTGTGGCTGGAAAGTGCTGGAGAGCCTCATGCATCACATGCCTAATGTATACAGTTTGATTTAAAGTGAATCTGAAGTAAAAAAACAGATACTCACCTAAGGAGAGGGAAGGCTCTGGGTCCTATAGAGCCTTCCCATTCCTCCTATGGTCCCCATGTCACACCACTGGCTCCCCTGTCAGCAGTCTCTGACTGCTAACAGAGGAGCCAGCAGTGGAATGCGGGGATTGTAGGAGGAACGGGAAGGCTCTATAGGACCCAAAGCCTTCCCTCTCCTTAGGTGAGTATCTGTTTGTTGTTTTTTCACTTCAGACTCCCTTTAAAGGGAACCTGAAGCAAAGTATATGTTTACCTACCTGAAACAAACATGCAGCTAATCTTGTCAGATATTTGTCAAAAATACCTAATCTGCGTGCGTATTCAGGGTCTATGGCTAAAAGTATAGCAGATCACCTGGTCAGCCAGGAAATCTGTATTGTTCAACTGGAAATAAATATGACTGTATTCATATCTCTCTCACTTCAGGTGTCCTTTAACCCCTCCCTGGTGGTGCCTAACCATAACCCCCTCCTTACCTGGTGCCCAACCTTAATCCTTGTGGTGCCTATTCTAAGGAGCATTATTTTAAAGAGCAGGGAACTTTCTTTAGGATTATACATTTTAGGGTAAAAAAAAATCAGTCATGAAGTTAATAAATGTGTAGTTTGAGCAGAGAACAGGTACATGAGTGTTGGGAAAGACACTGGACGGCCTAATTTAAAACGACGTGGTTGGGTTTGAAGATCTCCAAGCAAGCAGAGAATTTTTGAAATTCTATGTAGATCCCTCTAGTGTTCATGCGAGAGAAAGTACAAACTACATGAAGATAATGCTTTCCTACCATAGAAAGGAAGAAACAGAGAATGGAAGTGTGCTGTCAGGGTTCAGATACACTTGAAAGTAAGAAGACTGTCAAATAATGTTTTACAGACTAATTGTTCAAGATGGATTAAAGGGAAACTGAAGTGACAAAAAGTGCCCCTGGGGGGTACTTACCTCATGAGTAAGATGCCTTTGGATACTAAAGAGGCTTCACTCGTTCTCCTCCGCAGGCCCATTCCAACTCTGGCACCCCTAAAAAAGAGCCCGTCAATGCGTGCCCAGGCTCACTACCTTAGACCTGCTCTGCTTGTTTTTGGAAAAAGACAGGCTGGATTGGGTCCAAGGTACTGTGCATGCACGAGCCATCTAAACCTGCACAGTGGTACGGACCCGATCGGGCTTGGCTATTCCCGCCCGGAGTCCAAACAGGATGGTACTAATGCAACTGTGCAGGGAGGCTGCATTTCAGGAGTCCCAACGCTGGAACATGCTGATATACGAGGATCAGGGAAGCCTCTTTAGGATCCAGAAGCTTCTCTCTCCTGAGGTAAGCATCTCATTGTGGCCTTTGCAAATCTCACGTTTGATTTAAAGTTTTCTCATAAATTATCTCCATATACCCTTTTCTAATTTTATTCAGCATACATCTAAATGTGTGTACACAAGTGCTATAACATTCACCCAGAGGGGTGAGATAACTCATGAGAAAAGTTAATGCATCAGGTCCAGGGTGAGATAGCTAATGAGAAATACTTAGTGCATCAGGCCCAGGGCAAGATAACGCATGAGAAAAGCTAATTGCATCAGGCCCAGGGGTGAGATAACTCATGAGAAAAGCTTAGTGCATCAGGCCCAAGACGAGATAACTCATGAGGATAGTGTAGTGCATCAGGTCCAGGGTGAGATAACTTATGAGAATAGTGTAGTGCATCAGGCCCAGGGCTAGATAAGTCATGAGAATAGTGTGGTGCATCAGGCCCAGGGTGAGATAACTCATGAGAATAGTGTGGTGCATCAGGCCCAGGGTGAGATAACTCATGAGAATAGTGTGGTGCATCAGGCCCAGGGTGAGATAACTCATGAGAATCGTGTGGTGCATCAGCCCAGGGTGAGATAACTCATGAGCATAGTGTGGTGCATCAGGCCCAGGGTGAGATAACTCATGAGAATCGTGTGGTGCATCAGGCCCAGGGTGAGATAACTCATGAGAATAGTGTGGTGTATCAGGCCCAGGGTGAGATAACTCATGAGAATCGTGTGGTGCATCAGGCCCAGGGTGAGATAACTCATGAGCATAGTGTGGTGCATCAGGCCCAGGGTGAGATAACTCATGAGAATCGTGTGGTGCATCAGGCCCAGGGTGAGATAACTCATGAGAATAGTGTGGTGCATCAGGCCCAGGGTGAGATAACTCATGAGAATCGTGTGGTGCATCAGGCCCAGGGTGAGATAACTCATGAGCATAGTGTGGTGCATCAGGCCCAGGGTGAGATAACTCATGAGAATCGTGTGGTGCATCAGGCCCAGGGTGAGATAACTCATGAGAATAGTGTGGTGCATCAGGCCCAGGGTGAGATAACTCATGAGAATAGTGTGGTGTATCAGGCCCAGGGTGAGATAACTCATGAGAAAAGTTAAGTTCATCAGGGCTGATACGTTAAAATGTATTAGAAAGGTTTTGTTCCCCTGTATCATTCTGAAGGCATCTATAAGTAGCAAACAGCTATACTATTACCAATGGGACAGTCACCACACAGTTTGGACCAAATAATTCATTTTTAGACTTTGTTTTTTAGATTTGTTTGCCATCTTCAGTTTTCATATCCAGTGAAATCAATTTGGTCAATGATGTGCTTTCTTTTCTACCAATCACAGGGTTTAAACTTGCTATATTTTGCAGGAAAAGGTATTACAAATTCCAGGAATCTGAAGGCATTTTGTGACTGTAGTGGTAATGTAGGGTTTAGTGATTTATGTCCTCTCTGTTTGTCTGGCCCTGATTCTTCCTTACATAGCCTCTGAATGGAACATGTTAGAGGAAAGCTCTTCTAGTTTTACCTCTGAGTGTGACAATACTGGTCCAAGCAAAATCTCTGTATTTCATGACAGTCTGTGTGTGCTCTGATAGTTAACATGTGAATAGGGATTTGTAGCAAGGCAACAGTCAATGGGGAAGTGGGGGACCTACAACAACGGACAGGATTGAGGACCCTCCCAGATATAGGCTTTACTGAGCTGTACTGAAATCTTGTAACTTAGACTTTAGGCCACAGAAAATGGTTCTGTTTGTGTGGGGTTTTTTGTTTCATTTATGGGGCTGAGAGAGCAAAAGAAGAAAAACTAAAGAAAACTGTTCATACATTTTGAAATGTGACTTTACTTTTCACAAAAAATATATAAGCTATATTAATGTTTAATGCGCCATTCTGAAACTTAATGTTATTAACTTCCTGATCGGTATGCCCGACACTGTGTTGGGCATGCCGCGCTCAAGAGGTTTTGCTGGCGTGAAGTGTTCCCCAGTGTAAATCTAATAGGTTTAGTGGCTTTATTACAAGTTAGCTAGCACTAGGCTAGCTTGTTTAGGTGCCCCCGATCACCCTGATAGAACCGCTATATATATTACCCAGCCTGGTTCTAGCGATCGTGCAGCCTCCCGCACAGCTCCGGTCTTCTCTATGGTGAGGATCGGGACTGCGCATGATGTCGATGACGTCATGTACGATCCTCCTCATAGAGAAGAGTGGAGCTGTGCGGGGAGGCTGCACTGATCGCTGGATCCAGGCTGGGTAATATATATAGCGGCTCTAGTGGGCGATGAGGGGGTGATCGGGGGGTGGGGGCACCCAAACAAGCTAGCCTAGTGCTAGCTAACTTGTAATAAAGCCACTAAACCTATTAGATTTACACTGGGGGACTCAGGCTAGCATAACCTCCTGAGCGGCATAACGCTCAGGAGGTTAAAACATGACCCATCCATTGTAGCCAGGCATGATTTTCTGAAATTGCTATAAAGTTTGGATTTTATTTCTTTGCCACCATGACAAGAGTATATAATTTGTTCCATAGAAACAGGACGGTGCTACCATATGGGCAATTATCCCAGGGCCCTGAGCGCTGCTGGGCCACCCCAAATCTCCCCCTGAATTGTGCTCCCAGCGGCCCGTGCAAAGTTTTTGGCAGCATAGCAATTCACCTGTCCCAGGTGCCCCGCTCCTCCATTAATCTCTCATCTTCATCCTCGTCTGGCTGCATCTTCTCAGAGACCTGGTGCATCTAATAACATAATGACATGCTCTCGGTCACTGAGAAGATGCGGCCGGGCGAAGATGAAGATGAGAGGGTTTAAACTAATGGAGGAGCGCGCTGGCTGGGACAAGTCGATTGCTATGTTGACAAAACCCTTGCAGGGGCCCTGGGATCACAATAAAGTTTTCGGAGGGAGGGTAGTTGCAGCAGCCAGTTCAGGGGCCCTGGGTGGGGGATTTGCAGCCGGGGGTATTAGGGGGGCCCCCAGGTTAATTTTGTCCCAGGGCCCTATTGTAGCTGGAACTGCATAGAATACCCCTTGATTCCCCTCTCCTCATGTGGACAATATACTGCAGAGGCATGGCAGTAACCTATCAGCATCTCCAGGCGACATATTTTGTTTACTGAAGCCCGGATGAAGGAATGTGTTTTTCTTGGGCTGTAAACCCGGGTCTGGTCCGGTCTTTTTTCAAGACTGACATTCAGGTTTAGCAGTTCCTGTTAGGAAGTTCAAGCAGAGGTGCACATAATGGGTCTGCAGACAAGGGCTGCAGACAAGACTCTCTGCTGGGAATGCAGACAAGACTCTGCTCTGAAAGTGCAATGTGCATACAAGACTTTGTGCTGTGTCTGTGTGCAGAACATGGGGCTGTACTATTCTCACACATTTCCTTGAAGGAGCAGGATCAGTTCTGCAATACATCTGCATTATAGATCCCCAGCTACTTTGAAAGCCTTCTCTGAGGAAAGATTTCAAAATACAGTCATTAGTGTAGCTGCCACAGAGATGCTTGTTGCAACATTGCCTGTGTACCGCAGAGGTAGCAGAACCCTGAGATAAATATTTTGGAAATGATACCTGTAGGAGTGTTATTTCCAGTGGTTGTACTAGTTGCCTGAGTATTGGGAGCTGTACTCGTGATGTCTGTACCAATAATGATGGTTGTTCTAGGTGAAGTAATGCCTGTTTCTGTGCCTGTATTCTTTGTGGTAATTGTTGTGCCAGTACCAAATATTGCAGTGGTGCCTGTACCCTTACTGGTAGTTGTTATTGTGCCAGTACTTAGAGTCTTAGAAGAAGTGGTGTCTGTACCCTTGGTCGTAGTTGTTGTTGTGCCAGTACTAGGAGTTGTAGTTGTTGTTGACCCTGTACTGGGAGTTGTTGTTGGGCCAGCATTAGTGGTTGTAGTTGTTGTACCAGTGCCAGTGGTTGTAGTTGTTGTTGTACCAGTAGTAGGTCTTATAGTTGTTACAGAGCCAGTACCCGGAGTGGTAGTTGTTGTTGTGCCAGTTCCAATAGTTGTAGTTGTCGTTGTACCTGTACCTGGAGGTGTAGTTGTTGTTGTGCCTGTGCCTGGAGTTGTAGTTGTTGTTGTGCCTGTAACTGGAGTTGTAGTTGTTGTTGTGCCTGTACCTGGGGTTGTAGTTGTTGTTGTGCTAGTACCTGGAGTTGTAGTTGTTGTTGTGCCAGTACCTGGGGTTGTGGTTGTTGTTGTGCCAGTACCTGGAGTTGTAGTTGTTGTTGTGCCAGTACCTGGAGTTGTAGTTGTTGTTGTGCCAGTACCTGGGGTTGTGGTTGTTGTTGTGCCAGTACCTGGAGTTGTAGTTGTTGTTGTGCCAGTACCTGGAGTTGTAGTTGTTGTTGTGCCAGTACCTGGAGTTGTAGTTGTAGTTGTGCCTGTACCTGGGGTTCTAGTTGTAGAGGTACCTGTGCCAGTAATGGTTGCCTTTGTTGTTGTTGATGGGTTGACATTGCCTGTAGGCCCAGTATTACTTGTAGTAGAGCCAGTCCATGGGGTGTGGCTTGTTGTGAATGTTGATGTTCTTGTTGTAGTAGCAACAGTGGTGGGCGCTAAATAAAAAATTAGTTTCAAATATTTATATACTAATATAATTAGGTGCTCGTGTCATAACATCTATTACTAATAGCTATACTATTTCTACAGTCTGACATTGTTTAAAAAGAAATGGAGTTGAATTTCAGAACTTAGGTACTAGTACAGTGGTGTTTAGATTTTTAAAGTGTAAGTGAACTTTTAATTACATTTGCTTAAAATCATTTTAAATGTGGTTCTGATCTGTAATTAAGTTTATTTTTATTACTGAATTTGCTTCTGTTCTAAAATAACAGCTTGTCACTTCTACTGTTCACTGTACCAAAATTAGTTTTGAACAGCCCATTCTCCTGTTCTCATGTTCACAAATCTTAACAGTAGATGTTTCATAATGAATGTACAGATTCACCTAGAAACTGTAGAGACAGTTGTTTAAAAATACAAGGTCTGTGAAGTTGGTACAAAAATCATCCGACTCCTCAGTTTATGAAACCTCCAACTCCGACTCCAGGTCCCCAAAATAGCTCCGACTCCTCGACTCCGACTGCTTAGTCTAATACTTACCAGGGTTGTGGATTTGGTACAAAAATCATCCGACTCCGACTCCTCAGTTTATGAATTTACCGACTCCGACTCCAGGTACCCAAAATTGTTCCTACTCTGACTCCTCGACTCCAACTCCACAGCCCTGAAAAATACGGTACACTATCTAAAAAAAATAGTAAGATTTAAAAAAAAAATTCTCCAAGAGTAAAATGCACTATAAATTACTTTTCTCCTATGTTGCTGTCACTTATAGTAGGCTGTAAAAATCTGACAGGTTTTGAACTAATCCATCTCCTTCTGGGGATACTCAGTTTTTCCTATTTTGCTTTGCAAAAGCATTCCCTGTGCAGGGTCTATACAAATATCCCAGCCAGCCTCCATAGTCCTTTGTACACTATTGCGGGCATTGGATTAAACAGCTGCCAGTCAGTTAGTGTTTTTTTTGTTTTTTTTTTTTAAATAAAACCCTGACAATCCCCTATGAGGCGATGGACTAGTCCAAAACCTGTCAGATCCATCAGATTTGTACTACCTACTTTAAGTGACAGCTACATAGGTAAAATCATTTATACTGCATTATACTTTGGAATAAATGCACATTTTACTGGTGTGCATAATCATGCATTTTGAATTTTAGGGTTAAGGTGGTCCTTTAAGCAGAAATCAGCACACACTGTAGCTTGTTTACTATTAGTAAAAGCCCAATGTAACAGCTTGCATTGTGCATACTGGGGCTGAAATGTCTGTATCTTAAAAGGGGAGTGAAATAAATATGCAAATATACAGTATTACAGAATAATCTAGGCCTCAGTTTGAGTGCACTTAACAATGAACCATAATGACATATAGCAGAACGTAGTAAATTATTCACATTACCCAATTATCTTTGTTTCAGGGTCTATATGTAACCCCACTTACCCAGTGATGTTTAACCTATCATGTAGCGTCCTGCCCCAGTGCAGTCTGGGAGATCAGGTAATGTCCTTGCTCACTTCACAGAGGAAAAAAATACATTCAATCCATTGATTCAACTAGGCAGCAGTAAAGATGTTGGCGTCTTTTATATATTTCACAATGTAAATAATGGGCAAGGTGAGATTCTACAAAGGGCACATTTTGATTATAGAATTTAGAAATTAATATATTTAAAAAAAATAAAGCTAAATTCAGTAAAGTTCCCCTCTTAGTACAGGAACGTTAATGCCCATATTTACTAAGATTCCACATTGTAAACCATTGCTTTAGTGCAGTCATGCTTGCCTAAACATTAGGTTACTGGCTGCACAACAGAGCACAAGGCTCCATTGAAATGAATAGGGAAATAGTACCTGTGCATGTACATATATATTGTCAGCCATTGCACCAGCCAGATGGTGGACCACTCACACATTTATTAAATAAATGTGTGGCAAACGGTCACTGTGTTGAAAGGCAATGTCAATTTTGTTCAACATTGGGAACCACTCTGCAAAAGAAGGGGGAGGAGTAAAAAAACACTCCCCTTTGCAGAGTGCTGAAAAGTTATTTTAAAGAGAAGATGAAAAATTATTTCCTAGAAGAAAAGTACTTTGAATAAGATCCTTGGTGTCTGAAAACCTGTTGATGCCGGCACTGGGCGTGGGTGTGGGCTGTCCTAGGGTGTGGGGTCTAAGTGGCCAGAGCACCTCACAAGGTATGATGAACCAACTATCCCTAGTGGATGGCAGACTGCTGTGCTGCCTAGGAGCCACCAGGTGACAGGAAAAACAGAAAAGAACACAATGGCAGGTAATACGGGACTAACTACAGACAGGACTGGGAAGGATGGAGTGTTGACTGGACTGCAGACAGTGATCTGACTGACAAACAGGATCAGCAAGGACAAACTGTGGACTGGATTGCGGACTGTGGACCTACTGACAAACATAACTGACAAGGACTGACTGCAGTCTGTAGACTGACTGGCAGGACTGGTAAAGACAGATAGAGAATTGGACATCAGACTGTGGACTGACTGACAGACAAACCTGGCAAGTACAGACCACAGACTGGACGATTGGCAGTAGACTGACGGACTGACAAAACTGGCTGGTACAGATTGCGGACTGATGTTTGGACAATCCAACAAACATGATGGGCAGAGGAAAAGTGTGACACGTTACAGTTGTAAGAGTGAACTCCTCAGACCGAGTCTCCACCCCTCCAAACACCAACACTGCGCGTCCACGTCATCTGCTGCGTACTGCGCCTGCACACGTGGCAGATGACGTGGATGTGTGAGCACAAATGCCCGTGCAGGGGCAGAAGACCCTACCCGCCAGTGGGGTCGCAATAATTACGGGCGGGCAACAGGACAACGCAGAGGACCGGGGTAGCAGCGAGGGACTTAGATGGCTGCGTGGGGCTGGAAGAAGCCCCAGGTGAGTAAAAAATAGATTAGGTTTTGGAAGACCTATGCTTACTTTATCCAAGAATGTTAAAATTCCCTGTGTGTTTGCCCTACCCTTTTCACTGTCTGACCTGATATTGCTACTAGACAGAGAAATAGCTTGATGATCTTACCCGCAATAATTTCCACTGTAACTAGGGTTGACGTTGTCTCCAAGGTTATTCTGTCAGTTGCTGAAACCTGTGTGCATAGAACAGTGTCATAACAAAAGAACAGCATCCAAGGTGAAAACTGTTTAATACCATGTACTCACATAAGCATTGCAGGGCTGGCACGTTTTAATGAGGAGGTTAAATATGAGTAATCAACACACTTTTTAATGTCAAATCACTGAAAGCTGATATTTTGTGTTGTAAATAACAATTGGACTGTTATTGCAAAAATATCCTGAATCTGCAGTAATATGCTTTGATGTTTAACATTGCCACTTAAAATTAGTACTGTAACAGTATATCTAGCATTGTAACAGAAACTATATTATATTGCAACAGCTTTATGGTGAGTTACAAGTGCTGTGGTAGGTGGGGATGCCTTGTGATCAGGAAAAAATCATAACTGCTGATTCAGTTTAAAAGAAAAGTGATGTGCGTGGATTGCAATGGCAACTGAGAAAATAACAAAGCATTGATCACTCACAAATAGCTGGAAATGCTGTTTGCTAAACTTGGATTTTGCCAGACATGCTTGCAAAAACAGCAACCAACAAGACAGGCATTCCTTCTTTTCTGTAGACCGGAAGATGTGACAAACATAATTTCCAAAAAATAATTTAAATTGATGTAGATTTTTCAGTCCACGGGACAAAATGTTTTTTCACATATTCTCAGTCCGTCATGAATAACTTTGGGCCCAGAAAAGGTGGCAAAATGTGTTTTAGATTTTAATTCTAAATGTTTTTTCTTGGCATGGTAGAATGTAAACTTTGCACTTATGGATGCAACAATGAAATGTGTTCAATCTCAATGGGCCTGATCCAATTTACTTTTTCTCCTAAGTTTTCTTCTAGGAGGTCATTTTTCATCTCCTGTTTAAAATAACATTTGCACTCTGCAATTGAAAAAATACTGAGTATTTTCTTCTTGCTGGTGGCTTAAAAGGCATTTTGTGATGTGAAAATATCTCCCAGGTGACATGTTAGGAGAAATAGTGAACTGGATCGGGCCCATTGTTCTTTGGACATGTTCTTTTTTTATTGCAGTGTCACTGAGGGCTGAAAGCTTAGAGCCATGCAGTACTGGCCTTTGGTTTTGTCCCTTGCAGACAGGGTGTGATGAACCTGAACAGAGGAACAAGGGTTGACCACAGTTTTCAGGAATACTGATACAGGTACAAGAAAGTGTTTATTGCAACCAAATTGTGCATACAAAAATAACAATGCAAATTAAATGCAACCATATGCACTGCACGCTATAGACAGAGAATCACCAACAAACAAGCACATGGAGTGTACACACATATAACCAAATACCCTAACTAATTATTTACAAGGCAATATACAAGTATAAAATGTCAGCATAAAGAAGGTACTGACACAAACTGAGGGAGCCCACAGACTACAGAGAGCTGGAGGAAGCCCCAGGTAAGTATAAATCCAAGTGTTAGCTTTGTCTCAGGCACACTTTAACTGGTATACATTTGATTGGAATAACAATTTTAAGCATGTCTAGAAAAACTGAACTCTGTAAGAACTTACTAGAATAACAGCTGTGCCCGGTGAAGTGAACACTGTCTTGGTCCAAATGTACCCATTTGAAAAAATAGCAAAATCAGTGCTGTTTTCAATTTTATATTCAATGCTTGGATTCACTTTCTGAAAGAAAACAAAAACCTCAGTTTATTTTAGTATAGAATTTGATCATTAGTGATTCTCTCATACTGGGCACATATAGAGAGCAGCAACCCCAGCACTTACAAAGCCTCACTGAGCCAGGGGTCCAAGGCCATACCACACGCTCTCAAGCAAAGCATCAGCAGCCAGCCAGCCCAGCCAAGACCACCAACACAGGCTGTCAAAAGCCCAAATAAAAGGGACTATAGAAAGCTGCAAGGAACGATACATAGAGGAATGGAGAACTGACATAACGAATTCCAAGAAACACACTGTCTACCAATCTCTACAGAGGGAGTACACAATGGCTCCATATCTGGAGAGGCTACATCACCACAAAGACAGACAGGTCTTGAGTTTGTACCGTCTGAGTGCCCACAGCCTGGTGATAGAGACAGGGCGGCACAGACAGATATGGAAGCCCCGGGAGGAGAGACTGTGCAAACAATGCGACCAGGAGGTCTTGGAGGATGAGGCCCACTTCCTGCTACACTGCAGCAAATACGCACCTGTGAGGACCGCCCACTTCCAGAGACTCTCCGCCCACATCCAGCCACCAACCGAGAGGGACATGATACCACAAGGACTGTGTACCCCCAATACCCCCCATGGACTGTATATCCCAGCTCCCCATATTGCCCCTTACATCCCCCACACCCTAAGGACTACATACCCCAACTCCCTATACCCCTCCCTTATTCCCACACCCCTCCATGTGAATACTGTTTTGCTTTGGCAATGCTAAATGTATTTGGTCCTGCCAATAAAGCTTTTTTTGGATTGGATTGGACTGGAAGTACTGCCACTTACTCCCCACCCATGTTCAATATCCTGCTCCGTTAAAGATTACAACTGAGCAGAATGGGAGCCACAGGGGGCGCTGGAGGGGGAAGGATGTGTCACTGCACCAATAATAAAACCGTATTAAAAGTATATAGGGGAAAAAAACAGGCTAGGGGAACTTTAAAGAAACAGCTACTGTATCTACAGCTTATTACATGCTAGAGGCAATTAACATGCATGATATGATTTCGTGTAGTCAAATATGCCAGTGTAGAGGCTCTCGTGGATACAGAAACTACCACAAGCCAAGTAATACGTAATATGCGTCAACCTATTTAACCACTTGAGGACCACAGTCTTTTCGCCCCTTAAGGACCAGAGCCTTTTTCTCCATTCAGACCACTGCAGCTTTCACGGTTTATTGCTCGGTCATACAACCTACCACCTAAATGAATTTTACCTCCTTTTCTTGTCACTAATACAGCTTTCTTTTGATGCTATTTGATTGCTGCTGCGAGTTTTACTTTTTATTATATTCATCACAAAAGACATGAATTTTGTCAAAAAAATGACTTTTTTAACTTTCTGTGCTGACATTTTTCAAATAAAGTAAAATTTCCTATACACTTGAGCGCAAAAGTTATTCTGCTACATGTCTTTGATAAAAAAAAAAACCATTCAGTGTATATTTATTGGATTGGGTAAAAGTTATAGCGTTTACAAACTATGGTGCCAAAAGTGAATTTTCCATTTTCAAGCATCTCTGACTTTTCTGCGCACCTGTCAGGTTTCATGAGGGGCTAAAATTCCAGGATAGTACAAATACCCGCCAAATGACCCCATTTTGGAAAGAAGACATCCCAAAGTATTCAGTGAGAGGCATGGTGAGTTCATAGAAGATTTTATTTTTTGTCACAAGTTAGCGGAAAATGACACTTTGTGAAAAAAAAAAAAAAAGTTTCCATTTCTTCTAACTTGCGACAAAAAAAAATGAAATCTGCCACGGACTCACTATGCTCCTCTCTGAATACCTTGAAGTGTCTACTTTCCAAAATGGGGTCATTTGTGGGGTGTGTTCACTGTCCTGGCATTTTGGGGGGTGCCTAATTGTAAGCACCCCTGTAAACCTAAAGATGCTCATTGGACTTTGGGCCCCTTAGCGCAGTTAGGCTGCAAAAAAGTGCCACACATGTGGTATTGCCGTACTCAGGAAAAGTAGTATAATGTGTTTTGGGGTGTATTTTTACACATACCCATGCTGGGTGGGAGAAATATCTCCGTAAATGACAATTTTTTTATTTTGTTTACACACAATTGTCTATTTATAGAGATATTTCTCCCACTCAGCATGGGTATGTGGAAAAATACACCCCAAAACACATTATACTACTTCTCCTGAGTACGGCGATACCACATGTGTGGCACTTTTTTGCACCCTAACTGCGCTAAGGGGCCCAAAGTCCAATGAGTACCTTTAGGATTTCACAGGTCATTTTGAGAAATTTCGTTTCAAGACTACTCCTCACGGTTTAGGGCCCCTAAAATGCCAGGACAGTATAGGAACCCCACAAATTACCCCATTTTAGAAAGAAGACACCCCAAGGTATTCCGTGAGATGTATGGTGAGTTCATAGAAGATTTTTTTTTTTTTGTCACAAGTTAGCGGAAATTGATTTTAATTGTTTTTTTTCACAAAGTGTCATTTTCCGCTAACTTGTGACAAAAAATAAAATCTTCTATGAACTCACCATACTCCTAACGGAATACCTTGGGGTGTCTTCTTTCTAAAATGGGGTCATTTGTGGGGTTCCTATACTGCCCTGGCATTTTAGGGGCCCTAAACTGTGAGGAGTAGTCTTGAAACCAAATGTCGCAAAATGACCTGTGAAATCCTAAAGGTACTCATTGGACTTTGGGCCCCTTAGCGCACTTAGGGTGCAAAAAAGTGCCACACATGTGGTACCGCCGTACTCAGGAGAAGTAGTATAATGTGTTTTGGGGTGTATTTTTACACATACCCATGCTGGGTGGGAGAAATATCTCTGTAAATGACAATTATTTGATTTTTTTTTACACACAATTGTCCATTTACAGAGAGATTTCTCCCACCCAGCATGGGTATGTGTAAAAATACACCACAAAACACATTATACTACTTCTCCTGAGTATGGCGATACCACATGTGTGACACTTTTTTGCAGCCTAGGTGCGCTAAGGGGCCCAACGTCCTATTCACAGGTCATTTTGAGGCATTTGTTTTCTAGACTACTCCTCACGGTTTAGGGCCCCTAAAATGCCAGGGCAGTATAGGAACAAGTGACCCCATTTTAGAAAGAAGACACCCCAAGGTATTCTGTTAGGGGTATGGTGAGTTCATAGAAGATTTTATTTTTTGTCACAAGTTAGTGAAAAATGACACTTTGTGAAAAAAACAATAAAAATCCAATTTCCGCTAACTTTTGACAAAAAATAAAATATTATATGAACTCATCAGACACCTAACAGAATACCTTGGGGTGTCTTCTTTCTAAAATGGGGTCACTTGTGGGGTTCCTATACTGCCCTGGCATTTTACGGGCCCAAAACTGTGAGTAGTCTGGAAACCAAATTTCTCAAAATGACTGTTCAGGGGTATAAGCATCTGCAAATTTTGATGACAGGTGGTCTATGAGGGGGCAAATTTTGTGGAATCGGTCATAAGCAGGGTGGCCTCTTAGATGACAGGATGTATTGGGCCTGATCTGATGGATAGGAGTGCTAGGGGGGGGGTGACAGGAGGTGATTGATGGGTGTCTCAGGGGGCGGTTAGAGGGGAAAATAGATGCAATCAATGCACTGGGGAGGTGATCGGAAGGGGGTCTGAGGGGGATCTGAGGGTTTGGCCGAGTGATCAGGAGCCCACACGGGGCAAATTAGGGCCTGATCTGATGGGTAAGTGTGCTAGGGGGTGACAGGAGGTGATTGATGGGTGTCTCAAGGTGTGATTAGAGGGGGGAAATAGATGCAAGCAATGCACTGGCGAGGTGATCAGGGCTGGGGTCTGAGGGCGTTCTGAGGTGTGGGCGGGTGATTGGGTGCCCGCAAGGGGCAGAGTAGGGTCTAATCTGATGGGTAACAGTGACAGGTGGTGGTAGGGGGTGATTGATGGGTGATTGATGGGTAATTAGTGGGTGTTTAGAGGAGAGAAGAGATGTAAACACTGCACTTGGGAGGTGATCTGATGTCGGATCTGCGGGCGATCTATTGGTGTGGGTGGGTGATCAGACTGCCCGCAAGGGGCAGGTTAGGGGCTGTTTGATGGGTGGCAGTGACAGGGGGTGATTGGTGGGTGGCAGTGACAGGGGGTGATTGATGGGTGATTGACAGGTGATCAGTGGCTTATTACAGGGAATAACAGATGTAAATATTGCACTGGCGAATTGATAAGGGGGGGTCTGAGGGCAATCTGAGCGTGTGGGCGGGTGATTGGGTGCCCGCAAGGGCCAGATTAGGGTCTAATCTGATGGGTAACAGTGACAGGTGGTGATAGGGGGTGATTGATGGGTAATTAGTGGGTGTTTAAAAGAGAGGAGAGATTTAAACACTGCACTTGGGGGGTGATCTAATGTCGGATCTGCGGGCGATCTATTGGTGTGGGTGGGTGATCAGATTGCCCGCAAGGGTCAGGTTAGGGGCTGATTGATGGGTGGCAGTAACAGGGGGTGATTGGTGGGTGGCAGTGACAGGGGGTGATTGATGGGTGATTGACAGGTGATCAGTGGCTTATTACAGGGAATAACAGATGTAAATATTGCACTGGCGAATTGATAAGGGGGGGTCTGAGGGCAATCTGAGCGTGTGGGCTGGTGATTGGGTGCCCGCAAGGGGCAGATTAGGGTCTAATCTGATGGGTAACAGTGACAGGTGGTGATAGGGGGTGATTGATGGGTAATTAGTGGGTGTTTAGAGGAGAGAATAGATGTAAACAATGGATTTGGGAGGTGATCTGATGTCGGATCTGCGGGCGATCTATTGGAGTGGGTGGGTGATCAGATTGCCCGCAAGGGGCAGGTTAGGGGCTGATTGATGGGTGGCAGTGACAGGGGGTGATTGACGGGTGATTGACAGGTGATTGACAGGTGATTGACAGGTGATCAGGGGGGATAGATGCATACAGTACACGGGGGGGGGGGTCTGGGGAGAATCTGAGGGGTGGGGGGGTGATCAGGAGGGAGTAGGGGGCAGGTTAGGGACTAAAAAAAAAAATAGCGTTGACAGATAGTGACAGGGAGTGATTGATGGGTGATTAGGGGGGTGACTGGGTGCAAACAGTGGTCTGGGGGGTGGGCAGGGGGGGGTCTGTGGGGTGCTGTGGGCGATCAGAGGGCAGGGGGGGGGGAAATCAGTGTGCTTGGGTGCAGACTAGGGTGGCTGCAGCCTGCCCTGGTGGTCCCTCGGACACTGGGACCACCAGGGCAGGAGGCAGCCAGTATAATAGACTTTGTATACATTACAAAGCCTATTATACACAGTACACGCGGCGATCCGGGTGCTAGTAACCCGCCGGCGCTTCCAAACGGCCGGCGGGTTACAGCGAACGGGGGGCGGAGCCAGTCCCCGGCGGCTGATCGCGTCACGAATGACGCGATCGCCGCATAGCCACTCCTGCAGCCGCCCCCGCCGATGGGCGTATTGCAGTAGTTTGGGCCCGGACTTTGCCGCCGCCCATCGGCTGGGGGCGGTCGTAAAGTGGTTAAAGACTAAGAGCCCCTATCATAAAACCCCTCATGTGAGGTAAGATAGTCCATCAATATAAATCTCACAAGGATGCAAACATATACTCCACTCACACCATATGCTCACCCTCATAAACCTGCACTCATAGTTATCTAGACCTTGTGTCTATAATCCCTTTCACTGTTCGCTGGGCTAACGGCCGGTAGCGGGAGTGCACACGGGGGGGGGGGGCGCGGGAGCACGCGCGACCCGCGGGAGTGCGCACAGCCTAACTGGACGAAAAATTTCTTCCAGTTAGGCTGAAGTGGTTCAATAATACCCAATTCCATTATATTTGCTTATGATTTGTTTGGAAGCAGGAAAAAAGGGCGCCCACGGCTAGAGCCGCCATAGACTCTAATGCATTTATTGTTAATACGGCGTCCAAAGCAGAAAAAAGGGTGCTCAATAAATATCGTTAACGACATTAGAACATTAACATTTTTAAAATATGTTATCGTTTTAGAAGCTTGCAACGTTATAGTTTTTGTCATATTATTTCGTTTGTATATACAGATTTTATGTTATCAAATATATTATCGCTTCAATGTGTGCAAAGGTGTTTCTACGGGGGGAGTGGTTAAGGTTAGGCACCACTGGGGGAAGGCGGTTAGGGTTAGGCAACACCGGGAGAAGATGGTTAGCGTTAGGCACCACCTGGGGGGTTAGGGTTAGGCACTACCAGGGGGCTGGCTAGGGTTAGGCACCACCAGAGGGGGTGGTTAGGCACCACCAGGTGAGTGGTTAGGTTTAGGCACCGAACAGACACAGTCCACCAGCTTCAGGGATATAGTGATATGATGTGGAGAGTCCTAATTAACCACCTGAGCGGTCTGGACGAGCTGAGCTCGTCCAACACCGCCGGAGGTCGCCGCTCAGGCCCTGCTGGGCCGATTTTAATCAAATAAAAAGCAGCACACGCAGCCGGCACTTTGCCAGCCGCGTGTGCTGCCTGATCGCCGCCGCTCTGCGGCGATTCGCCGCGAGCAGCGGCGAAAGAGGGTCCCCCCAGCCGCCTGAGCCCAGCGTAGCCGGAACAAAAAGTTCCGGCCAGCGCTAAGGGCTGGATCGGAGGCGGCTGACGTCAGGACGTCGGCTGACGTCGATGACGTCACTCCGCTCGTCGCTATGGCGACGATATAAGCAAAACAAGGAAGGCCGCTTATTGCGGCCTTCCTTGTTTATTCTGGGCGCCGGAGGCGATCGGAAGATCGCCTCCGGAGCGCCCTCTAGTGGGCTTTCATGCAGCCAACTTTCAGTTGGCTGCATGAAATAGTTTTTTTTTTATTCAA
This sequence comes from Hyperolius riggenbachi, assembly GCF_040937935.1. NCBI lineage: Eukaryota > Metazoa > Chordata > Amphibia > Anura > Hyperoliidae > Hyperolius > Hyperolius riggenbachi. Next base: position 130,019,884 of record NC_090656.1, on the reverse strand, counting down.
AAAAAACCCTCCCGCAGCCACCCTGGCGATATAATCAGAACGCCAGGGTGGTTAAGCGAGAGGTCCATCACTCCTCAAAGAACAATCCATAATCAACAACAGGACTCGACCCCAAAAGTGGATGTATATTCAAATGTATTTTTTCCATAATGCAGAGATACAACATGAAAGTAGCACACAACGTTTCGGGCAGAGACCCTTTCTCAAGTGTTTGAGAAAGGGCCTCTGCCCGAAATATTGTGCTTGAGAAAGGGCCTCTGCCTGAAACGTTGTGCTACTTTCATGTTGTATCTCCGCATTATGGAATAAATACATTTTGGATATACATCTGCTTTTGGGGTCGAGTCCTGTATGGCACTATTGTTGATTATAGGTTTAGGCACCACCATGGGAGGGTTCTGTGTGAGAGTAGAGTTGGGTTAAGCTGTATTGTTGAATTACGTACCGATTTTTAATGTTAATATATTCTCATTATTATCTCCTTTCTGTTTTAAAATGGTATTTATCGTTAACCAATTTCGTTAACTACGTTTATCATTATTGAGATTTCAACCGCACCATTTCGTTATCCGGCCGGGCCCTTTTTTCCTGGCGCCCTTTTTTCATGCACTCATTTCTCCTTTTAATCTAAAAAATACCTACATCTGGAAAGTCTCCATCAGCTGCAAACACCTTCAGTTTTTCATTGTTAGAATTCATAACAAAAGTTTCAATTTCAGAATGTGTAGACACCACTCCATGGTAGTTATCGTTTTCAAATATGGGTGGATATAAGTTCTTTTCTTTGACATCAATCCTAACTGTGGTTGTGGTCTGTTTTGAGGCATCGCTTATTTGAGAAGCCTGGAGAGAAGACACAATTTGATCAAGATGAGAAGAAAATAACCACAAAAAAAGTTTGAAGAAGAAATAGAACAAAGCTTAGCAAGGTGACAACATTCTTCCCCAAAAATAACAGTCCTGCACATAATGTGCTCACCAAAATGTTTGACAGAAGTGGCTGGTGTAGAAAAAGGTGCCGAAATGGCCACTAAGTGTCTAAGGCCAGCAGCAGTGCCCAATATTATGCCCACCTGAGGCATCACTCTCCCAAGCTGCACCCTACCACCCGGTTAAAGCAAGGGACGATTCACATGGCTGAAACATAAAGTAAGGCACAGTAGCACAGTGTTGCCCCCCCCCCCCCCCCCCAACCTTGAGTAAAGTTTTCCTGAAACAATCAAATTGAGTGTGTACAGCCATGAGCTGGCTTCACCCCACACAGAGAATATGTCTGTTGTAAATGAACAGTTCACACATCAGTGACACTAGCCTCAAAGAAGTCGGAGCCAGTGAACATTTGGCTACATGCATTCATTCTTAGCCCTGTAGAAACATAGAGTTATGCAATTCATATTTTGTCATTTAGGGGTGCTGCTAAAAGGTTTTTGTGGCCCCAAGCGGCACATAATTAGTGGCCCTCTCCCCTCGATCATAGGCCCCTTCTCCTGTAATAATAGGTAGCCAAAGGTGCACCTACTCAATATAGGCAGTCATGGTGTGTGTCCCTCTAGTATAGGTAGCCACCTCCAGTATAGGTTGCCAAAGGTGTCCCCCTCCTCCACCATATAAAGCAGTGGTCCTCAAACTACAGCCCGCGGGCCGAATGCGTCCCCCTGAGACTTTTTCACTGGCCCCCAAACACAAAATGTATAACTTATAGATGTGGCCCACTGCACTGTTAAATATCGGTGGCCTGCATATAGAATAGCCGTGCTGCCACCACCTATCAACATACTGTAGAAGCCAGCGAGCAGTAATTTGCTGGCATCCAATTCTGCATCAGGTGACTCTGCTGTCCAACTGGATGGCAGGTTGTCACCTGGGTATGCTTCACTGTCTGGTGCACAAATAATTTCTTTGGGTGCTGCATTACTGAATGGCTGCTGCTGGGAATTCTCTTCTGGACATTATTGGGGGGAATCAATACCTAGATTCAATGTAATGTTTTTCAACATCATTTTATGTATGTTCCGGGAAAGTTTGGGAACACCTGATATAGAGTATTGGTGTCAGTGGGGATATGCAGCTTCATGCTGCCTCCCTATCCCCATCACTCCAGAACCTACAGATCAGCGGTTACTGGAAGAGAAGAGAGCAGCGCACAGTAGCTGCTCAGCACACTTCAAATGCAGGGAATGAGCAATGATTTAACTTCCACATCTGAAGTGTAGTTTGTGGTCACTGCACCGCTCTCCCCTCTGTTCACGTTGCCGCTGATCTAAGGTTTGTGTGTGAGTGATGGGGAGCCAGCTTTGGCAATACAAATCACATACAAGGTAACCCTGGCAGCATGGGTGGCCCCCGCTGTAGGTGAGGCCACAAGCAGACGCTTGGTTCGCCTGGGCCAAGCTGCACCCCTGTTTTTAAGGTGAAAGAAAAGTCACATCACCAGGAAATTGTGATAGTTGGATGCTAAGGAAATGAGAAATGTTTGCGTATGTTTTAATTGATGCTAGCACATTTGTTGTCTATAACCACACAAGTTAAAGTAATGTTACTTTTTACAGGAAAATACTGGCAGATTATAAATCTGCTATTATAACATTCATACTTTGCAAGCCAGAGGCAAAATGACTGCAATAACCATAGCTGTGTCATCTCACTCTAAACGCTGGGGCTTCCACCCCAGATGGCAGGGGCTAGGAAGGAACATCCCTCCTGGTCCAAGCCCTCTCATCCGAGGGAAGATGCTTAAAAAAAGGTCACCAAGCACATAGTCCTCGTCTTCCATTTTACTACCGATAAAGAACATTTGAGAAGTCTATTGGAAGATCATGCTATGCTAGACTCTTTAATTCCAAAATACTGAGCAGACACAATTGAACATAAAGGATTTTTATTTTTTATCCTGTTTTATTTCTAACTGTTGAGTACAATTAAGTTCAATTGTTAGGTGTAACTTTTTTATAATAATCTTGTAATGCACTCTTTTTACTTTTGGAAATAAATAATTTAAAATCATTTAATGTTAATCTGCCTGTTCCTGAGTATACACAGAAAACCAAAACCCGCTTCTGAAGACGTTACTGTCTAGACCTTGTAGTTTTGCATAGAAACTAGGTTGTTTTTGTATTACTATTCCTTTGCAGGATATAGTGTAGTCGTTAACAGTTCATATCGCTGATTTGACATATGGTAACAGTTTACCGTTGATGTTCACAGCCACTTTGATTCCTCTTGTTTAATCTGATCTCATTGGCTAAATAGTGTACTGGTTAAGGGCCACCGATCAGAGGATGCCGGGAGTGCAGCGCCGCGAGTGGATGAAGAGGAGAAGCTGGTCCAATGTCTGGCAAAGGTAACTATAAAAACGCTCCCTCTACCTCTCTGCATTACCTCATTAGGCAGAACAACGAGTTCTACCAGCTGAGGTTAAAACAAGTGGGCATCTGTGACAATCCAGCCCCGCGATCCCGTCTACAAGATGTTAAAAGACCGTTTGCTGGATCGTCAGAAGAAGAAGGTTAATGTGACAGAGCGTACCAATCCCGTCTAATCTGCTCCTGTTAGCATTAGCAGGAAGTACGGTGAGCAGACTGACAATAAAGATTGGTAGCAACGCTGTCGCCAATATGTAACGTGACAATCACTCACCAATCCCGTATTACTAGGCCACTGTTGCCATGCAGGTCTCGTGCACTAGAGACTTCTGGAGGCAGGTTCACTGTGTGCGTAGTAAATGGTTAAGATTGATTGGAGGTGCCCATACATGTAGAATCACGATTGTATGCACAATCGGTAAACTTAAAATATTGATTTCGCGCTGGAAATCAGGTAATTTCACTGCCACCACTCTCTCGTGTTTGGGAAGGAAAGAGACTCCCACTTTCATACTATGGCAGCCAGCCCAATCACTTTCGACATGCTCCAGTCGCCGTTCGGGGAATAGTCACTTCCGAAGGCTTAAAGACTGTGAGCAGTGTGACATTTAAAGAAAGGTTACTGGGTCCATATATGATGCAATCTCTATTGTATGTCCAATCGATAAACTAAAGTTATCGATTTCGCACAGGAAATCGGGTACTAGCTAATCCTAGGAGGAAGAAACGGTTATTTACAACCTAGCTAGCAAATCAACAATTTATGAGAAAATAATAAAACAATGCGGTAGAATTACTGTGACCCTTTTGTGTGAAATAATCCAAGGGTTTTTTGCTAGTGTCCAGCTGGCTGTCAGATGTTATTTGACAAAGCTTTCAGATGATGGACTTTGGACCTCGGACAGCTGTGTCATTGGGGTTTTAATCCTTGCTGTAGATGGGAGGGGTCATGACACGTACAAGTCCGGCCTTGTAAAATTTGAATAGGGCAGTGCCCCGTTAGACAAGGAGAGATTTTGACCCAATACATGTTTTGCCCGCTTTCTCCGTGCCCGTAGGCCACACCAGGAAACAGAATGCATATTCGCATTCAGCATAATTTTACAATTCATTTGATACTATACATGAGGGCTAGGGGAGACAAATAACACCGTTCGTTACTTCCACCCTTTGTAGTATTGGTTCTGGAAGATCCAGATGGTTGAAAATCTCTCAGAACCAGTGTCACATGAAGTCCAACACACTGCGAATTTGAAGGACCTGGTATCTTTGTAACACCAGAAATACAGAAAAAATACAGAAGTCTATGCATTATCATAGACATTTGAAGTTTACAGCAGGTCAGTTCTAGTTGAAGAACTCAGCTGGGGGTCTTTGAAGCTGGGAAAGCAGAGCTAAGGCCCGGTTCACATTAGCGGTCGCCGTCCAGAATCGCCGTGCCGGAGCGCATGCAGAACGGACGCACGGCATAGCAATGGAAGCCTATGCGTCCGTTCACATGCGTCCGTTTCGTCGGGACCGGATCCGGACTCCGGCATAAGACCCAACATGCGCTATTTTTTGGTCCGGCTCCTCCGGCAGCCGTATCCGGAGCGGAGCCGGACTGCACCATCCGGCCAATACAAACCAATGAGAACCGGAGAGCGCACAACACACTGGCTAAAAATCCGGATGTTCTACCCCACTTCCTATGCGTATTGTAGCGGCGATTTTGGATGCGGACACATGGGCAAGCATTTTGGAGTGGAGCAGCAGTGACTTTAAACGTGCTGGAGATGTTGGCAGTATGTCGGAGGTGGAGGTGAGTGCTAAACAGCGAAGAGCCTGATTCCACAGGTCCACCTTCTGCTGACCTCCCAGACCCCACCATTTTTATTCGGTTTCTACTAGCTTTTGCCAAACTGATCCGGATCTCATCCTGATGAACACCTGATGCAACTTGACCGGATCCGGATCGGATCCGGATCAGAACCGTACGGTTCCGATCCGGATCCGGTCCGGATCCGGTCAGGTCATCCGGTCCGTTTGGCAGGGAACCGCAAGTGTGAACCGGCCCTTAGTGTCAGCTTCCCTGCTGAGATCGGTGCCGAGTAGTCCCAGCTCTTTCTCCTTTAAATTGGTTCTGTCAAGCTCATATCTGACTTCATCTGATGGATGAGCCATATACTTTCCAGGAATGCTTGGGAACAGATTTCACACTTAGGTGAGAGGTTCTGTAATTGGAAAGTATCAGTGATTGCTGGCAGCCAGGGAGTAGGGGAAAAAAAAGTTGATTAAAAAAAATACATTTTTACTATTTTGCAATGGAACTTGCGTTTGTGACGTAAATGGCGTACACACAGTTTTCTCGGGAACCGTGTGAGCGTCACAGCATCTTCTAAATATTTTGTTTTAAGATGCTAATGGGTTAAGGCACATATGTTTAAAGCGGAATATAACCCTGCATTTCAACTTTGCTCTAAAACATTATTTACAGCATATTATATGCAACCAGCATTTTTTTTTTACTAGACCAGCATTGGAAGGGTTACACACAGAGCTTTAAAGTTCCTTGGCTAGAAATGCAGACGCATCCGAAGTTTAGATGGATACATTTAACTAAACAGAATGTAACAAGTGAGGAATGTTACACACTCTTTGGCTGTCCTCCAGCTCCTGCACTGTCAGAGAGAGTGAGTCACATTCCACAATTAGATACATTTTGTTTACTTAAATGTATCTATCTAAACTTCCGATGCTGGGAGCAGTTCTCCCCAGGAACTTTAAAGCTCTGTGTGTAACCCTTCCAATGCTGGTCTAGTAAAAAAAAAATGCTGGTTGCATATAATACGCTGTAAATAATGTTTTAGAGCAAAGTTGAAATGCAGGGTTATATTCCGCTTTAATGTTAATTGATCATAAGATAAAGTGACATCAGAAAAAAATATATATGAGTGAAACAGGTGTTAGAAGCACTAAGGAAGTGTTATGCATCAATGCATCAAGTGTTATGCATCAAGTCCTGTAAGACTTGGTATGACATCAAAATAGCTTGTCACCAATACTTTGATATCACAATATTTATAATACATCACACTACCTAGTTTGACATCGCAATACCTACTGACATACTGTACCATCAGATGCACGATGCTATCACAATTTCTGTTAAGACATTACAGCACCATGCTTGTTAAAATAATAAACAGCAATATGTGTCACTTAACACGTGATATGATTTTACAGTACTAGTATTGGTATACCTAATTACAGTTATAACAATACATATTATGACATCACATGTCAATGCAAAATGCCTATCAATTAAAAACCAACTAAAAGCCAAAAAAAAACAGACATCAGGACTAGTGCCTACTAGTTCATCACAGACCTGCATGTCTTACTGGGCAGTGATGCTATTTTCCATAACCTAAGTCCATGTGTACAGCTACATTAATACTGTAATGATCCGTAATGGATCTAATAATCAGTACTAGCTCTTACAACACGATAGTCAGTATTTTATTCAGAGTGTGGTCACACGTGTATTAGTGCACAGTATTCTTCAGTGCTGAAGGAAGTGATAGCCCTAAATGGCAGGGGCTATCACTTAGCAGAGAGAGTGGTCGTTCAGTCAGAGTCAGTAACAGATCGGTCGTATAGGGGTACAAAATCGTTAGGAAAAACGTGGTGAGTATACAGGCAGAAGTCGGCAGCAGATCAGATAGGCAGAGGTACAGAATCGTAAGGCAAACTCGTAGTCAGTATTTCAGGCAGAAGTCGGTAGCAGATCAGATAGGCAAGGTACAGAATCGTAAGGCAGAGAGTAATCAGAAGTACAGGCAAAAGATCATACACAGTAATAATTAATTTACGATAATTACAATAATAATAATAATAATCCTACACAAGCACACAAGGATCTGACTAAGGTCTGAGCGCTAGCACGGTGAAGTATTCGCAACAACAGACAATGAGCAAATGACATCTCCAAGCTTAAATACAGAAAGCAAATTCCAACTGCCCGCCCAGAGGGCTTAACCAATCAGCAGCGTGTGATTGGCAGGTCGGTGTCAGCTGACCGCAGGATCAGCTGACCCACCTACTCAAGTTATAAAGGTCCTGCCGCCCTGCCCGCGAGCGTGCTGACATAATCTGATGTGCAGAGGAGAGGCCTGTCCTTCCAAAGCCCGGAGCTGCGCAAGATGTCTGAGAGGACGCGGTGGCTGCCGCGGTGACGTCAGAGGAAGGAGCGGCAGACAAAGTCTTCTCCGCCGCTGAGGTAACATTGCTGTACCTGACAAATACACTGTTCTATAGACCTGAAGAAGTGGGCAGGAGCCATGAAGTGCGTTGTCATTTCTGGTGTTGATCAAACTAAAATGAATGTCTATGCCTTCAGCCTAAGGTAAGACTGTTTCATTATCCACTCAGAATTGATTGTATAGAACCTTTGGGGTGTCTCCTTCCAATCTGAGTGCTGTGTGATTAGACATGCAGAACAGTGCTTAGATAGCTTGTTTTGTTAGCTTTTAGCTGAGCTTTAAATCACAACACTGGCTAAGACATTAGGTGCTGTGAAATAATTTGTTTTCGGGGTTTGCGTTGCTACACATATAACAATCTGAATGACTAAATACTGTGCTCTCTTATCTACACCTGTGCACTGTTTAACTAAACAGTGTATTTACTTTCTCTCCATTTCTATCTTCATGACACATGGCATTTGGTAAAATTACTCACCTATTGGCAGTTTAATGTACTTCTTTGTAGCCTTCGGAAGACTGTACATTTGTACAATATGGTCATGCATGATTTTTTTCCCTGTTTAGGTTCAACACTCACCATAACTAGCAGATTAATAGTTCTCACAGTATCTATTGATTTACTCATTGTTATGTTTCCAGACGAGCGGTCCACTGCAAATACTGCATCCTCATTCCCTAATGGACAAAAGGAGAAGGAAGGTTTAGTGATGTGATGATGATTAGTACAAACGTACAGCTCTGAACTCTAGACTTAGCCTAATAAGATTGAGTTATCCTCACCCCTTGTCCATATCTCTCAACTTTCTGAGATGAGAAAGAAGGGCACCTTTAGAAACACCCCCGCCACACCTCTAGTTACGCCCCGCCACACCTCTGGTTACGCCCCACCACCCCTCTGGTTACGTCCCGCCACACCTCAGTTACGCTACCACCACATCTCCTGTTACCCCCCTCCACACTTCCAATTATACCTCCAACACACCTCCAGTTATGCCCCCCACACCTCCAGTTACAACCCCACCACAGCTCCAGTTACGCCCCACCACACTCCTAATTACACCCCAACACACCTCTAATTATGGCCCCGCCTCACCTCCAGTTACGCATACCACAAAGAACCAATGAGTAAAAGACATAGTAATAGATTCTCTGGTGGCATTTAGTGATATTCAAAATCTTGTGCATAGACAGTTGAAAATTGGTCTATGTCAAAATTGCCCATTTTGATTTTGAGCCAGCGCTCGGCCAAATGTTGGAATTTTTTGATAAAATTTGGTTTGGAGTGTTTTAGGGGTCACTGATCACGGGGAAAAAATTTGGTCAAAATCGGAGAGGTCAAGTACAGAACTATGTTGAACGGCCATGGAATTACCCATATAAATTACTTGTTGCTGAGGCGATCAATGTCAGGCTATTTTGTTTCTCTGCACTGATATTTGTCCTAATAAAGTCAGTTATATATGCTCACGAAACGAGTTGCCCTAGTGCAAATAAGTGTCATCTTTGAGGTAAGCCACCTCAGATTTGGAGTTTATAGATTTTTATGTATTTTATTTTTTTCTGGGTGTCTCTTCCCCCATTGTGTATTAGAGGCAGAGGATCAGCAGGACAGCCAGGAAATTTGCATTGTGTAAAAGGAAATAAATAGAGCAGCCTCAAGTCCCTCTCACTTCAGGTGTCCTTTAAAGCAAACCTGAACCGAATATAAACGTATGAGATAATGAATTGTATGTGTAGTCCAACTAAAAAATAGAACATTAGTCCAGCTAAGAAATAGAACATTAGTAACAAAGAAAAGATTCTCATATTGTTTCCAGTACAGAAAGAGGTAAGAAACTTAATTTGTTATCTATGCAAAAGAGCTTCCCTGAGTTATTCATCCCTACTTGGGTTGAATACAGTCCTGTTTCCTAAAGCAGAAACAGTGAGAGAAAGATTGAGATAAGGTTTTACTGAAGGAAAATTCAAAGGGTCATTAGCTCTATTATGTTTTATAGTTCAAAATACAGAGTGTGGTTTGTAAACTGCAACTATGACAGTATGGTGCAATGTTATAAACAAAGCTATATACTGTAATTGAAAGTACAAATAAAAGACTCTTTTCTTTGCTAATAATAGTCTATTCATTATCCGTACTACACATACAATGCATTATATCAGCTGTGCCCAACCTAAGGCCCGCGGGCCATTTGTGGCCCGCGAGGCCAGTTTATGTGGCCCGCGCGACGGTGTCCTGCAGAGGGAGAGGATCGGGTGGTATTGTTACAGACCGTTATACTAGTATCGGCACTCGGCAAGTAAGTAGTCCAGCGCATACACCCGCGTGTGCTGCGTATTCAGCCCCGGGTAGCGCTGGGATAGTTAGAAAGCCTTGCTCATTGGTTACTGCAGGAACCTTCCTCCAATAGGAATCAGGCTGATTCCTATTGGAGGAAGGTTCCTGCAGTAACCAATGAGCAAGGCTTTCTAACTATCCCAGCGCTACCCGGGGCTGAATACGCAGCACACGCGGGTGTATGCGCGGGACTACTTACTTGCCGAGTGCCGATACTAGTATAACGGTCTGTAACAATACCACCCGATCCTCTCCCTCCGCGGGCAGCCTCCGTCCTCAGCCTATAATTACTACGGCGCAATACCACCCTATCCTCTCCTCCTCCGCAGGACACCGCAGGCAGCCTCCTCAGCCCCACACAGAGCCGACAGCCCCCTCAGGCCCACACAGAGCCGACAGCCCCCTCAGCCCCACACAGAGCCGACAGCCCCCTCAGCCCCACACAGAGCTGACAGCCTCCTCAGCCCCACACAGAGCGGACAGCCTCCTCAGCCCCACACAAAGCTGACAACCCCCTCAGCCCCACACAGAGCCGACAGCCCCCTCAGGCCCACACAGAGCCGACAGCCCCCTCAGGCCCACACAGAGCCGACAGCCCCCTCAGCCCCACACAGAGCTGACAGCCCCCTCAGCCCCACACAGACACAAACTTCTCATTAAGAAAATGTGCATCAAATGGTGAGTACAACAATTCTTATATTGTCGTTTTCTTTCCATTTCCAACACCATGTTAACTGTTACTAGAAAAACGTTAAAAGTTTTACATCGAAATTTTGTATGCATGTGTTCCGGCCCTCGAGATTTTTCTTGATTTGAAGTTCGGCCCTCGGGCCAAAAAAGGTTGAGCACCACTGCATTATATCATAGGTTTTTTTTCCGCTTCAGGTTTGTTTTAAGCTAAAACACATAAACTGACCCATAGGGTAAAATGGAAGTTTCCTTCACCTGTGCTGTGCATCTGTCGTGTGGCAACACATTCAGTGCCAGCTCGTTCAGATGCTCTCACCCTGCATAATAACTTTGTGGTTGATAACTTTGCTTATCATAAAACAGAAAAACTAAAAACTGCATTGTGTGTTTATGTACCTTGTTCTGATTGTTATTTTGTTTATATAGCGCCGACATATTACGCAGCGCTGTACAGAGTATATTGTCTTGTCACTAACTGTCCCTCAGAGGGGCTCACAATCTAGTCCCTACCATAGTCATATGTATGTATCGTGTAGTGCATGTATGGTCTAGGGCCAATTTTTTGGGGGGAAGCCAATTAACTTATCTGTATGTTTTTGGGATGTGGGAGGAAACCGGAGTGCCCAGAGGAAAACCACACAGACACGGGGAAAACATACAAACTCCTTGCAAATGTTGACCAGGCTGGGATTTGAACCGGGGACCCAGCGCTTGCAAGGCAAGAGCGCTAACCACTACGCCACCGTGCTACCCATATCTCATTCTGATAAAAGTTTGAAAACCATTTAGTATAAAAACAGAAAGTAAGATGGGGTACTTTTTTCCCACCTTTTTACATTTACATGCATCAGAAAACAACAGGGCTCCACATTTTATTTATTTTAGTAAAGTCTTTAAAATGTGTCTAAAATGCAGTAATGGAAGATTAAATACCATAATTTGTATGCTTACCACTAAGGATATCATAGACAATGACATCATTAATTCCGTAATCTCCATCCACAGCATATAAAGGCCCAGGTTCCAAGTTCAGAGGCTCTGTCTAAAAGAAATATACCACAATATTACTAATAATACATCAAAATAGGCATATCTGTGGGTTACAGCAATAATTTTCTGCCCATGGTTCCAAAAATTACAATATCTTGATTTGGTCTAGTGGTAATGTTTGACTTTTCTATGATCCAATATACTGGCAGTATAGAAGTTACAAGTTCCTAGTTTCTACCCTCAAATCAAAATCAACGTTTAAAAACAGCAGATGCAATGTCAACATGTGAGGTGCAAAAGGTAAGCAAGACAAGGGGGTTTTGCAACAGAGGTTTTGGTGTCATCCTTGCAAGGTATCCCCTAGTGGTAAAAGCCATGTGGGTTAGTATTGGTCAGGAGGTAAAGCCTCAAACTTGCTAGCCTGGCTCTGCTTTTGTGGGCATACAATGTACTTAAAAGGAAATAATAAGGCTTGAGATGAGGACTATGTTCAAAGCCCCAGTGCATGTGAGGGAAATAAGTATTTAGTCCACTCCTAACTTTGCTCATTTTCCCTCTGACCCCCCCCCCCCCCCCCAAAAAAAAAAAAAAAACATCAGTCTATATTAGTAATGAAAGGTTTTTTTGTAGCTGTGAGAGACATAATAACAGCAAAAGAACCCCACAGTGAGAGCTTTATGTGCATTGTAATGAGTGAAAGAAGTATTGGATCATCTATCAAAAGATAACTTGTTGGTAAAACCCTTGTTGACAATCAAAAAGTTCAGTGGTTTCTTATAGTTGGCCACCACCTTTGCACACACCTCAGGAGAAATTCTGTCCCAATCCTCTTTGCATAGCCTCCCCAAGTCAGTGAGGTTTGCGAGTTTCGAGGCTGATGTTTGGCACGTCAAACCCTCTTCAGCTCCCTCCATACATTTTCTAATCAATTAATATCTGGAGACTGGCTAGGCCACTCAAGGACCTTCTTGTGCAAATTCTTGAGCCACTACTTTATTGCTTTGGCTATGTGGTTTGGGTCATTGCCATAATGGAATACCATCCCACAATCCATTTTTAATACCCTAGCTGAGGGAAGGAGGTGCCCACCCAAGATTTGATGGTACATGGCCCTGTCCATTGCCCCTTCCAAGCAGTGAAGGTCCTGTCCCCTTAGGAGAAAAACGCCCCTAAAGCATAATGTGTCCACCTCCTTGTTGGACAGTGGGGTTGATGTTCTTGGAGGTCATTGGCAATATTCCTCCTCCTGCAAACACAGCGAGTTGATGCCAAAAAGAAAAATTTTGGTCTCATCTAACCACAACGTTCAATAACACTTTCACGCAGTTCTCCTTTGAATAATTCATATGCATTGGAAAGCATGTGCTGTCTTGCGCAGGGGGACCTGGCAAAAGAGTGCTTCATGGCATAGTGTGTTAACAATTGTTTTCTTGGTAAATATGGTCCCAGCTATGGGCGTATGCAAAAAAAATTCCAGGGGGAGGGGCAAAAAAGGGGGTGGGGCAAGTATTGCGTAGCGTGCCACGCTGAAAATGGGTGTGCCCATGGACCAGGATGTGAGTGTGGTCACGGGTGGAGAGAAATTTACATGCACTTAGCAATGGTGGGACATTAGACTAGGACTATGGTAGGGATTAGATTGTGAGTGCCTCCGACACAGGTACCCCCCAGTTTTAGATAGTGACAGGGACCCCTTAGTGACAGGTGCCCCTCAGTTTTAGGTAGTGACAGAGACCACTCACACCCGTAGTGACAGGGGCCCCCCAGTTTTTGGGTAGTGACAGGGGCCACTCACCCCCCTAGTGACAGGTGACCCCCAGTGACAGTCTCACACTTACCATCAGTCACCCCCCTGGCCGTCCCTGTGGCAGAGTGCCAGCAGCCAGCATCAGACCACCGATCAGCCAGCAACCAGTGTGAAGCGGGTGCATGGTACCCCCGTGGACACAGCGCTGCATGTGCGGAAGTGACTGACATCACTTCCACATGTCATTGCGGTGTTCGCAAGGTTCTAGTGCCCGCACTCACTGGTCGCCGGCTGATCGGAGGTCTGACGCTGGCTGCTGGCACTCTGCTTATTACACCATAGGCAGCGTGGATGGCCAGGGGGGAGCGTCCGCCCCATTTTGCCCCTATGTGCGGATGGCCATGGTCCCAGCTGCCCTGAGATCATTGATGCATTCCCACCATATAGTTGTGGGCTGATTTGTCACCATTCTCATAATCATTGCAACTCCATGAGGTGAGATCTTGCATGGAGCCCCAGACTGAGGGAGATTGACAGTTACTTTGTATTTCTTCCATTTAAAAATGATTGTACTATCTGTTGTCACCTTCTTACCAAGCTGCTTGGCAATAGTCTTATAGCCCAGTGCAGGTCTACAATCTTTTCCTTGGACAACTCTTTGGTCTTGGCCATGGTGGCTAGTTTGCAACCCGATTGCTTTCTTCTGTACACAGGTGTCTTTTATACAGGTCCTGTAACAAGCTGGGATTATAAGCACTCCCTTACAGAAGGTGCTTCTAATATTAGCTTGTTACCTGTACACAGTGAAGACACCTGGGCGTTTCAACTTTCAGTGGTCCAGAAACAGTTAAGAGAACTGCATGAAACATTAAATATTTTGAAGTAGCAATTAGTATTGCAAATAACTGTAAATTCCTTTTCTGCTTGTTTTTCATTCATTTGAAAAATGTGCTAGTATTAAGGTTAGGTTTTCGTGGGATAATGGAGACCTACATTAGTACAGTACACAGTAAAGGTAGATAGTTTGGCTAGTCAGTTTATTTGCCTCATTTCAGCATGCCTTGCTCTAGGAAGTGGGAACGCTGGGCTACTGGACAATATGTTATTGTAGAACAAGGGCCAATCATGGAAGGTATACAGTAGCAAGCAATAAAAAGTATGTGAACCCTTTGGAATTATATGGATTTCTGCATAAATTGGTCATAAAATGTGATCTGATCTACATCTAAGTCACAACAATAGACAATCACAGTCTGCTTAAAGGGAACCTGAAGCGAGGAAAATTATTTAAAATAAACACATGACGTAGCTGCAAACGAATATTACCGTATTTTTCGGCATATAAGACGCACTTTTTCTTCCCCAAAACAGGGGGGAAAAATTGGGTGCGTCTTATATGCCAAATGCACCCAAAAAAATGTTGCAGAGTGCGCAGGGAAGCGCTTACCCATCTTGCCGCTGCTTGCTCGAGATATGCATGACGCGGATGCACGTGATGTAAACAGGAAGTAGGAGGGCAAGAGGATGGACGCTCGGCGTGTAGCGGCGGAGGGGGCTTTCCGTGAGTGGCGGCGCCGAGCGGATCGCGGCAGGAGAGGGGGACAATGCCACTAATGTTTTCTTTTCCCCTTCACAGGAGCGGAGGACCTGGCGGCGGAGGTGGCATCCGAGAACTGCGCCTGAGGTGGTGAAGAGGATCGCGGCTGAAGTGAGGGGAAGAGGAGCACGGCGGCAGGAACAGGTGTAGTATTCATGTCATTGTAGTGCAGCTTAGTGTTTGTATAGTACAGTGTAGTGTAGTGAAGCTGTGTGTTGTGTCAGTGCATTGTAGTGTAGTATAGTGTAGTGAAGGGTATTGCAGTAGTGTGTTGTGTTAATGTTGTGGTAGTGTAGTGTAGTGTAGCATAGTGTAGTGAAGTGTATTAATGTGTTGTGGTAGTGTAGTGTATTGTATTGCTGTGTAGTTTACTTGTTAGGGCATCAGGGATAAGTGTAGTGTAGATAGAGTAGCTTAGAGGCAGTTTTAGGGAGTAAAAGGTCCATAAGACGCCCCGGCAGTGTAGACACGCACCTAGGTTTAGTTTATTTTTTTCCCCTTATTTTTGCCCTCTAAACCAAGGTGCGTCTTATATGCCGGAGCGTCTTATATGCCGAAAAATACGGTACATACTAACTTCACCGTCAGTTCTTCTCAGAGGCTCGCCATTTTCTTCTTACAGTGATCCCTTCCGGTTCTGACAATATTTTGTTAGAGCTGAAATATACCAGTTGCTGTCAGTTATATATCAGCAGCTGTCAGTTACAACTGAGCAAGGTAATGCCCATGTTTCCCTATGGCTCAAGTGATTGATATTACAGTTTGCTGTGTGCTGACCAGGAAGCTGTTATGGGGTAATTGCCATTTTTTTAAAATGGGGGATGGAAAATTCCACTGATCACAGTGGACAAATGGGACGCAGGAGAGAAGAAAGCGATTGAGGAGTAGACTACACAGGAGGTACGTATGACCTGTGTATGAATATTTTGACTTTTTATTTTTGGTTCAGGTTCTCTTTAAACTGATACCACACAAATAATTAAATGTTTCCATGTTTTTATTCAACACACCATGTAAACATTCACAGTGCAGGTGGAAAAGGTATGTGAACCCCTAATGACATCTCCAAGAGCTAATGAAAGTGAGGTCTCAGCCAGCTGGAGTCCAATCATTGAGATGAGATTGGAGGTGATGGTTACAACTGCCGTGCCCTGTGTCAGATCACATTTATGACCACTTTTGTGCAGAAATCCATATAATTCCAAAGGGTTCACATACTTTTTACTGTTACTGTATGTGTCCCGAAAAGCCATATCTTTCTGCTGAAGACTTGTACATTTTCGTAAAAAGTTTATGCTATGATTATCTACAAGATGTTATGAATAGATACCTACCTACCAACTTTTTGAGGTAAAAAAGGGGGACTCCTTTAACCACACCTCTGCCTCACCTCTAATCACGCCCCCGCCATACCCAAGTCACACATACTACAATTAATTCATAAGTAAAAGACGTAGCTTTATAAGTCCAACCACACTGGCCATTTCTATATTAGTTTTCCTTCATATTAACATTTGAAAATAAGAAAATATATCTATTTAAAGAGACACTGAAGCGTGTGTACCATGAATAATTACTAGAAGATTAGCAGCAAAGAAAATATTCTCATACTTTTATTTTCAGGTATATAGTGTGTTTTCTAACATTGCATTATTATATAATATGTGCAGATTACACAACACTCAGCATTCAAAATGATTCTTTCAGAGCAGTCTGTGAAGTAATGACCTCTCCTCTAGCAGAGGAAAAGTAAACAGTTCACTTACAGTTGAGATAATAAAAGTCAGATAACAGCCCTCTCCACGACTAACTTAGTCGGAGAGCTTAATGACTTGTTTGTATAGAGATAACAACTGGAGTTTCTCAACTCTTCCTGTACTGGAAACAATTACACTGATGTATCTGATCTTAATGTTTTATTTCTTAGCTGTACTACACATACAAATC
The DNA here is from genome assembly GCF_040937935.1 of Hyperolius riggenbachi. Taxonomy (NCBI): domain Eukaryota; kingdom Metazoa; phylum Chordata; class Amphibia; order Anura; family Hyperoliidae; genus Hyperolius; species Hyperolius riggenbachi. The sequence continues at coordinate 130,002,969 of NC_090656.1, read as the reverse complement.
ATAATATCATAATTTTTTTTCGCTTCAGTGTCTCTTTAAGGTTAGGAATATAGTTTAGTCAAGCAAACACATTTTACAGTAGAAAAATATGTATATCTTTGTTGGTCTGTACATAAGTCCTGAAAAAGGGACAAATGAGGATGAAAGAGGGACGGAGGGATTTGGCTCCCAAAGAAGTACTGTCCCTACAAAAAAAGAGACAATTGGGGGCTATGTCGATAGAATGTATCCAAACCTTCTGATCATCATGTCTGACTTCAACATTATGATATATAAAAGTTTTATTGCACAATGACTAACACATCTGTGACGGCTGCTTAACTATAACATTCAAAGGAGTCTAAAGTGCACTGACAATTAAAGTCATTTCCTCTTTGTTATCCATGAAACTAAGAGCCATGGTAATACATTGAAATGTTAAGGTAACATATTTACAGCAAAGATAAATGTTACTCAAGAGAGACAGTGTAACATGAGAACTATGTGGATGATGATTATTATTATCAGCTGCGGTAGTTACCTCTGTTACAGGAGTTCTGGTTCAGCATGAGCTTGCTGGGTAATCTGCAACTCTGGATGTTGCAAGTCCCCACCCATAGAGCCATAATATTCCATGTCATACACTGATGAGGATCCACCAGTGAGGATCACTGATGAGTATCAACCAATCAGAAACATGTCTCTATACATGCTGGATTAAGGGGCCCATACACTGGTTGATTTTAGACATCGATCAATCGATACTTTCAAATCTATTGATCGATTTGTGGCTGATTTCGATGGATTTGATCTATCTGACAAAATGGAAGATCTAGGTCGATCTGCTGCTGGTAGCAGATCCATGGCCCATAGAGTTGCATTGGATATAATGGTCCAATAATGCATTTAGGTAGATTTCCAATAGATTTCATTCTGAAATCTATTGGAAATCTGTTCCTAGTGTGTGGCACACATCAGATAGATTCCTGTCAGATTCGACTTGACAGGCATCTGACAGAAATCTTTGCCTCCCAGGCTATGTGAAGCTTTCTCGTGTTCCTGCCCACTATAGCGTCCTGCCCTGTGCATAGTGGGCGGGAACGCAAAGAAAGCTACTCATAGCCCGGGGAGCGCAGGCGCATTTGCCAACGACTTACAAGTTGATGATAACAAAACTAAGTGGCAGCGGGAGAACGGAGGATCGGCGCGAATTAGTGAGGCTAGTGAAACTGGGTTTTTTAGGCTTTTTAGTTCTGCTTTAACCAACGTTTAACAAATTTTCATTAAACAATGGTTATGAGATGATGCCGCGCGAAACAAACAATCATCAGTAAAAATCGTTCAAAAAATCTTGTCGTGGGTTTAGAACTTAAAGTTGGGCATTGCTGACTGGACACAGCACAACACAATGGTATTTTCCAGCTTACCGGTATGTCTTGCAATGAAAGCCGTGGCAGAACCGATTAACCACACAAACCAATTTGTTAAACGGAAAAATTAGAAAGCTCTTGAGCTGTCTCTCTGTACTGCTTAGCCTGTAATAAAGCGTCCCATCATATCTGCCCTGAATCCTATAAACTATAAAGTCATGTCATCACATTTAGCACTTACTGCTTGCTGAGACCGGTTCACTGTGCCTGTGTAGCCAGTGTTGAAACAGACTTTAGTTCCTATTGGTGTACAGGGTAGGAAGAATGGTGGTTTATCATCAGCATCAATGATGTCTATTATTATGCTTGCTGTAGCTGTGTGACTGGGAGTGACTCCAGGAAGCTGCGTATCCTGAAACACAAAGCGTAAAACTCATTTAATACCTGTGAACAGAAACAATGAAAACTCTGGTTGATCACCATGTAAACCTCTGATTCATATCCATCAGTACATCACACATCAACATTTCCAGTGCAGACAGCTGCTTTGTTGTACAAGTCAAGTGTTACTCACAACACTCTTGCTTCTGTGTCAGTAGATTGCCTACTAGCTCATATTGTAGAATGTTGTTACTGCCCAAAACACAAACAGCTGCACAGGAAACAAATAAGGGTGTGTCTTGGCCTGGGGACTTTCAGCCAAAATGATTACTGAAAAAGATGTAGACCAACTGGTCAGTTTCTCAGGGCACCACCTGGAGAAAGGGACGCCATTGAGCCATTAGAAGCACACTCTTCTAGTTGTAATTATTACAGGACATGTCTCCCAAATAAGGGAAAATTAAGTAGAAGTTTCCCTAAAATGTAACCCATGTAGCATAAATCATTTGTTGACACCCTAAAATGCATTACAATCGAGTATGATAGGTTGGCCTATCTCTCCAGAAGAATGAGCCAGTCGTACAACAACTACTGGTGCCATAGATCAATTTTAATATTTTAATACCTGTTTTAATTTACACCTTAGCCCTAAGGTTGTGTTTTAGTGTCTCCCCCAGTTTGGGAGTCTGTCTATAAGTACTCCCAACATCGAGGATCCAAATCATCTAGATAGCAAACACCAGGGGTGTATACCCCAACCTGAGCCAAGGCCGCCAAACGTGAGTATAACACCTAATCTCCATCCTATAGGTGTTTTTGGCAGTTTGTACTATTGGCTCCTGGTCTTTTCCCTTTTGTCTTTTTCCTATATCCTGGGAGCTCCAGTACAACCCACCAAGCCTTTTTGACATCCGGGCCCATATTCACTTTTTCACCCACGTTTCCTCCCAGGAGATAATTTTTAATCTTCTGCTTAAAATATTTTTTTAGCACTCTGTAATTGAAAAAAAAATGCCAAAAGTAGGGGAAGATAGTAGTACTGTCAAGTGGCTGGTGGCTTAAAAGGCACTCTAATGATAAAGTGTGAAAATATCACCAGGGAGAAAACGTAGGAGAAAAAGTAAATTGCATATGGGCCCCTGGCTCTTTTGCCTATTTTTAAAATAATGAATGTGCAAAAAGACAGAATAATAGACAGAATAATGTTTGAGGAAGACAAGAGGCAATCTGCACTTTTGCAGCTCATAGTTTTTCTAATTAGATTCAAGCTTTTTGTCAGGTATGCACAATTTTCAGAAGAAGGGACCAGATTATTTTAATATCTTAACACTGTGAATTAGGCTTACTATAGTTTGGATGGCTACATATGCTATCATTACTTTTTTCATCATAAGCTTTCAACTGGGGGGGGGGGTGAAAAATGTCAGCCTATGGTTGAATCTCTTGATTCTTCAGTAGACTGCATGCTTTTAATTTGGTTTCTTGCTATTGGTCGGACTTCAGCATATTGCAAAGGCTTATTCTTTGCATCTAATGACAGGCAGTGCAGATGGCATAACTTATGCAAATATTGGCAAATAGTGGCCTATCCCATGAGCAAAGGCCTCTCTTGAGGAGCAGAAAATGGCTCTGAAGGAGCTTTATCTTAGAAGTGTGCATCGCAGTAAAAGTTAAAAACATTCTCTAATGGTTAGCATACATCCTAAACATGGAGGAATCACAGTTACTGAGAGAAGGGTTTACATTTTGGTTTGCTCAACTGTTATTAGATATTAGATAAAGATATTAGTTGTCTAGGCTGGCTCATAACTTAACTACCTGGCGTAGTTGAAATCTATGGCGGGCATGGGGTGCTGCGGTTCTGACCAAACTTAACTCTACGTCCCATTCACCGCGCACCCCCGCCCGTCCCCGCCGCGCTGTCCGCTCTGTCTCCGCCGCAATCAGATGCCCTGCCGCCTCTATGACGGAGCACTGTGAGCCGGACAGGAGCCGTTTTCATTGGCTCCTGGCCCTGTCATTCATGTAAGCTGTTCCCATTGGCTTACATGGAGTGACAGGGTCAGGAGCCAACGGCGCACAGCGCTCTGCCGTCATAGCGACGGCAGAGAGAGCAGCCTGCAGAGGGGACAGAGCGATGGGAGCGGCAGATTTTAGCGGCGATTCGACGGGAAGAGACTGTTTACTGTACCACCACCCTCAGGTCCTTAAGGGGGCAGAGGGTGCTGGTACTCAAGTGGTTAAAAAGGAACTTTACCGAAAAACAGCAGTGAGGAAAAAAAATACATCAAAATATTGCAAAAGTGAGAAGTTAAAAAATAGAAGAGAGATCAAGAAATGATTGATATTCACCATGTCATTTGTTCATGTTTGATCCACATTTAGCCTGCACATAATCATCTTTACTACTGGCAGACAAGAAAAAAACTAGACAGCACCAACTGCCATCCTCTATAATAAAACCGAACTGTCCCTGCGTCATCCTCTTTCTATGTCTGTGTGTCCATGGTTATTTGTACTGTCAACCGTTGGACCAGGAGGACGAGCCAGGGAGCAGGGCGGGCGTGTGCCCGGTGGGTGGGTGTGTGCATGCGCACTAACATGTAGTGGCGGTATCACTACCTAGAGCCAGTTTTTAAACGGGCTTAGGTAGACTAGTTATCTATAATCACACTCACTAACAATGCGATAGGCTAAAAGGTTTTTTTCATAGCATTACATATACACAAAAGGAGATACTGGTTGCTTGGCAGATGGAAACTGCCGTTATTTCCCACAATGCAACAAGGTTCACAGAAAGGTAACTGTCATGATCATGGTCATGACATTACACTGTGGGTGGGGTTTCACCACAATATCAGCCACACAGTTACCACTAATCTATTCGAGAAAAAGTATACATTCCTCATGGGAAAGGGGTTATCAGCTATTGATTGGGATAAAGTTCAATCCTTGGTTACCGTTTTTCTTTAAAAACCACCTTCAGCCACAGAAAGGTCTGAATGGCAATACATATATGTAGTTTAGCCACTGTGTATAGTTAGATGAACATATAAAGTTTACATCTGGTACATCATATTCGATAAAACAGACTCACATTTCTATCTGTAAGCACTTCCTTATTCCTCCTGAAGCTGAAAGCATTGTGCCCACCTCTTCAGCCAGGTTAACTCCCCTGCCCCTCTCTCCCCTGCAGTATGCCTGCCTGGATCAAATTACTTCTCTATTCACAGTGTGTAGGAGAGAGAAGACACAGGGAAACAGCCATCTCATCATGTCTGTTTGCTATAATTCTTATTTCAGATGTCTGTCTGTCTGCCTAGATTAGATCACATGGACATGAGGGGTGGAATTATGACATCAACCCCCCAGCATCCTTTGCACCTATGGTTTGAAAAGAAAAAAAGAGGCCCAGGGCCCAATTTCACACTGGGGCTGGGATTTCAAGACCTTATGTGGAATACGGACCCTGGGGGTGAGAAAATCATACTTTGCCCGTGTTAAAAATTGGTTGCAGTATAATTTTGTGAAGAAAAAAATGTTCCTACAGCAGATGCAGAGCCTGTGGGGCTTCCTTAATTTGAAAACAAGAGTAATGCCAATATGTCATCTTATTTTCATTGTGTATCTTTGGCGATATTTGGTCTTAAGTCCTCTTTTTCACATGTTCTCTTGACAAGGGATTTAACCACTTCCGGATTCTCGGTGCATATATATACGCCCCTGAATCCTGAAGTTTATTCCATGGATGTCAGTTCACGGAGGGTGTCTCCGTGAACACCCTGCGAGCCGATCGGCGGCTTGCAGGGTAAATGTAAACACACGGGGAAGACCTTCCCCGGTGTTTACATGTATACGGCGCTGCTGCGCAGCAGCGCCGTAGAGGAGATCGGTGATCCCCGGCCTCTGATTGGCCGGGGATCACCGGCATCTGATAGGCTAAAGCCTATCCCATCAGGCGCAGGACGGGAATACGTCCTGCGCCGCTCACAGGGGCAGGGAGAGGGAGGGAAGGGGAAGGAGGCCAGGAAGCGCTGCGGAGGGGGGCTTTGAAGAGCCCCCCGCAAGCGCAAGCAGCCGGCGGCGATCAGACCCCCCCAGCAGGACATCCCCCTAGTGGGGAAAAAAGGGGGAAAGTCTGATCGGCCTGGCTGCTATCTGATCTGTGCTGTGGGCTGGAGAGCCCACGCAACACAGATCAGCACAAAATGTGATGGTATAGAAGTGGTTAAAGAAGGATCTAAGGTTTGTGTGGACTTTTACTTGGATATAATGGTTGTTCTGTGTGGCAGTCATATTTCAATTTGGATAATGCTTTTTTGTTGTTGTTGTTTAATGATGCAGGGTGTAGTTGGGGTTGTAATGGATTTTGGACATGTAGATGGCGTACAGAGAGGTAGCCTCATAGCTGGTTCAGTAAGGGGCTGTGAGTAACTCTTTTGTTAAATTTTGTTGGATTTGTTTCCAGTTGTTTCCAGTTGTTTTCAGTTTAGTTTTATGGTCTGAGCATTTAATGGTAAATTATTATGCAGTCAAATAATAACGGTGTTAATTCAGTCAGGTCTGTTCTGCAAATCTGGGGTTTTCAAAGCTTTCAGACGTATTGTTTACATTTGCTTGTGCTTCAGTGTTTGATGTACGGTCAGTTATCTTCCATGACGATTAAATAAGGTAGCTGACTCGTCTCAGTTTCATACTTTCAGGGCTTCCGTTTCAGGTGCCGTGTTTGAAGAGAGAGCTGTGCCCACCTCACTTTTGAAAACTGATTGATTTAATCTTTAATAAGGTGACCACATACCATACAATTTTAATAATAATAATGTATTTTCAAATTAAGAATTACCAAACAATACATTTTCTCAGTGATTGCAACATTTCAAAAATCTGCCCAATAAATCACGTGTGTTTCTCAAAAAATTTCGAAGATTTCTAAAATAAATAAAAAAAAAGCTTTCATTTTTTTCTGTACAACCAATCGTTTTAATCGAATTGCCCTAAAATGTGTTCATTTCATTGTATTGTGTGTGGCCACCTTTTGACATTAGTTTGTCCATAGCTCCTTCTATTTGAGCCTCATATTCTGTTGCATGAAGCAGGCATTCTAATTTTGAATGCAACTTGTATGGGGATTGTTTTTTTCATATTTGAAGGAACTGGTTTAGGCTTTTACATATTTGTTGGTTAGGGAGGTTTATTCTTATGTGTCCGCAGTTAAGGAACTGGCAGGAGTTTCATTTTTTTTCTCAAATTCTTTTATTTCCTGTCTTGCGTGAATTTTTTTCTTGGTTAAAGTGTACCTGAGACGACATGTGACATGATGAGATAAATATGTGTATGTACAAAACATATAAATAACCAGGCTTTTTTACTTGTTTATTTTGCTGCCTGAAAGAGTTAATATCTAGGCATAGAAGTGACAGCTTCTGCCTTGTCTACCTTGTCAGGAATATAGTAAACATTGCAGATAAGCAAATTACAGCCATAAATGTTTTCCAGGCAGAATATAACTTCTGAGGGTAGGACGAGATAAAATGCATGAACCATTGACCTTTTTTCTAACTCTGGGACACTTAATAGGCTGCCACTGATTAGAGACAGTAAAACATTCAACCTACATTGTAAACGTAAGTGTAAAAGAAAACCCTGGGATACTTAAAAAAAATAATTTTAGGAGAAGAAGGATAAGTATAATTGTTTATCTCATCAGTTTATTTTCACCTCGGGTTCACTTTAACCACTAAAGGACCAGGCTAGTTTTCAGTGATCTGTGCTGGGTGGGCTCACCAGCCCACAGCACAGATCACATTGCAGCCAGGGCGACCAGACTTCCACCATTTTTTGTCCTGCTGGGGGGTCTGATGCCGCCTGCTATTTTGCTTTAGCGGGGGGGGGGGCCTCCTCAAAGCCCCCCTCCGCAATGATTTCCAGCCTCCCTCTCTTTCCCTCCCTCCCCTCCTTCCCATGGTCGGTACAGGACGGAAATCCGTCCTGTACCGCCTCTGATAGACTTCAACCTATCAGATGCCGGCGATTCCCAGCCAATCAGAGGCCGGGGATCGCCGATCTCCTTTACAGCGCTGCTGCTTCTTCCCCGCGTGTTTACATTTAGCCTGCGAGCTGCGATCAGAGGCTCGCAGGCTGTTCAAAGAGACACCCTCCGTGAACTGACATAGAACGGCCGCTTGAAGAAGCGGCCGTTTCCATGTAAAACCACTTATGACCTTCCGCCGCCTATTGGCGTTAGGAGGTCGTTAAGTGGTTAAGCAATTTTTAAAGTATAGGAGGGTATTGCTGCAGCCCAGTTGGCCAGTGTTGGCAGTTAACTAATTCATTACATCAGTACCTACCACTGGAATCTCATCATGACATTTTCTTTAATAGTACTTACCCTTGCAGTGATATTCATATGTACCCTAGGACATAAATCATAATCCAATGTCTTATTCACAAGGATATCCGGGTTAGTAGCAGAGGAGAGTTTAAAATATTCCACAGCTTCCTGAAAATGAGGGAAAAAACAATTCAGATCCTGACTGATCATGACAATAGAAATGTTCTTGTACATTTATGATATCCAGGCATTTCTAACAACAAGAGCTCTTCATTGGGATGGAAATAAGAAGTCTAAAAGTTTAACCATCTTAGGCCAGTTTATGCTGTACCTACACAGAGACTACTAAGCTAAGCAAAGCAGTGAGCGCTGGACCTGAACTCTTACACAAGACACAAAGAGAACAGAGAGAAATGCACTCTGTGTGCTTTTAGAGAAAGGGGTTATCAGCTATAATTCCTCCTCATCTGTAAGTAATGACAAGTGTAATTTAATCTCGCAGCTGTGTCAGCACTGAAATTCGTCAGTCCTTGGCAGACACAGTCACACAGCTAATAGTGTTTAAAGGACACCTGAATGGAAAGTGCTATAGAGGCTGCCTTTATTACACTGGGATGCAAAAGTTTGGGCAACCTTGTTAATCATCATGATTTTCCTGTTTAAATCATTGGTTGTTACAATAAAAAATGTCAGCTAAATATACCACTTAGGAGACACATACAGCGAGAAGTGAAATTAAGTTTATTGGATTTACAGAAAGGGCGCAATAAATGTTTAAATAATATTAGGCAGGTGCATAAATTTGGGCACGATTGCAATTTTACTCATTCCAAAACCTTTAGAACTAATTATTGGATCTCAAATTGGCTTGGTAAGCTCAGTGACCTCTGACCTACACACACAGGTGAATCCAATTATGAGAAAGAGTATTTAAGGGGGTCAATTGTAAGTTTCCCTCCTCTTTAAATTTTCTCTGAAGAGTAGCAACATGGGGTCTCAAAACAACTCTCAAATGACCTGAAGACAAAGATTGTTCACCATCATAGATTAGGGGAAGGATACAGAAAGCTGTCTCAGAGATTTCAGCTGTCTGTTTCCACAGTTAGGAACATATTGAGGAAAAAGAAGACCATAGGCTCAGTTCAAGTTAAGACTCAAAGTGGCAGACCAAGAAAAATTTTCGGATAGACAGAAGTGACGAATGGTGAGAACAGTCAGGGTCAACCCACAGACCAGCACCAAAGACCTACAACATCATCTTGCTGCAGATGGAGTCACTGTGCAACCATTCGGCGCACTTTACACAAGGAGATGCTGTATGCGAGAGTGATGCAGAGGTAGCCTTTTCTCTGCCCACAGCACAAACAGAGCCACTTGAGGTATGCTAAGGCACATTTGGACAAGCCAGCTTCATTTTGAAATAAGGTGCTGTGGACTGATGAAACTAAAATTGAGTTATTTGGGCATAACAAGGGGTGTTATGCATGGAGGAAATAGAACACAGCATTCCAAGAAAAACACCTGCTACCTACAGTAAAATGTGGTGGTTCCATCATGCTGTGGGGCTGTGTGGCCAGTGCAGGGACTGGGAATCTTGTCAAACTTGAGGGAAGCACGGATTCCACCCAGTATCAGCAGATTCTGGAGATCAATGTCCAGGAAACAGTGACAAAGCTGAAGCTGCGCCGGGGCTAGATCTTTCAACAAGACAACGACACTAAATACTGCTCAAAATCCACTAAGTCATTCATGCAGAGGAACAAGTACAACGTTCTGGAATGGCCATCTCAGTCCTCAGATCTGAATATAATTGAAAATCTGTGGTGCGAGTTAAAGAGTGCTGTCCGTGCTCGGAAGCCTTCAAACCTGAATGAACTTGAGATGTTTCCTAATGGTCCAAAATACCTTCAACCAGAACCTAGACTCTCATGGAAACCTACAGGAAACGTTTAGAGGCTGTCATTTCTGCAAAAGTAGGATCTACTAAATATTGATTTCATTTCTATTTTGTGGTGCCCACATTTATGCACCTACCTATTTTTTTTAAAACAATTATTTCACACTTTCTGTAAATCCAATAAACTCCATTTCACTTCTCAAATATCACTGTGTGTGTCTCCTGTATGATATATTTAACTGACATTTTTTATTGTAACAACCAACGATTTATAGAGGAAAATCATGACGATTAACAAGGTTGGCCAAACTTTTGCATCCCACTGTATTTCCTTTCAAAACTATAGCAATTGCCTGGCTGTCCTGCTGAGCCTCTAATTCTTTTAGCCATAAACCCTGAACAAGCATGCAGATCAGGTGCTTTGACTGAAGTCTGACTGGATTAGCTGCATGCTTGTTTTAGGTGTTTGATTCAGACACTGCTACAGCCAAAGAGATCAGCAGGATGCCAGGCAACTGGTATTGTTTAAAAATAAATAAAAACAGCAGTCTCCATATCACTCTTAAAAGAGTAAAACATAAAGGAGGAGGAGCGGTCCATAGTGAAATACCGCTTTAATCATAAAATTACGCAAATTAAAATGCACTTACAAAGTAGCAGAAAGTTGAACGCTTGTATTGAGCATGAGTCCTGAACTTGTCTGTGGGGGGCAGCCTCCCTGCTGCTGTGTCCTGCAGGGGTCGTGGTCCGTCAGATGGAGGTGGGACGTGAGTTGGAACTCCCGCCGAACTTCCGTGTGCCAATGACGTCACTAAGTGCACTTCAGTGTGCCAGTGACATCACTAAGAGTTTCAGCATATCCACGCCTTCATCAGGTGACCGTCATTGGCACGCACATGTAGATAAAGGAAATGGAGAATCATTGTTGCCAGGGTGACACAGGGGTGCTGTCTGATCGTGCGCCCTGGAGAGCTACGATGTGTGTGGCTGCCTGGAGTGGAAGGAAATCCGGTTCCATGGCAGCGGGGAGGGACGTGGTTGACGTCCCAATGCATGCTTTAGCGTGGTGAGGCAAGACTTAGGGGGTGCAGGCCACAGCAGCAGGGAGGCTGCCCCCCACGGACAAGTTCAGGGCTCATGCACAATACAGGCGTTCAACTTTCTGCCACTTTGTAAGTGCAATTTAATTTGCTTGATTCTATGATTAAAGTGGTTTTTCACTATGGAACGCTCCTTCTCCTTTATGTGTATCTCTTTCAAGTCTGCCACTCAGCCGGGCATCAAGGAGCTGCCAGTGTATACCAGCATTAACTTCTTTGATGGTACCCCTTTGCCACTAGCGCTAGATTTCCCATCTTTGTTGTCTGCATTCCATATCCCTTTTAGCACAGGTATCCTTTAAAGAGAACCCGAGGTGGGTTTGAAGAATATTATCTGCATACAGAGGCTGGATTTGCCTATACAGCCCAGCCTCTGTTGCTATCCGAAACCCCCCTAAGGTCCCCCTGCACTCTGCAATTCCTCATAAATCAAAGCCACGCTGCTGACAAACAGCTTGTCAGAGCTGGCTGTGTTTATCTCTATAGTGTCAGTCTGCTGCTCTCCCCGCCTCCTGCAGAACTCCAGTCCCCGCCTGCATCCCTTCCCTCCCTGCTGATTGGAGGGAAGGGACAGGGGCAGGGACCGGAGCTATGCAGGAGGCGGGGGAGCAGCCGAGACTGACACTACAGATGTAAACACAGCCTCACAGCACGGCTGTGATTTATGAGGGATTGCAGAGTGCAGGGGGACCTTAGTGGGGTTTAAGATAGCAACAGAGGCTGGGCTGTATAGGCAGATCCAGCCTCTGTATGCAGATAATATTCTTTAAACACACCTCGGGTTCTCTTTAAGTCAGGGTTCACACTTGTCTGTTGTTGTACATGTTTTCTACAGGCATAGCCGAAACGCCAGCGTTGCGTAAGGCGCTGCATTTTTAGTGCTAATGGAAGTCTTTCGGCCGCAGGAAAAAATGCATATGTGTTTTCTATGCGTTTTCAAACCTGTGTTTTTAAAAATGCTGGTTTTGTTGCATATTATGCAGAAAAGCTGCCAAACGCACATAATGAAAGTCAATGGGAACGCAATGGTATGCATTTTTCATGCGTTTTTATATGCGTTTTTCCACAAAAATATTTTTTTTTTGCTTCCTGTAGTCTTCCAAGTGATTTGAATGGAAGAATAAAAACACATAGAAAACGCATATGTGTTTTGTATATGCAAACCACAAACGCATTAAAACACATCACAAATGCACCAAAAACGCACAAAAAAGCACACAACATTAACATAAAACATGACATAAAACACAGCATTTCACCCTATGTCATATGTGAACCCAGCCACATAGGAAAACACATTTGAACTGAGAACCCATGTTAATCAATGGGCTAGTTCACACTTAAATGCAGAATAAAATGTACGGTAATTCCTGCAGCATAATTTTGCACACTGTGTGCATTTTTACTGTCAATTACATTAACTGCTATGAAATAGCGTGCATGTTTTCACACATAGAAACGCACATGGGGTTCGATTCACTAAAGCGTGATCACAGCAGTTATCACGCGATCTGCCACGCACAATGCGTTTTCTGCACACCATGGGGTTGATTCACTAAAGCATGATAACTGCTATCCACGCAAAGGCTTGCACGCGCACACCGTTACTTCGCGTGATAAGCGGAAGTTTGCATGCGATTACGTGCAATTTTCACGTGAAACTTTCACGTGATCGCACGCAAACCTTTGCTTATCACGCGACGTAACGATGTGCGCGTGCAAACCTTTGGAGATTGCGTGACAACTGCTGTGATAGCAGTTATCATGCTTTAGTGAATCAACCCCATGGTGTGCAGAAAAAGCATTCACAGCTTGACTAACCACTCTTCCTCCAGTCGGGGCCATTAGCTGTGGCATTAGCACGGTCATCTGTATTAGTAATTAGTGGATTCATCAAATCTCAGATTCGCACACAAATGCCATCTATCTTTTTCTTGATTTTTTTCTTGTTTACTTTTGGGAAGTGCCACTTTTTTTTTTTTAAAAAGACCCTCTAGTAAGGTGGCTGCAAAGCACCATATTTAATTCCTTTTAAATAATGCTATTGGACTGGCTGTCCTAATGATCTCCTGCCCTTGATACTTCAAACCCCTGACCTAGAATGATTTTGCAGATCACATGGTCTTACTATAGTCTGACTACATATTTGTAGAAGCTATCAAGCGCATGTTCATATATTCATACATAATAACACTATAAGGGGTGGATCAGAGAGGCGTCTGAACCAGGTGCCCGGTGTCTTGCTTCAAATGCTTTTCTGCAAGTGAAGAGAAAAGCATTTGGCAACTTCCAGCAACGTTTTCCATTGCTTGATTTTTGCAATGCATTTTGACCCCCGCTGGGGGACATGGAAGCTGCATGGTTAGCCGATCCTGGATGCTACATGTACCGCCCCAGGGCAATACAAGACGAATCGAAACTACAGAATCAGTTGTGGTATTTGGATGATGGTAAGTTATCGTGCCGGCAGCTGTCCCTTTAATTGAATGGACATCGCTTAAATGACTCTCAGCCGGCGTTAACCACTATGAAAACATCCATGTGAGCCGACCTTTAGATAGTTATCAAGGACTCCGATTAAAATTATACTTTAATAACAATGTATATACTGTATAATATTTAATTCAGATTGTGAATCCCTCTGATGGACTTTCTGATCTTTGTAAAAGAACTGCAAAAAAATGGGTTGGTGCTATATAATGAATAATAAAAAATATATATACAATGTCAATATCACTTACCATATCACTGCCCAACAATTCATAGTAGATGATGTCACTAGCATCAAGGTCTGTAGCTTCAATGAAAAGGCCAATTGCAGTGTTCACTTTCTGATCCTTAGGGAAAAAAATATGTGTTACAAATACCAACCAACCAACCAACATGGAAGTTATAGAGAAAGCAAAGCCAAGGGCACAGTAGTGAACCTGATAATATAACATTCATGATACTGTATATGGCAAGATAAATCTCTAAATTGGCCACCCCTCTAATGTGGAGCAAATACAATAAGAAAAAAACTTATAATCGTTAGGGTTTATAGGCCAGTGTAACAATCTAACAAGTAGATTATAAAAAATAACATTTATTAAACAATGCTAAGGAACATGAACATCAGTAAAACATGGATCCCATGACTATGTGAGTAAACTGTACAATTGTACTAGGCTGCTTATTGTACAGTTTACTCACATTTAGAAAAAGTTAATTTAAAAGAATTATCTAAAAAAAATGAAAGTTCTCTCAGTCTGTAGAGACATAAATATGGGTCAAATAAGGAGTCACAATAGCAAAACAATGGTAGTGACCTAGCCATAAACAGAGGAGAGAGAAACCAACTTCCACAATTATCAAAAAAGAACAACTGTCTTCAGTTCATGTTGAATGTAGAGATGTCGCGATCATCAAATTTTTGGTTCGCACTCGAACTTTCGTAACAGTTTGAGTTTGCGCGAACCGCCATAGACTTCAATGGTGAATTTAAAACATACAGGGATTCTTTCTGACCACAAAAGTGATGGATAACTTGTTTCAAAGGGTCTAACACCTGGACTGTGGCATGCCAGAGGGGGATCCATGCCAAAAATCCCACCAAAAATTAATGAGTTGGCGCAGAGTCGGGTTTTAATCGCTAAAGTGCAGAAATCACAATACATTCCTATATATATTAAAAAAAAAGAAAGAAATCACAGTACATTCCTACATTTGAGGAATAAAGGGCTGCTTTTAAATGTGCAGAGTATTACTTTAAGGGTTATGCCCACTTCACACTGACAGACCAAATGCCGCGTTTACAGAGATTGAGCGCTAACAAGTCTGTGGGGCCCTTAGATTTGCGGGTGCTACATGCGCGCTCAACTAAATGGACCAGCATGGCGTGTAGCAGAGGCCAGGATGGGAAGTTAATAATGGATCTATGTGATGAAAAAAAAACTGACAGGCTCAGTGTACAGCCTATTTTTTAAAAAATGTTTAAGCCTATTTGTGAACTCCTCCATGCCAACTAGTTTTGCGACCAAGCAGCTACGCAACATTGAGTGTAACCGGTCTATAAGGCCCTTACATGTGCGGGTGCTGCATGCGCGCTCAACTGAAGCAGACAGGCTCAGTCTACAACCTATTTTGTTTTTTAAAGCATATTTGTCAAATTTATTTATAAATTATTTTTTATAAATTTATTTATTAAAAATGTATTTATAAAAAAAAAAAAAAATACAAAGTTATTTATGGAAAAAAAAAATCAATGTTATTTATATAAAAAAATATATATATATTTTTAAATTACGATAGCACGTTGGCAGCCTGGCAGGCAATAGAATGCAGACTACCGGATACCCCATCATGGTGTCCTTGGAGGAGATCTAGAGCCTATGTTCGAACTGCCACTCTTATGCTAGGTACACACACTGCCTTTTTTCCATTGATTTTCCATTCAATCAATTTTCGATTCGTTTTTCCGCTCGATTTCCTGCTTGATCCTCTTATCTTTTCTTATCAATTTCCATTCACTTCTGTGAAAAATCGACCAGAATAATGATCGAAAATAATGTCGGATGTGGCAGAAATAATCTATTGAACCATCTATCTAACACAAAATCATATGGGGCTTGATTCACAAAGCGGTGCTAATCTACTTAGCACGTCTAAAGTCTTTAGACGCACTAACCAGGGTGCTAAGTAGGTTAGCACCGGATTTCTCAATCAGATCGTGCGCTAACTTTGCGCGCGTAACGTTTTACGCGCGCAAAGTTTTACGCGTGCTAAGTCCCATAGGCTTTAATGGGCACTTCGCGCTGTGCGCCCTGCGCTCTGTGCAGTACGCGCATAAAGTTTTACGCGCATAAAGTTTTGCGCGCGTAAAGTTTTATGCGCGAAAAGCTTGTTTAGACGTGCTAAGGGGGTTTTCACAGGCGTGCTAACAGTTAGCACCGCTTTGTGAATCAAGCCCATGGTGTGTTCCTAGCATTACAGGAATGAGAAGTGAGAGGTGGTGGTATGTTTGAACTGCCACCCTTGCCATTTTTTTTTTAGCCTATTTGTCAAAGTTATGTTTAGGTTTACACATACAAATGTAATTGGAGAAAAAAATGTTATGTAGGAAAAAAATGTTATTAGTGCACTGGAGTGTGGAATAGGCCTTGGGGAGCTGAGGGTGATATACCTGCCCTGAGCGTGCTGCTTTTAAATGTCCAGAGTGGTAATGTAAGGGTTATGCCCGCTTCACACTGACAGACCAAACTCTGACAACTCGGCGTTCAACGCACAGCAAACTACCACAAAGAATTTTTATAGTTGACACTCTCAGGACTTAAATGTTAGTCCTCTCAGCCGCAATCTTTGTGTGGTGGTGGCCGTGCTTATGTGTGCACGTTGGTGAGAGTGCAGGCCATGGCAGTTTTCTAGCCCCTATGGTCGGGCTGAGGTAGCTTAATGACAGTAAAGTGACCCAGGAAACACTGGTTCTGCAGTGTGGGCCCAGTGTTGGCCTAGTAGTCTTTATTGAATGATCACCTGAGGTGACCAAAGGTCTTGCCAAAACTTATCCAGCTGATTGATTGAATTTGGTCTGTCCACACTGAAGCAACGACCTTATCCTCTTGGGTGTGCCCCCAACACACTCATATTGGTCATTGCTTGATTGTGATATGCAAGCCCCCTCATGACAAGGTAAAGATCACTTTTTTTTTTACAGCCACAGTTCAGCACCACAGGCCAGAAAAATTAGGCAATGTACAGTACACATGCCAGAAAAAAAATATTTTTTTGTAGCGCCCGCTGCTATAGCAGCTGCCTTAAAAATCCAGGATCCCCCTGGAGGCTTGGACCCTGTTGGTGGTAGCAGAGAAGTCAGTCAGTCATGCAGTGTGCAGGGATGCTGGGTGGGGACTGACTTACAAGTCTTCGAGCAGGCAGTAGCCCCCGGGATCAATGACTCATTAATTTTGATGAAGGTGAGGTAACTAATCAACACTTTTTTGACTTAGGCGACTTCTCTTCTCAGTGACAACCCCTCATGCTGTGCTGAAGGTCCTTTCTGACAGGATGCTTGAGGCGGGGCAAGAGAGTAGTTCCATGGCAAATTGTGAGAGCTGAGGCCACAGTTCAAGCCTACGCACCCAATAGTCAGTAATTCACGAATGGTGCGGGACCACGCCGTCGCTGACCACAACATTAAACAGCACTGAGCGCTGAGTTGCCAGAGTTTAAATACACTGGCCTTCGCGCCAGTGCTGTTGCCCCACCCTCCACCACAGCTTCAATTAGCTGGACGGGACGGTGTTTACGCTGTTCCCAGAAGTTTGCCGGGACAGCGTCTGAAAAGGCCTTCACTGGACCCCGAGACCGGTGAGTATAACACAGATTAAAATAATCAATCCAAAATTAAAATCGACAGAATGATCAACAGAATGATTGATAGAATGATTGTTTGTTGTCAAACTATTAACAGTACCCAATATCGATTGTACGGTCCACCAATCAGGAGATTGTACTGATAATGGCCAACTTAAGATTTATTGTCCTTGGGGAGTCTATAAAACTTTTTTTTTCTTTTTTATAGTCTTTGACTAAACAGGCTGACACACTACAGAGTTGTATTGTTGTGGCTTCTCATATGTAGCTATAAAGTAGCTAGCTAAGTAAGTAACGAATTAGCAGCTTGTTTATTTAGTTACTTTAGCTATCAGTACATGTGAGAAGCCTGCAACAACATGACTCTGAAGGGTTTGATCCAAGTTATAAATCAGCTGTTGCAGAGAGAGATGGAAGGCTGACAGTAGTTAGGGGAAAGCAGGGAACAGCAAGCCTGTCGTTACAGTCAGGAACAACTTTCATCAGGAACAGCTGATTTCATGATGCAGATCAGCTGTGTAGAAGGGATGAATTGGTGTTAGAAGCTATTTTTTTTTAACACAAGCTATATGGAAATCAGACGTTTGCCTTCTTAAAACAGAAGGTATTTGCGATTATTTAGATTGGAGTGAGCTGTAAGGTGTCCCCCGGAGCAGCACTGCTGAATATGCAAATCATCTGAAGCTCTATGGAGAAATGTATGCTTTCCCTATTAAATAACTGATGGTGGGGATAATAAAGCAGCATAATTTTCATCATAGTACCTTTTTAAATGAAAAACAAAATCAATAATCTACATTTAAAAACAAATTCTAAAAAGTCAATACAGGCTGATAAAAAGCTGATCAGGCAGAACTTTTAGCCTTTATAGTAGATAGAGAATAGTCAACTGGTCACAGTATTGGTCCGTACACGGCATAAGCGACATGGTCCACACAGTAAATACTAGAGGAAACTCCTGGGACCAGAATAAATGTGCAAATATATCTTTAAATAAGCATATGAATAGTTAAAGAGTCTTAAAATTTCACTGTTAGAAGACTAAGCACACTTTGTGAACTAGTGTCACTTCTTTAAGAGTCCTGATACTGGAAACAGGGGCGTAACAATAGACCCTGCAAGGGATGAAGCTGCAGGGGAGCCCAGAAGCCACAGGGGGGCCTGTCCTGAGAGGCTGACAACTCATGGCAAGGAGAGAAAAAAACTTTCTGCTCTCTGTACAATTGTTTTAATGACTGCATCTGCTCAGCCACTGATAACGAACCATACAAAGTTTTGTAGACAAAGACTTGTAGACAGTACCTATTAAGTGTGCAGGGGAAGGGGGCCCATCTAAAGTTTTGCAGGGGGGCCCAGTGATTTCTAGTTACGCCCCTGACTGGAAAATAAGGCAATACTGAAGGTGCTAGCAACAGAAAATGGGACCAAAATACATATACTGATACAACTAATACAAGGTAAACTCTCATCAGAGAATGAAAGTAATCATGTTTTCTGAACTGCCAAAAACAGAGAGTCAATTCCAAGTAATCTGAACTGGTAAAAACGTAAAGAAAATATGGACACTGGGAGTCCTTTTTGGTGTAATATCCCTGATGATGGGCGCAAGGGTCTATATAAAGACCAATATACTCACAAGTGTGGGTGACTAGAAGAAGCAACCACTCGTCTAGGCATGTGGGGAAGTACTGTCCCCACTCAGCCTTTTAGTGAATGATGTAGGTCGCTGCTCCTTAAAATAGACTCATGCCACAAAGATTGCGGAGTGGAAACCCCACTGAGGTAGTTGTAAGTAAGATTCACAACAAAAATAATGGTGTATCTCCAGGATTTATTGACCTTCCTATTGATGGTTATTTATTCACATTTGGCTTTTTTAACGTTCAAACTATTAACACAGAAATAAATATTCTGTACTCACCTCTGAAACGCTGTGACTATATAGAACATCCTTAAATACAGGGGGGTTGTCATTTACATCAATTATTTGAACAATAACGAACCTTGTAGCCACCTAAAATTAAAATAAAATCAGACATGTATATTAGGTGCATACATTCGAAAGTTAGCGACGAGACTATACATTCTGTAAAGCACTGTGGAATATGGCAGTGCTATATCATGACCAAAACAATAAAAAAAAATGTGAAGAATAGTGTCTGGGCTTACTCAAGATATCATTTTCAGATTGTGCCAAATTAGTTGCATAGGTAGGAGTTTTTATAGTTTTGATGAATGTAGCTTGTGGTTCTTGTAACTAAACAGTCTCACTAACTTGTTTTTTACAAAAAAAACCAATAAATTGTTAATCGAAAGGGTCTCATAAGATTAAATGAAGAGCTAGGTTATTTTAGGGGAGAAACCTCCAGAATCCTGAAACAGTCTATGTATCAGCATCACAACTGTGAGTCAGGTCATTGCGGTGCCTGCTTGGTGCCACACAGTGCCTGATTTGAGTGCCGCCATTGACCATAATGTTAATTATGGCTATAGCGACACAGCGTGGATTCCATTAAGATTACTAATTTGAGTGCTGGCAATAGCCAGAGCCTCAAATTACGCAGCCAGAGGAAGAACTAAAGTAATCAGTAGTGGAATATATTTAATATATTCCCTGAGATTACCTTGCACATGAAGATCCATCCTTTGGCTTCTTTCTGCGCCCAAATTAGAATCAGAATCACTTTTATTCGCCAAGTACGACAGGAGTCATACTCGGAATTATTTGTGGTTCACATGGCATAGGCAAAGTACATCAAACAAGACAGACATATTAAAGGTGGTCATTGGTGCTATAACATCTAACATGTAACATTTCAGGGAGATCAGCAGAGTAGTCCTGTGGGGCTTACATAAAGTCCACATAAAGGCTACATAAAGTCCACATAAAGTCCAAAGTTAGTTCAGTTCCAGCCAGGCTGTGGTGCCTTACCGACCGGGTGCTGTGAGGCTGAGGGGAGCAATAGAGAGGGTATGCTGACCTCATGACAGTACTAAACTAGTTTAGCAGCAGAATTTCTTGGGGGAAGAAGGAGTTACTGCGCCTGGTGGTTTTGGATTGGATAGTTCTATAGCGGCGACCTGACGGTATGTGCTCACAGTAGCGGCTGCCAGGGTGGGAGGGGAAACGAGAGATCTTGGTTGCCCTGGACTTCATCCTAGCAGAGTAGAGGCGATCGAGGGTGGCAGCGGAGATCCGATGATCTTCTTCACATCAGTAATGACTCTCTGCAGTTTATACCTGTCGCTGGCCGACGCACTAGCGTACCAGACAATGACTGAGGAGCAAATTATGGAGTCAATGGTAGCAGTGTAGAAGCTGGTCAGCAGCTCCCGTGGCATGCCAAATTTTTTCCGTGGGCGCAGGAAGAACAGCCTCTGCCCGAACATAGGTATGCCCTCAATTGAGGATGGGGTGAGATGAGAGCAAGGATGGAGGATCTTCCAATTAGGAAAATATTGCTGAGGTACAGTTGAGTCAAATAGCTGACATGACAGTGTTTGCAAGCTTAGACGCATACAATTCTAGTCAGTCAGGCAGTCAGTTATCTTGGTCTCTAGGTAAAAGAGGAGCGCGCCATAGTGCATTACATCAAGAGAGGGAAATTTATTGTATTACAAGTTATACTCACAAAGGTACAGATAAAAAGCGCGTGTCAGCGGACAGCCAACCGCTTCAACTCAGTGGAGGATGACGCGCTGTGGCCGGCAGCGCGGGTCCCGATCGTCTGGGTACCGTCTCACTGGAGGTGGGCGTGGCTTGACGCTTAGCACGCGTATTACGTCATTACGCGTTTCGGTGCTCTGCGCCTTCGTCAGACGACGTCTAACGTTGCAGCACACAAGGATATAGGCTCCCGTCATAGCCGTTGTCCTAGCAACGGATGGAAGCCATAGTAAAACCACTAGACCACTGAGACAGAGGCTAGGCGAACACAAGAGGAACATTCTTGATGGGGTAGAGAAACACAGTGTTCCCCGCCATTTTAAAGAGCACCACAACAGTAGTGTCGAGACCCTCAAAATAGCTGGCCTAGAGGTGATTCCAAAAACACTTCTTCAAGGACAGAGGTTCAGGAGATTATGCGAAAGAGAGACTTTTTGGATTTTTAAATTAGATGCACTGAGTCCCAGGGGACTAAATGAGGGACTCGAGATCTCTACTTATTTGTGATCCATTAACCTGCGATTATTGCTAAATTGAAGTTATTGTTATATGTATGGCAATATATAGTGATTTGATCACTGTTTGATTTATAATGGGTTTTTTTCTTCTTCCTATTTCCCTCCTTCTAGCCTTCCCACTAGTAGCAGACCCTAACACTAGATGAGGGTGGTGAGTATGTATGTATATAGTAGGTTGTGTCCATAGTAGGTTGACCCTATCTATAGGCTCCAATTCTGCCTTTGAATTTATGGCCAATGAATTACATTGTATTGATCTGTGCATGTCCCCACACATTTAACCAATTATTCATTTACATATATCCCTTCCTACACACATCCTTCCATCCATTCACCCTGTTTAGTCCCGGCCCACTGGGGCCACCCGAGTCCAGCCCCCACGTTCGGGAGGGTCCCATTGGGTTGTTGGTGTTGATCCACATTGCCAGTCCCTTCCCTCCATCCTTCCCTTCCCCTTTCCCCTATCCCCACCACTCTCCCAGCCCTCTCCATCCCTCTTTTTCCCCCCCTTTCCCCCCCCCCCTCCCCTCCCAGGTTTCCCATCCTTCCGCTTCTTCCCCCCCCCCCCATGTTTCCAGTTAAATAAACTTACACAGGTGGCCGTGTCATGAAGTTTAGGATTTTGGCCCCCACAGATAGCCCTGACTAGTGCTATACAGGAGCAGGGCCTGAATATATCCATCCCTATTGATTATTATGAAGCCCCTTTGATTAACAACCCCACCTAACTAATAAGTCTACCTGGGTAATGTGGTAGTGTTTCCATCCATGTATGTGTTGATGTTTTCCCTTTTTGCATAGGCGTGGTTTTCATGCATATGTATGTGTGTCCTCCACAGGTTTCCATGTGCACATACATATGTATGTATATATGTGTTGCTACATTCCCCTATCACCACTTCAACGGTCCCCCACGCCTTAACGGTTTTATTACGCCAGTGACCTAGGCGTTTTTTAGCCGTTTCTCTACGTGATTTTTATGCTTTTGACGCGTACTAGCGGTTTTTAACATTTAGCAACGGTTTGTAATGTCCTTTAACGTTTTTCAACGTTTTTTTAGTGAGTTTTAGCGGTTTTTAACGCTTTTTAGTGCCTGCTCCTGATGTCCAACATCTGCATACAGCCGTCTCCCACTGCCCTGAGAACATGTGATTACATTTCAGGCTGTCTGTAACTGCTGAAGTGTAAGATATATATTTATGGTGTACCAATTGTGCCCCATTTTATTGAATGTGTATATTTTGTGTTCTAGCTAATGAATATTATGCTGCCTTGTTATTTATTGTAATTTTGATATGGAAATTTGTTGTTTTGAAAATGTTTTAATGTTAAAAATGAGTTATGTGAAAATCCCTCTATGATTTTGGAGGATGATGCGCTGTTTTAGCTATACACGGCAATATATACCCAGTACATACCCAGTATAGCTTGGCCGCATGTATTGTTTAAATAAAGTTTTTTTACTATGGCTTCCATCCGTTGCTAGGACAACGGCTATGACAGGAGCCTATATCCTTGTGTGCTGCAACGTTAGACGTCATCTGACGAAGGCTCAGAGCGCCGAAACGCGTAATGACGTCATACGCGTGCTAAGCGTCAAGCCACGCCCACCTCCAGTGAGACGGTACCCAGACGATCGGGACCCGCGCTGCCGGCCACAGCGCGTCATCCTCCACTGAGTTGAAGCGGTTGGCTGTCCGCTGACACGCGCTTTTTATCTGTACCTTTGTGAGTATAACTTGTAATACAATAAATTTCCCTCTCTTGATGTAATGCACTATGGCGCGCTCCTCTTTTACCTAGAGACCATTTTGCCAAGCAACCCTATAACGGAGCGTCGCAGTACATGCATTGAGGAGGAAGCATCTGTATGTGATTGCCTGAGACCAGGAGCGCAAGAAATTTGTTTGTATTTACGAAAAGTCAGTTATCTTGGCATGGTGTGTTTGAAAGCACTGAATACTATAAGTATGAGGGCATATAAGTAAAGTAAATAGAGGTTCAAGTGAGTACACTGAGATTGGGCTCATAAGGACAATGAGTCAGGGGTTGTAGATAGAATGTGATGTAGTGCAGGGAATGCCTTATGTACATAGAAAAGTGGAGAAAATAAAACTGGCATCCCAAAGCAATAATACTTTAGCAACAAAATTAAGATTGTAATTAGTTGCTCTCAATAACTGCTTCATTTTTCTGGGTGCATCTTCTCAGCCCCAATTAGTAAAACAAAATGGGGTAACAGTGATCAGGAAATTTTGATTGAAACTAAATAGGGGAGTGCACAACGGGGGGAAGAGTCACGCAAGGAGGAATAAAACTTTGTTAAAATCAGCTAAAATGAAACAAAGAGGTAGCTTACCTCTAGACAACTGTCCAGTGCTCAATAACATTTCTTTCATTGCGTAATCAAGTGACGTCTAGAGCTAAGCCACCTCTTCATTACATTTTAAGTTTTACACCTCCCTAGGTGCCTCCCCCCCCCCCCCCCATTGTGCAGTTGCCCTCACTGTGGATGGACTATTGTCCACTGTGGCTCCACCACAGAGAGTGCTAGACCCTTTTAATAGAGAGCGACCAGTCCCTGACCATTTGGAAACATCAGAGTGGAGATGGGTTTGTGAATCTGTACCTGCCTATGTGGTTGGTTGCCCTCTTCACAACCCATCTTTGTGAGTAGCACTCTCCTTCACCCTTTTACCATATATCATTAACATATTGCACTATTTGGGCTCCTGTTGTCTCTGTGCTTTCTTTTAAGGTGTTGTGGCACCTCATTTCTCTTTGATACTTAGGGGCGTGCTCAAGAGTACAATAAAAACCATGTCTTGTGTCTGCAAATTACCCCATAATCTTATGTTATAAAATGTTCTTTTATATCTTTAGAGAAAAATTATTTCTATACTTACATAATTACCATGTAGTTTGCATACCAAATTGACTTGGAAATATCGGTCTACCTATTTTAAAAGAGCACAGTTTTCCATTAAAAAGACAATTGATTTCAACATTCTTAATGCAATTAATATATTTCATCAATATTTTTTATATGTCAAATATTCCTATTCAAGTGAACTCATCTTAAAGTGAACCTTAGCTGAGATTAAAAAAAAAAGTTGCACTTACCTGGGGCTTCCTCAAGCCCCCTGCAGCTCTCCTGTGCTCTTGCCGGTCCTTGACTATCTTCAGGCAGTTACCCCACCGTGGGTTAGATTTTGGACGACTGAGAGTCGGCCCCTGGGCACACACATCCTTGTTCGCATTCCTGTCCTGCACAGGCGCAGTAAGAGAAAACTCGTGCAGGATGCGCTTGACTACGGGAACGCAAACAAGGATGCGTGCAGCCAGGGGCCAACTTTCAGTCGGACGAAAATGAAATTAGCCTGCAGTGCGGCACTGGAGGATAGTCGAGGGCACAGGGCAGCTGCAGGGGGCTTGGAGAAGCCCCAGGTAAGTGAAACTTTTTTAAAATCTAGGTTAAGGTTCACTTTAAATTTATTTTTAGATTTTGCCAAAACCAAATAAGCTCAAGTATGCATTATACAAAATCTATATTAAGAAAAGACAACTGACAGTCACTTGTGCACAAATGCTCAAAAGGATGTGTCCTACTTTAGAAAGACAAGGGGGTCTCCACACGGTGCAGCTCCAAGAAGATCAGGATACCAAAAGACAACTAAAATCAAAGACACGAGCACTCCTACTGCAAGGTTACCCTTGCATATAAAAACACCTCACTGGGGTCTCCTTGGTTCCTCTGGCTCGCTAAGACAACTAGATGAGCAGAGCGTCAGTAGCCACAGTGAGCCAGAGAAATGGAGGACACCCCAGTGGGGTGTTTTTATATGCTGGAAAAATAACTATCTATGTAAGTGCACATAAATGTGATCTCCTTCCTAACCGCCTAACGCTGATAGGAATCAGGAAGGTGGCAGCCCCAAGTATCAAGTCCTGGGTGGGGTTTTGCAAGGATTGTGCGCTCCGATGTGCGCGCATCCCCACTTGAACCAGCCGCTAGGAGACTGTTAGATGGTGAAACCGCGTGTATTTAAATTGTACAGCGCTGCGATCTACGGCAGTGCTGTACAGGGGACAGCCATGTCGCTCGGCTGTCCCCTGGAGAGGCTCAGAGAGTTGATCACTGTGATTGGCTGGTGGGGGGAGGGAGGGATCGGGAATACAAAAATAATAATAAATTATACATTTTTATTTAAAAAAAACACAATTAAATTAATATAAAAAATCACAAAAGCTGCAGCAGTGATCAGAGCCCACCAACAGATTTCTCTGTTGGTGGGCATAAAGGGGGGGGGATTAATTTGTGTGCTCGGTTGTGTGGCTTTGCGGAGAGCCATTAAAGCTGCAAAGCCCTAATTTTTTTAAAAAATATCCTGGTCGGGGGGGGGGATGGTCTTTAAGTGGTTAAAGGTTAACCCGTGGTCTTTAAGTGGTTAAAGGTTAACCTTGCCTCGTAAGTGGAGTGGTCTTGTCTATTTTTAGTTACAACATTGATATAACTCAGTGTGCCAGAGTGATCACTTAGGATGAAGCTAGTATGTGTATATGTATCTTTATTCTTTTTGTGTATAAAAACGCCAATGTTTTGGAGTCACCTAGGACCCCTTTATCGAGGCAACATTTGCTCGTAGGCAATCATCTGTCTGCCGCAATGTGTCAATCAACCTGTAATAATTGAAGAATGGGAGTCAGAGCTGCTCTCAGCACTTGCAGGGGGTGATGTGGTTCAGACAGGGAGCAGCTGCAGTTGTTGTTTTTATACCCAAAACGAAAACAGTTACATATTGGATGTGCAAACTTCCTGTTTTATTTGAAAATTTATAGAGGACATCATCCCCCTTTTTCAGCTGAAGCACTCCCCCTTCAGGTCGATCCAGTAGCGAGTGCAGGGCAACGCTAACTTTTTGCTGTTTTTGGATAAGACTCTTAAGGAAGCATGCCCCGGTGACAGATGATGCAACCGACCTCTAGTCACCACCTGGAACCATCCAAAGTGGAAGAGATACAAATTATAAAATACTAGTTGACCTAAGCCCAGGGGCGTCGCTAGCCCTATTTTGGGGGGGGGCATGTGCCCCCAATCTGTCCTGGGGTGCCACGGATCTCCGCCCGGCTGCCCCCTCTGTCAGTGGCTCCCTCCAGCCGCCGCCGCCGCCGCGGCACTCAGACCTCAATCAGGCGGCGACCAATCGTGCGGGCGCTAGGACCCAGCGCCCGCACTGATATGCGGAAGTGACATTACTTCCGCATATAGAGCGTGTGCGTCCGGCGCCCGCTCGTACTACTGGTCGGGTCGCCGCTGATCCTGAGGTCTGCTGACTGCGAGGTAAGGGGGGGAGCGGCGGCGGCTCCCTGTCACTCACTCACTACCTAATGGGCTCCCTGTCACTCACTCACTCCCTAATGGGGCTCCCTGGCACTAACTCACTACCTAAAGGGGCTCCCTGGCACTCACTCAGTGCCTAAAGGGGCTCCCTGTCACTCACTCACTACCTTATGGGCTCCCTGTCACTCACTCACTCCCTAATGGGGCTCCCTGGCACTCACTCACTACCTAAAGGGGCTCCCTGTCACTCACTCACTGCCTAAAGGGGCTCCCTGTCACTCACTCACTTGATAAAGGGGCTCCCTGTCACTCACTCACTGCCTAAAGGGGCTCCCTGGCACTCACTCACTACCTAAAGTGGCTCCCTGGCACTCACTCACTGCCTAAAGGGGCTCCCTGGCACTCACTCACTGCCTAAAGGAGCTCCCTGGCACTCACTCACTACCTAAAGGGGCTCCCTGGCACTCACTCACTGCCTAAAGGGGCTCCCTGTCACTCACTCACTACCTAATGGGCTCTCTGTCACTCACTCAATCTCTCCCTAATGGGGCTCCCTGGCACTCACTCACTACCTAAAGGGGCTCCCTGTCACTCACTCACTGCCTAAAGAGCCTCCCTGTCACTCACTCACTACCTAAAGGGGCTCCCTGTCACTCACTCACTTCCTAAAGGGGCTCCCTGTCACTCACTCACTGCCTAAAGGGGCTCCCTGTCACTCACTCACTACCTAAAGGGGCTCCCTGTCACTCACTCACTTCCTAAAGGGGCTCCCTGTCACTCACTCACTGCCTAAAGGGGCTCCCTGTCACTCACTCACTACCTAAAGGGGCTCCCTGTCACTCACTCACTTCCTAAAGGGGCTCCCTGGCACTCACTCACTGCCTAAAGGGGCTCCCTGTCACTCACTCACTACCTAATGGGCTCCCCTTCACTCACTCACTCCCTAATGGGGCTCCCTGGCACTCACTCACTACCTAAAGGGCCTCCCTGTCACTCACTCACTGCCTAAAGGGCCTCCCTGTCACTCACTCACTACCTAAAGGGGCTCCCTGTCACTCACTCACTGCCTAAAGGGGCTCCCTGTCACTCACTCACTGCCTAAAGGGCCTCCCTGTCACTCATTCACTACCTAAAGGGCCTCCCTGTCACTCACTCACTGCCTAAAGGGGCTCCCTGGCACTCACTCACTGCCTAAAGGGGCTCCCTGGCACTCACTACCTAAAGGGGCTCCCTGGCACTCACTACCTAAAGGGCCTCCCTGTCACTCATTCACTGCCTAAAGGGGCTCCCTGGCACTCACTCACTGCCTAAAGGGGCTCCCTGGCACTCACTCACTGCCTGAAGGGGCTCCCTGGCACTCACTCACTGCCTAAAGGGGCTCCCTGGCACTCACTCACTGCCTAAAGGGGCTCCCTGGCACTCACTCACTACCTAAAGGGGCTCCCTGGCACTCACTCACTACCTAAAGGGGCTCCCTGTCACTCACTATCGGGGTCCCTGTCACTCACTACCTAACTGGAGGCGCCTGTCACTCACTAGCTAACCTGGGGGTCCCTGTCACTCACTACCTAACTTGGGGGGCTACCATAGTAAGGGGGCATTCTGCCTATTTATGTGAAATGCTGTCTATTTATGTGCCTCATGACTGCTGAATTTGTCTTGTTGGGAGCCTTATGATTTGTTGGGGGCCTCAAGATTGCTGAATTTGTCTTGTTGGGGGCCTCATGATTTGTTGGAGGCCTCATGATTGCTGAATTTGTCTTGTTGGGGGCCTCATGATTTGTTGGGGGCCTCATGATTGCTGAATTTGTCTTGTTGGGGGTCACATGATTGCTAACTGCGAGACTATGGGAAAAGCTGAATCCTTATCATATGAGACAATAGCATTAAATCTACTTTTTTAGCTTTTTAAAACAGAAAATAAAACTGTGAGGTTCTAAAAAATTGAATAAATTTTTCAGGAGTAGGATGGATGAAATTGTTTATCTTCACAGTTTATTTTCAACTTGGATTTTCCATAATGTTCATGTATGAGTTAAAACGTTTGTACAGTATTTAGTTTAAATTGCTGTTGCCACTTTGCGATAGATAAGTGACTTTTGGGTTGCAGTTTGGGCACTCGGCCTCCAAAAGGTTCGCCACCACTGTCATAATCTAATGTCCCACCATTGCTAGGTTCATGTAAATTTGTCTCCACCCGTTACCACACCTATATTCTGGTCCATGGCCCACCCATTTTTCGGTGCGGCGCGATAAGCACGCCGCACAACGTGATCCTCATATTTTTGGCACGCTAACTGCAGTGTGCTGAATTCTGCTGCCTACAGTATGTACAGTATACGCTGTTCTCTAGTGCCTGCACTGTGTGCTGATTTACCTCCAGTGTGTACAGTGTAAGGTGTTACTCTGTGCCTTTACTGATTGTAAGCCAGCTATATTGTATGCTGATCCCTGCTACTTTCAGTATGTACAGTATTAGCTGTAAAGCCTGGTACACACATACAATTTTGATTAGCCAATTTTAGCTCTGTTCATAAAATTTATTGTCTGTTGGCCCACTTACTGCACAGGGGTGGTAAAATTGGGGGTCAGTGACTGACCAATCAACATTGTATGTGCGTATACATCTTTGATCTATGCCTATACTGATTGTAAATGATCCAAATAAAGGACAGGGGGCTCTATCCAATATTTCGATGGGCAGGCCCGTTATCTGTAGCTTACACTGCTGCTAAGTTCATGTACATTTGGCCCCACCCATGGCCACGCCCACTCACCTCATGACCACGCCCATTTTTGCCACGGCGCGCCGCATATACCCCCCGACCTGGTGCCCACAACCCGAAGGCAGAACATCAAAAGTTGTTTAGGTGATACCTTTAATGACTAACTGTACAAGATTTCTTTGCAAGCTTTTGAAACTTTAAAGAGAAACCATAACCAATAATTTAAGTTCATCACGATCAGTAGCTGATACCCCCATTCCCATGAGAAATCTTTTCCTTTTCTCAAACGGATCATCAGGGGGCTCTGTATGGCTAATATTGTGGTAAAACCCCTCCCACAGTGTGATGTCAGGACCATGGTCCTGACAGTTTCCTGTCTGTGAACCTAATTGCATTGTGGGAAATAGGTGTTTACAACTGCCAATAAAGCAAGCAGCATCTCCTTCCACTGACATCACCTGTCAGCAGTAAAAATGTCACCATGTGATAAATGTCAGACTGTAAATCAGGGAGAGGAAAGATTTTACAATGGGCAAACACCAATTAAATCATTTATACATAATTATTGTAAAAATGAAGCACTTTTTTATTACATTATTTTCACTGGAGTTCCTCTTTTAGTTTCTTCTTCAGGCATGTTTCAGAACTAGATGGCTCTGATCCAGTTCTGAAACATGCCTGAGGAAGAAACTTAAAGTTTTGAAAGCTTGCAAAGAAATCTTGTACAGCTAGTCATTAAAGGCATCACCTAAACAACTTTTGTAGTTCTGTCTTCAGATTCTCTCCATGACTAACACCAGACCACACATCAGAAAAAAATAAGGAAGGAACTTACCTCATAGTCCACAGAGACATTTAAAACCAAAGATGATCCTTCTATTATAAACTTATCCATATGTGTTTCCACTTCCACTGTGTAACCTTCACCAAGACTTATATTGGTTACCACAACTTTTTCAACATTGTTTTCTGGGATCTGCACAGTCTCTTTATCAACTACACATTCTAGAGAAAAAGAATTTGTACATAAGTATATTTTCAGACATCAGCATCAGAGGATAAAAAGGTCTCAAAATGTATAATTATTTATGCCATATCTTCCCCCAAAATCACTTTATCTACAGAAAGATTAATGTAAGTTTTGGGTATAATTAAATGCACACAGCAATTATTACTAAATCCATTTAACCTCCCTGGCAGTATGCAGATTCTGAGGCTGCGTCCGCGGGAGGGATTTTTTGAATTAAACTTTTTGTAAAGCTTGTAGCTAGCACTAGGCTAGCCACCATTGTGACCCAAGTCCCCCGCACCCTTCTGATCCCCCCCCCCCCGATCGCCACCACTATACATTACCTAGCCACGATCCCGCGAGAGCCGCAGCCTCCCCAATGAGCTTCAGTAGTTGCAATGACATGATGTCTGAAGTCATTGACGTCATGTGCAATCCCGATCCTCCCTATAGTGAAGCCTGGAGCTGATTGGAGAGGCTGCGCCATTGCAGGATCCCTGGGGGTACCTATAATGGTGGCGATCGGAGCAGAGCGGAGGGACTTAGGGGGCAATGGTAGCTAGCGATGTGCTAGTTACAAGCTTTACAAAAGTTTTATGGAAAAAATCCCTCCCGGGGCAGAGAAATCCTCTGTGGCGGCTACCCCGAGTGTAGGTCGGGGTTACCACCAGGAAACCTGAAGTGAAAGAAACATGAGCTTTTTTTTTTGAAATGCCTAATTGCATAATTAATCTTTCACTTAAGGGGAATGGAGGAAAAAGAAATAAAAGAAAAATCGACATACCCGGGGCTACCTTCAGCCCTCGTCAGCCACCCTGTGCCCTCGCCACAGCTCCGCTTCCCGCAGAACTACTGCGCCTGCGCTGTACACTACAGATGATGTCAGCTCCATCATGAGCAGCTCTCGCGCAGGCGCAGTGAATGCTGACCTGCTGAAGTTGGCATCTTGCACCGGAGGGGACCCCAGGCCACCGGCAGAAAGCATTGCTGCGGTGAGGGCACAGAGTGGCTGACATGGGCTGGAGGAAGCCCTGGGTAAGTCATTTTTTTATGTCTTCCTCTGACATTCCCTTTAACTGGTACATGCTAATTTTCAGTCCTTGTTGCTTGATGCAATCTACAGGTCGTTTCTAGTGGCAGCATCACTGCAGGAACGTCTGATGAAATTCCCACAGGTACAAAAATGAATTGGGGGACAGTTATCCAACCAGGGGGTGAAGCATTACTGGTGAGGCAGGCCAGCAACATCGGAGGACATCCGTACACACTTTAGATTTCCAACCTGAAGCATAAGTAGCAATCTTTTTGGCTGGAAAAAAATCTAAAATATGTATGTAGCTTAAAGTGGACCTGAACTCTTGCAAAGGACAGAAGGAAAACATAGAGAAATGCACCCTGTATGTAATTATAGAGTTTAGCCTGTCTAAACTTATCTGTGACTAATCACAACTGTGATTTGAAGTCTCAGCTGTGTCAGCTGGCTACCTCGGCAGAGCAGCTAACTTGTAAATATAGGGTGTTAACCCTATGTCTGCTTCCATGAAAGCAGGAAGTAGACACACTGAAGATGTATTGCAGGATTTGTATTAGCTGTAACAAAGAAATGTTTTTCATTGAGACCAGCTTCACACTGCCAACCTGCGGTAGCGTTGCGACTGGCTAATTGCACTGCACCGCAATGCCATAAAAAGCAGATGAAGATTACTGCAGCAGTGCACTGTGAGCTCCATTCTGGCTGCAGGCCAAGCAGGAAGTGAGGCTTTATAGAGCTCACTTCCTTTGGCTGTAAATCGAATTGCGCAGAAGTGTATTGTCAAAATACGCTTCCGCGCAGGTGTGCCGCAATGAGGAAAATGTAAAAAAAAAAGGCTGCGTCGCCATAGATTTACACCACTTCCAGTTCGCCACACATCGCATCACAAGTTACCCACCAACGTGCTGTTGTGCTAGTGTCGGCCTTGCAGCAAAAATGTCACTTCCATTGCATCTCACAGGTATGAAATGCCCATAGGCTTTCATTGATGTAGCGTTACCCTGCGGTAAAAACAGGATAATGCAATGCACCCGTGTGAAATCTTTTACAACAGAAAGGAAGTTCTGAGTTCAGGTCCTCTTTAAAGTATACAGTACCTGTAACTTAAAAAAAAAAAGTTACAGACCTACATCAGTAGGGGAAGCCTAGAGCACTAAAGTCTTCCCCGATCCTCCGCAAACACTCCACTGCTGGAAAGAGCCCTCTTCACATTTACGTGCGAGCTTCCCTTCATGCACAAGTGTGGTCTCACTTTGCAGGCGCCAGTGGGTTTGCATCAACGTAGTAGCATGGTGCTGCTCACACATGGAGAAGAAAACTGTGCACGAGTGGCTCCATACTACAGCGCAGGTGCTGGACATGCTTTGCGCCTATGCAGTGTGTACACACTTGTACACAGAAAGGAGGTAAATATTTTTTTGTTTTTGTTCTGACTACAGGTGCACTCTAAGTCAAACAGTTGCAAAAATGAGTGCAGCCAGTGGCATCAGAACAGAGTTAGACAACCTACGTTCTTGTTGTGGTTCAAGGACTCAAATTACTTTAGATAGAAGGGATTTGCACAACAGCCAACATAAAACTTTGTTTGTTAAAGTATACTTTCCATGTTCCTCTCATTTCAGACGTTTTTTTAAAGACGAACCATAACAACATATAGTAGAACGTAATTACGTTAATTATCCTGGTTTCAGCATCAGAAACACTTCCTATGTCTATAAATTGCTGTTTATTGCAATATAACCCCATCATCTCATTAAAGTGATACTGAAGCATAAAAAAAAAAAAATCATAATATAATGAAATGGTTGTGTAATATGGATAATTAATAGAACATTAGTAACAAATAAAATAGTGTCATATTTTTATTTTAATAAATCTAGATTGTTTGTATTCATTCTCTAATAATTGCAGTTTCCACAATTCATTTAGCATTTTAAATGATTTCACAGAGCAGGTGATTGACTCTTTGAACCTTTCTCTGCAGAAAAACAATAAACAAAGAAGAAACAACGAGAGACAGCTGAGATAAGAGCTTCAAAAGACACAGAGCTCATTTACAAAGTCACAGAGCTCAATGAAGCTCTGTTGCATGGATAACAACTGGCGTTTCTTAACTCTTCCTGTACTGGAAACAGTATGAGACTCATATCTGTGCTAATAGTGTTTTATTTCTTAGCTGTACTACACATACAGATCATTATATCATAAGCTTATTTTCACTTCAGATTCCCTTTAAGGCCTCTTGCACACTGCACGCGATTCCGATTCAGATTCCGCTTTTTAATCAGTTTTTACATCCGATTCAGATTCCGATTTGCAGTGTGCAGGGAGCAAACTGCAAATCAAAATCTGAATCGGATGTAAAAA
Organism: Hyperolius riggenbachi; assembly: GCF_040937935.1. Classification (NCBI taxonomy): domain Eukaryota; kingdom Metazoa; phylum Chordata; class Amphibia; order Anura; family Hyperoliidae; genus Hyperolius; species Hyperolius riggenbachi. The sequence goes on along the minus strand of NC_090656.1, from coordinate 129,968,899 downwards.
CTGATTAAAAAGCGGAATCTGAATCGGAATCGCGTGCAGTGTGCAAGAGGCCTAATGCTTAGCCTAAGCTATGAAGTCACAGAGCTTCTGCTCCAGTGCACTCTGGGAGACCAGTGTTGTTTCTGCTAATTTTGAAGCCAACAAAAAATTAACATTTTGGAGTAATGCACCTGGCCAGCAGTAAAGATGTTACTACCTGTGATAAACTGAAGAATGTGAATCAAGGTGAGAAAAGTGCAAAGTGTGTCACTGTAAGTGCCTGAGAAGTTTTCAGTCATGAACATAAGCAAAAACTTCTCAGGCACTTATATTGATCTGAAAGGGAACCTGAGGCGCTTCCTTGGGGGGCAGATGGAACACAGAAGCATGTTCTCTGCCTCATGACATGCTTCTGTATCTCCACATCGCCGCTCTCTGCCCCTACCACCGCCATGCTATAGCCCCCCGAAATTAGCGACAATATTTGTCGCTATCTGGGAGGGTAAATAGAGAAGAGGGATTCACTGCTGAAAATGACCACTATGCCTGTTCCTGCAGGCTTTCCAGAGCTGCCATTGGGAAGCTCTCTCTCTCCCCGACTGCGTCTCCTGCCGCTCCCCCCGCCTCCCTGCACGCTGTGAGAGAGAACCAATCTCTCCTTTCAGCGTTATGATCCAGAGGTCATGAAAGTTAAAGTGGGCCAGTGCGGCCCACAGGAGCAGTGGAGAGCGGTGGTTTTGGTATCCGTACAGTGCCCCGGATCAGGTAGCATAATTTAAAATTTTATTTTATGAGTCCACCTAGGACTCTCTTGAAGAGGCAGGCCAAGACCCCTAAAACGCATTGTCTATGGTGCTTTAATAAATATACTTAAGCAATGTGTGGTTCTGTGGCAGGAGTGTCTGTAATCAAGGAGGATATTGGTGTAGGATCATTAACAAAAGGCAATTGTTTATTGCAAAAATAAAAATTCATAAAAACATGAAAACATGGTATTTCTTAAATCTGTGTTAGTGTTTTTCTTTACTGTCCTGGAGTGGGTAAGGGAAATTGACGTACCCCCTTACCCACTTCAAATCCTAAGAAGAAGCATTGGATATCTGAAAGCCCCCTTACTGATAAAATGTATATATATATATATATATATATATATATATATATATATATATATATATATATATATATATATCATAATGAAAGGAAGTTATACTCCCAAAATGTAGTTTTTTTTTATTATTAGTAATTATTACTGTTGAGAAAAACACTAAATTCATATTGATGGTAAAGGTCCGCTTAAAACACATGTGAACTGTGCAATTGCAATTTCCTGGTGTGTATAGATGTCCTCCAATGTCTGCTGAAAAGTCATTAGTAACTAGTGACTAGTGGCCCAAATGACAGTAGCTCCCTCTTAAGCTGGCCACACACGACATGATACAATAAAATTATCAGATTTTATGGAAATTCGATAAATATGATCGAATGTCCTGAAAAAATTAAAAGCTTTTTTTTCATTCGACTACAAAATCTGATCAGATTTCCTGTTTTCTCTGATTTTTATCGATCCGGAATGCTGGAATTTTTTCTTTAATTTTACTAAAGATTGTATGGTGTGTGTTACACTAACAATTTTCTCAGAGTTTTCAATCATTTTTATCATAATTGGGGAAAAATGTAACATAGGTGTGTGGTACATTGGTCATATCTTTTAAATGTTACAATCAGTCAGAAAAATTGATTACGATTCTTGAATTGAACACATTTTTAAAAAATTGTATGATGTATGGCCACCTTTACTCTTCTTCCATCTTCTCTTTATAGATCAGAACGGTCTGCTTGCCTGGGAGCCAAACAGCATATTTGTACAGCTATCATTCAGGTAACAAAGTTTTAAAGTATGTGAGTGCTTTAACATGCATACAGTCTTCTAATCACATCACAAGCAGTCTAAAAAATGTAACTGTTCACCCGCAACTAAATAGTACATATCTCCCTGGTAAAATAGGGGTAAAAGTTATTCGTGCATATTTTTTAAATGTCCTAAGCTTTGTTTGGAGTGATCTATAAAGACAGATACGGAATAATACAGCTTTCATTCTGCTTCATGGAAGCACCTGCCACCTGGCCTATTAGAACATAAAATGTTTCCTAATTTTCCATTTAATAAATGGAGATAGCTTTTGTAGGAGTTATCAATACCTTTGCAACTGTTTGGGTTCCGTGGACTATGAACGTAAAGCTGAAATAAACGTATAGACTCTGGAAATGATATACTGTATTTTCTCAGCGGCTTCTTTCTCTTTCTGTTCTTTTAGTATGCCATTTATTTATTTTCTTGGGTTTATGATGTTTGATCTGTGGTCAGAGCGTGTTATGTAGTGTCAACTGATGGGGGCTATTCCTGTATCTACTGAATATTATGATGATGTGGATATTAACTGTTAATCAGAAAAGGATTAAGATGAAATGGAGTCCTAGGCAACATAGCACTTTTTGCTCAGCGCTGATGGTAACCTGAATTTTTTTAGTACGATTTGGTGGGGACTAGCATCCACCAGGCCCCTACACTCTCTCCAGGCCCTAACAATTGCCTAAATTTAGTGGGTACTAGCATCCACACTGGGCCCCTAGACTCTCTCCAGGCCCTAGCAACTTCCTAGATTTGGTGGGGACTAGCATACACCAGGCCCCTAGACTATCTCCAGGCCCTAGCAATTGTCTAGATTTGGTGGGGACTAGCATCCACCAGGCCCCTAGACTCTCTCTCCGGGACCTTGTCAGCTGCCTAGAATTGCCTTGTGGATGAACCAGCTCTGCTTGTAAAGCATTACATGTTCACTGTTATAAGTATTTGAAAATGATCATATATAAAAATATAAAGAGTCTTTCAAAACTTAAAAGATGAAAATGATGTACTTTCCTTTCCCCTGAATATTCGCCCATGAGTTCATTATTATATGTAACTTTATCCTTCCTCTGCTTATTTAATTTGTCATTTTTTAACCTTTTACCACTCTTTAAACAGAACATCAAAGCTCAGACACAGTTAGATACTCATGCTATCTACACCGCCCTAAACAGTATTTCCTGCTTAATATTTCATAGATTACAAAGAACGTACCTTGAGATAAACATCCTAGAGGAATGGAAATGAAAATGAACAGGGCCAAAATGGGCCCCATGTCCAAAAAGTCCACCTAGCTCAGCCGTATCCCAGTATCCAAGTAAAGCACTTCCTGGTGTGTGATGGTGAAGTTTAAGCTGGGAACTTCCAGCCAAGAGACAGAACACAGAGGTTACTGCAGCTTTCTGCTAGAATCAACCTTTGCTTCCATCCCTGTTATTTGTTCACTTATTTATGACTATGTAGATAAGAATGTCTCTCCGTTTCTTATTCATTCTACAGACGTATGTGGATGAGCAGTTGCTTTTTCCACTAACCAGACAAAATATTCCAACCACACCTGTATACCATGTAGTGGTCTGAAATGTTACACTATTTCTCCATTTCTATCTACTATAGTTTTAAAATTAGCAACGCTTCTGTTGCTAATTCACGCATTGTGTTTGCCCATTTGTCCTGTATATCACAACATTTAAATTATCTTCCCAGTACAATGTATGGCAACAATATGTTATTTGATGTTTGTTTTTTCATTGTACTCTATCAACAATTACAATTACTTATTTTCAAAAATAATAGTAATATACCCCCATGACATACATATTTGAAAAGCTGAGTTCCTAAGGTAAGAAATTATGTATTCTTTTTCCCTCACTCTGGTTCTTTTTTTTTTTTTACAAGTGTTTTATTTTGGTAGAGTATATGAAATAACAATGATGTTTTTGATTGTTTGTCACTAAAATAAATATAAAAAAACATATGCCTTAACCCTAAAGCACCCTAAAATCTACTACTTATTACGGTTGAAATGTGTCATGATCTCTCCTGTAGCATGTTCTGTCAGTTGCAGTGGAACTGCAACTGGGCAGTTCTGACTTATCTGCTTGCATTTAGTTGCACATTCGCAATAAGTCTCATTGTCATTTACAATCACTCTGCAGTTCAGAGTAGTTTAGGATGCTGTCATACCTCTTCCTTTTGTTTGCTGCAGTTGAACTGCAGCCAAATATCCCTGGATTTCCTACATGCATGTCATTGCATAGTATTGCATGTATTTGTTATGACAGTCTTTCAGCTGGCAGCTTGTGATCAAGCTGGCTCAGGATTGCGTAATTACCATTCAGCTGTGTGGGAATTTGCATGCCTGCATCCATTGGCTGATGCCAACATAAACGTCTGCCTCCCATTTCAGACCCCGCCCAACATAGCGGTCAGCTCCCTGAGTTGTCGTTGGGTCCATGCTGTGAAAGTTGTTATTGTAAATTGTATAATGCCTTGCTCTGTATTTCCATGCCTGCTGGACGTTTACTGACCTGCAGGGGTCAGTAAAGTCCTTCTGATCCTGTTAGTTGATGACTGGTAGTATTCCTTCTTGCCTTGTTCTTGCCTTATTCTTGAGGACGAACTAAAGCAGCAGCTGCCATTAGTTACGCTCCTACCTGTTAGTCTTGTCTATCTCAGTGTAAATGTTGCCGTCGCTGAAGCAGCGACTAGATTGGCTAAGCATTCCGTCTGTCTGTCTGTTGTCTGTATTGTTAATTGTCATTACTTGTGCTTTAGCTAGTGAGTTATTTGAGAGCTACATTTCATATATTGCACATCAGCACGATATATATGTACTCTAGTCAGTCAGTAATTATTGTAATAATGTATATTGTTTTGTGTTTCGACCCTTGCCTGCCTCTTCACTACAAATTTTCCTAGCCCTTCTGGATTACTGCCATCTGATCTATCGTGTGTGACCCAAGCCTGTTCCCGACTACGTCTGTTGTGTATTTAATCACATAGTATCTAGAATGATAGGCGACCCGGAGCTGCAGTTGCTCTGGGCAATCTTGCTCCCTTGTTTTACTCCTGTGTCTATCTGTGTAGCCTCTTCTATTACCCAGCTACATAGTCTGGAGCACACTCGCTGACTCAAAAAGTATACCTCCCCAGCATTACAATATGATACCACTTATGTCTCAGTTTATAGCTAGCTGAGCATTTATCAGGCCAATAACCCTGAAGTGGACAAACAAGGCACAGCAACAACATCAGGCCTGCTTTGATTGCACCCACTAGGCGGTCCTTGCTCCCCAAATGGCAACCTAGATGAATGGGCTGACAACGTAACCTCCTACAACAGCTTCTGCCAGGAGACTTGCATCCCTTAGAAGACATACAGAGTATTTCCCAACAACATGCCGTGGTTCAACAACAAACTCATCTGCTTCGGAGAGCCAAAAAGGTAGCCCACATGTCTGGAAGCCCAGAAGGAGTTCAAGAAAACCAGAAATTACCTAAACACAGAACTGAGATCTGCCAAAAGGTCCTACTCTAACAAACCGTGTCTGAGCCTCAGCTCCAACAATGCATGAGAAGTGCACCCCTCGACACACGTTCCCCAGCATTGAGCTTGCTGATGAACTAAACAGTTTGTACTGTAGGTTATAAGAGAACCAACCAAAACCCTTGTCCAGTACTAAACTACGGCACCCCCAACACCCCCATTATCCAAACCATCCTAGGCCCCCTAGCCCCATTAACAACAGACAAAGGTGAGATTCTGGAATTTCCTTGCAAACTTGACCCCAGGAAAGCTCTTGGCATAGACGGATTATCAACCCTTTGCCTAAGAACCTGTGCTGCTCAGCTGGCTCCTGTTCTCTCTACCCTGCTCACAAAAGCCCTAATGGTATTCAAGATCCTATCCTGTCTGAAAAGGTCCACTATAATCCCGGGCCCAAAGTAACCAGATTTTGCAGATCTCAGTGACTACAGACCAATTGTTCTTACATTAAATGTCATGAAGATCTTTGAAAAGCTGGTCCAGTGCCACCTAAAACTCACTACCAAGGACCTGACTGACCTTCTCCAGTTTGCCTATAGAACAAATAGGTCAGTAGACGATGCCCTAAACATTGGCCTTGAGTACATCTTGTCCCATCTAGACAAATCGGACACCTATGCCAGGATTCTCCTTAACTTCAGCTCTGCCCTCAGTATTATTAGCCCCAATATCCTCCACAAGCTGGCTCACCTCAAAATGCATCCCACTCTCTGCGTGTGGCTGAAGGACTTCCTTACAAACAGTACCCAAGTGGTGAAGCGCAACACAATCACCCTGCGAAGGCAAACCACCAACACAGGCGCTCCCCAAGGGTGCATCCTGTAGCCTATCCTGTTCTACCTTTACACAGACTTCTGCACCACTAAGAATTACTCTGTCAAGGTGAGAAAGTTTGCAACTGCTACCTCAAACTACTTTTTATGGACATGGTTACAAACTGTAAGACACATCAACATTTATGCTACAACTAATTTAGATTAGAATGAGGTCACATATAAATAATGTAATAACAATCTGGATGCACAGTAATCCATTATTCTTTAGGTGCACCTCTGGCTTTTTTGCACTAATTGTTATAGGACCATTCTTTGTTTGCATAGCCATTCCAGTGTCCCAATGTTTACCTAAAACCCACACCTGGAAATCTTAACATGGATTGCAAAGGAGCTTCATACCGTTTTACAGACTGAGAAAGATATTCCCCGAACCTCCCCTCTTGGCATATCAACAACCACCCAATCTAAAACAGATGATTGTCAGGAGGTCTTTGAATAGGCTACAACATAACAGAACATTGCCCTGCTGACAAAAGAGGTGTGAGACCTGCAGACACATCCACTCCACTGACAGGATATCAATACCAGCTTCACAACAGGAATACAAGAGTACAAAGCACCTTTTCCTATGATTCTACTAATCTGGTATATCTGATCACGTGTGCAAAATGCCCCAAAGGAATTTATGTGGGAGAAACTTGACAAACTCTGCGTAAACATATGAACAGACACAGGCACACTATTATCGATACTGAATCTAATCTCCTGGTCCCTACACACTTTCATTCCCTTGGACACAGCTTAAAGGGGAACTTCAGCCTAAACAAACATACTGTCATCAAGTTACATTAGTTATGTTAATTAGAATAGATAGGTAATATAATATCTTACCCACCCTGTTTTAAAAGAACAGGCAAATGTTTGTGATTCATGGGGCTGCCATCTTTGTCATGGGGGCAGCCATCTTTTTGGTTGTAAGGAGTTGACAAGGAGCAGGAGACACAGTTCCAACTGTCCTGTGTCCTGATTACCCTTCCCAGCTGCACACGCTAGGCTTCAAATGTCAAATTCAAAATGTAAAAAAAAAAAACACCAAAACAGCAGAACGAGAACAACAACATCAGAAATCCCATCATGCTTTGCACAGCATCAGGGGAAAAAAGCCCGGGCAGTTTTCTTCTGTGCAGCTAAAAATGATGCTTTAGTAAGAAAAACAAAGTTTTGATGCTGTGAAACAAAGAAACACCAAGCCTTTTCTGGGCTGCTGAGTCGATTTTTAGTCCGGAGGTTCACTTTAAATAATCTTCGGGTTACTGCCCTGAAGGATGGCTTTACATCACAAAAAGAAAGACTAATAGCAGAAACAAAATGTATACGTTGGTTTAAATCTGTAGTTAAAGGATTGTACAAGGACACCAATTTTTTTTATATTGGTACAAAGTTGATGGTATTTATTGTTATCATTTGTTTTCAGCCTAGACAAATATTGCATCCATTCTGTTTGTAGCTTACATTTGAGCTTGGAATTTACGATGCCTCCAAACTAGTCTCAGTTATGTGAGGACTGAGTAAACAAAGGGTCTTATCTATTTGTCACAAATCAGCTACCGTATATACTTGAGTATAAGCCGAGATTTTGAGACCTAAAAAGTGGCCAAAAAGTGGGGGTCTCGGATTATACTCGAGTCATGACCCCCCTGCGTGCATCTCCCCTATGCTATGATGCCTGCAGTGGCACCCGTGCGCTAATAGATGACATCATAGCAAAGAGACAGGGACTCGCAAGTTGTAGAGGAATCGTGCCATGGACGATGAACTAGTCAGCAAAGGATACAATACCACGCCAGATTTGCCGGGGGGAAGGCGGAAGAAAATACAGAGGTATTCCGCTCTGGCGAATGGGACATACATAGTCAGCAAAGGATACAATACCACGCCAGATTTGCCGGGAGGATGATTGGACACTTGGGGGATGGCGGAAGAAAATACAAAGGTATTCCGCTCTGGCGAATGGGGACTTGAATGGCCACCGTCCGCCCTAACTGAAAAGCCACACTCTACACACAGGCGGCGGGACATGGCACAGGCACTGAGAGGTATTCTGCTCTGATGAACGGGGAGACTGGCTACCGCAACTCAAAAGCCGCATCCTGCACACAGAGGGAGGCGGGACACGATCGGGTATGCTAAAATGTTGGAACACCGGCAAAGGCATTGATTGATCATTTAAATTGCAGCTCCTACATTTATGTAGTGGTGGGGGGATGCAAGTGGGGGAAGGGCACTCTGTGCTGCAAAGAAAACTTCCTCAAGTTATTGTGCAACAAGGTCAAATTTTTCTTGGTACAAGGGGCAAGGCTGATGTAACCCTTCCAGTAAGTGTGTCATGTCTGCAGGGTGACACAGTTCAGGGTGCTGCTGCTGGTGATTCTCATAGAGAGAGGTTTAGTGTAATTTTGTACGTGTTCTTTACTGTGTCCAGGGGCCAAATCCAGGGCAAAACACAGCCAGCCATTCAGAGCAGAAGTCCAGGGGAGCAGCCTGGTCCAGAGGTGGCACACACTTCCCTTGTCTCCTCGTCAGCTCTGATTGTCTATCATGTGCATTTGTTTCTTCTACCACCTCTAAGTCATGCTTCTACCACCTCTAATGCTCGGTTTTACGCCATAAGACCACTGCGTACCCTACCCTCGGCTAATACTTGAGTCTGTAATTTATTCTAGTTTTTTTAAGGTAAAAGTTGGGGGTCGGCTTATATTCGGTTTGGCTTATACTCGCATATATACGGTAAGTCCTCTCAAGACCCTATTTGGATGTTCTGTTTCAATTAATGACATGTACTTATGTTCACACAAAAAAAATCTACAGTGGTTTGCAAAAGTATTCGGCTCCTTTGAAGTTTTCCACATTTTGTCACATTACTGCCACAAACATGAATCAGTTTTATTGGAATTCCATGTGAAAGACCAATACAAAGTGGTGTACACGTAAGAAGTGGAACGAAAATCATACATGATTCCAAACATTTTTTACAAATAAATAACTGCAAAGTGGGGTGTGCGTAATTATTCAGCCCCTTGAGTCAATACTTTATAGAACCACCTTTTGCTGCAGTTACAGCTGCCAGTCTTTTAGGGTATGTCTCTACCAGCTTTGCACATCTAGAGACTGAAATCCTTGCCCATTCTTCTTTGCAAAACAGCTCCAGCTCAGTCAGATTAGATGGACAGCGTTTGTGAACAGCAGTTTTCAGATCTTGCCACAGATTCTTGATTGAATTTAGATCTGGACTTTGACTAGGCCATTCTAACACATGGATATGTTTTGTTTTAAACTATTCCATTTTTGCCCTGGCTTCATGTTTAGGGTTGTGGTCCTGGTGGAAGGTGAACCTCCGCCCCAGTATCAAGTCTTTTGCAGACTCCAAGAGGTTTACTTCTAAGATTGCCCTGTATTTGGCTCCATCCATCTTCCCATCAACTCTGACCAGCTTCCCTGTCCCTGCTGAAGAGAAGCACCCTCAGAGCATGATGCTGCCACCACCATATTTGACAGTGGGGATGGTGTGTTCAGAGTGATGCGCAGTGTTACTTTTCCGTCACACATAGCGTTTTGCATTTTGGCCAAAAAGTTCCATTTTGGTCTCATCTGACCAGAGCACCTTCTTCCACATGTTTGCTGTGTCCCCCACATGGCTTGTGGCAAACTGCAAATGGGACTTCTTTTGCTTTTCTGTTAACAATGGCTTTCTTCTTGCCACTCTTCCATAAAGGCCAACTTTGTGCAGTGCACGACTAATAGTTGTCCTATGGACAGATTCCCCCACCTGAGCTGTAGATCTTTGCAGCTCATCTAGAGTCACCATGGGCCTCTTGACTGCATTTCTGATCAGCGCTCTCCTTGTTCGTCCTGTGAGTTTAGGTGGATGACCTTGTCTTGGTAGGTTTACAGTTGTGCCATACTCTTTCCATTTCTGAATGATCGCTTGAACAGTGCTCTGTGGGATATTCAAGGCTTTGGAAATCTTTTTGTAGCCTAAGCCTGCATTAAATTTTTCAATAACTTTATCCCTGACCTGTCTGGTGTGTTCTTTGGACTTCATGGTGTGGTTGCTCCCAATATTCTCTTAGACAACCTCTAAGGCCCTCACAGAGCAGCTGTATTTGTAATGACATTAGATTACATACAGGTGCACTCTATTTAGTCATTAGCACTCATCAGGCAATGTCTATGGGCAACTGACTGCACTTAGACCAAAGGGGGCTGAATAAGTACGCACACCCCACTTTGCAGTTAATTATTTGTAAAACATGTTTGGAATCATGTATGATTTTCGTTCCACTTCTCACGTGTACACCACTTTGTATTGGTCTTTCACGTGGAATTCCAAAAAAGTTGATTCATGTTTGTGGCATTAATGTGACAAAATGTGGCAAACTTCATGGGGGCCGAATACTTTTGCAAACCACTATATATACCCCTTTTTGATGTTGCATGTACATATGGTAGTTGTCTGTTCTAACAACTTAAAAACATACAGGATTTGGCAGCTGAAATACTACAAAGCCTTTGCATGGGTAGAAGTGATCATCACTGAAAAAAAAACACACATTGGCTCAGGGATCACATGTTCCCTTGAACTAACTAGTGCTGCCTTTAGGGTGCCAGAGAGCGCCCACAGGCATACGCATGTGGAAGAGATCACATACACACACACAGGAGGACTTGCAGGATCATATGCGCAAACGCACGTGGCAGGCAACAGAATGGGAGTACATATATCTATGCCCCTGGAGCTAATATAAAGTCATTCAGGAAGTGCTTAAATATTTATTTTATCTCATATGGCTGTTTGTATGATACCTAGGGTCTTTTTTATTATTAAAGGAGAGGAGGCGTCATCCAAATTTTTGCTGGGCATGCCCACTGTCTCTATTATGCCGCTGCTACGATAATGCATATTTGGCTCCACTGATGACCATGTCCACTTATTGATGTAAGACCATGCCCACTTTTCAAACAGCCTTCTTTAACTCCATCCCGGGGACCAGGGGTGCCTAGCAACACTCCTGCTAAAGCCCATATAATACGTGTAATTACAAATGTAAGTTTGCAGCTATTTAAGTGTTGTTGAGGAATTGAAATCATTTTTTTTTACTTTACCTGCAATTTATAAATACTTTAGTTCCTTTACTGTGATGGAATGCTTGGATTACATCCACAAAAGGTAACTATTATTAATATTATTATTATTATTATTATTAATAATAATAATAATAATAATAATAATAATAATAATAATAATAATGCTATGTAAACTAGCATAGGTCTATTGGGACTTTGCTCTGTTAGAGATAATTATGCCAACCAGCAATATAACTTTATGAGTTTATTACAGCTGGAGAAATGCTACGGCAGCCGCCAGCCAGTGAAAATGAACAGCCCTGGGAAATGAAAGCGTTGATTTTGTTATGAAATATACAATGTTTCTCATATCCTGTAAGTAATTTTGACATTGATATAAGTTATTTCACTGGCATGGTCAACTTGAATAATATTGTCCGATCAAATGAATAAAGTTTTATTTTTTACATTTGTGTGAGGCAAGAGATAACCACAGTTTGATCTACTCTGGAGATTTGTAGCTTTAACTATGGGCAACATCATAAACAAATTCCATAGACAAGACAAACACTTTCTTGCAATACAAATTGAAAGAAAAACATTTTGAAAACGTTAAAGCTGGCCACGCACAATTAGATGTGATTTCAAAATTAAACAATCATTTTAAAGTGTACAGTCCTGGCCAAAAGTTTTGAGACTGTCAAAAATACGAGTTTTCACAAAGTTTGCTGCTAAACTGCTTTTAGATCTTTGTTTTAGTTGTTTATCTGATGTACTGAAATATAATTATAAGCACTTAATACGTTTCAAAGGCTTTTATTGACAATTACTTGAGAATTATGCAAAGAGTCAGTATTTGCTGTGTTGGCCCTTCTTTTTCAGGACCTCTGCAATTCGACTACGCATGCTCTCAATCAACTTCTGGACCAAATCCTGACTGATAGCAACCCATTCTTTCATAATCACTTCTTTGAGTTTCTCAGAATTAGTTGTTTTTTGTTTGTCCACCCACCTCTTGAGGAATAACTACAAGTTCTCAATGGGATTAAGATCTGGGGAGTTTCCAGGCCATGGACCTAAAATTTCAAAATTTTGGTCCCCCGAGCCACTTAGTTATCACTTTTGCCTTATGACACCGCGCTCCATCGTGCTGGAAAATGCATTGTTCTTCACCAAACTGTTGTTGGAAGAAGTTGCTGTTGGGGGGTGTTTTTGTACTATTCTTTATTCATGGCTGTATTTTTTGGCAAAATTGTGAATGAGCCCACTCCCTTGGATGAGAAGTAACCCCACACATGAATGGTCTCAGGATGCTTTACTGTTGGCATGACACAGGACTGATGGTAGCGCTCACCTTTTCTTTTCCTGACAAGCCTTTTTCCAGATGTCCCAAACAATCGGAAAGGGGCTTCATCGGAGAATATGACTTTGCCCCAGTCCTCAGCAGTCCATTCGCCATACTTTTTGCAGAAGATCAATCTGTCTGTTATGTTTTTTTGGGAGAGAAGTGGCTTCTTTGCTGCCCTTCTTGACACCAGGCCATCTTCCAAAAGTCTTCGCCTCACTGTGCGTGCAAAGCAACAACTTTTCTAATTTCCAATATTTTTGACAGTCTCAAAACTTTTGGCCAGGACTGTACCTGAAGTGACATGTGACATTATGAGATAAACATAGGTAAGTACACATAATACTACTAGTCGTGCTAACACATGTCCCTTTTGGTTTTCTTGCATTGCAAGTGTTTAAAAATCTAGAGCTATTGTCTATGCCTGAGGCAATCATAGAGCAAGTGGAATACAACCTGGTTTCCTGAAATGTAGAAAGAAAGCAAAACACTTTTATTTGGAAGAGAAAAAGGTGTTCTCGTTATGTGTGGAAATGACTGCACTTATGATTGGGGGACATTATAGCAGCACTTGTTAAATGAAGGATATTCAATGCATTTATTTTAATGGTAACATAATGGCTGTAGTTGTTTTAAGGCAGAAAGACATATCTGTACTTGTTATAGGTATGGTGGGATTCAAACTGGGGACCCAGTGATGCAAAGCAAGAGATCTAACCACTACACCACTGTGCTGCTCATCATTGCATAATCATTGCTGCGCTTGTTATTGAGTGGTTGGCATGACAGCTGCACCTGTTATAGACCAACCTGCACCTGTTATGGGGAGGTTTGGGTAGTCAATGGCTGAACTTGTTATTGAGGGGTTGACATGATAGCTGCACCTGTTATGGCAAAGGAGGTGGGGGGAGGAAGTTGTTATTAAGGGGTTGGCATAAGAGCTGAGTCTCTTATGGGGGAGAGAGTAGTTGATGGTTGGACTTAGAGAGGAGACTTTGTACATGTTCTGGAGGCTGCTGAGTAGCTGAGATTTGACAGGATGATGGCATATTCTGTATAGGAAAAGGCATGGCTACACAGTGGCGTAGCTAAGGAGCTATGGGCCCGTTGCAAGTTTTACATTGGGGTCCCCTAAGCACTCTATACATAACAAATGATACGGCGCACCAAAACCTGCCAATGGCAACTACAGTGTCAGAGGTGCAAGAAGGGAATGGGGAGCAGTTTGTTAATGATTACCACAGTTCAAAGTATCTATAGAAGTGATTATTATGAGCACAGGACCAATAGAGAGCTAATACTGCAGCTGAGGGAGGGCCCCTCTAGCCCAAGGGCCCCGATGCAGTCCCAACCTCGGCACCCCCTATTGCTATGCCCCTGTGACTATACCAGTATTCCAGGGCAATTACCAGGGGTGGGTGGTTTTGATTATACTAGAAATTTACAGGGGGGGGGGGGACGTTTCCATGGAAATTAGACAGGAAAGTGAGGATCAATTGCAAACCAGAGATAAGAGCTGTGAACAATATTGCTATTCTGTCACCACACTCCTAGTGGAAGCAACTTAAGACCCAATCTAAGGTAAAAAGATCATAGAGGACCTCAGCCTAGTACAGGGTTCTCCAAACAACTCTGAAAACATGTCCTGCATGGTGGTGTAGTGGTTAGAGCTGTTGCCTTGCAGCACTGGGTCCCCGGTTTGAATCCCAGCCAGGTCAACATCTGCAAGGAGTTTGTATGTTCTCCCCATGTCTGTGGGTTTCCTCCAGGCATTCCACTTTCCTCCCACATCCCAAAAACATACAGATAAGTTAACTAATAATAATAAATAGAGCATAAAACTCAATACTTTGCACCAGTTGATGGTGGAAGTTCGGGAATCCCATGTTAATTTTGTATTTTACATGCTGGAGTTGTATTTATGTACTTATAAATATTTGCCCTGCACACTGCTGGCATACAGACAATACCATTCATCATTAGCAATTTTCCTCAGTAGAATCCACATACTGAACCACCTGAAATTTAAGCTTCATCCCTCCAGTCACCAGATTTGCCACTCCTGAACTTCTGACCAGATTTGCCAGTCTTGAATTTTTTATAATCCGATAATCCAAACATTTGTATAGCGCTTTTCTCCTGTCGGACTCAAAGCGCTCAAGAGCTGCAGCCACTGGGACGCGCTCAAGAGGCCACCCTGCAGTGTTAGGGAGTCTTGCCTTGAACTCCTTACTGAATAGGTAATACTTGACCTAGCCAGGATTCGAACCCTGGTCCCCCATGTCAAAGGCAGAGCCCTTAACCAGTACACTATCCAGCCACTTTTGGACCACATATGCCATATGGCAATGCATAACACTTTCCAACACCAAAAAAGGCAGAGAACTGAATCTATTGGTCTTTATTTCTTATAGGACCCTAATATAATTTGTGTTACTGCAAATACAAAGACTATCACATTCTGTACTCCACAAACACAGCAGCAGTCGTCTTTTTAACGCATTTAAGACAACACTTTTTGAAATTGTAGTTCTTTTAATGGAAACATCACAATCATATAAAGAAATTGGTACTATTAAAACATTTGGCTTTTTTTTCCATTTATCACCAACTAATCCTAAAGAGCACTAAAAGTAGCCATACATTTATAGATATTTCCTGTCGATTCCACACAAATTCAATCACTTTGATAGAATCTGCCAGAAATCTCTGCCCCAACATGACTGATTCATTGTAATTTTGATCTTCTGTCGCTGAAAATTGATCAACATTCTCGATTGTAGCAGATGGAAAATCTCTCTCAATCGGGGGTGGGGCAGGAGTGGTGGTAGATTGGCAGAGAGTGAAAATCTATGTGCATTGAGCAGAAGGAATAGACCCCTCTGTGGTCAGATTCTGATCAGAGAATCTACAGATCTCTCTGTTTACCACATCGGGTGGCCATCTATAAATGTATGGCTACCTTAAGACATTGTGTATATCCAGTAAAAAAGATGGGCATTTGTATAACTGATTATGATCAGCAACTAAAGACAGAAACAAATGACGTTATTCTTTTATCTCCAGTAGTTTGGCCAATGCAGCGTGCTCTTTCAGGCTGACTATGAAATGGCCCAGTGGTTGACAAACCAGCTTGTAGCTCTCCTGAGTGGCCTTCAAAGCGTCCCCACTTGGTAAACTGCAAAAGGAAAGCACATAGACATGTTCTTATAATTTTGAATGTCTTCTAATCATATATATATATATATATATATATATATATATATATATATATATATATATATATATATATATATATATGTATATATATATATATATATATATATATATATATATATATATATACACTCACCTAAAGGATTATTAGGAACACCTGTTCAATTTCTCATTAATGCAATTATCTAATCAACCAATCACATGGCAGTTGCTTTAATGCACTTAGGGGTGTGGTCCTGGTCAAGACAATCTCCTGCACTCCAAACGGAATGTCAGAATGGGAAAGAAAGTTGATTTAATCAAATTTGAGCGTGGCATGGTTTTTGGTGCCAGATGGGCGGTCTGAGTATTTCACAATCTGCTCAGTTACTGGGATTTTCACGCACAACCATTTCTAGAGTTTACAAAGAATGGTGTGAAAAGGGAAAAACATCCAGTGTGCGGCAGTCCTGTGGGCGAAAATGCCTTGTTGATGCTAGAGGTCAGAGGAGAATGGGCCAACTGATTCAAGCTGATAGAAGACCACCGTTGACTGAAATAACCACTCGTTACAACCAAGGTATGCAGCAAAGCATATGTGAAGCCACAACATGCACAACCTCCAGGTGGGTGGGCTACAACAGCAGAAGACCCCACCGGGTACCACTCATCTCCACTACAAATAGGAAAAAGAGGCTACAATTTGCACAAGCTCACTAAAATTGGACAGTTGAAGACTGGAAAAATGTTGCCTGGTCTGATGAGTCTCGATAGATTCAGAATTTGGCATAAACAGAATGAGAACATGGATCCATCATTCCTTGTTACCACTGTGCAGGCTGGTGGTGGTGGTATAATGGTGTGGCGGATGTTTTCTTGGCACACCTTAGGCCCCTTAGTGCCAATTGAACATCGTTTAAATGCCACGGGCTATCTGAGCATTATTTCTGACCATGTACATCCCTTCATGACCACCATGTACCCATCCTCTGATGGCTATTTCCAGCAGGATAATGCACCATGTCACAAAGCTCGAATCATTTCAAATTGTTTTCTTGAACATGACAATGAGTTCACTGTACTAAAATGGCCCCCACAGTCACCAGATTTCAACCCAATAGAGCATCTTTGGGATGTGATGGTACGGGAGCTACGTGCCCTGGATGTGCATCCCACAAATCTCCATCAACTGCAAGATGCTATCCTATCAATATGGGCCAACATTTATAAAGAATGCTTTCAGCACCTTGTTGAATCAATGCCACATAGAGTTAAGGCAGTTCTGAAGGCGAAAGGGGGCCAAACACCGTATTAGTATGGTGTTCCTAATAATTCTTTAGGTCAGTGTATAACTGATATATAGCTATCAGTTTAAGCAGGAAGCAAGGCTGTAATTATATTGCTGTTTAATTGAAGCCTAAAGTGTATTTTTTTCTTAAAGTATACCCGAGATGAAAGCTGAAAAAAAAAAAAGATACTTACCTAGGTAAAGGGAGGCTTCTGGATAGTCCAGAGGCTTCCTGTGTCCTCCTCACCCCCTCTGCTGCCACGCACAGAACCCTGTCACATATCTTGTGACAAAAATGTGATACATGCTGCCGGGACACGGAGAAGCGGCACCAATGGAGATAAAGACAGAAGCACGCAGACTGATGGAGGAGTGCACCAGCTGGAGAGGTGAGTTCTCCCCACTGCAATTACTCTGCAGGGGCCCCCAGAAACCATTATTCACTTGCAGGAAGACCTAGGTGAGGGGGGCGGGGGGCTGCCAGCCATTTATAAGGCCCCAGGGAACAGAGAGCACCAGTAGGCAGTTGCACATGGGGGGAAGGGAGTGGGGGCTAATGACGGGGTCAGGAACAAAAGGGGCACCTAATGCCACTCACAGGAAGGGGGTATGGGTGGGTTGGTGTTGAGGGTCCCATCTAGGGCCCCATCTAGTTTTTACCTAGGGCCACATCGTGCCTAGAGCTGGCGCTGTAAACAACACAAGGAATGTGAAATGTGTAAGTAGAGAATCAGGACTCTATTATTGAGTTTGTGGTAAATGTCTCCTACCTCTCACTTAGAAAGCTTTGATACAGCCAGTTAAAGCAGGCCTGCTCTTCGGATTTTGCCTCATTTTCTTCTGAATTACTTGGAAAATTCAGCTCTGAAACACTAGAGAACAAGATACATTTAAGCACTTTCAACAGTCACACCACTATTCTGTAATTTGCTAACATTTGTATTTCACCTACAGCTGAATAATGGCATGCTTATTCGTATTCTTATTGTTAAACCCCCCAAACTCCATACAAATACACTAGAATCACTCAGTCTCAGTCGTCCGAAACTCAACTAACCAGAAGTCTCAACCAGCCCTCTCAGATCACCGGCAGTACTCACGGTGCTAGGGGCCAAATTCTCAGGTTGTTTGTGGGCTCTGCTGTGCTTAAAGACTGGGTTTCATGGCTCCCCCAAGGTTAAAATACTTTCATTTACTGTATTTTAACATTTAATACAGAGTTTGTGGTATGTATATAGAGTGGGATATAGTATATTATTAGCTAGGCCTATTTTTAACATTGAGTCTCATTAGCAACCAGAAAGCACACTTATCTGTGATCAGCTGATCTCCATCAGTGTCGCATAACCAATATTACAGTTTATAACCAGTTGTCAATTTTTCCTTACTTCCCTTGCCAGGTTCAGGTAACTACAGGTGCCCTTAAGTATTAGGTAGCCATAGCTATCCTCAGTAGTAAGTAGCTAGAGGTGCCCCCAACTGTAGGGAGATCTGGCCATTGGAATACCGAGAGCTGGGCGAGTAATCTCTCATTAACAATCCACTTGGGACTCCGCATATGGAAGGATGAAGAGAGGTGCTCAAGGATGGGAGTGGGCTGCCTTTCCATCATCAGGCGTCTGTAGGCACATGCCTACAGTGCCTTATGGTAAATCCGGCCCTGCGTATATTATATTGATAAATGACACAATTCCACACAAACTTGGATGAGAGAGCAATGACATCTGGTACCCGGTATGGCAGTTACGTTTCTGAATGTCCCTTTGGGAGTGCCCTGGGGAATTTTAACATGGAGAAATGGACCAGCAGAGAAAAAGTAATCGAGCACCCAAGACACAGAACCTAAAGATGATGGATCAGTTAACTCTCCACGTTTGAGGCAGGTAGTGGGTGTGAAGGTGCAGTGCAGCAGGATGGGAAGTGGCAGGTGCTTGGGAATGGGTTGAGGAGAGGAGAACTGCAGTGAGGCGATCATTGATAGTAAAAATGCTCCCTCCCTAGCCCAGCTCACCTGAACCACACATACATTTTTGGCACAGGCTTTGGGTTCCTTTTTGACTCTTTCTCTATATCTTGTTATTTATGCCTAACCATAGTCACCATGATCAACCTTATTGATGTCTAACTCTAACCTTCCAGTACGTGCTGAAAAGGCTATCCTCCTACCCCATCCCTAAGTGTACCTCACCCTCATCAGTGCAATACAGTATATTAACTGAGAATGTACGCCAGTTGTAAAAGATAAAGTGGGATTATACTACCAGAACTAAAATTTCAGTAACTACTCTAAGTTACATAAAAGAACATTTGAAAGCATTCCCAAGTATTGCCTGTATGTAAAATCATGTATTTTCACTGCAGAAAGCAGTAGAAGCTTGCTTATCTCTGGTCATTGGCAAAGGCAAGAATCCTGCTGTGCCTGTATCTTCATTCTGCCCCCTCCCTCTGCTAAATAAACACATCAGCCTGACAGCAGCTGAGTCACTTCAGCTGAAAAGGAGGGGGGGGGTGGCACAGTGCAGACAATGGCACAGGGAGAAGCCTTTGCTAATAATGAAAGATAAGCAAGCAAAATAAATGATTTTACGCACAGGGAATACTTAGAAATGTTTTCAGTTTTGGGAGTATGATCGCTTAAAGTCAAACCTGCATCAGAAATTCACCCCATACCACGACTATCCTAAGGCCTTTGCAGAAGATATGCCCTCTGGGACCTGGGTCATCTTAGCCATATCAGATCGTAGAGAGGGTTGGGTAAAGTTGAAAAAGCACTCAATCAAATGACACCTACATTACTATTTTTTTTTCTGTGAAGATTCTCATTTGTTCAGGTCATCATATGTCCAAATAAAAATAATGCAGTTTCAACAGGACATCCTTTTGTTTGCTGTAAAAGATGGTTCATTCCAACACTCAGAGCAGCTGCTTCATGCTTGATGAGTAAAGGAGATTTCCATTGCAAAGAAGCACTATTTTACTTTTGCATATCTGTCACCTATGTTAACCTTTCAGGAACCCTCACAAACGTCTGATATGACTAATAGGTAAGAGTTAAATAATTTTGCCACCTAATAGCAGGTAACGTTGATTAAATCCAAGCTAGGTTTCCAGGACAACTGATGTGATCTGCCCTTGGGAAATCAATACAACTGGAAAATCAGGCATTGATTACTAAATCAGTAATAGATGACTAAATCAGGAAGTATTATTTGGTATTCATTTCTTTTTCACATCTGAAATAATTGTGATACGTGAATACTTGCTGTGGAACCCAGTGATTATTTTAGCTTTCTGTCTGGCTGTTGCGTATATTTCAGAAATAAACAACACAATTTATGAAAACCGATACTATGCATTTCCGCCTTCTTGAATTCAGCTAAAGAATCAGAACTTTCATCCTGATAATAGATGATAAAAAACAGATTTGCATCTAAGTACAGAAGATACCCCGTTGTATTCCATTATGAACTTTATTACTCATTCACAAGGCGATAATAAAACTGGATGAGGTCTAGGACAGATCATGCGTACCTGCGCTTGGAAGTGAGCAAAGATCTGAGAAAACTTCTCATGGCAACGTCATTCTTTATCTTGCTAAGTTCACTGGTGAAAAGTCCATCAGCGTGTCTCCTGAATCTGCTGTACGAGAAAGGAAAGGAAGTTTTTGCTCAACAAATACTCTATTAAACTGTAACTAGTGAAAGAGGGTGATGAAAGTATGACTATTCAGGAGTATTGACAGCATTGGGTCCTTAACCAACTACACCGACATCTGAGCTCCATATGAACCCAGCCTTTCAGGCAGCACATTCAACTATTATAATATAGTTTGGGGTGCGCTGGATATGAATTATTACACAAATACTGTTCTTAAAGGGAAGGTCCAAGCAAAATAAAAAAATGAGTTTCACTTACCTGGGGCTTCTACCAGCCTCATGCAGCCATCCTGTGCCCTCGTAGTCACTCACTGCTGCTCCAGTCCCCTGCTGGCAGCATGCCGACCTGGGAGGTCGGCGGGTCGCATTGCGTACATTTTTACGCATTCCCGCTAGTGCAGGAACATTAACACATACATTTTTACGCATTACTGGTTCTTACGCATTGAACCAGTAATGCGTAAAAATGTATGTGTTAATGTTCCTGCATTAGTGGGAATGCGTAAAAATGTACGCAATGCGACCCGCCGACCTCCCAGGTCGGCATGCTGCCAGCAGGGGACTGGAGCAGCAGTGAGTGACTACGAGGGCACAGGATGGCTGCATGAGGCTGGTAGAAGCCCCAGGTAAGTCAAACTCATTTTTTTATTTTGCTTGAACCTTCCCTTTTTAATATGAACATTTTATTATAAATGTATCTTAGAGCCATATAAAGCATATGTACACTCACATGCATTCATACACACACACAAAGAGCAAGCTGGTTCCCCTTTAAAAATAGGTAAAAAACGGCAATTGTGGATAACAAGTGAAAGATTGTTTTCTTTTCCCACAATTGTCAGAAAAAAAGGGAGAAAACAAGGGAATAAAATATTAAAATATATAAATTACAAAATTGTATGAATGTCTAAGATTAGACTGCTACACCAGACCAATACACTTCTGAACTAATAATGATAATGATTTAATACTCCTATTTTGTGCAGGATTCAACTTCTTAAATTACAAGAAAAAGCTGCTCAACATGGAGTTTCTTAATAGTTCTCACCACTCCTTAAGTTATCCGTCTTACGTGCACCAGATAGTTCTCTGTTGAAATGGTCCAAGAGACTTCCTTGCGTTCCAACCTCCAAAGTTGCTCCGTATATCCAGTTGTTTACAATGTGTGCCGATGAAACATGTTAATCAAGTAGCTGCGGACGGGGGCGGACTGTTACAGGGGCGCCCCGCTATACTACAGATTGGTCTACCTCCACGTCCCCTCCATCAATATTGCAACATTGTAAACAACTGGATATACAAAGCAACTTTGGAGGTTGGAACGCAAGGAAGCGGCCACAGCTATCAGGTTGAGACGCACTGGGAAGTGACGTCTCTCCCTTAAGGTTGGTGTATTAGAAGACCGGAAGTCGCATGTGTGAATCGACCTGGCACAACTCCTTCTGTCAGCGGCTTACCACTGCAGTGACGCTGCTCGCCGAATGATCAGAGCGGCTTTCCGTGCTTAGGAGGATTCTCTGGAGGCTCTTGGACCATTTCAACAGAGAACTATCTGGTGCACGTAAGACGGATAACTTAAGGAGTGGTGAGAACTATTAAGAAACTCCATGTTGAGCGGCTTTTTCCTGTAATTTAAGAAGTTGAATCCTGCACAAAATAGGAGTATTAAATCATTATCCAGGGACCACCAATGGTATAGGAACTGTCTATTAGTTCAGAAGTGTATTGGCCTGGTGTAGCAGTCTAATCTTAGACATTCATACAATTTTGTAATTTATATATTTTAATATTTTATTCCCTTGTTTTCTCCCTTTTTTTCTGACAATTGTGGGAAAAGAAAACAATCTTTCACTTGTTATCCACAATTGCCGTTTTTTACCTATTTTTAAAGGGGAACCAGCTTGCTCTTTGTGAGTGTGTATGAATGCTTGTGAGTGTACATATGCTTTATATGGTTCTAAGATACATTTATAATAAAATGTTCATATTAAGAACAGTATTTGTGTAATAATTAATATCCAGCGCACCCCAAACTATATTAAAATTTGCTCTTCTTTGGGTGGGGATAGGGGAAAACCCCACCTTGGGTGCTTGCGGCAGGAGGAAGTACATACTGTGAAGGGTTTATAATAACAGTATCTACCCGACAGATTTTGGGCAGCGCCCTCCAGTTTGTTGTTTTTTATAGCACATTCAACTATGAAACCAGATTTCTTACTGAAAAACACGCTGTTTAGCCTGTAAATTATTGTTACAGAAAATAGATATTAATAACAGAGTAGCACTGGATAACCTTTTAAGACAAGACAACATACAGTACTCTGTACAGCGCTGCAAAAGATGTAGGCACTATATAAATACTAAATAATAATAAAAATTGGTGTAAAATATTATATTCAATTAAAGGGACTCCGAGCTCAAGTTAAAAAGGAAAATAGTACTCACCCGGGGCTTTCTGCAGCCCAGTGCTGGTCGGGAGGTCCCACGACGGCGTCCTGGCTCCTCTCCTAGGCCCCGTTCTGGAATGGCTGCCCGGCGGCAGCCCTGCGACACCGGGTCGAGTGTCGGGCTCCTTCTTCCGCGTATGACGCGGCTGACGTCACCACGCCGGCTGCCTCACGTCATCACGGCGGCCGGCATGGCAGTACGGCGCATGCGCGCTTTAATCGTACATGCGCAGTACTTTCACGCCGGCCGCCGTGATGCCGCTCGATTTCTGATAGAAGTGAATGGAAAAAGATACGAAAAACAAGAGGAAGATAAGAATCGAAAGCTGAAATCGAGCGGCAAAAACGATCGAGAGCAGAAACGCACAGCAGAAACGAACCGTGTATTCCCAGCATTACATACGGTTTTGGGTTAATGTATAACTTCCTAGCACAATACGTAGGTATCTCAGGGGATGTCAATACACTTTGGGCCTGATTCACAAAGCGGTGCAAAGTGTTTGCACGCCTGTGAAAAGCCCTTTATCACGCCTAAACTCAGTTTAGGCGTGATAAAATGAAACTCGCGCAAAATTCCCGCGCACGGTGCAGTGCGCGCGATGCGCCCATTAAACCCTATGGGCGATGCGCGCGGAATTACGCGATTGCGCGCGTAAAACTTTGCACGCGGGACTTTGCGCGCGATAAAGAGCACAAATCGGTGCTAACTCAGCGGTGCAAAGCTTATCACGCCTAAAGTCTTTTAGGCGTGATAACTGAGTTATCACCACTTTGTGAATCAGGCCCTTTGTCTCTGTCCAGTGTAAAATTCCTTTTTTTGTGTGTCACTGGGGGTGGTGGCCCGATGTCCTGCTGAGCATCGGCCAGCTGCTCAGCTGCTTCCCCCAACCACTGACCTTTTCGCTCTGTAGTGTTTAGCTTATTAGAGCCACTTCTGGGTTGCAGTGGGAGCTGCCAGCCAGAGCTCAGCAGGACACTGGGCCAACCCGCAGGAATCTGTAAGTCCAAAACTTGTATAATAGTCTGCAGAACTACGCGGAGGGAGCAAGGTAGCCGGAGGGGGCAAGGTAGACAACAAGCCTCAAAAGAGACAGTAACACTAAAAAAAAGTAATTTTACACCGGACAGAGAAAAAGAGTATTGAAATCCACACAGATACCTACATATTGTGCTAATAAGTTATACGAATTTATTCAGAGGGTCACAGGGCTGGATCGGTGGGGTTGAGGAGAATGGGGGAAGCCTGTGAATTAACCAGAGGCTCTCCTCTACTGAGGTTAGTATCTAACTTTGCTTCAAGTTCAGGTACACTTTAAGTGAATAAACTTAAATAAAACTATCTCCAGATACCAAGCTACATGTAATCTCCGCTCTACTAACAATATTCTCCTGTCTTCTCTTCTTACTCCCGCATACAAGATTTAACGCTATTCTTTTCCCTCCTCTGGAATTCCCACCCTCAACACATCCACCACTTACCCATACTTATCCTTTTTAGACCCATCCTAAAAACGTACCTCTTCAGGCGAGCATGCTCAATCTCTTAGGACAACCGGGCAACTGACCACCATCTTACCATCTCATTCACAGTTTCCCTTCACCTATTGTCCTATCCCTTTGGATTGTGAGTCTGTAGACACACTATGGGCCTGATTCACAAAGCGGTGCAAACTGTTTAGCACGGGTGTGCTAAACAGTTAGCACGTGAAGTGCTGTTCGTGGACTTTTGCACTCGCAATTTGCCGCGATTCGCGGCAAATTGCGCGCGCAAAAGTCCGCGATTCGCGGCAAATTGCGTGCGCAAAAGTCCGCGAACAGCACTTCACGTGCTAACTGTTTAGCACACCCGTGCAAAACAGTTTGCACTGCTTTGTGAATCAGGCCCAATGAGTGCTTTCTGAGCATTTTTTTTTTTAAAAAACGCTCCCATTGACTTGCATTAAAATCATGGTAAAATCACAATTATTCAGAAAATCGCGATCACAGCAATTTTACCACTATTTTAATGTAAGTCAAAGAAAGAGTTTAAAAAAAACAAAAAACGTTCAGACAGTGCTGATGGTTAGAAAAGCACTCAGAAAGATCTCACAGTGTGTCTACAGCCAAAGGCCAATTGGCCAGGGCTCTTACTCCCTTTTGTCTCCTAATGCTGTGTAATGTGCACCTTCCACCCCTATATAAAGATCACTATGTAAAGCTCACTTACCTGGGGCTTCCATGAGCCCCTTGGAGCATCCTGTACCCTCGCCGTCCTGTAAAAATGCTCCGGTCCCCCCCTGCCGCTAAGTTTCATTTTCAGTGGTTGCATCATCGATCGGGCATGCTCTTGGCAGCACAGATTTTCATCGGATTATAATAATTTAATATAATGGACGATTGGCTGCCAAGTCGCCTGATGTATGGCCATTTCAGGCTACGTTCACAGTGGGACATTGTGGAACTGCGTTATAAAGTCTTATAACGCAGCTTACTGCACTGCAATGATAAGCCTATGCGATGTTCACAGTGCGAAGTTAGTCAGTTACTGCTGCAGTGCGTTACCTGTAAACGCACATGTTACTACGGTAGGTACAGGAAAGCATACTTTCTCATTGCCTGTATGCTTTACTGTACGTACTGTATGCGACGGTCACACATCATTAATTTTAGCGTTGCGTTGTAATGCTGCGTTGCGAATTTAACGTTGCATCACAACACAACGTCCCACTGTGAACCAAGCCTAACACTCAGTATTTTTACTTTTATCTACAATTATTTTCGTCATTTTCATTTAAAGTTGTTATTGTTGTTCCATGAACTCCGAGGCATTTTTTTGAATGTTGATTATAAATGAAAAGCTCTCACCTTGCTGCATCTGGAAGAGGAGTAGAAAGCTGGAAGAGGATTCCTACCAGCATCAGGCAGATAAAGCTGGCAGTCATGATGTTACACCCTGAAAAACAAGCAGCGACTTTGTATTGTGCTGTCAATGTATGTACCAAGAAAGCAAATGTTCAGCATGATAAGAAAGCTCTGTGGCTGGCACTGAAAACAATGCGAAGTGGAAAGCCTTATACACATGACAGATAAAACTTGGTAGAGGCAGCCAATAACGACAGCCTCTGCCGAGAATCCAGCATGTGTACAGCAGCCTGAGAGGCCACCGCCTCAGCCAGTGGCCAGCCTGGTGGACTGATCTGGCTAAGCGCTGACAGAGGACATTGATCTCCCCACTCAGCCCTGCCCCTTTGACACTCTGCTTCAAAGTTTGAACGGTCATTACGATACATACAGTAGATGGCTATCAGCCATGCAAATACCAATCTTACAATCATAAAAGAAAACACTTTTCCCCCTGCCAATTAGATTACTTTGATTGAATCTGCCGGCCGTCTATTGCCACAACATATGTGATCTGGGCAGTTTATCCATGATCAGAAGGGTGGTTGATATGCTGGAAAATTTCTGTGCAATTGGGCAGAGGAGTGCCAGCAGGGGATCGATGGCTGAATAACATTGCACTACCTCAGTTGGTATAACGCTGGTAGTTTGACCAATACTCAATAGATTTCAGCTGACATCTAACTAGACCAGGCATGGGCAAACTTGTGCATTTGCCTTTATGAGTCATGACTGTGGCTGTCAGACTCCTGCAATGCATTGTGGGATTTGTAGTTCCTCAACAGCTGGAGGGCCAAGTTTGCCCATGCCTGATGTAGACCATACATGTCAAACTCCAGCCCATGGGCCAAATCTGGCCCTCTGAGCCATCAGATTTGTCCCTCAGGTGGTTTCCCCACGTAACATTATGTTTGGCCCACTCTAGACCACCAGAGAAGCTATATTGGAGGTTAAAGGAGAACTGTAGTGAGAGGTATATGGAGGCTGCCATATTTATTTCCTTTTAAGCAATACCAGTTGCCTGGCTATTCAGCTAATCCTCTGCCTCTAATACTTTCAGCCATAGGCCCCGAACAAGCATGCAGCAGATCAGGTGTTTCTGACAAATTTAGACAGATATGACCAGATTAGCTGCATGCTTGTTTCTGGTGTGATTCAGACACTTCTTTAGGCAAATAGACCATCAGGGCTGCCAGGCAACTGGTATTGCTTAAAAGGAAATAAATATGGCAGCCTCCATATCCCTCTCACTACAGTTCTCCTTTAAGTCCTAGATAACCAGGAACTGATCAACCCAATTCATTTTTGATAGGAGCAGAATCGATCATTCTGGTATATTGGGCCATAATTGACCTAAGTTTGTCTAGCCAATGGCTTGGCTAAGGAGCTAGGGCCCCAGTGTGAATTGTACTTTGGGCCCAAGTAGATGATATGGAGAATAGGAAACACACCAAGGCCCATATGCAATTAACTTTTTCTCCTGAGTTTTCATCTTCTATTTAAAATAACTTTCCAGCACTTTTCAACTAAAAACATTACCGAAACGTAGTTTAAAAAGTACTATCAAAATTATCTTACTTTCTGTTGGCTTAGAAGGCATTTTATTGGGCCCACTTTCTCTTGAGTTTTCTCCCAGGTGATATTTCACAACTTGTAAATAAATGCCTTTTAAACCACCAGCAAGGAAGAAAATACTCTGAATATTTTGTCAGTACTTTTTCACCAACTTTTTGGTCCTTTTTCAATTGCAGAGTGCTAAAAAGTTATTTGAAATAGAAGATGAAACATTATCTCCTAGGAGAAAACTGAGGCGAAAAAAAATGAATTGCATATGGGCCCAAGTGTCAGAGAGGTAAGAAGGGGAGGGGAACAGCTTGTTAATGACTATTCAAAGCACTTAAGCTACATACTCACGGGGGACACAAGCGACAGCTCCCTGCCGGCGACAGCTGTCCACACGTCTCGCCAGAAAGGCAGAGACGCGGCGGAAGCTGTTTGTGAGTGGAGCATCCCCCGGCCGGATGCTCCATTCACTCGCGTAGGTCTCCTGTCGCTAGCCCGCGTACTCACGCAGGACTAGCGACAGTTCTGGCGAAGTCGCGGCGACAGCTGTAGCCGGCGATTGAACATGTCAATCGCCTGGCGACAGCTCCGACGGGCGATGGTTCGGGGTGCGCGCGTCTTACACACGGGCGACCTGTCGCCGCAACACGCACGTGCCACGTGGTTGCGGCGACGGCCGTACCCCGTGTGTATGGGCCTTTATAGAGATGATCATTACCAGCAAGGCACCAATATACAGTAAAGCTAATACAGCAGTTATAGGAGGGCCCCCTGATTAGCCTTTCTAGTCCAGAAGACCTGATGCAGTCGCTACCACTCCATCTATTATTGCTATGCCACTATGCCTAACTCAACACATGTTGGTTCAGGAAAGCATTCAGACAGAAAATGGGAAAAAGTAACACAGAATCTATATAAAGCGCAACCATATTTTGCATATAAAGATCACTTTTTCACGGTTACATAGTTATTTGGGTTTTTAAAAAATATACATCCCTCGAGTTCAACCAGAAATGTTCCTTAGATATCTACTGTAGTTAGTGTTTGCTAATAATACAAGACTATGCAAAGTAGAAATAACATAAAAAACACTAACCTGTTTAAATGAGAGGTGGCCTGTGATGTCCAATGCTTTGTCCTCTTCCACCACAACTACAGCAACATTATATATCTTCAGCATCCAGGAAATGTTCATATGTCTCCTGTCTAATTCTACAACTAATTACTTCGGCAAGTGTTTCCCTTCTAAAAACACACACGGTAAACCATCCCTAATCCGGACGACCGAGCCATTTTTATTCCTTAATCTGTAGGTAAACTACCTGACCTCCATCATCAATATTGCCCATGATAAATGATGTAGACTTTATTTTCATTTCCAAGAGCTGTCAAAAAAGAATAACTAAATATAGGAAATGTAAATATCTAGTAAGGTACAACATGTATGAAATGGTTAGATGGGCCATGATCTAAACAAGTACACACTGGACCGCTACACAACAAAATTAGCTGTGCTCAAGGCCGGATTTATACTTTTTGTGCCCCTAGGCCAAGTATGCTGCGGCTCTGCTTTCATGTACAGCAGCACCCCTCCCATTCCATGTACTGTAGCCACTCTCTTATATTAATTGTGTTGTTCCACATTTTCAGCCTCCTCTTTCATATGTAATGTGATTGATAGAGAAAATGCCCACAATGTTCAGAATTAGGCAGGGGTCACGCTTATTTTAATTGCATTCAGAATGGAAAACACACATAATGTTACTCTGTGGGCTGAACATAAAATGCAATGATATGCAATGATAATGCTCAGCAAGTTAATTCTTTCTGCATGCGTTATGAGAATAGCATGCCATTTTCATACAATGCTTCCCTATGAGAATTCAAACGCGCATGAATTTTACATGTGTTTTTGAAGCATTTTTTGAAAAATAGGGAATAGAAAATGATTTTTTTCACTTGCCAAATATGAATTGTCATTAAAAACGCATAACAGAAATGCACAAAAAAAAGCACCGGAAAAAAAACGCATCGGAAAAAAAATGCAGGAAACCACAGAGAGACACACATGGCAGAAAACTGACGCTTTTCTGCTTGGATAAGGGCCGGCCCACGCTTAAGCGGATCCTATGTTAAAAGAATCCCAACTTGGCACATTTTACCGCACAGGATGGGAAAATGTGTCCAATGGAGGCCTATGAGAACTGACACTGTCCGTTCTCACTAGGCTAGCCACCGCATCCACATTGTCTGTTTCCATTACCGCCGTGATGTGATACTCACGTGACCCGCTGCCCGTCAGGTGACGGATAGTTTTTAATGGGCCCATTGGGTGAGTTCCTCATCACTATTCTCAGCTTGCACTAAGCACCTTATTGGTTTAATCTCACTTTGGCCATCGTCAATCTTTTTCTCATACATCACTGTGCATTTGCTTCAATACATTTTGCACTGGTCACGTTTTGTGCACAACAATACAGATACATAAAGTGTTGGTATTCAAGCTTTTCTTGTGAGTGTTTTTGCAAAGGTTTTTTCATACATTTTTTTATTGGTTTATGTTACAAGTTTCGTATTTGCATATTGCACATATTTTTAGGATTCAGCACTTTTGTAACTCCCCATCATATTGCCTTACTATTATCTTTATATATAACAGTATTGTCGACTTGCTATGAGGGGTGCTGCTAGCCTGCAGCCTATTGGGGGATTTTAATTGCATTGTTTTTAATTGTTTTTATGGGATACGTCCCTCAATAAATTAATGTTATTTCTGGATACATATTAGTCAGATTGATGTTTTTGCATTTAGCTATTGATTGACCCACATAATTGGGCTATTATAGTGAGTTACCTAAATGGGCTTCTTTAATTGGTTTATGGCAAAACAAACAGAACACATCCGCCTCTCATCCGTCTGGAGCCTGGATCCACTCAAATTTGCATACAGGGCAAACAGGTCCATTGAAGATACCATTAAAGGGAACCTAAACTGAGAAGGATATGGATTTTTCCTTTTAAAATAATACCAGTTGCCTGATTCTCCTGCTGATCTTGTGTCTCTAATACTTTTAGCCACAGCCCCTGAAAAAGCATGCAGATCAGGTGCTCTGACTGAAGTCAGAGTCAGTTGTTTCAGGTGTGTGATTCAGCCACTACTGCAGTCAAAGAGATCAGCAAGATTACCAGGCAACTGGTATGTTTAAAAGTAAACATCCATATCCCTCTCAGTTTAGGGTCCCTTTAACATCAGTCTTTCTAGCTCTACTAGCTAAGATGGTTCTACTAGCTAAGCTAAGATGGTTACCATATCCTGTATATGTCACGCCAGCTGTGCAACTGGTGACCAGGGCCCTTGAATGGGAGGGTAAGAAGCACTAAGGAGATAAGAGGCACCCAAAATAGATAAAACTTTGTTAAGAAGAAATAAAATGTAAAAGCAGGAGATGGCTTACTGGCTTACCTTAAAGGGAAGGTCCAAGCAAAAAAAAAAAAATGAGTTTAACTTACCTGGGGCTTCTACCAGCCCCATGTAGCCATCCTGTGCCCTCATAGTCACTCACTGCTGCTCCAGTCCCCCGCTGGCAGCTTTCTGACCTCGGAGGTCAGGGCCGCATTGCGTACATTTTTACGCATTCCCGCTAGTGCAGGAACATTAACATATACATTTTTACGCGTTAGTGGTGCAACGCATACATTTTTGTTCCTGCACTAGCTGGAATGCGTAAAAATGTATGCAATTCGGCCCTGACCTCCGAGGTCAGAAAGCTGCCAGCGGGGGACTGGAGCAGCAGTGAGTGACTACGAGGGCACAGGATGGCTACATGGGGCTGGTAGAAGCCCCAGGTAAGTGAAACTCATTATTTTTTTTTGCTTGGACCTTCCCTT
Organism: Hyperolius riggenbachi; assembly: GCF_040937935.1. NCBI lineage: Eukaryota > Metazoa > Chordata > Amphibia > Anura > Hyperoliidae > Hyperolius > Hyperolius riggenbachi. Next base: position 129,937,302 of record NC_090656.1, on the reverse strand, counting down.
TAAGGCTGGTTTCACAGTGGGACGTTACAGGCGCACGTTAGAGCAGCCTGTAACGCAGCCCACCGCACAGTAATGAAAAATCAATGGGGCTGTTCACAGTGCCCACGTTGCGTTACATTGTAACGCTGCGTCACAAGACAACGTACTGCATGCAGTACTTTGGACGCGGCTGAGCCGCGTTAGACTGCTTGCACATGCTCAGTCAGGTTGGGGAGGAGCGGAGAGCGGCCAGGCACATGGCTAATTAACCACTTGCCGACCGCCCACAGCCCATGGGCGGCGGCAAAGTGGACGCCTAAAGGACCGCAATACGCCTTCAGGCGGCGCGTCCTTTAGGCATGCCGGGGGAGCGATCGCTTCATTGATGACGCGCGCTTCCCCCGGCAACTGGCTCCGCCCACCTGCCGTAACATCCCGCCGGCCATACGGAAGCGCCGGCGGGATGTTAACCCCGCGATCGCCGCTACAAAGTGTATAATACACTTTGTAATGTATACAAAGTGTATTATACAGGCTGCCTCCTGCCCTGGTGATCCCAGTGTCCGAGGGACCACCAGGGCAGGCTGCAGCCACCCTAGTCTGCACCCAAACACACTGATCTGCCCCCCCCCGCCCACTGATCGCCCACAGCACCCCTCAGACCCCCCCTGCCCACCCCCCAGACCCCTGTTTGCACCCAATCACCCCCCTAATAACCCATCAATCACTCCCTGTCACTATCTGTCAACGCTATTTTTTTTTTATCCCCCCCCCTGCCCCCTGCCCCCTCCTGATCACCCCCCCACCCCTCAGATTCTCCCCAGACCCCCCCCCAGACCCCCCCCCTGTGTACTGTATGCATCTATCTTCCCTGATAACCTGTCAATCACCCGTCAATCACCCGTCAATCACCCATCAATCACCCATCAATCACCCCCTGTCACTGCCACCCAACAATCAGCCCCTAACCTGCCCCTTGCGGGCAATCTGATCACCCACCCACACCAATAGATCGCCCGCAGATCCGACATCAGATCACCTCCCAAATCCATTGTTTACATCTATTCTCTCCTCTAAACACCCACTAATTACCCATCAATCACCCATCAATCACCCCCTATCACCACCTGTCACTTTTACCTATCAGATCAGACCCTAATCTGCCCCTTGCGGGCACCCAATCACCCGCCAACACGCTCAGATTGCCCTCTGACCCCCCCTTATCAATTCGCCAGTGCATTAATTACATCTGTTCTTCCCTGTAATAACCCACTGATCACCTGTCAATCACCTGCCAATCACCTATCACCCATCAATCACCCCCTGTCACCCCCTGTCACTGCCACCCATCAATCAGCCCCTAACCTGCCCCTTGCGGGCAATCTGATCACCCACCCACACCATTAGATCGCCCGCAAACCCGCCGTCAGATTACCTCCCAAATGTATTGTTTACATCTGTTATCTTCTCTAAACACCCACTAATTACCCATCAATCACCCATCAATCACCCCCTATCACCACCTGTCACTGTTACCTATCAGATCAGACCCTAAGCTGCCCCTTGCGGGCACCCAATCACCCGCCCACACGCTCAGATTGCCCTCAGACCCCCCCCCCACCTTATCAATTCACCAGTGCATTAATTACATCTGTCCTTCCCTGTAATAACCCACTGATCACCTGTCAATCACCTGCCAATCACCTATCACCCATCAATCACCCCCTGTCACTACCACCCAACAATCAGCCCCTAACCCGCCCTTGCAGGCAAACGGATCACCCACCCACACCAATAGATCGCCCGCAGATCCGACATCAGATCACCACCCAAGCGCAGTGTTTCCATCTATTCTCTCCTCTAAACACCCACTAATTACCCATCAATCACCCCCTATCACCACCTGTCACTGTTACCCATCAGATCAGACCCTAATCTGCCCCTTGCGGGCACCCAATCACCCGCCTACACGCTCAGATTGCCCTCAGACCCCCCCTTATCAATTCGCCAGGGCATTATTTACATCTGTCCTTCCCTGTAATAACCCACTGATCACCTGTCAATCACCTGTCAATCACCCATCAATCACCCCCTGTCACTGCCACCCATCAATCACCCGCTGTCACTGCCACCCATCAATCAGCCCCTAACCTGCCCCTTGCGGGCAATCTGATCACCCACCCACACCAATAGATCGCCCGCAGATCCGACGTCCGATCACCTCCCAAGTGCAGTGTTCACATCTGTTCTCTACCCTAAACACCCACTAATTACCTATCAATCACCCCCTGTCACTGCTACCTATCAGATTAGACCCCTATCTGCCCCTAGGGCACTCAATCACCCGCCCACACCCTCAGAATGCCCTCAGACCCCAGCCCTGATCACCTCGCCAGTGCATTGCTTGCATCTATTCCCCCCTCTAATCACACCTTGAGACACCCATCAATCACCTCCTGTCACCCCCTAGCACACCTACCCATCAGATCAGGCCCTAATTTGCCCCGTGTGGGCTCCTGATCACTCGGCCAAACCCTCAGATCCCCCTCAGACCCCCTTCCGATCACCTCCCCAGTGCATTGATTGCATCTATTTTCCCCTCTAACCACCCCCTGAGACACCCATCAATCACCTCCTGTCACCCCCTAGCACTCCTATCCATCAGATCAGGCCCAATACAACCTGTCATCTAAAAGGCCACCCTGCTTATGACCGGTTCCACAAAATTCGCCCCCTCATAGACCACCTGTCATCAAAATTTGCAGATGCTTATACCCCTGAACAGTCATTTTGAGACATTTGGTTTCCAGACTACTCACGGTTTTGGGCCCGTAAAATGCCAGGGCGGTATAGGAACCCCACAAGTGACACCATTTTAGAAAAAAAGACACCCCAAGGTATTCTGTTAGGTGTATGACGAGTTCATAGAAGATTTTATTTTTTGTCAAAAGTTAGCGGAAATTGATTTTTATTGGGTTTTTTTCACAAAGTGTCATTTTTCACTAACTTGTGACAAAAAATAAAATCTTCTATGAACTCGCCATACACCTAACGGAATACCTTGGGGTGTCTTCTTTCTAAAATGGGGTCACTTGTGGGGTTCCTATACTGCCCTGGCATTTTAGGGGCCCTAAACCGCGAGGAGTAGTCTAGAAAACAAATGCCTCAAAATGACCCGTGAATAGGACGTTGGGCCCCTTAGCGCACCTAGGCTGCAAAAAAGTGTCACACATGTGGTACCGCCGTACTCAGGAAAAGTAGTATAATGTGTTTTGGGGTGTATTTTTACACATACCCATGCTGGGTGGGAGAAATTTCTATGTAAATGGTCAATTGTGTGTAAAACAAATCAAACAATTGTCATTTACAGAGATATTTCTCCCACTTAGCATGGGTATGTGTAAAAATACACCCCAAAACACATTATACTACTTCTCCTGAGTACGGCGGTACCACATGTGTGGCACTTTTTTACACCCTAAGTACGCTAAGGGGCCCAAAGTCCAATGAGTACCTTTAGGATTTCACAGGTCATTTTGCGACATTTGGTTTCAAGACTACTCCTCACGGTTTAGGGCCCCTAAAATGCCAGGGCAGTATAGTAACCCCACAAATGACCCCATTCTAGAAAGAAGACACCCAAAGGTATTCCGTTAGGAGTATGGTGAGTTCATAGAAGATTTTATTTTTTGTCAAAAGTTAGCGGAAAATTGATTTTTATTGTTTTTTTCACAAAGTGTCATTTTCCACTAACTTTTGACAAAAAATAAAATCTTCTATGAACTCACCATACTCCTAACGGAATACCTTGGGGTGTCTTCTTTCTAAAATGGGGTCATTTGTGGGGTTCCTATACTGAACTGGCATTTTAGGGGCCCTAAACCGTGAGGAGTAGTCTGGAAATCAAATTCCGCAAAATGACCTGTGAAATCCTAAAGGTACTCATTGGACTTTGGGCCCTTTAGCGCAGTTAGGGTGCAAAAAAGTGCCACACATGTGGTATTGCCATACTCGGGAGAAGTAGTACAATGTGTTTTGGGGTGTATTTTTACACATACCCATGCTGGGTGGGAGAAATACCTCTGTAAATGACAATCTTTTGATTTTTTTACACACAATTGTCCATTTACCGAGTTATTTCTCCCACCCAGCATGGGTATGTGTAAAAATACACCCCAAAACACATTGTACTACTTCTCCCGAGTACGGCGATACCACATGTGTGGCACTTTTTTGCACCCTAACTGCGCTAAAGGGCCCAAAGTCCAATGAGTACCTTTAGGATTTCACAGGTCATTTTGCGGAATTTGATTTCCAGACTACTCCTCACGGTTTAGGGCCCCTAAAATGCCAGGGCAGTATAGGAACCCCACAAATGACCCCATTTTAGAAAGAAGACACCCCAAGGTATTCCATTAGTAGTATGGTGAGTTTATAGAAGATTTTATTTTTTGTCACAAGTTAGTGGAAAATGACACTTTGTGAAAAAAACAATAAAAATCAATTTTCCGCTAACTTTTGACAAAAAATAAAATCTTCTATGAACTCACCATACTCCTAACGGAATACCTTGGGGTGTCTTCTTTCTAAAATGGGGTCATTTGTGGGGTTCCTATACTGCCCTGGCATTTTAGGGGCCCTAAACCGTGAGGAGTAGTCTGGAAATCAAATTCCGCAAAATGACTTGTGAAATCCTAAAGGTACTCATTGGACTTTGGGCCCTTTAGCGCAGTTAGGGTGCAAAAAAGTGCCACACATGTGGTATCGCCGTACTCGGGAGAAGTAGTACAATGTGTTTTGGGGTGTATTTTTACACATACCCATGCTGGGTGGGAGAAATAACTCTGTAAATGGACAATTGTGTGTAAAAAAAATGAAAAAATTGTCATTTACAGAGATATTTCTCCCACCCAGCATGGGTATGTGTAAAAATACACCCCAAAACACATTCTACTACTTCTCTTGAGTACGGCAATACCACATGTGTGGCACTTTTTTGCAGCCTAACTGCGCTAAGGGGCCCAAAGTCCAATGAGCACCTTTAGGCTTTATAGGGGTGCTTACAAATTAGCACCCCCCAAAATGCGAGGACAGTAAACACACCCCACAAATGACCCCATTTTGGAAAGTAGACACTTCAAGGTATTCAGAGAGGGGCATGGTGAGTCCGTGGCAGATTTCATTTTTTTTTGTCGCAAGTTAGAAGAAATGGATTCTTTTTTTTTGTCACAAAGTGTCATTTTCCGCTTACTTGTGACAAAAAATAATATCTTCTATGAACTCACTATGCCTCTCAGTGAATACTTTGGGATGTCTTCTTTCCAAAATGGGGTCATTTGGGGGGTATTTATACTATCCTGGAATTCTAGCCCCTCATGAAACATGACAGGGGGTCAGAAAAGTCATAGATGCTTGAAAATGGCAAAATTCACTTTTTGCACCATAGTTTGTAAACGCTATAACTTTTACCCAAACCAATAAATATACACTGAATGGTTTTTTTTTATCAAAAACATGTTTGTCCACATTTTTCGCGCTGCATGTATACAGAAATTTTACTTTATTTGAAAATTGTCAGCACAGAAAGTTAAAAAAATCATTTTTTTGCCAAAATTCATGTCTTTTTTGATGAATATAATAAAAAGTAAAAATCGCAGGAGCAATCAAATAGCACCAAAAGAAAGCTTTATTAGTGACAAGAAAAGGAGCCAAAATTCATTTAGGTGGTAGGTTGTATGAGCGAGCAATAAACCGTGAAAGCTGCAGTGGTCTGAATGGAAAAAAAGTGGCCGGTCCTTAAGGGGTAGAAAGACTGTGGTCCTCAAGTGGTTAATATGCACTGCACGTTATGACGTGCAGTGTTTACTTCCTGGAGCAGCCGCTCTGTGCGGCGATTGGCCGGCGGGACCACGTGATGCCGCATGCGCACAAGAGTGCGCATCACGGCATCACTGACGCCAGAGTGAGCTGCACAACGCGGCTCACTCTGACGTCCAGATCCAGCACCACCAGGCGTTCCGTTAGGGGGACGTTATGCGACATTAACGCCCCCTCTAACGCAACGTCCTGGTGTGAAATTAGCCTAAAAGATGACACTATGTTAAAGGAAAAAAATGTAACACTAGCATCGTGTTTCGCGGCCTTTGCCCACTTCCTCAGGTAAAAATCATTCCTAGAAATCATCAGTATAAAGATACTCAGAGCTCTGTACATAAGTTGTTGCGTAGGATAAAGATCATAAACAGACATCCATGGCACAAAAATCAAAAAAGGCTGAATATCCATCAATAAGGAATAACAAAAATAGACTACCGCTGTTTTCAATTGGTTTTATATTTTTGATTCCTAAATAAAGATTTGTTGTTATTCCTTATTGATGGATATTCAGCCTTTTTTGATTTTTGTGCCATGGATGTCTTTTCTCTGTTTATGATGTAGTGTTTCATACATGGCTATGGACATTAGATGTAGTGTGGTGCTCTTGTTTTTTGTTGTTGTTGTTGTCATTGCATAGGATAAAGCTATCATAATACCTAGATAGTAACAGTGGCGTACCTACCATAAGGCTGCAGGTGCCCACAGCAACGGGTGTAGCCATGGCTAGGTGTGCCTCTGTGGTGCTCAGTCACTGTATTCTTCCACCTGGGACTTTTTTTTATAGTTTGGGCTACATTCAGGGAAATAGCAGCAGGCACTGCAGGGGACTGTATTACTTCCTGCACTAGATGTGGCCCCTCCCCCTTCCTGTCCTGTGGGCAATGTGTCTCCTCACTCTCTAAACACAGCCTGCACTGAGTGAATGCGCAGAGCAGCAGGGTGAATAGAGAGAATGATTGCTGTGCTGCAGCTGGGACATTAGCAGTGAGAGGTGGCAGGAGGTGTTTAGTGGTTCAGAATTTGCCTGTCATTAGTAGCCATGTGCACTGGCTGTTGTAATACCAGAGCGCCCTGGACTATTGATTATTTACCCTGATCAGAGTATTTAATCAATAATGCAGGGCAGTCTGCTATTGCAGAAGCCAGTGGCACTGGCATCTTCTGCAGCACTGTATGGAGTACAGAGTTTCATAATGGTTAGCTCTGTCTGAAACAATGCATATATAGTATGTAATTCTTTTGTGTGAACAGATATCAGTATCCATACTAGTAAATATCATAAGAGATTGCATAAAAAATGCATTTGTAATGTAGACATATTCTGGTTTCTGTGCTAACTGGTAACTACCAATGTATATGTGCTTGGAAGAAGCAGGTATTAAAATTCCAGAAAAAGTAAAAACATGTTTTAAACGAATCAAAAAGACTAAAGATGACCACACACGATACAATCAAATTATCTAATTATCCAATTTTACAGCAATTTGATAAAAATGCTTGTACAGAAAGATTGTTGTACTGACTTCATGTTGCTGCATGCTTGTTCCATGTGTGATTCCACTGGCTGCATGTTTTATCCAAGCGTGACCCTCAACTGCCTGCATAATTGTTCCAGGAGTGACCCAATGGCTGCATGCTTGTTCTTGGCATGAACACAGAGTAGGGACACCAAGAGCCAAATAAAGTGTAGTATGTACTGGTAGTTGAAATGAAGTATGATTGAGTAATAAGGTATACTCACAAAGCAGGGTTACCTCCAAGGCAACCACTGTATAGGCAGGTGGGGAGATTAGACCTGACCACACTCAGGATTAAGAAGTCGCTCTCCGTAGATGAGGAAAAAAGTGGGTAACACCCCTCCACCAGGGGTGGACTTGATATAGCGTAATATGGATACAGAGGATAAAAGTATCTAAAAAGTTTAAAATATGAGGACCGCTGGTGCCTGGCTCTTCTACTGACCACATATGCTATTGCTCCGTTGTTATTGCCTGATAAAGTGGGATCAAACCTGCGAAATGTGTTGCATTGTATATGGTAGTATATTTTATATGTAGTATGTAAATAAACTTGTTGTATTTGACAAACACATTGGTAATTTTTGTGTCTGTTTGGAGGAGGTAAGTCCACCACTGCCTCCTCATGTTTTAAACTTTTTAGATACTTTTATCCTTTTGGCGCCTCTGTATCCATCCTACGCTTGTTCCTGGCATGATTCCACTGACTTCATACGTATTCCTAAGGTGACCTTGTTAACTGCATGGTTTTCCTTGGTGAAACCCAATGGCTGCATGCTTGTTCCAGATGTGACTCCACTGGCTTCATACTTGAACCAGGTGTGACCTCCATGGCTGACCCAGTTTTGATCCCAGTGGCTGTTTGTTAGTTCCTAGCGTGATTCCACTGGCTGCATACTTGTTCTAGGTGTCACATCCCCAGCTGCTTGGTTTTTCGAGATGTGACTCCACTCGCTGTGTGCTTGTGCCAGGTGTGGTTCCACTAACTGTGTGCTTGTGTCAGGTGAGTCCACTGGCTGTGTGTGTGTCAGTTGTGGTTCCAATGGCAGGTGCCAGGTGTGGTCAATGGCCTTGTGCTTGTGCCAGGTGTGGTTCCAATGGCCTTGTGCTTGTGCCAGGTGTGGTTCCACTGGCTGTGTGTGTGTCAGTTGTGGTTCCAATGGCAGGTGCCAGGTGTGGTCAATGGTCTTGTGATTGTGCAAGGTGTGGTTCCAATGGCCTTGTGCTTGTGCCAGATGTGGTTCCACTGGCTGTGTGCTTGTGCCAGGTGTGGTTCCACTGGCTGTGTGCTTGTGCCAGGTGTTATTCCACTGGCTGTGTGCTTATGCCAGGTTTGACTCCACTGGCTGTGTGCTTGTGCCAAGTGTGATTCCACTGGCTGTGTGCTTGTGCCAGGTGTGATCCCACTGGATGTGTGCTTGTGCCAGGTGTGATTCCACTGGCTGTGTGCTTGTGCCAGGTGTGATCCCACTGGCTGTGTGCTTGTGCCAGGTGTGATTCCACTGGCTGTGTTCTTGTGCCAGGTGTAATCCCACTGGCTGTGTGCTTGTGCCAGGTGAGGTTCCACTGGCTGTGTGCTTGTGCCAGGTGTGACTTCACTGGCTGTTTGCTTGTGCCAGGTGTAATCCCACTGGCTGTGTGCTTGTGCCAGGTGTGACTCCACTGGCTGTGTGCTTGTGCCAGGTGTGATCCCACTGGCTGTGTGCTTGTGCCAAGTCTGATTCCACTGGCTGTGTGCTTGTGCCAGGTGTGATCCCACTGGCTGTGTGCTTGTGCCAGGTGTGATCCCACTGGCTGTGTGCTTGTGCCAGGTGTAATCCCACTGGCTGTGTGCTTGTGCCAGGTGTGACTCCACTGGCTGTGTGCTTGTGCCAAGTCTGATTCCACTGGCTGTGTGCTTGTGCCAGGTGTGACTTCACTGGCTGTTTGCTTGTGCTAGGTGTAATCCCACTGGCTGTGTGCTTGTGCCAGGTGTGACTCCACTGGCTGTGTGCTTGTGCCAGGTGTGATCCCACTGGCTGTGTGCTTGTGCCAAGTCTGATTCCACTGGCTGTGTGCTTGTGCCAGGTGTGATCCCACTGGCTGTGTGCTTGTGCCAGGTGTGATCCCACTGGCTGTGTGCTTGTGCCAGGTGTAATCCCACTGGCTGTGTGCTTGTGCCAGGTGTGACTCCACTGGCTGTGTGCTTGTGCCAAGTCTGATTCCACTGGCTGTGTGCTTGTGCCAGGTGTGATCCCACTGGCTGTGTGCTTGTGCCAGGTGTGATTCCACTGGCTGTGTGCTTGTGCCAGGTGTGATCCCACTGGCTGTGTGCTTGTGCCAGGTGTAATCCCACTGGCTGTGTGCTTGTGCCAAGTCTGATTCCACTGGCTGTGTGCTTGTGCCAGGTGTGATCCCACTGGCTGTGTGCTTGTGCCAGGTGTGATCCCACTGGCTGTGTGCTTGTGCCAGGTGTAATCCCACTGGCTGTGTGCTTGTGTCAGGTGTGACTCCACTGGCTGTGTGCTTGTGCCAGGTGTGACTCCACTGGCTGTGTGCTTGTGCCAGGTGTGATCCCACTGGCTGTGTGCTTGTGCCAGGTGTAATCCCACTGGCTGTGTGCTTGTGCCAGGTGTGACTCCACTGGCTGTGTGCTTGTGCCAGGTGTGACTCCACTGGCTGTGTGTTTGTGCCAGGTGTGACTCCACTGGTTGGGTGCTTGTGCCAGGTGTGACTCCACTGGTTGGGTGCTTGTGGCAGATATGATCACAACTGATCACACTGGTTGTGTACTTGTTATAGGTATGGGCTTACCAGCTACATTCATATTAGAGTTGTGATTCCAACAGCTTCACGCATGTTCCGAGTGTGACTCCACTGAATGTATCCTTTTTCCTGGGTTGACATCACTAGCTCCATTCTTGTTGCAGGTATGATCTCACTGGCTGACATAACCTGGTGGCTGTGTGCTTGTTCCTGACATAACCTTAGTAGCTGCATGCTTGTTCTTGACACAACCTGGTGGCTGCATGCTTGTTCCTCACACGACCTTAGCAGATGCGTGCTGGTTCCTCACAGGGGCAGCACGGTGGCGTAGTGGTTAGCTCTCTCGCCTTGCAGCGCTGGGTCCCTGGTTCGAATCCCAGCCAGGGCACTATCTGCAAAGAGTTTGTATGTTCTCTCCGTGTCTGCGTGGGTTTCCCCCGGGCTCTCCGGTTTCCTCCCACATTCCAAAAACATACGGATAAGTTAATTGGCTCCCTCTAAAATTGGCCCTAGACTATAGTACTTACACTACAAAATATAGACATATGGCAAGGGTAGGGATTAGATTGTGAGCTCCTTTGAGGGACAGTTAGTGACAAGACAATATATATATATATATATATATATATATATATATATATATATATATATATATATATATATATATATATATATACACTGTACAGCGCTGCGTAATATGTCGGCGCTATATAAATACTAAATAATAATAATAACCTCAGTAGCTGCATGCTTGTTCCTCACATAACCTCAGTGGCTGCGTGCTTGTTCCTCACATAACCTTGGTAGCTGTGTGCTTGTTCCTCACATAACCTCAGTGGCTGCGTGCTTGTTCCTCACATAACCTCAGTGGCTGCGTGCTTGTTTCTCACATAACCTCAGTAGCTGCGTGCTTGTTCCTCACATAACCTCAGTGGCTGCGTGCTTGTTCCTCACATAACCTCGGTGGCTGCGTGCTTGTTCCTCACATAACCTTGGTAGCTGTGTGCTTGTTCCTCACATAACCTAAGTGCATAGCTCCCAACTGTCCCTCTTTGGGAGCCCTGTCCGTCTGTCCCTCTTTCCACCTCATTTGTCCCTCAGTCAGGACTTTGTCCCTCTTTCTATGCAAATATATATATTTCTCTACTAAAAAATGAGTTTGATTGACTCTAAACTTTATTCACATCCTTTAAATTGATATAGTACTCATTTTAAAATGTTAATGTGAAGGAAAATTAATCAGGATAGAAAGGACCAGTGTGGTTTGAATTATAAAACATATATTTATTATGAAATCTTTATGGTATGAGTGACTAGGGCTGTGACGGGGGCGTGATAAGGGGTGTGGCAGGGGTGTGGCTTAAGTGTCCCTCTTTCTCATCTCAAAAAGTTGGGAGGTATGTCAGTGGCTGCGTGCATGTTCCTCACATAACCTCAGTAGCTGCATGCTTGTTCCTCACTTAACCTCAGTAGCTGCATGCTTGTTCCTCACTTAACCTCAGTAACTGTATGCTTGTTCCTCGCATAACATCAGTAGCTGCATGCTTGTTCCTCACATAACCTCAGTGGCTGCGTGCTTGTTCCTCACATAACCTCAGTGGCTGTGTGCATGTTCCTCACATAACCTCAGGGGCTGCATGCTTGTTCCTCACTTAACCTCAGTAGCTGCATGCTTGTTCCTCACTTAACCTCAGTAGCTGCATGCTTGTTCCTCACATAACCTCAGTAGCTGCATGCTTGTTCCTCGCATAACCTCAGTAGCTGCATGCTTGTTCCTCACATAACCTCAGTGGCTGCGTGCTTGTTCCTCACATAACCTCAGTGGCTGCATGCTTGTTCCTCACTTAACCTCAGTAGCTGCATGCTTGTTCCTCACTTAACCTCAGTAGCTGCATGCTTGTTCCTCACATAACCTCAGTAGCTACATGCTTGTTCCTCACATAACCTCAGTAGCTACATGCATGTTCCTCACATAACCTCAGTGGCTGCGTGCATGTTCCTCACATAACCTCAGTGGCTGCGTGCATGTTCCTCACATAACCTCAGTGGCTGCGTGCATGTTCCTCACATAACCTCAGTAGCTGCATGCTTGTTCCTCACATAACCTTGGTGGCTGCATGCTTGTTCCTAATTTGCCTTTACTCATACCTCCCAACTTTTTGAGATGAGAAAGAGGGACATTTAAGCCACGCCCCTGTCACACCCCTAACCACGCCCCATCACAACCCTAGTGACAAGTACCATAAAGATTTCATAAGAAAAATGTATTGTTTTATAATTTAAACCACACTGGTCCTTTCTATCCTGGTTCATTTTCCTTCATATTAAGATTTTAAAATTAGTAATATATCAATTTAAAGGATGTGAATAAAGTAGAGTCAAACACATTTTAGTAGAGAAATATATATATTTACATGGAAAGAGGGACAAATGAGGAGGAAAGAGGGACAGCGGGACAGGGCTCCCAAAGAGGGACTGTCCCTCCAAAAGAGGGAAAGCTGGGAGCTATGCTTTACTGGCTACATGTTCTTTCACATGTGATTCCAGGACTGACTCCACTGGCTGCACATACATGTTCTGAGTGTTAGGGCCCAGTCACACTAGAGTGTTTTGCCACAATTTCTGCAAAACACTCAAACGCTAGCCCTTTTTAAAAGTGGCAATGTAATATAACCCTATGGGCCTGTTCTTACTTGGAAAAACGTGAAACGCAAATGCGTCGTCTGCACCATTTTCAGGCAATTTCCCGGCGATCAGTGCTATAGCACTGGTTTCAGTGCTATAGAAGCGCTAAACGCGATCGCGGAAAAATCGCCGCAGTGTTCAGTGATTTTTCCACAGAAAAATCACTCCTGCAAAATGCCGGCAGTAATCGCCGGCGTTGTTTTGCAAACGCAAGTGTGAATGGGCCCTAAGTCTACCAGATGCATTATTGTTTCAAGTGTGACTCTACTGGCTGTATGCTCATCTCCATTGATTTTTTCCTCTGGCTTTATGTTGGTTACTGGTGAAACTCCATTGGTTCCATGCCGGGCCGGTTCTAGACTTTTTGCTGCCTGAGGCAAACTTATGAGAATACCCCCCTCCTTCCTGATATCAAATGATTGCACAGCACCCGACAATTTACTCTGCTTCATTTAAAGGGGCACTACAGCGAAAAACTGTAAAATATGTGCAAACATATATAAATAAGTACATTTTTTCCAGAGTAAAATGAGCCGTAAATTACTTTTCTCCTATGTTGCTGTCACTTACAGTAGGTAGTAGCAATCTGACAGAAGTGACAGGTTTTGGACTAGTCCATCTCTTCATAGGGGATTCTTAGCAAGGCTTTTATTCTTTATAAAGATATTCCCTAAAAAGGATTTAAACAATGATGCTGGCCATCTTCCCTGCTCGCTACACAGTTTTTTGGCAGTTGGACAGAGCAACTGCCATTCACTAAGTGCTTTTGAAAATAAATATATCCCTGAGAATCCCCTATAAAGAGATGGACTAGTCCAAAACCTGTCACTTCTGTCAGATTTCTACTACCTACTGTAAGTGACAGCAACATAGGAGAAAAGTAATTTATTACTCATTTTATTCTGGAAAAAATGTACTTCTTATTTATATATGTTTGCACATACTTTAAATTTTACAGTTTTTCGCTGTAGTGCCCCTTTAATGTTCTTGCATGACATGCTGCAGCGCAACACAATAGCACACTGGCTGCCTGTGAGTCTGTGGCAAACAAACTGCTCACCCTCTGCCACTCCATTCCTCCTCAGTCAGGACAGCAGTGCCACCTCCTCCCTTTTGCTGTGCAAGTCAAATGAAACGCTGCTCTCCTGCCTCCCCCCTCACTGTCAGACTCCTCACACAGCACTACAAACTGCTTTCCCCACTGATGACCTCTTCATCTTCCTTTCCTCTCGCTTTTCCTCCTACTCTGACTGCATGTTGTTAGTGTAAACACGGTACAAACATGCCACCCCTGCAGAGCCGGGACAAGGTCCTCCAGCACCCAAGGCTGAGACACCAAAGTGCGCCCCTCCATCCCTGCCTCCCCAGCCATCACACACTGATTGCTATTGACTAAGAGGCGCCACAGGGCCCACAACCTCCCCAACACCTTAATATCTAGTTATCTGGCTTGCAGTCACTGCCATGTATCCCCTTGTATTATTTCTTTCTGCTTCAAACACAATTAGGAATGACAGCTGAATGAATTCCGCGCCCCCTCCTACACTGCGCCCTGAGGCTGGAGCCTCTCCAGCCTATGCCTCGGCCCGGCCCTGCACCCCTGTAATCACTGTGCCTGATGCAAATGTTCCACCTTGCTTCATGATAAGCACAGATTATGCAGCAATGCAAGTCTATGGCTAAGAATGGCAAGGTGGTAATTGTAAAGGAACGAACGTGGTAGCTTTTTTTCACACCTTACCCTGTCTCATTGGGCTCTCAGACTTGGCCCCCGTTCCACACAGCGCTGTACTAGCACTTCTCCACTTCCTACTTCTATCTTCACACCCCTTTCTTAGGCCCAGTTCACATTAGCGTTCCCTGTCCGGATCTGCCTGATCGGATCCGGACCGTATACTGTACAAACGGAACGTACGTTCCGCATAGCAATGCAAAGGCTATGCGGACGTTCACATACGTACGTTCCGTACAGTACGGAGCCAAACCGGATCCAGACTCCGGACACTTTTCCAACATGCGCTATTTTTTGGGTCCGGATCTCCGGCCCACACACCCGGACCGGAGCCGGACCTGAGCCTGACAGCACCATCCGGAACACAGAAACCAATGGGAAACGGAAGGCACAGAACACACTGCCTACAAACACCGGACGTTCTACCCCACTTCCTATGCGTATCCAAGCGGCCATTTCGGATGGGGACACATGGGCCAAGCATGTCTGGAGTGGAGCAGCAGTGACAGACATGCTGGAGCTGTTTGGCAGAATGTCGGAGGTGGAGGTGAGGCCTACAGCGGAGGAACCTGATTCTACAGGTGCACCAGGTGCACCTTCTGCTGACCCCAACATTTTTTAATTTAAATTTCGCTATTTTTTGCCACGGATCCGGATGGCAGCCTGATGCATGCCTGATGCAAACGGACTGGATCCGGATTGGAACCGTACGGTTCCGATCCAGATCAGGTCCTGATCCAATCAGGATCCGATCAGGATCCGGTCCGTTTGCATGGCAAAACGCAAGTGTGAACGGAGCCTTATCCATCCATGCATCAACGTGGTTTCTTCATACAGTCTGTTTCCTTTCCTGTTTTCTTTATTATTATTTAGTATTTATAATAATAATAATACCGGTAATAATAATAAAAAAATCAGGCAGGGGCAGAACTAGAAATCACTGGCCCCCCTGCAAAACTTTGGATGGCCCCCCCTTGCTTTCTGCACAGGTAAACTGAGAACCAATGTTATTGAATTGGCTAGTGCACACTTTAATGTGTTTTCCCCATGCAGATAAAAAACAGACAGCAGTGAAGCACTACAGGCATTTTCTCTATCAATAACATTAGCTTCTGTGAAAAACGTGCATGTTTTCACACATACAGACACACATGGGCCGTGATTCACAAAGCCCTGTTAAATGCAATCCCGGCCCTGATAAATGCTATCCTGGCCGTGATAAGCTTAGCGTGCGGGTTAGCGAGCGTAATAGTAAAGGTTTGCACGCATCAACTTTCCCCGTTCACGCGCTAACCCATATGTTAGCACATAAACAGAAAAGTTAATGCGTGCAAACGTTTATTAATAACAAATGTATTTATTACAGTTTACTGCTGTTTTATATATATATATATATATATATATATATATATATATATATATATATATATATATATATATATACTACATCTTGTTTTTAGAGGATTTTTAATGGACATTAAAATACAGGTATCAATAAAGATTGAATACTTTTTGTATTTAATTCAGCGAGTGGTGCATATTTTACAGGCTCTTATTTCCCTTTTGGTTGGTTGGGGGTTAATTCACCCCTTTTGGGGGTTGATTCATCAGTGTTATTAAAGAGAACCCGAGGTGTGTTTGAAGAATGTTATCTGCATACAGAGGCTGGATCTGCCTATACAGCCCAGCCTCTGTTGCTGTCCCAAACCCCCCTAAGGTCCCCCTGCACTCTGCAATCAGACATAAATCACAGCCATGCTGTGCAGACTGTGTTTACATCTGTAGTGTCAGTCTCAGCTGCTCCCCCGCCTCCTGCAGAGCTCCGGTCCCAGCCCCTGTCCCTTCCCTCCAATCAGTGGGGAGGAAAGGGATGCAGGCGGGGACCGGAGTTCTGCAGGAGGTGGGGAGAGCAGCAGACTGACACTATAGAGATAAACACAGCCCACTCTGACAAGCTGTGTGTCAGCAGCGTGGCTGGGACTCATGAGGGATTGCAGAGTGCAGGGGGACCTTAGGGGGGTTTGGGATATCAACAGAGGCTGGGCTGTATAGGCAGATCCAGCCTCTGTATGCAGATAACATTCTTCAAACCCACCTCGGGTTCTCTTTAATGAGCGCTGCAGCAGTGCTCATTAAAAAAAAAAATTAGCTGCCGCTATGCACGCTATGCTCGCTCCTTGCAGTGTAGTGTGCCTTACTTAGTTAAAATTTTATTAACCCTTCGCACTCTCGCATGCAAATGTTCAAACAAATGCATTCACAGATTCACTCATCCAGGCACAACTGTTATCCCTACAGCTAAGTTAAAAGCCAGGGTTTTAGTTCACAGAAGAATGCATTCTTATGCTTAGTCACCTATACTTTACTTAGTTATGCGCCTTGCTTCCTTAGCAACACACGCTCCTTGAAATAGCAGGCGCTGCTGTGAAGTATCACGGTCGCAATATTTCACAGCAGCGGCCACTATTTAAGGAGCGCGTGCTGCTAAGGAAGCAACGAGTGTAACTAAGTAAGGCGAACTACCCTGCAAAGAGCGAGCGTAGCGTGCATAGTGGCCGCTAATTGTTTTTTCATGAGTGATGCTGAAGCACCGCTTGTAAATCACACTGATGAATCAACCCCTGGGTTTCTAGAAACCGGAACCTCCTGTAGTGCAGATCTTCTAGTTGAAAACAAGTTTCACCAGCAGGCAAGAATGGAGAATTTTTGGGTTAAGCTGGACGGGGAAGGGGAGTGAAGCTGCTGGTCACATGGGGAGAAATGCTAGCTGCTGGTCACATGGGGCCTGATTCACAAAGCTTTTCTGTTAAATTATCTCACTCATGATCTCCCTCTCCTTCTCTAACTTAACTCAAGGCTGATAAGGCTCTCTTTGACCGATCCGCAGGCAGGTCTGACGACCCATCGTTTGAAGAAATCCGAAGTGTGTACGTAAATAAGTAACCTTTATGAATCAACCCCTATATATTTTATGATCCTTTCTGCACACTCCTTGCAGAGCCGGCTATACGCAGGGGCAAGAGGTGGCATCGCCCCCTTAAATACTTTGCCCCCTTAAAGGGAAGGTTCACGGTCCCTAAAAAAAAAAATGCTAATCCACTTACCTGGGGCTTCCTCCAGCCCGTGGCAGGCTGCGCCGCTCCGCAGGCTCCCGGTGTCCTCCGGTGGCGCACCCGACCTGGCCAGGCCGGCTGCCAGGTCGGGCTCTTCTGCGCTCCAAAATGCGCCTCACGCGGGCGCGCTGACGTCATCGGACGTCCTCCGAGCTGTACTGCGCAGAACTGCGCAGTACAGCCCGGAGGACGTCCGATAACGTCAGCGCGCCCGCGTGAGGCGCATTTTGGAGCGCAGAAGAGCCCGATCTGGCAGCCGGTCTGGCCAGGTCGGGTGCGCCACCGGAGGAGACCGGGAGCCTGCGGAGCGGCGCCGAGGGCATGTCCTGCCTGCCACGGGCTGGAGGAAGCCCCAGGTAAGTGGATTAGCAATTTTAATTTTTTTTTAGGGACCGTGAATCTTCCCTTTAACTGAAGTCGCTCAAATTGGAAAAGCCGGCCGCCTCCTCCACCTGTTTCCTGGTTCTGGAACGCAGAGCCGGCGAGGAGACGGCACGTCATCTGGGGGAGGTGTGCAGCGGTCATGTGACTGCTCAGTCACATGAGCGCTCGGCTGTGTTCAATTGGTCCTCGCTCCTCTGAGTCCTCCTCTTGGTGTATGACATCATACGCTTGAGCATATACGCCACGCCAGCCCGCCATTTGTGTCACAGACACTGCTGTGTTCACACTCTGTTTGCTGCTCTGAGTGACTCTCTGAGTGCTGGCTGCTGCGCACTAGTAGAAAGTGTTCTGTTGTGTTGTTTAAAGCAACTTGTTTTCGATTTTATTGTCGACCTGACTGAGATTGACTCACTGTGTGCTGCGTGCACCTGTCACTGTACAGTGTGTACATTCTTTTGATCTCCTCTCCTCCATTTTGTGTGTGTTACACACAAACTGTGTTGTTGTTGTACATTGTACAGTACTACAGCCTAGTGTACTGTACACTGATTGCTTGCCACCGCTGCCTAAGCTGCCTCTAGTCTGCTCTGCCACTCTGCCAGTGCCTACCAGGCAGGCAGTCAGTTAGATAGATCGCTCAGACGGGCCACTCGGCCAGGGCCACTGCCAGTCCCCGACAGAGTCTCAGTCAACGTGCTCTTTGCTGTGAAAAATACAGCATATTAACCTTTAAAGAAAAATATTTCTGTGTAGCACCTGATAAATCCTGCAATTATCTGAAGTGTGCACAGTGCATAAGTCTTCTTCTTTGTCCAGATGAGCATTAGCAAAAGCCAAGCAAGCTTTGTGTGCTGTATCTGGAGAAGAGACATCTGCTTTGGTCTGCATCCGTGGAACCCAGCACTGTACAGTGTCCGTTGGATTGTCTGCCTTGAGACACTGCCACCAGCAGAACCCAGATTCACCAGGATGGCCTTGGTGGTGATCCTTGGATTCTTTTTCATCTCTCTCACTATCCTCCAGGCCAGCACAGGTATCAATTTTGGCTTCCAACCACATCCTCTGAGGTTTTCCACAGTGTGGAACATCTTGTATTTTTTAAATAATACTTTGCACTGAAGCCACTGGAACTTGAAAACATTTAGAAATGGCCTTATAGCCCTTTCCTGACTTGTGAGCAGCCACAATGTGCAGCCGCAGGTCCTCACTGAGCTCCTTTGTCTTAGCCATGACTGTCTTTGCCAGATGTATGAATAATTATGGGCAGCACTGAAAGTTCCCTGAGCCAGCAAGATTGATGTTTACTATATATATATATATATATATATATATATATATATATATATATATATATATATATATATGTATATTTGTAACTACACTAGCTGGTATAACTACATTAGTTAGCCCGCCCACATGATGTCATGACCGCACCCATTTTTTCACCACAAATTTCCTTGTAATACACCCTTCATATTTTTCGCTGTCCCCTCATAAGTGCCTGTCTAGAACCGGCTCTGGCTTACTTATTTATCTCATAGTCCACAGCATCTGGGATAGGTGAGTCGCTAAACTGCCGAATACTTTGCAAAGGCCAAGGGGAAAACTATAAAGTTGGGGTGGGATGGGACCTGAGGAGGGGGCCGACTGTGCTCAGGGACCTTGGGGCAATTGGACAGTTTGCCCTTATGATAGCGCCAGTCCTGTTAAAGGATACCCGAACTGAAATAATAATGGCAGTATTTGTATAGCGCCTTTCTCCTGTCGGACTCAAAGTGCTTGCGAGGCAGCCACTAGAGCGCACTCAGTAGGCAGTAGCAGTGTTAGGGAGTCTTGCCCAATGAACTCCTTACTGAATTACTGTGACATAATGAGATAGACATGTGTATGTACAGTGCCTAGCACACTAATAACTATGCTGTGTTCCTTTTTTTTCTTTCTCTGTCTAAAAGAGTTAAATATCAGGTATGTAAGTGGCTGACTCAGACAGGAAGTGACTACAGTGTGACCCTCACTGATAAGAAATTCCCCTTATTATCTCTTTCTTGCTCTCAGAAGCCGTTTTGTGCTAGGAAAGTGTTTTATAGTTGGAATTTCTTATCAGTGATGGTCACACTGTAGTCACTTCCTGTCTGAGTCAGAACTGAGTCAGCCACTTACATACCTGATATTTAACTCTTTCAGGCAGAGAAAGAAAAAAAGGAACACAGCATAGTTATTTGTGTGCTAGGCACTGTACATACACATGTCTATCTCATCATGTCACATGTCAGTTGAGGTATCCTTTAAGGATCTAGTTCCTTCAGGTGGTAGGAGGTGGGTAGAGGTAATAGCTCATCACAAGAGCAGGCTTGCATTTTCCTAGCAACCTTTTAATTACAGTTACGGGTGCTGCTGTTGATGACTTGTAGCTGTGCAGCATTTGCCGCAATTAGCATTACCATGATTGCAGTCCATGGGGGATTTTCTCAACCTGTTTATTCACTGTACAGCTCTCAATGAAAACAAACTACAATGTGTAATTTAATCAAAGGACATTGAACAAAATAAGGGCACAGTTTGAAAATACAGATTTACTGACTTCAGTGTACAAAGATGCACGCTCTTTTTTTTTTTTTTTTTTTTTAAACAATATGTTTTCTTCTTTTTAAAAGGCAAATAATAACAATACTATATTATAAAAATGTTTTAGGAATTATTATTTACTAGTGACCTTAGCCCATTTAAAAACGGGCTAGGTCCATCACCGCTGCCAGCGCTTGCCCATCCTGTGCGCGTGCACGTCCCCCCGGCCGTTCCCTGGCTGTCTTGCTCCCTGTCCAAAGCTTGTCCCCGCGGCACAGGCGCAATAGCGCAAATGCAGGGACACACACACACGGACACGGGACGCAGAAACACAGGGGTTTTATTATAGAGGCTACAGCACCGCCATTTTCCACAGCGCTGAACAGAGTATATTGTCGTCACTAACTGTCCCTCAGGTGGGCTCTCAATGTAATCCCCACCGTGGTCATAAGCTCTGCCTCTGACATGGGAGACGAGGGTTCGAATCTCGGCTCTGCCTGTTCAGTAAGCCAGCACCTATTCAGTAGGAGACCTTAGGCAAGTCTCCCTAACACTGCTCCTGCCTATAGAGCGCGTCCTTGTGGCTGCAGCTCTGAGCCCGCCAGGAGAAAAGCGCGATATAAATGTTATTTGTCTTATATGATATCATGTAGTGTATGTATAGTAGTCTAGGGCCAATTTAGCTTTACAATGTTTTCCTTTCCTCAGTAACATAAACACACAAGCAGATAATTAAAATCATTTTTCGTTATCCAGAAAATAAGACAGTAATGAGAAAATGTGGAGTTTTTGTCCCTCATCCTCATGCTCCGAAATCTGATAGTCTTGACATGATGGTTGCCATTCGTTTGTTTGTAAGATGATCCTGTTTTAATATAAAAGATGTTTAAAACATGTTGTGGTTTTGCTAATTAATTTCGCCCAGTGCTTGTGCTCAGCACAAAGCAAGAGTTTGCTGAAGCTTTGCTATATAGAAGTGGTCACGTGTCTGCTGTGCTGCTGTGTGTAACTGTGACTGTGTGAATAAATGACACAGAGAAAGGAAGAGGTAAGCCCCATGTACTCAGTTTTCAAATTAGCCCCGCCTCTTCCGCGTCACTGAAGCCTCATCATGTAACCAGGAAGTTTAAACAAAGTGAAGATTCTGCAGCACAATCAGAGCACTGAGACGTCAAGCATTTCCAATTACTAAACCTCTAGAGGTTATAGAAAAGTGCAAAAGAAGTAATGAATGTTCTGTGGAGAGACTTATTTCCTCTGATTCATGAAGAAAAGAATTCCTAATTGCCCCAAACTGAGCCCCAGCTCTGCCTTCATTGTGTAAGTACAGCAGCCACTGCCAGATTCTCTGTTATTATCTAATACATCCATTTTCTGCTGTGACTCTGGTTTGTAACATTTTTAAAGGACAACTGAAATGAGAGTTATATGGTGGTTGCCATATCGATTTCTTTTTTAACAATATGAGTTGCCTGACAGCTCTGCTGATCTATGTGGCTGCAGTAGTGTCTGAATAGAACCAGAAACAAGCATGCAGCGAATCTTATTAGATCTGACAATAATGTCAGAAACACCGGATATGCATATGCTTGTTCAGGACCTATGGCTACAAGTATTAAAGGCAGAGTTAGCAGGACAGCCAAGCAAATGGTATTGATTAAACGGAAATAAATATGGAAGCCTCCATTTCCCTCTCACTTCAGTTGCCTTTTAACTGCAATGTGTATGCATGACATGTGATATGCATATACAGTATGTAAATAAACTTGCTCCTTTTTTATCCATTCTTATTCATTGTGTTTTGGTTTTGTGGCTGAGAACTTGAACCTGTGCTAAAAACATGTTTGTGAGTAAATATCTAAATAATTAAGGCAGGTGTAATATGCATGGTGTGGACGCAGTGCTGGGCGTACATATTGGCTATCATTCATAAAGCATTTCCGCATGCGGAAATGCTTAAAACAGCTGACTTTACCGACCACTCGGCAAAGTCAGCATTCATAAAGCCTCTTTCCGCATGGAAAAATGACACTACCGAGCAGAGTGATAAATCACCGCCTTGTGCGGTGATTATCGGTACAAATGTAGCAAAATGTTCATTCAGAAAGAACACCGCAAGCGGTGTGAGGTCGGGAAGTACCGTTGCCTCTGATGTGGCGATACCAATGTAAGTGAATGGAGACACGCAGACCTCCCAGGCAGCTGCAGCAGAGCGGAACACGGAGAAATGTATCAACTAGGCAGCTTCCGTGTCTCCGCAAGCCTACCGCCAGCTTAGTTCGGGGAATCTCCGCACTGCTTCCGCACATGGATACATCTTCATGAATGCCCACCCAGAAGTCTAAAACTCCACCAGCGGTGTTTTCCCGCACTGATTCTGTTTACCGACAGCCTGTTCATGAATGATAGCCATTATAACTGCTGCCTACTGCACTCGCGGCAGTGTAAATGCACGCACAGTGGGGGCTCTGTGGCAGGCATGTGGCGGAAAAGAATAGGGAAGGGGGTGGGGATTACTGGTTCAATTACAATGTGTACTTTTGGAAGCTAGTATGGTTTAGGTGACCCAGTGAGAAAGTCAATAGGGAACAGTTCTCCAATAACAGCAATGTCTACAAGTTGATTCTAATTGGCTGAATAAGTGTGGGTGTATTTTTACTACAACCTATCTGAAACCTAAAAAGTTCAGGAGGGTGCTGTCCACCCAATCAAAGTAGCAAAATGTTCCTATGGGCTTTCTCGCTGAGTCTGCTAAACCATACTAGCTCCTACTGTTTGTGTGAATACTATTTATTCTTATGGGCTTCACAATACATACTGCACTTGTTATTGAAAATATATGGCCTTGTTATTGAAAATGTCCTTACCTATAGCAAATGTGTGTGAACTCAACTAGCCTTACAGAAGTCTATGTGTTTGGAATCTGCTTGAAAAGCCTTTGATGGGTCAGATCACGTGTTGTCACGTGAGCAGAGCTGAACTTGTGTACTGAAAATCATAGCAACTTAAAGTGATCCAGAACCGAAGCTCAAGCCGACAGCTCCGTCTTACTGCGCATGTGGGCTGGGTCAGCTATAACGTGGCCACGCTGGAGCAGGAAGAGCTGCATGGCCCTGTTAGGATTAGCGACAATGCATTGTCGCTAATCTTCTGGGGGCTGCACTCTGCAACTGGGGACAACACAGCAGGGTGGGAAGCCTCAATAGGATCCTGAGGCTTCCCTCTCTTTAGGTAAGTATCTAATTCTGTGTACCCGAGCTTCGGCTCGAGTACTCTTTAAGGCTGCCTTTTTACTTTCAACAACAAAACATTTGGAAAGCGCTTTTCTCCCGCAGGAACCAAAGTGGTTAGTAATAGTATGCTTGCCTTGCACTAGATGCCCAGGTTCAAATTTCAACTGTCTACATTGAGTTTCTCTGTTCTTCCCATGTTTGCATGTTTCCTCCCACAGCCCAAAATATACTACAGGTACTGGCAGGTTAAAGTAGAACTGATTGACATACAATGGCATAGGTAGAGTTGCGTACGGGAGTGAGATGAATACCCCCTTCACTGGAGGCCTTCTTGGTATTCTCATTTTTAAAAATCAGTGTGTTGTCATGTGCAATTGCACAGTTTTTATCCTCTGTACTGTGTACTGCGCTACCTCTTTATAGTGACCCCGTAGTGGGTCACTGCTTCCTAATGTTGGATTAAGGCCGGGTTCACACTTGCCTTGGGGTGGCAAACAGATTTGTGAAAACAGATCTGCTCACTGGTCGATCGTATCCGTTTTCACTCCGTTGCCTCTCTGTTTCTGTTCTGTTTCCCCACATCCTCCCAGACCTCCACCCCCAATGTGTATTTTTCTATTTAGAACGGTCCGTTTCTTCACTAGAGTGAAGAAACATCCAGTTTTCTCATTGCCCTCAATGCAGAGCCTCAGCTTTCGTTTTAGGTCCGCAGGGCTGCGGTGTCTGGAAAAATTGGTGCTGTGAGAAACTTGCGTTCAGCGGAAGATACGGAATGGATCCATTACAACGGACGGATGTGAACAGTTCCATAGGTTGACATTGGATCCGTTCGCATCCGTTCCAACTGTACAGTATCCGTTCCATGAACAGACAATTTTTTTAACACAAGTGTGAACCGGGCCTAGATATATATATATATATATATATATATATATATATATATATATATATATATATATATATATATATATATATATATATATATATATATATATATATATATATATATATATATATATATATATATATATATATATATATATATATATATATATATATATATATATATATATATATATATATATATTTCAGCCTTACTGATTCAGCAGCTTTGGCAGCTATCTCAAATGAACCTGAATTTCGTAAAGAAAGGTAAAATGTAATTTACCTGGGGCTTCTTCCAGCCCCCCATAGTCTTTCTGCCCCCCCCTGTCCTCCACATCCTCTCCATTGTGCCGCTGTCCCCCTGAATGATCTGCGACTGAAACTCCAGTAGTGGCCACTATGCTTGTGCGGCCCTGGACCTGCACCTCCTTGATCGCGCTCCTGTTGCTGGGAGCATTCTCCACGGAGAGCTGTGCAGAATGATGTGTGCAATGGGAGTGCAGTTGAGGAGGCGTGCGGACAGGAACACACGTGCAGTAGCTGTGACTGGAGTTCCATTGGCAGATCTTTTGGAGGGGCAGTGACACAATGGAGGGGACTCCGAGGACAACGAGGGACCTGAAAGACTATGGGGGGCTGGAAGAAACCCCAGGAAAGTGAAAATTGACTTTTTTGTTCCAACTCAGGGGTGCTTTAAGCCTCAGTAAATATTACTAACTTTCTTCCTTCCTCCATGTGATCACTGCCTAGCATCAGTGCTAGCGCACAAATTAGGAGATGTCACTGCAGGTGAGAAGGTTTGACTAGCATAGGAGAAGCCTTGCAAGGGCTGTTGGGGGCATGTAAAAAAAACAGGAGGGTGTGTTTCTGAATCAAGAGGAGAAGCCAGGCAGTAGCTTTAGCAGAGCCCAGTTTGTGACAGCAGCCTGTACTGCTAAAGTGCACCTGTTTGTTGTCATGCAAATCTCCACTGTGTACTTTAACTGCTTGCGTACCGGACAGTTCTGGCCGCTTAAGAACCAGAGCCATCCTTTTCCTATGTTGCATTGAGATTACTGTGATTGGCTCACAGTAATCACGGGGGGCAGGAGCCAATAAAATTGTCTGCTGACTGACATACAGGAGCTCTGCTGTCAACTTGACAGCAAAGCTAGAGCGTGCAGCAACGAAACAGCAGCATGAAGGTCGAGAGTGACGAGACCGCATTTGTTTCAAAGACATTAGCAAAATATTTGCCTTATAACAATAATTACTAAGAGATATGACCAGCTAAAATGATCAATGGTATAATCAGCTAAAGCTATGTGTAAAAGTTTAGCTATTTAGCAACAACGTTATATTGCGAATACTATATGCAATGTTCTGCTTTGTTCTTTATTTGTATTTTTCACCAAATGTTTGATGTTAAGGAAATTGTCTTCTAACAAGTACTAATAGAAAGTTAAATCTGAAATCTAAGCCCTATCAGGAATGACCGTACACAAACAGGGTGTAGATTTCAATCACTGTGGTCCAGAACCTGTTAACATGTACCTGAGGCGAACCTTCAGTTAAAAAATGCATACTTGCCTAAGAAGAGGGATGCCTCTGGATTCTGTAGAGGCTTCCAACGCCCTCCTCCATTGCCCTTCAGAGAAAATCCACCAAGGGCTTGTTGGATTGAAGATCAGGGCAAGCACACCTCTTCAGAAACGAGCATGGCCATACTGCTCTAGGGCGAGTAGGACCACGCCTGAACAGTAAGTTGAAGCCGTTTGTGCACGAGGGGTCCCATGCTACTTGCTACTGTGCAGGCATGGCTGTGCTTGTGCATGAAAAGAAGGGCAGCCTGGGTCATCCAGAGGATCCCAGTGATCGGCAGCAGTGAAGAGGACGACACAAGAAGCCTCTACAACTTCCAGAGGCTACCCTCTTCTTCCGTAAGTATGTGTTTTCTTACTGAAGGTTCACCTCAGCTTCTCTTTTAAGTTCCATTCCAGACACGTAAACATTCCTAGTCCATCTACAGGTTTTCCATAATCATTCCTAGTAAATTTGAACATTAAACAGAATGCGTAGGATAGCAGGGGAGAGTGGTTCACATGAAACGTCTATGATGTGATACATCCTTACTGACAGTGGGGAAAAGGCCTTTATTGCAGTGACTATAAATCATTAAACTGTATGCTGCTCCACCCACACTAAATATA
The DNA here is from genome assembly GCF_040937935.1 of Hyperolius riggenbachi. Taxonomy (NCBI): domain Eukaryota; kingdom Metazoa; phylum Chordata; class Amphibia; order Anura; family Hyperoliidae; genus Hyperolius; species Hyperolius riggenbachi. The sequence goes on along the minus strand of NC_090656.1, from coordinate 129,910,398 downwards.
TTGGCATGGGTAGAGTTCTTCTTCTCTACCACGTAGCCCCCAACAAGAAACACAAAACTGGCCCTAAAATGTGATCGGGTAATGCATTGTGGGATGATAACCGATTCGTTTTATGGTCTCTGTAATACGGTAGAATCCCTTTATAGTAAACTCCAAGGGACCTGGCCAAGTAGTTTACTATAACAGAAGTTTACTATATCGGGATTGGTCATGCATAGTATACCTGGGAACTGAGTTTACTATAGCCAGAGGTTTACTACATCAGAGTATACTATAACGAGATGCTACTGAAGCATGTAAGATCTGTAGAAGGGGTCTTTAAGACTTCATGGACCTGATAGGAGCTTGAAAGCATTTAATGGAAAGACATTGCAATCCCTGAGGCTGATCAACCACTGAGGCATAAAAATGCAATGAAAACACTACTTACCTGAAAACAATGTTTTCTATTTGTATTACAGCTGAGCTCTAAGAATAATTGCTTCAAGTCAAGACTAGTGTACTACTGTTAGACCCAGGGCTGTGGAGTCGGTCCAAAAATCCACCGACTCCGACTCCTCAGTTTAGGATTCCTCCGACTCCGACTCCTCGACTCCGACTCCGACTCCTCTAATTTGCATATTACAATTTTGTTGATTAAAAGTATGTAACGTGAAATTCGTCTCTTAACTGCCAACGCTTAGGAATTTTACAAGACAACTGAAGTGAGAAGGATATGTAGACTACTATATTTATTCCCTTTAGACTAAAACTAGTCCTTGGTAAGAGTACTTGTAAAAGGTACAAACCGGAACAAAGAACATCTTTCAGGCCCTAGGCAATGTAAGTGTGGGTACATGTAAGAATGATGTGCAGGTACTCTGCAGGGTAATGAGGAGATTGTAAACAGACAACACCTCTGTGTTCAATGTGCACAGCATTCTCAGTGGATTCCCTGCAGCTCTGTGGGGAGTGCATATGTAGAGTATAGTACTACTGTGTAACAAAGTAAACCTGAGACTGATGAAATTAAAGTTTTATACATACCTGTGGCTACCTCCAGCCGCCTTCAGGATAATCCATCCCTCGTTGTCCTCCTCCACCACCTGGATCTTCTGCTATGAATCCAGGTACTTATGCCAGTCGGGCGTAGTGCGCATGCACACACTCCACCGCCAAGAGCATACTACACCTGTGCAGCACTATTGCGCAGGTGCAGAATGTTCCTGGCTGTGGGAGCGGCATGCTGCCGGACAGCGCTGACTGGCTGAATTACCAGGACTCATAGCAGAAGATCCGGGTGGTGGAGGACAGCGAGGGACTGATTAGCCTGAAGGGGGCTGGAGGAAGCCCCAGGTATGTATAAAACTTTACTTTTCATCCGTCTCAGGTACCCTTTAATTTGCAGTCACTAAACCAAATTTAAACAACATATCAAATTATTTGATTTCATCAGCAAAGGGAGTGCATACATTTGCATAAATCAGCATCAATGCAGAATTATTTCCATCTCATTGACCATCTCTATTAGTGACACTGCTACAAATCAGGCTTAATTCTTACAGCATAAATGTTATTTAGTATATATGAGATTCCTGTGTACACATCATATATACAGTCACAATCAGATATGTATATCTGACCTTAAAGAGAACCTGAACTGAAAAATAAAAAGTCAAAATAAACATACACAGGTCATACTTACCTCCCATGTAGTCTGCTCATCAATCTCTTTCTCCTCTCCTGCGTCCTTTTTGTCCACTGTGATCAATGGAATTCTCCGTCCTCCATTTTGAAAATGATCATTACCCCATAACAGCTTCCTGGTCAGCACACTGTTAAACTGTAATATCACCCACTTGAGCCAGAGGAAAACATGGACTTTACCTTGAACATTCAGTTGTAACTGACAGCAACTGGTATATTTCAGTTCTGACAAAATATTGTCAGAACTGGAAGTGATCACTGTAAGAAGAAAATGGTGAGCTTCTGAGAGGAACTGACGGTGAGGTTAGTATGTAATATTAATTTGTATGTACATCATGTGTTTATTTTAAATAATTTTCCTCACTTCAGGTTCCCTTTAAAAATACGGGGACTGCTTTATTGAAGCAGCACAAGTAACTAATTTTGATTGGTTTATTTCATTTTTGTGGACTAAGCACAGCTATTACTGTATATATACATTATTTTTAATGACTATTATCTGAGAAATAGAACATTTTATCATATATTCTATTTTAATTACAGTTACTAATTCATTAGGAGTCGGAGTCAGTGCATTTCTTCCCGACTCCGACTCCAGGCACCCAAAATTGCCCGACTCCGACTCCACGACTCCGACTCCACAGCCCTGGTTAGACCGTTAATTTCATTGTAGATGAAAAGTTAAAGGGTAGATATAACCATAATGCATGGCCTGATATACACTTAAACCCTATTATTAAGACATTTGTTTTATATTTGTTGGGATTTTTGACTCTGGCCTTGAATCAGGTCTATTGTAGCTGTAGGAGGTAGATCCATCTACTTTTAGGCTTCTTGCACACAGGGACGTTACAGGCGCACGTTAGTGCAGCCTGTAACGCTCCCCCAACGCACAGCAATGTAACACAAGTGGGCTGTTCACACTGCACACGTTGCGTTACATTGTAACGCAGCAAAGTGCTGCATGCTGTGCGTTCTCCGCGGCTAAGCCGTGTTAGACTGTTTGCACATGCTCAGTCATGTTGGGGAGGAGGGGAGAGCGGCTGGGCACATGGCTAATTAATATTCACTGCACTCAGTGATGTGCAGTGTTTACTTCCTGGAGCAGCCGCTCTGTGCGGCGATTGGCCGGGCGGGCCCACGTGATGCCGCATGCGTCCAAGAGTACGCATCACGGACGCCAGAGTGCGCTGCACAACGCGGCTCACTCCGACGTCCACACCAGAGAGCACCAGGCGTTGCGTTAGGGGCACGTAAGGTGCCCTATAACGTTCCCTAAACGCAACGTCCTGGTGTAAACTAGCTAGTTACACACCAGGACATGCGTTTAGGGGACGTTATAGGGCACATAACGTACCCCTAACGCAACGCCTAGTGCTCTCTGGTGTGGACGTCGGAGTGAGCCGCGTTGTGCAGCGCTCTCTGGCGTCCGTGATGCGTACTCTTGGACGCATGCGGCATCACGTGGTCCCGCCCGGCCAATCGCCGCACAGAGCGGCCGCTCCAGGAAGTAAACACTGCACGTCACTGAGTGCAGTGAATATTAATTAGCCATGTGCCCAGCCGCTCTTCCCTCCTCCCCAACATGACTGAGCATGTGCAAACAGTCTAACGCGGCTTAGCCGCCTATAACGTACTGCATGCAGCACTTTGCTGCGTTACAATGTAACGCAACGTGGGCAGTGTGAACAGCCCACTTGTGTTACATTGCTGTGCGTTGGGGGAGCGTTACAGGCTGCCCTTACGTGCGCCTGTAACGTCCCTGTGTGCAAGAAGCCTTAAGTAAACAATGTAGGCAGCTGCTTGTATATGGACCTGCATTATATTGTATACAGTGGGATGCGAAGGTTTGGGCAACCTTGTTAATTGTCATGATTTTCCTGTACAAATCTTTGGTTGTTACGATAAAAAATGTCAGTTAAATATATCATATAGGAGACACACAGTGATATTTGAGAAGTGAAATGAAGTTTATTGAATTTACAGAAAGTGTGCAATAATTGTTTAAACAAAATTAGGCAGGTGCATAAATGTGGGCACTGTTGTCATTTTATTAATTCCAAAACCTTTAGAACTACCGTAATTATTGGAACTCAAATTGACTTGGTATGCTCAGTGATCTCTGACCTACATACACAGGTGAATCCAATTATGAGAAAGAGTATTTAAAGGGAACCGGAGAGGAACGGGGGGGGGGGGGGGGGGGGGTGAAAAAAGAAAAAGATTTCATACATACCTGGGGCTTCTTCCAGCCCCATAAGCCTGAATCGCTCCCACGCCGCCGTCCTCAGCTTCCTGGATCCGCCGGTACCGGGCCCGTCACTTCCGGCGGACGCAGCCAATTGTCCGCATCACAGGGGCTCCCTCCATACATGTACGCATGCGGCTGCGCAGTTAACAGCCACATGCGTATCTGTATGTGGAGAGCACCCTGTGATGCGGAGAATTGTCCGCGGCCGACTTGCCGACTCGCGGCAATGACGGGACCCGGTGGCGGCTGATCCAGGCAGCGGAGGAGTGCGGCGTGGGAGCGATCCGTGCGTATGGGGCTGGAGGAAGCCCCAGATATGTATATTGCATCCTCTCTGGTTCCCTTTAAAGGGGTCAATTGTAAGTTTCCCTCCTCTATTAATTTTCTCTGAAGAGTAGCAACATGAGGGTCTCAAAACAACTCTCAAATGTCCTGAACACAAAGATTGTTCACCATCATGGTTTAGTGGAAGGACACAGAAAGCTGTCTCAGAGATTTCATCTGTCTGTTTCCACAGTTAGGAACAGATTGTGAAAATGGAAGACCACAGGCTCAGTTCAAGTTAAGGCTTAAAGTGACAGACCAAGCAAAATCTTAGATAAACAGAAGTGGTGAGAACAGTCAGTCAACCCACAGACCAGCACCAAAGACCTACAACATCATCTTGCTGCAGATGGAGTCACTATGCATCGTTCAACCATTCGGCGCACTTTATACAAGGATATGCTGTATGCGAGAGTGATGCAGAGGACGCCTTTTCTCTGCCCACAGCATAAACGGAGCCACTTGAGATATGCTAAAGCAGATTTGGACAAGCCAGCTTCATTTTGGAATAAGGTGCTGTGGACTGATGAAACTAAAATTGAGTTATTTGGGCATAACAAGGGGTGTTATGCATGGAGGAAAACACAGCATTCCAAGAAAAACTCCTGCTACCTACAATAAAATATGGTGGTGGTTCCATCATGCTGTGGGGCTGTGTGGCCAATGCAGGGACTGGGAATCTTGTCAAAGTTGAGGGACGCATGGATTCCACTCAGTATCAGCAGATTCTGGAGACTCGGTGACCAATCTGAAGCTGCGCTGGGGCTGGATCTTTCAACAAGACAACGATCCTAAACACTGCTCAAAATCCACTAAGGCATTCATGCAGAGGAACAAGTACAACGTTCTGGAATGACCATCTCAGTCCCAAGACCTGAATATAATTGAAAATCTGTGGTGTGAATTAAAGAGAGCTGTCCATGCTCGGAAGCCATCAAACCTGAATGAACTAGAGATGTTTTGTAAAGTGGAATGGTCCAAAATACCTTCCACCAGAATCCAGACTCTCATTAGAACCTAAAGGAAGCTGTCACGAAACAGCCGTGAGAAATGAGAACGCACTCGGTTTATTGCGCCGATTGCCATTGATTGTAGTCGGGCAAGCAATTAGAGACTGACATTCCTGTTTTTTTTAAAAAGGCGGTCCCCCCCCCCCCCTTTACCAGCTGGTAGGAAACCTGGCCCTGTGACTTGCTAATTAAGCCAGAGGTGTAACACTCAGATGTTAATTAACAAACCAGGAGTCTTTTCAGAGCCAAGGAAGCTAATCCCAACAGGAGGCAGACTTAGCGGAACCATTCAGCCAGAATAGGGAAGCATAGAGTTATGATCTTTACGCATGTTTTAGAAGTACCATACATCGGAGAGCTGTGGAAGTTATATCATTCTGTTGGTCCGGATCTTGTGAGTATTTTGATATTAAATTGGGGCCACTGGCATAACCAGAATTTGGGGGATTCCACTGTTTTTTAACCGGGCATGCAAACATGCCCAAGTTTGGTATCCTATGAACTGGCCTAGTCTGAGAAATATGAATATATGATGGTCATGTGTGTGAGGAAAGCGTAAGCCGAGATATGACAAATGTCATATTTGGTGGGCATAGAGCACTCAGCCAGGGGGCTCACCACCTCTGTCCAACCCCTGGGCTGTACTTGAGGCTCCACTCAAAGATGGGCATTGTTCAAAAGTGGTTGCAAGGGACTCCGCCCTCAGTCCTCCAAATTCCACCTGCCAGAGGACACATGGCTAGCAGCCATCTTGATCGGCCATCTTTGATCGGCCATCTTTGCTGAAACTGAACAAAGGACATTTTCCATGTTTGCGTGGATTTTAAACTTTGCTGGAACTGAACTAAAGGAACTCTACAAGTTTTTCCCAGAACGGACATATTTCCACAAATCCCAAGTATTTTCTCCCTTTTATTTCATACTGACTATTACTGTTTTAATAATTGTTGATTTTACTAATTGTCTGTCTATATTAATTATTTATATTGCTTTCAATAAACCGACGCTATCGTCAGTTGTTGTTCTAGCTACCCTATTATTATTCAGCACGCACACAACTGATCCCTGGCCTCTGAAGAGACGCTACTATTGTTTGTTGTCGGCTAGACAGAATACAGCGTGTTTTAACCGTTTTTATTCGCAGGATCAGTCAGGCAGTCGGGTCCACTGGCCCATATCAGTGGTGGCAGTTATACCCTGGAATTGTGTGTAAGTTGTAATTACCGTACCTCACAGGCTCCCTTCTGGTTTGTCTGCGGTTTGTTCCCAACGGTTCCTGCGCATTGACTGCGACCAGAGTTCGCACGATCCGTGCGCTGGCACCGTTTGGAAGGCCATTTGCGGTCTGACCACTAGGGCCTCCTGTGACAGAAGCGTTTAAAGGCTGTCATTTCTGCAAAAGGAGGATCTATTAAAAAAATAAATTATTTATATATATATATATATATATATATATATATATATATATATATATATATATATATATATATATATATATATATATATATATATATATATATATATAGTCCAATGGAGGTCAGCAGCTGTCACAGTGAACCCTCAATGGGTGGGTGTGCACGCAGCCAGGGGTGCCCAATCCCCTCTGGATTATAGAGAAAAGACGTAGGGTTGCAGCACACAGCTCTTTTTTTATTTGGAGCAAAAAGCATAAGGTACAAGCAAACAGTTTCGGTCGTCCCCGACCTTTCTCAATGCCAACACAAAAAGAAGTGAATCAAATCAATATATACCTGACAGGCAGGAAGTGACATGCTAATGTGGGACAACGCCCAATAACAAGGAGGTAACATATGTTAAATATGGGATCATGCCCAGTATAGAGCAAACAGTGTTAAATTTCACACTTAGCTTCAAAATAATCAAGTCCAATCCAGCATCAGTGTCCCATCGTTCCTGATCCAATATAGTCGCATCATATAATCTGAAATTTACAGAAACAGATGGAGGTCAAAATCTTTGTTAAGACCCTCAGGGTGTAAACATTTCAATTTATGTATCCACATAACCTCCCTTTTCCTTAGGAGGAGAACTCTGTCCCCCCACGTCTCGGTTTGGGTTGATGGTCAATGACCATAAACTTTAACTCAGTGTCTCTGTGACCTGCATTGCGCCAATGTTTGGCTACTGGCAGCTCAGAGGTCTTGCTCCGCACAGAGCTCCTATGTTGTGAGATGCGATCTCGCACCTTCTGTGTGGTTTCACCCACATACAAAAGGCCACATGGGCAAATCAATAGATACACAACATAGGAGCTCTGGCAGGTAAGAAAGTGTCTTATCCTATAGTCTCCACCAAAGGTGGTGCCTTTAATGAGATGGGTACATTCACTGCAAGATAGGCAAGGATAACAACCCACACGTTTGATGCCAGTAAGTGAAGTGGTGTCTTTAAGAGGAAAAGACCAGTCCGCTCTGACCAATTTGCTGCCCACGGTCGCATTGCGCCTATAGGCAGGAATCGGTGGAGAGCGGAATTCGGGAATCTCTGGATAAGCACTACTTAGAATGTGCCAATGTTTTTGCGGATACAAATGTCTATAGTAGATTACCAGGTGACCCCGCCCCTCGGCTTAAAACAATGCTAAGAGCAGTTCTAGATAGGGCGATGTGTAGTCAGGTGATAACCAGAGATTTGAGTGACTTTCTGTTTGTACAACATCCTATTGTACCGGTTTTATATACTTTGCCAAAAGTACATAAACATCCTACACAACCCCCTGGCCGACCGATAGTGGCTGGCATAGGGTCTGTTTTCACACCCTGTGCCACCCTGTTGGATCGGGTATTGTCTCCCTTGGTTAAACAAACTAGGTCTTATCTCAGAGATACCTCTGACTTTCTCCACAAGGTGTCTAATTTGACTTTGAATCCTGCTGAGCAGATTTGGTTGGTCAGTTGGGATGTACGGTCCTTATATACATCGATTCCACAGGGTGAGGGGATCAAGGCCTGTATTGACCTTGTCAGAACTAGTGGAGAGTACACTGAACTACAAGTTGATTTTTTTGAGACTCTTCTCCACTTTGTTCTTGACAACAACTATTTCTTGTTTAAAGAGGACTTTTTTCTCCAAAGACGGGGTACAGCTATGGGATCCAATGTCGCCCCGTCGTTTGCAGGTGCATTTATGCATCAGTTTGAAAATATGTATGTCTATAACAATGTGGCGTTCAACACACACTGTTGTGCGTGGTGGCGCTACATTGACGACATTTTTGTCATTGACCATCAACCCAAACCGAGACGTGGGGGGGACAGAGTTCTCCTCCTAAGGAAAAGGGAGGTTATGTGGATACATAAATTGAAATGTTTACACCCTGAGGGTCTTAACAAAGATTTTGACCTCCATCTGTTTCTGTAAATTTCAGATTATATGATGCGACTATATTGGATCAGGAACGATGGGACACTGATGCTGGATTGGACTTGATTATTTTGAAGCTAAGTGTGAAATTTAACACTGTTTGCTCTATACTGGGCATGATCCCATAATTAACATATGTTACCTCCTTGTTATTGGGCGTTGTCCCACATTAGCATGTCACTTCCTGCCTGTCAGGTATATATTGATTTGATTCACTTCTTTTTGTGTTGGCATTGAGAAAGGTCGGGGACGACCGAAACTGTTTGCTTGTACCTTATGCTTTTTGCTCCAAATAAAAAAAGAGCTGTGTGCTGCAACCCTACGTCTTTATATATATATATATATATATATATATATATATATATATATATATATATATATATATATATATATATATATATATATATATATATATATATATATATATATATATATATATATATATATATATATATATATATATATAATTTATTTATTTTTTTTATTTGTTTGTAGTGCTCAAATTTTATGCACCTGCCGAATTTTGTTTAAGCAATTATTGTGCACTTTCTGTAAATCCAATAAACTTCATTTCACTTCTCAAATATCACTGTGTGTCTCCTATATGATATATTTAACTGCCATTTTTTATCGTAACAACCAAAGTTTTATACAGGAAAATGACAATTAACAAGGTTGCCCAAACTTTTGCATCCCACTGTATATTGAATGATTATTATTCACATTCATTTCTGCACAATAAATCTATTGGAATAAGGAGCGCTGTAACAGTACTTGTATTGTATAGTGTGTGCACATACCATTCGGTTACATCTCTTTGCATTCACTGGCATATTTTTACACATTTCCTCTAATCATCTCCATGTTTCTCTCTCAGTGTACCCGGCCACGTCTCTGCATTGGGCGAGCTGTGACATGCCCGTGTTGCCAGGCTCAGACAATGAGAGATGGAGCTCCTTCTGGACTCCCAGTGGGACGGAAGCGGCACAGAGGAGCCAACCTCTCCCATTCCGCACATTGCAGGCAACAGACTTATCCTGGATGTTTACCCAGATGGCTGCAAGAGGTTCCTACAGGTGACAGAGGGAGAGCAGAGCGAGGCTGAGGAAGTGGAGTTTCTGGCACTAAGCAGCCATGACGAGATGATCACATCAGTGGTAACTGCTCTGCCAATGTTCAGCAGGCTCCGATCATTAACGCTGAGAGGTAAGAAGCAATCCAGTCTAATTGTATGTCTGTGCAGTGCTCTATCAGGACCATTGCAGGTGTAGCATACAGTATATACCCCTTTCATCATCATTTATATCCACACTTCCCTAGCACAGCAAAATACACACATGGAAAAAGTCTTCGTTCACAGTGCTGCATCCCGTCAGACAATATAATCGCATAGCAGATGTGATGTGGTTATGCTGTAATGGTACCTTCACGTCTGTGCGGCGGGATGCGTTGGAATAACCCATGGCATTTCGTGCGTTACCGTTTAATGTTCCAGTGAAGCATACTTTTCATTTAATGTATGCTTCACTGTATGCATCGTATCACGTGCGTAACACAATGAGACCTTTCCCCTCCATTGCATTGCAATTCTCCTTTTGCTGGATGTGCAATACAAAGTCCCAGTGTATTAAAAGCCTAAGATGTAATTTGACTTTCTTTTCATGGATCCAAGACCACCACATGAAGTATTTATATAATTTCAGATACGGATTCTACATTGAAGAATGTGTGCAATGAGAGATTATCACATGTCAGGTGTGAATTCTGATTTGGATGCACACGTCACATTCACAAGGTTTGTGGAGTTAAAGCAAAAAATGAACACAACAAAAAATACTACAGAAAGACCGTTTGTGGATAAAATAAATATCCACTTTATGGAAAATATGATTTTTTATTGTTCTTTCAACTTCTAAGGTCTAGTTCACATTGGGGAAAAAAAGGTCCATTTAGCGGACTGTAACGGAACAGACCCTAATGGAGGTGAACGGATCCTATGTTAATCAATAGGATCCCTTCACATTGCTCCGTTTTAATGGATCCGTTCGGTCTGTTACACTGAATGGACCGCAAGTCTGGGTCTGCAGCAGTTTTTTTTTTGTTTTTTTTTTGTAATTAAGATTTTCTGGACCGATGGAATGGCGGGTCACAGATGGAAAACTGATGCCTTTTAAAAACTGATCTGTGCCTCAGATCAGTTTTTACATGGATCAGTCTTCCATCCGTGCCGGTGTGAACCGGGCCTTGTTGTAATTTTAATGTGATAAAATTAGGACCGGTTTCCTGTTGGAAATGATATATGTAAGATTTTAATTCTGACAATTATACCTTGTTCTCATTAGATGTCTCAGTCATGCTTATTATTTGGTAGTCATAAGAGATGCTTATCTATCATGTTGCACTTCACAGGGGGGCGATTACTGAATGAAGACTTCAACTGTCAGAAGGGTTTGCTGAGCTCTCTCCCTCCAGACCTCAGCCAGCTTTCCCTGCTGCAACACCTGGATCTCAGCTTCAACAGCTTCACAGAGCTGCCAGCATGTGTTACTGCTCTTCCCCTTCTGTCCACCCTCCACCTGGGCTACAACCTGCTCACGGCTCTCCCAGATGACATTTGCCAGCTGAAGAGCTTGACTTCCCTGATGGTTATGTCCAATCAGCTGACTCGGGTTCCTGCATCCATAGGGCAGTTCAATACTCTGGAAGTATTGGACCTATCTAATAACAAGCTGGTGTCTCTACCAGAGGAGATTGGGGATCTGCAGCAGTGTGTGGAGCTAGACTTGTCTGGGAACTCTCTCACCAATCTCCCAGATGCTCTATGTAAGTTTTAATGTAGTGCGCTTTTTTATACTAGTCCAGCCAGTCCTACAGACTCATTTTTATCCTCCATGACAGTTAGGCTGTTTTTCCACTAGGTAGCGCAATAACATTCAAAATTGCACTGCGATGTTATCGCGCAACCTTTAATTTCCCACGTGCTGTGAACCATCGGGAGCGGGATCGCACCTAAAATTGTGCTGGCCGCACGCACTAATGGAAAAGGAACACCGCGATTTACATGTTAGCCGCAGTGCTGTAGCGATCAGCAAAATGTGAGCCGCCCGCTGTTTTGAGCAGATCGCATCAAGTTAGAAAAGGACCCTTACTGGAGATTTTACCATCTAGCAAAAAAACAAAACAAACATTTTGTGCCAATTCACGTCTTCCCAGTGGGGGGTCCTCTATCACGATTGCTGTATAACGAGCACAAACTATGAGCAGATTCTGATCTATGAGCAGAAGCTGATCAGAGTCTGTTTATTTACGGAAGCTTGCGTTTGAAATCTCGCGCATCGTGAGATGACGCACCTGTGCATCCAGGAGGAATAAGGAAACCACTCTGCGGCTGCCGATCTGTGTTAGGCTGTCGCAGAGTGGTTGTCACGCTACTTCATTAGCCCCCGGAAGGGGATATAACTTGCGCTATGAATAGTGGATCAACCACTTACTGATTCATTGTTAAGAAGCAGCAGGGATTTTTAATTTCAGATATATTGATGGAGAGGGCTTCTCAAGTAAAATCTGGTGATATTGAAGTTTATAGAAAAGTGCAGAGCAGATAATCACCAATATCTGCTGCTGTGATATTAATTTGTGGTTGTGATTTGCGTTTACAAGTGTGAGGGGGGCCTTAGTGTAAAGTTTGTAGAAATCCAGACATTCTTTTGTTTCCTGTACAGGTAACCTGGTGTCCCTGAAGCAGCTTTATCTGTTTAACAACTGCCTTGTGACTGTTCCAGCGGGTCTGGCCAGTCTGCCACATCTCACACAGCTGTGTTTGCAGAACAATAAGCTGCGCTCTGTACCAGTAGAGCTCACACTGTGCTCCTGTGTACGTCTGCAGGGCAATCCTATTGGGGAGCCTGAGCCCTCCTCTCCAGCTGAAGGTAAGTTACACTCTATAGTTATTCTACCTCATGCTAGGTTCAGTTATCCGTCTGACTGATAAGAATCTGATGATTTCCAACGTGTGCGACCTGTTACTGATCGATAAAGTGATCGATTTTGTGAAATTAACATGGGAAAATCAATACCTTTAGCTATTGGGAGCAGTTTTTCATTATTGTCCTGTGAGAAATGTCCCTGGCACCTGTCTGCTCACCAGTCTCTGCTCAGAGGGCCCTGACTTTGTATTTCTTAATTAACCAGCTGAGCGGTCTGGACGAGCTCAGCTCGTCCAACACCGCCAGCGGCTGCCGCTCAGGCCCTGCTGGGCCGATTTTAATGAAATAAAAAGCAGCACACGCAGCCGGCACTTTGCCAGCCGCGTGTGCTGCCTGATCGCCGCCGCTCTGCGGCGATTCGCCGCGAGCAGCGGCGAAAGAGGGTCCCCCCAGCCGCCTGAGCCCAGCGTAGCCGGAACAAAAAGTTCCGGCCAGCGCTAAGGGCTGGATCGGAGGCGGCTGACGTCACGACGTCGGCTGACGTCGATGACGTCACTCCGCTCGTCGCTATGGCGACGATATAAGCAAAACAAGGAAGGCCGCTCATTGCGGCCTTCCTTGTTTATTCTGGGCGCCGGAGGCGATCGGAAGATCGCCTCCGGAGCGCCCTCTAGTGGGCTTTCATGCAGCCAACTTTCAGTTGGCTGCATGAAATAGTTTTTTTTTTATTTAAAAAAAACCCTCCCGCAGCCACCCTGGCGATTTAATCAGAACGCCAGGGTGGTTAATAAACAGTCTTTCTTGTAGAAGCAATGGGTCTGATCCAATTCACTTTTTCTCCTAGGAGATATTTCATTACCATTAGAAATGGATAGTCTCAATATAGCTAATATTACATGTTCTTAGTTTTTATCTCTGTAAGGCCTGAGACACACTGTGAGCGCTTTTCAGACCATCAATGTTGTCTGAGCATTTGTTTTAAAAATGGTTCTATTGACTTGCATTAAAACCACAGTAAAATCGCTGTGATCATAATGCAAGGCAATGGGAGCATATTTTTTTTTTTTAAATGCTCAGACAGCTATGATGGTTAGAAAAGTGCTCAGAAAGCTTTCACAGTGTGTCTCAGGCCTTATAGCTCAGTAGCTCTGGATTAACGTCTGTGTCCTTTGAAAACCACATTACAATTTTAGTTTATGCAGCCATATAGTATCTCTGAAATTAAGGCAATGCCAACCCTCCCATACTGTTGAGATTCTGCACCAGTGAAGCCCTAACTTTTTAATGCTGTGCTAACAGTAAAATTGTTTAGACCTCTGAACTTCATTTGTGGGCAACTTGTGGACTTAGACAGTGCCCAATTCGCCTCCATGTAAAGTGCTTTTCTCCTGTAAGACTCAAAGCGCATAAGCATGGCTCAAACCAATAATTGGTTGATTGGTAAATACGCCCTACTGTTTTTGAGCTTCTAGTTCTAAATGCACGTGTGATGTTATTTAGAGAAGGAGTCCCCAATCCCCGGTCCGTGGCCCACTGCCGGTCCATGGGGCGTTTGCAGCTGGGCCGCGGGTCTGTCCTCGAGCCCGCCAACCCCCCCGCGCCTTCCGCACCCTGCGGCCGCTGCTGCTGTTACCTTAGCTGGCGGCCGCTTCCTTATATTCCCCTCTCCTGCGTATTTTGATTTTGATGAGGCAGAAGCAGGAAAGCGCCGATACAGGAAGCCGCTGTCCTGCTTCTGCCTCATCACTGCAGCCGGGAGACGCGCTGCTGTGAATCAAAATACGCAGGAGAGGGAAATATAGGAAGCGGCTACGAGCTAAGGTAACAGCAGCGGCGGGGGAATGTATACTGGGCGCAATACTAGCCATACTGGGCACTATACTAGCTATACTGGGGCACTACCTACCCATACTGGGCACTATACTAGCTATACTGGGCACTATACTAGCTATACTGGGCACTATACTAGCTATACTGGGCACTATACTAGCTATACTGGGCACTATACTAGCTATACTGGGCACTATACTAGCTATACTGGGCACTATACTAGCTATACTGGGACACTATACTAGCTATACTGGGACACTATACTACCTACCCATACTGGGGCACTACCTACCCATACTGGGCACTTTACTAGCTAAACTGGGCACTATACTAGCTATACTGGGGCACTATACTACCCATATACTACCCATACTGGGGCACTATACTAGCTATACTGGGGCAACTAGACTAGCCATACTGGGGCAACTAAACTCCCTATACCAGGGCAACTATGCTAGCTATGCCGCTGCACCCCAGCCCCTCCCCCCGTAACACACACACCACACACACCACACACACCACACACACACCCTCCCCCCGTAACACACACACACACACACACACACACACACACACACACACACACACACACACACACACACACACACCCCCTCCCCCCGTAACACACACACACACACACACACACACACACACAGACACAGACACACACACACAGACACACAGACACAGACACACACACACACACACACACACACAGACACACACACACACACACACACACACACACACACACACACACCCTCCTTCCCCTTAATGAAAGTGAATGGGAGCGATTTTTAAAAAGTGTTCAGGCGGTATTATAATTTTGTTGATTGTACATACATGAGAATTAATATAATCCATCTTAATAAATATGTTTTTCTATGTTTTCCTATGCTTCAATCTGTAGCACTTTCTCTTGTAGTGCAGATATTTTTAAATAGCAAGCTTAATAAAGTTTTAAATGGTTTTTACTTTATGTATAAATAATGACTTATTTCTTTCCTGCAGATGAGACCTGTTACACTGACATAAAGAAGATCTATGTGAAATCTGATGAAAAAAGGTACATTTATTTATTGGCTGTTTGTATGCCATTGATTTAGCGCATTAACCAAGGGACTTGTTGCCTGGTATCTGGATATAGGTACAGCCTTTGAATATTGGTAAATTACTTCTAAAGTACCTGGTCAGCAGTCCTGACTGTGGCCACTTCATGCCTTCTGGTCTGTCATTGCTATAGGCTGCAGTCTTCTCAGAGAGATTAAGGCTGTGTCTTCTTGAGCAGCAGCAGCTTCTCCCACACATCTTGTGCTCTGTTGTTTCTGGTCAACAATCAAAAATGCAAGACAGCTAACAAGTCCTGAAGCCAAGGACCCCATACTATTCTCCTTTTCATTAGATATAAGAAGCCTTTAAATGTTCGCTTGTTTTTTTTTTGTTTGTTTGTTTGTTTTTGAATATCTCTCTCTTGATCCTTCTGGCCTCTCTCCTTTTTGAATTATGCTCACAAAAATAAAGAAATATGAATATAATAAGAATTACTACCTATAATGTAAAAGGAGCAAATTCTGGTCTTTCTGAAGCAAAATTTAAAAAAACAAAACAAAAAACAGATACTTACCTAAGGAGAGGGAAGGCTCTGGGTCCTATAGAGCCTTCCCTTTCTCCTCACTGTCCCCGCAGGCTCCCCCGTTAGCAGTCTAAGACCGATCGGTCCTAGACTGCTCTCTACCGCTTTGGCTGGGCTTTGGATGTCTTCAGAAGCACTCGGGCTCCCGAAGACAGGTTGCTCCGCACTGCGCACATGCAAGTGTCCTCTCTCACCCACTCACGCATGCACAGTACAAAGCTGCCTGTCTTCGGGATACTCGGGCTTCCAAAGACTTCCGCATCACGGTGGCGTAGTGGTTAGCACTCGCGCTTGCAGCTCTGGGTCCCTGGTTCGAATCCCAGCCTGGTCAACATCTGCAAGGAGTTTGTATGTTCTCCCTGTGTCTGCATGGGTTTCATCTGGGCGCTCGAGTTTCCTCCCACATCCCAAAAACATACAGATAAGTTCATTGGCTTCCCCCTAAAAATTGGCCCTAGACTGATACATGCACTACACAATACGTACATAGACATATGACTATGGTAGGGATTAGATTGTGAGCCCCTCTGAGGGACAGTTAGTAACAAGGCTATACACTCTGTACATCGCTGTGTAATATGTCGCTATATAAATACTTAAATAAATATAAATAAAATAAGTCTCCCATGCCGGGAGATTTGAACAGAGAAGCCTGTGGTGGAACGAGGGCATCGTGAGGAGAACGGAAATGCTCTATAGAACCCAGGTAAGTATCTGTTTCTTGTATGTAAAATTGCTTCAGATTTACTTTAAAGAGTAACTGTCGGGTATAAAATCAAATATCAATTAATTATTTATTTTTATCTAGTAAACAAGTAATAAGGATGCTAACCAGGCAATCCACAAGTTTAAAAATCACTTTTTGTTTTTTTACTATAGAAGAATCACTAAAATCAAAATGTGGACAGTGCAATACAGTACATACAGTATGTTATGTAAGCAGAGCAAGTATTTATCTACTTATATATGTGTTGTTGTTTTTTCTGAGATAGTATGACTGACAGATCCACTTTAAAAGAAGTAGAATTGTACATGAATTTAGAAGAAATAAAATTGATACAGGTTTCATACAAGAAATTCACTCCAAAACTGGGAAAGGTATCTGTTTATTTGATAAGAGATTTAACAATTGGAGAAGTTCGAACGATTGGAAAAAATCAAGTTGTAGCAATAGTTAACTCCAAGTTATCATGTGTTTTACAAAAAATATAATGATGCAGAAGCATAGGAACTTCATTGGGAGAATTGGCAAACCTGTTACATTAGCCAACATTTATGCACCTAATAGAGGGCAAACACTTCAAATTAAAACATTTCTTGATAAAGTCAATAGAATGGCCAAGGACAGGATCATCATCGGTGATCTTAACCTGACTCTGGTTTACCAATCTTTTGTTTAAACAAAATAATCTGGTAGCCAAGCATAAAAATAACTTATCTGGTGCAGAGCTGGGGAACTTATTAAAGGCTAGATATCATTGCTGGATGAAAACTGCAAAAAGAATACCGTAAGCTAAAGAAAAAAGTTATATTCATGCGGTCAATATATCAGAAAGAATCTTAGTGGCCTAGACCCAAGACCCATATACATGGATTTCTAAAACATTGAGACCACCCCAAAATGAAATCTCCTGGTGGGCAAACATAGGAAAACATAATACTATTCTATTGGGACAAATTATCTTCATATCCATGCTCCATTTATAGCACTTTTAGACAATCTCTAACCTTTCTTACCGGAGTATGTTGTTTGCCTCAAGACATTTCAATGCATCAAGTAACCTCACCTCTCGCCCTAATGGTGATACACCGCTTAAAGAACAAGCGACACCCATGCTAACCTAGAAATAAAAAACACATATATAAGTAGATAAATACTTCTACTTACATAACAGATGTATTGTGCTATCCACGTAATGATCCCAGTGAATTTTATAAAGGAAAAGCAGAAAATCCTATTCTAGGCAGTGACCATCTTGCCTAGCAAATGCTGACATCATATCCTCCCTGACTCTTTCCCCCCCCCCTCCTTTCTCTTGCTCATTGTGTATTCATTAGCTGCCCTCCTCCCAGAGTCTTCAGACACTCCCACTGAGGTGTATACTAACAACTGCACTGACTTTTTTTTACTTACACATCCAATCACTGAGTCACCTCAGCCTTGCTTGTAAACACAAGTAATCAGAGGGTGTTTCTGATAAGCAGCTAGGCAGGGAAAATCAATGGAAGAGAAGGAATATATTATAGATAAAAATAACTCTCAGCATTCAACTGTTTGGCACTAGGGCCAGTGCTCCTAAAGTATGTGATAACTACAAACCATAAGAGCAGAAAAAGTTTTGCAAGTTTTGAATGCAGGATTAGCATCTTTATCACTTGATACACTCAGACCAGTTGCTGTTGAAATTTGATTTTTATGGTGACAATACCGCTTTAAACTTACAAATGCACTTGGATATTTCAAAGACAGCTAGCCAGCTTTCATATATCTCTAACCCTTCTAGGAAATGTATACAGACCGACTCCCTCCATCTAAACTACTATGTACAAACAACAAGCACACACACACAAGTATATCAAATATTGCTTGTATGCCTTACTAAAGGAGCTACGTTAACACTTTTATATCAAAATGGGAAAAAAAAACCTACATATGACTATCACACCGGAGAGCTTGGATACAATCTGCATTCTCGCCCATAAAACATTTTGGGCCTGTTTTGCCCAGAAAATAAACTATAAAATATTTGCTAGATGGTTTAGGTTTCCAGTCCTTCTAAACAAATTCAACCCAGAAATCCCAGATCTATGCTGGAGATGCAGAGAGAACAAAGGGACCAATATACATGTGGTGGGGGTGTAGACTAGCCCAATCTTTCTGGAACCTCGCATTTGAATTACAGTCCAAAGTTGTTGGCATCCCTAAACCACCCAACCCTCAAATAGCACTTCTTTCAAACATGCCAGTCTAAATATCCAAAGCAAAGAAATCCTTGTTAAGACACATTTTTGTAGCTTCCAGACAAGGTTTAGCCAGACACTGGAAATCCACAAATACCACAACTTCCAGAACTGGTTAAAGCCATAAAGCACTTAATGAGAATGGAAGAGTTAGTCCACTTATCACAAAATAGAATGGAAAAGTACCGTATGTTGTGACGTGGACCTGCTGGATTAACATAGAGGTTCCTTAGCTGATCAATTAACGTTAAATTTTAGTTAAACAAATCACTTCTTTTAAAAAATGAGTCCATTTAATTCTCAGAACCATTAGCTAGACCCAGCAACATCTCTGACTCTCATTTTAATCTACGGTAACTAAATGTTGATGAGCGCCTGTGGTCCAGGAACCTCTCCCCCACTCCTCCACTACTTTCCTACCTTTTCCCCCTCTCTTTGTTTATGACTATTTGTGCAATAAGTGGTTTCCACCAGATGGAAATAAGTCAAGTCGGTTATGCAGCTAACACATGTTATAATACAGTATCATTATTTTGGATATACACATAAAGGTTCAATATTTTTATTTTAATATATTCACTAGAATCGGAGCTGGATTTACCATAAGGCTCTGTAGGCACGTGCCTACAGGCTCCTAATGATGGAAAGGTGGCTAAATCCCCTCCCTGTCCCTCTCCCTTTTCCTCCCTTCTTCTCTATGCAGAGTCCCAAGCAGAGCATAAATGAGAGGTTACTCACTCAGCTTTTGGCATTCCACTGATGAGATATCCCTTCAGTCGGGGGCACCACTAGCTACTTAATACTGAGGCTACCTCTGGCTACCTAACACCTGTAGCTGTTACGGGCAAGAAGTGACAGGTGGACCAGCCTTCAAACTTGTGGTGCAGTTTTGCGGGGGTTTGTAGGTTCATGGAGGGCAAAGTCGAGGTTGCCAGGACATCTATGCCTTTAGCAGTGATGCTAATCTTGGCAATCCAGCTGTTACAAAACTACAAATCCCATCATGCCTCTGCTTTCCCGAGTTATGCTTAGAGCTGTCAGAGTATTGCAATGCCTCACGGGACTTGTAGTTCCACCACAGCTGGACTGTCAAGGTTAGCCATCACTGGCCTTATAGCTTCCTGTGATGTATGCCATTTTGTGACTGAATAGTAGTATTCTCATTTGCACTGTGACAGGAAATTACATCCTGTCATATTTATCGGATGTCTGGCAATATTTATTCACTATTTGAATGTGAATAAAGCATCTACTTGAATCCTTCAGTGCTAGTCCTCTCCATTTTCTTTGCATTTTGTGTATTTTCTAAACAAAACAAAAAGAGGGTACCTATGAAGCTTGGTATTACTTAGCTGAGTTCAAAAGGGAAGGAAGGAAAAGGGAAAAAAAAGATACAGTATACAAAGCCTTTGATATTCCCTTCTAGAGATATACCCGTTTTTAACCCTATGGCAATGAGGCTTTGTCCTAAAATTTCTAACATGGATCTGTGACCT
This sequence comes from Hyperolius riggenbachi, assembly GCF_040937935.1. Lineage (NCBI taxonomy): Eukaryota > Metazoa > Chordata > Amphibia > Anura > Hyperoliidae > Hyperolius > Hyperolius riggenbachi. The sequence continues at coordinate 129,889,897 of NC_090656.1, read as the reverse complement.
TTACAGTAATTCTGAGGCCTTTGTGCAATATTGCACATTTCACTCAACCTACATCAACATTTTTAATTTCATTTATTTTTATGACCAGATGATGTTTTTGGTCACGGCACTTCCTTATACAACTACGACTGGGCAAACGTGGTTTGGTGGTGGTTGGACTACATCTGGTATGGTATAAATGGTTGGCTCTTGAATGATCCCACTATAATTTGCGCAGTATAGCAGATGACCCACTGAACTCGAGTCTGTTGTGCATCCTTTAGCCCTTGGGTGGTAAATGTTTTAAAAGGCGCTCTTTTACAAACATTGTTTGCCTCTGAAGAGTTGTCCCTGTGAGCGATGCAACGCATGTCAGGGGGTTTTATCAGTGATTGGATGCACCACATTATATGTTTTGATAGATAAATTGTTTAGTAGAATTTTATTGATGTAACATACAAACTGTATTTCTTTTAAATACTGTTTGTTGCTATATAAAACCTATTCGTATTGCATGTGCAGCTTTTTGCTTGTTTATAGTAAAGGTTGGACATAACTACTGCACTTCAGTATTTAGAATATCTATATAAATACCTTATTTAGCATTTTCACCCAGTGATTATGTGCTAGCCATTGGACTCTATCTTCTGCCTGAAGCACCAGGCACTCCTCAGGGGCCTGTCAGTTTGGGATATGCACCTCTCCCATCTGCAGTATGGTAGGGTGAGTGTCCATGATGGCTACAGCTTTTTGCTATTAGCCACTTCGGAGTGTTTCGTTCACATGGGGTGCATAGTCCTGCCTTCAGAAGGGAGGGTGGTCAGGAGTGATGGCTATCACGAGATCGACATGAGAAATTAAAAGGTTTTCGTTTAACCTGTTCTATATTTAAGTATGATCAGTTTGGACCACTTCTTTTAAGTGACTTGATTTCCCTGCAGTACTGGCCACTTTATATCAAATCATTTTTTATTTTTTCCAGTTTTTTGGTCACATCAGAGGGATGCTGGGTATTCCTACCAGATGGCCTTCAGCTTAGTTTTCCACCAGGAGCTGTGTCTTCCCCATTGAAAATTGTTTTCCAGATATTCCCACCAGACTTGCAGCACGTAAGACTTGGACATCATGATGTGCTACTCAGTAGCACCCTGGAGTTACAGCCTCATGGTGTTCAGTTCCATCAGGTAAGCCAGCAGGTGGGGCTCTGGACTGCACTGTGGACTAGACTGTGATCTGTAGGAGGGCAGTAGAATGATTTGTTCTTATCCTGGAGAATTGGAACTAAGATCTTAGAACAGTCGACACTATTTTTCCAGTTCAAGCGATCACTTTGGTGAAGCTGCCTTTTTTATTGTTTAACAGAATGTAGACATCTCTATCCCCTTTACATACCTGAAGAGTAGCCGAAAACGTGAAGTGGTTATTAGGACATTCAGTGACTTCTCCGAAACATGGACAGACTTGAGCACTTTAACAAAGGATAAGTCAATGCGTGAGGTAAGACCGCAGTCTGCCTCCATTTCTCAATATTGTTTTCTTCTGTACTTTAACTGTATATCTTCTTTCTTGCTTGACGAACACTGCCCTGCCATCTGCACTGGCCACTCCCTCACTGAAAACTGACCAGAAGCTCCAGGATCAGTATATTGTTTCATTCTTCTGGGAATCCTCTGCAGGAACTCCCCCAACAACATATGTTGTTGCCGATTCACTTTAATTCATAGAAACAACCATTTTTTAATAGTCATCAAAGGTCCTAGCAAATGGCTGAGTAGGAAGTTTTTGTGGGAAATTAAATTATTCAGATGGTTAATACTTTCACAACCAATGTTCATACCCATGCACACACACCTATATTTTTTATATTTAGCCCTTTGTGGGAAGTATGTAAGGGGCTGTAAATTACCTGGTTTACTTATTAGCTGGTGGAGGTGTTATTATGTCCCTCTTGTTAAGAAGGTGACCAGATGACACGATAAACCACCCCATACTACTAACATCACACAGAGGCACACAGAGAAAGGCCAGAGCTCCTTGTTTATAACATTGACTCTAGGTTTCTTTGCAAGGGATAATTTGGCTTTCCACGTTAAAGTTAAAAGTCATCTGAGCTGTTATTTTGTTTCATCTTCCTGGTCATCTAACCTACATTGTTGTTAAAGTGAATGTTAAAGCGGTTTAACACCCAGCATTACAACTTTGCTTTAAAAGATTGCTTACAGCTTACAAACTATTATGCCAGATTTTTTTAAAGCAGAAATTCACTGAATGGGTTAAACATGACATTTTAGTGTTGGATTCAACTAGGAATCCGCATCCGTTCTTATCTTTTAGTTACAAATGTATCTTTATTTGGAATACAAATAGACCTTTGAAAAGCCTGCCGGGGAAGCCCTCTTTGTTCTCTCAAAGCAGTGTTTGTTTGTTACATTGTAGATAGATACATTTGTAACTAAACAAGCAAGCACGGAGGAGGATTTCTAGCTAAATGCAGCACTAAAATGTCATGTTTAATCCATTCACTGAATTTCTGCTAAAAAAAAAATCTGGCATAATAGTTTATAAGCTGTAAGCAATCTTTTAAAGCAAAGTTGAAATGCTGGGTGTTAGACCACTTTAAGAAGGTTAGAAAAAAACCCAAAAAAACAGATACTCATCTATGGAGAAGGAAGACTCTGAGTCCTATAGAACCTTCCCGCTCCTCTCCTGGTTCCAGTGTTCCAGTGTTGTCACTGCAGTATCCAACCAATCAGCCGAATACTGCTCTCTGCCACAGCTGCAGGCTTCAGAAGTTTTCGGGAGCACTCCCAAGTACTCCCAAAGACGGACATCTCTGTACTGCGGATGCGCAAGTGTGCTCGATCTCGCGCTCATGCATGCGCAGTAGAGAGCTGCCATCTTCGGGAGCACTTGGGCTCTAAAGACTTCCGAAGCCTCCTGGGGCGAGGGATTCAATCCGGGGTGACATCACTGGAATGCAGGGACCGTGAGAGGAGCGGGAATGCTCTGTAGGACCCAGAGCCTTCCCTCTCCATAGGTGAGTATCAGGTTTTGTTTTGTTTTGTTTTTTTTCAAGCTTAACATTAGCTTTAAAAGGGTTAATATAGCTGGGGTAGGCGTAATATATACAGTAGCAAGAAAACGTAGGTGAACCCTTTGGAATTATATTGATTTCTGTACAAATTGGTCATATAATGTGATCTGCTCTTCATCTAATGCTGGAAATACACTGGTCGATTCTGCGCCCGATCATTTTGCCTGCTCGATTCTCTTATCTTCCGCTTGTTTTTCTTATCTTTTTTTTCAATTCGATCATTTTGCCGCTCGATTCATCATTGAAGTGAACGGTGATCGGACACGTCGGAAATTATCTATTGAGCCATCTTATCAGTTCTGAATCGAGCCGTGTGTTCCCTGCATAAGTAACTACAATAGACAATCACAGTCTGTTTAAACTAATACCAAGCAATTCAATGTTTTCCATGTTTTATTAAACACACCGTGTAAACATTCACAGTGTAGGTGGAAAAAGTATGTGAACCCCTAGACTAATGACATCTCCATCAGCTAATTGGAGTGAGGTGTCAGCCAGTTGGAGTCCAATCAATGAGATGATACTGGAGGTGTTGGTTACAGCAATCCTGCCCAATAAAAAACACACACCAGTTTTGGGTTTTCCTTTCCCAAGAAGCATTACCTGATGTGAATAATGCCTCGCACAGAAGAGCTCTCAGAAGACCTACAATTAAGAATTGTTGACTTGCATAAAGCCTGAAAGGGTTATAGAAGTATCTCCAAAAGCCTTGCAGTTCATCAGTCCACGGTAAGACAAATTGTCTGTAAATGGAGAAAGTTCAGCACTGCTGCTACTCTCCCTAGGAGTGGCAGTCCTGTAAAGATGACTGCAAGAGGAAAGCGCAGAATGCTCAAGTCTAAAGACTTACAAAAGTCTCTGGCATATGCTAACATCCATGTTAGCGAATCTACGATACGTAAAACACCTAAAGAAGAATGGAGTTCATAGTAGGATATCTCAGAGGAAGACACTGCTGTCCAAAAAAAAAAACAGTGCTGCACGTTTTTAAAGTTTGCAAAAGAGCACCTGGATGTTCCACAGCAGTACTGGTAAAATATTCTGTGGACACATTAAACCAAAGTTGAGTTGTTTGGAAGAAACGCACAACACTATATGTGGAGAAAAAGAGGCATAGCACGCCAACATCAAAACCTCATCCCAACTGCGTCAGGGCCTGGACGGATTGCTTCTATGGAAGGAAAAATGAATTCCAAAGTTTATCAAGGCATTTTGCAGGAGAACTTCAGGCCATCTCTCAATCAGCTGAAGCTTAGCAGAAGATGGGTGTTGCAACAGGACACAGACCCAAAGCGTAGAAGAAATAAACAGAATGGCTTAAACTGAAGAAAATACGCCTTCTGGAGTGGCCTAGTCAGAGTCCTGACCTCAACCCGATTGTGGCATGACCTCAAATCGATTTACATCAGACATATCAAGAATATTGCTGAACTGAAACAATTCTGTAGAGAGGAATGGTCAAGAATTACTCCTGACCATTGTGCACGTCTGATCTGCAACTACAGGAAACATTTGGTTGACGTTATTACTGCCAAAGGAGGTTCAACCAGTTATCAAATCCAAAGGTGACATACTTTTTTTGACCTGCACTGTGAATGTTTATATGGTGTTGTCACACGCCCCCTAGTGGCCAGACCGCACAATGCCTTCCAATCAGTTTCAGCACACAGACCATGCACTCTGTGGTCGCAATCGGTGCGCAGAAACCGCTGCAATTTTGGCAGCAGACAAACTAGAAAGGAGCTTGTGAGTTACAGTAATACAAATTACACACTATTTCAGGGTATAACTGCCACCACTCCTACAGAAGGGTAGGAAACCTTTACTACACTGACACTAATACCTGCAAATAAAACAGTTAAACACACTCTATTTTATCTAGCTATCAAGAGTAGTAGCGACTCTTCAGAAGTTAGGTTTCGGTTTGTGCGGCTAAATAGCAGGGGTAGCTGAACAAATCAATGACTTTTGAGTCGTTTATTATAAATGCAATATAAATAATTAATATGTACAGAAAATCATTAAAATCAACAATTATAGAGACAATAATAGCGCAGTATGAAAATAAAAAGGGAAGAAAATATGTATACTTAAGGTCAGGTCAAAATATGTCCTATCTGGGAAAAAAAACCCATGAAGTTTCTTTGTTTCCAGAGCAAAGTTCAAACAAAAATGTACGCTACTCGTCCTCAAAGCAGTAGCATGCTCCCATGAAGGTGGAATTCGGAGGACTAAGGGAGGAGCTCCTGGCAAGATCTCTTGAATGACCCACATTTTTTGGTGGGGTCTCAGGTTCAGCCCAGGGGCTGGACAGGGTGCGGGTAACCTCCTGGGCGGATTTCTTGTGCCCACCAAATATGACATTTTCCATATCTCAGCTTACGCTTCCCGCACACACAGTCAAATTCATCTTCCTCAGAATATGACAGTTCATATGACATCAAACTTTGTTGCTGTCGCATGTTTGAATACGAAATAGCGGAATACCTCGGGTTCTGGGTATGTCAGTGGCCTCAATTTAATATTAAAATATTCACCAGATCCAGACCAGCAGAATGAGATAACTTTCATACCTCTCATATGAACGATATTCCTTAAACAGGCTAAAAATCATAAACTCCATGTATGTCTAAGGCTGGCCACAGCTCCACTGTGTCTACAGCCCTGCTTTGTGAGAAGCTCGCTTTGCTGGGGCTCACCAAATGGTATCCTTTTCAAAGGGCATGTTCACACTTGGGTGTCACTGCCCATGAAGGAACGTCTTTTGATCAAGTTAATTTAAACAAACATACTTCATGAAAAGAGTTCCTCTAGCAGCTGTGAAGAAAACAGAGACCCCCAGGCTTGGCTGCCTTCTAAGCCCTAAACCTCAGATTCTGATCTGGCACGTCAACGGCAATCGGTGCAGCAAACCGATTGCGATTGTGTTCTCTTTTCTCACAGCTCTTCCATGACAGGTGTGTTCAATAAAATCATGGAAACATTTAATTATATTGTGTGGTATTAGTTTAAGCAGACACTGATTGTCTGTTGTTTTGACTTAGATGACGATCAGATCGCATTTTATGACCAATTTGTGGAGAAATCCATATAATTCCAATGGGTTCACATACTTTTTCTTGCAACTGTATTTTTTCGTTAAGTCCCACTTTTCATACAATGATTCCGTGTTCATTTCAATTAAGCTGGTTGCACTTGTTGATGTGCGGAAACACATCTGCATAATGCAGGCTATACTAGAAAAAAATGCACATTGTGTATAACTTGACTTGCGCTAAGATTGCAAAGCACATTACTTTGCTTGCATAAATACAGTGTGTTAATTGCCGCATGTTATCTGCACACACCACTTTTACTGTACTTTCATGCATCTACCCCCTTTATAATACATTTTCAGCAAATGACCTCAAAATGTTTGCCCTAATTAACTGAAGCTGAATATAACCCATGTTAACATTTTTGGGTACCAGTAGTACTTCTTATATAAGAAGAAGGTATTAAATGGATAAGGTGAGGAAAAGATTAGATGTAAACTTGTGTTTAAAGGGAACCCGAGGTGAGAGGGATATGGAGGCTGACATGTTTGTTTCCTTTTAAATAATGCACGTTGCCTGGCTGTCCTGATTATCCTCTGCTTCTAATATTTTAAGCCATAGACCCTGAACAAGCATGCAGATCAGAGGTCTATGACAAATCTCAAACGATTACCTGCATGCTTGTTTCTGGCGTGTGATTTAGATCCTTTTGACCTGAAAGATCAGCAGCACTGCCAGGCAACTGGTATTGTTTAAAAGGAAATAATGGCAGCCTCCATATTTTTCTCAGTTTGGGTTCCATTTAAGAATGTGACATTTAATGTGAGTACTGTAGTTTTTTTCTTCGTTATGTGAATTGATAGGATAAAATTAACTTTTTTTGTCTTGTTTGACAAGATGGAGGCCACTTGTAGCACCCGTCATTTCTCCTGGTTCCTGGTGGTGTCACGCTTAGTAGAAGACAGCTGTGAGGTTCCCAGAGAGGGGGAACTCCTCTTCTCCACTGTGGACCAGAATGTGCGGGTTGAATTTCCTGCTGGAGCAACAGACAGGACCCGAACAGTTCGTATGCAGGTCAGTTACATATACTGTCTTATACATTTTTTTTTTTACAAGTACCCAATAAGTCATAGCAAAAAAAGCACCACTAGAGTTTTGTGGGATTGAAAAGATCCTAAAACTTCCCCTAATGCCCTAAATGTCCAACAGAGAAGGGTACATTGTTACATACGTTTCGAAATTATACGATGATGGCGCCTTTCTGGGAAGAAATATTTACTGTGATTAATGATATTCTGTGTCTGCATTTAATAAGTTCTCCCAGAGTGACACTAATGGGTCTTCTGAATGGGGATTTTCCTCTGGGAAACATTCTCAATACATGGTACATATCCTGTGTTATTATGCTTGCAATGATATGCTACGCGTGTGGAAAGAGTGATAGACCACCATCTATAAATTACAGGTAAAAGTTGGTCATTATGGCCTTTCCCCTTTAATGCTTGACATATAGGAATCATAATTTTCCCCAAAGTTTTTGATAAGATCTGGTCGCCATGGTATAATAATATAGACACAAACGTAATTTGCCCTGAGTGAGGGTTTATAATTATGCCATGTGATGGGGCAGTACGAGACATATTATTCTGTACTCTCTCTGTCTAACCCACTAAGTGGGTGGCTTGGATACATATGCTGAGTTGCATCTGGATCAGTTGGATTTATTAGGTTTCCTTGATTTACATTTGAGCAGTTATAATCCATATGCACTTTGAGGGGTGTGAGGTGGCTGCATTGCGCAGATTCTACATGTGTGGGGTCACAATGCTCAAAACAGATAAAAATGATTTGTAAAAAAAAATTAAACATTAGTGTAATTATTGTGTGATACAGATGAACTAAATCAGCTTTCCAAACCACTATGTGAGAAAGGTGTAAGCAGAGGAGGAGGGATGATTTCTTAAAGGACAACTGTAACAAGAGGGATATGGAGGCTGCCATATGCATTTCCTTTTAAACAATACCAGTTGCCTGGCTATCCTGCTGATCCTAGGCCTCTAATACTTGTAGCCATAGACCCTAAACAAGTATATGCAAATCAGGGGTTTATGACATTATTGTCAGATCTGACAACATTAGCTGCATGCTTGTTTCTGGTGTTATTCAGACACTGCTGCAGCAAAATAGATCAGCAGGGCTGCCATGCAAATTGTATTGTTTAATAGGAAATATGGCAGCCTCCATATCCCTCTTACTTCAGTTGTCCTTTAATGGTAAGCACTATTCAAAGCATATATAAAGAACAGTACAGCACCAACTTGCCAACATGCTTGGAGGAGGTTCAAGGGCCCTGGTGCTGTTGCATCCTGTGCATCCCATATCTCTACGCCAATATAAATCCGTGTTCATAATAATATTTTCAACTATGGAGCTTTATGTAAAACAACAAGGAACTCCCATGATGCATATATATGCAAATGATTTCTTGATGTCCCTGAAAAGCCAGGAAGACATCCAGAGCCATTGGTGTATGATATGCCTGTGCCCTCCTTATTTTAAAGAGCCATACCAATCCAGCTTACAGACAGCTGTTTCAGGCTTCACTTGGTACGGATTGATATCACTCTATTGGTAGAACATGGGAAGAAGGAGTGTTACAGATAGTTATGTCATGGTTATCCAGAACCACTAGGGGTTTGTAAGGGACTAAAAAGAACATAAAAGCTACCAAAACGGCTATGGTAAATATACGTTTGACTTTATTTAATACTGTTATGTTTTATGTACTGTATCTTATTCTTTGCCAGTTGTTTTTCTTTTTTGCTTTAATAAGCTGCATTATGATGGTACAAATTATTTTATTTTGAATCTTTCAGGTTTTACCAATTGGTAGAACGTTGCTGAGGAAGATCACAGGTGATAATGAGTCATCCACTAGTCCACTATTATGTCTTTCACAGAGTTCAACAGACAACTTTTTACGTCCTGTCAACATCCAGCTGCCCCTTCCACCAGGTGTTACAGGTTAGGAACTAAACTGATTTCTTGCTTTCTGTTACACTGGGGAGGTAGTCTACAAAGGGCAGGCCAGGATTTGGCTGCAGTGGAAGGGCAAAGTATCTCTTTTTGCTCTATATTTTAGAACTACCCTCACTTGCTTTTATCTCACGTGATATTTAGGTAGGGACCAGAATTGCATTAGATGTGACATGTGGGTGTATGGCTAATATTGGAGAAACAGGATCAGGAGCAGCCAGGCAACTTGCATTGTTTAAAATAAAATAAACATGGCAGCCTCCATTCCCTCGTCCCCTGCATTTGCTTTTGGTTAGGAATTGTAGAAGTAGTATGCAGTCATCCAACTAAATTCACCTTTAATCCTTCATCAATGGGAAATACCATGAAAATGTAAACACTTTAATGGTGCAGTATATACTAAATCCTCTCAAACCATCATCAACACATAGGAGTGACCCAGTGACAGGGCGTCACTATAAAAAGTACAGCATCAACCTCCAGAGATACTAGTGGCAAGATAGCTCTAATACATAAATGCCAACTGGTCCTTTTTTTTTCCAAGCAAGGGTATGCAGTGGTTTTTTTTTTTGTTAAAAAAATAAAAAGTTCATGTTTGCAGGATCACTTATGTTCTTCAGTAATCTCTATTGTTCCATAAGCCTTTGTTAATCTACCTGTGTATTTTTTGGTTGCCAAATGAAACTGTGTACAATTGCATCAATAAAGTTTATTTCGATTAAATATAGTGGTAGAGGAAAAAACACAGAGACGTCCGGGAGCCCAATCTGGTGCAATATCGTTATAAGATCAGTATAAGTGAGACAGTACTTGAAAATATACTCACAAAAGTGGGTTGCGAAAGAGGCAACCACTCGTAATCGCAGGTGGGGAGAATACCGCCCCCACTCGGCCTTTGACTTTCCGGACGGTCGCTGCTCCGAAAATAGATATATATCAATCGGGTAGACTCTCGACTGAAATCACCCTTAGAATGTAAGGGACTACAGTAATTTTAGAAACAGGTAGGAGGCGCCCGGTCTGGATAAGTCCTTGCAATCGTTGTACTATATATAGATATGTATCTTATATAAATCTATAATAGTTCTAATTCAAAATAAGGACCATTATTAATTTGTCCTACCTTGACTGTCTTGGCGCCCGGATACTCTGACATTAGGCATCTCAGGCACTTACTGTATAGACCTGAGGAAGCGGCTGCGGGCCGCGAAACGCGTTGTCCAGTGCACAATAAAAATTGATCTATCTAAATTGAACCTCTACTCGTTTATGTCCCACCACACACCATCAAGGTAGGACAAATTAATGATGCTCCTTATTTTGAATTAGAACTATTATAGATTTATATAAGATACATATCTATATATAGTACAACGATTGCAAGGACTTATCCAGACCGGGCGCCTCCTACCTGTTTCTAAAATTTCGATTAAATAAGTTGATAAGAGTTTATAGTGTCTTTGCCAGTTTTTGCCAATTTTTTGTTTCTTTTATATCCATTGGAGCTTTTACTTACAGTATGTTCCTATAAAGGCATTCGTAAATTATTCACAGCGCATCACTTTTTACACATTTTGTTATGTTACAGCCTTATTCCAAAATGGATTAAATTCAATTTTTTACCTCCAGAATTCTATACACAACACCCCATAATGACAACATGAACACACGTTTACTTGAGGTTTTCGCAGACTTTCACAAACTTTTGCAAAATAAATAAAACGAGAAATTACATGTACATAAGTATTCACAGCCTTTGCTCAATACTTTTGTCGATGCAACAGCAAGAGGGTTGCTGAACTCCTACAAAAGGTATGACACCTGGTTTGCCGGTGCATAATCCCTCTGTGAGTTACCACTTCACAATGGAAAAATACTGTATTGAATGAAGGAGGCACTCAAATGGCGTATAAACTTGCGTTTATCAAATCAGTAGCAAAACACTCGATGCACCTTTGGCAGCAATTGCAGCCTCAAGTCTTTTTGAATATGATGCTACAAGCTTGGCACACCTATCCTTAGCCAGTTTCACCCATTCCTCTTTGTAGCACCTCTCAAGCGTCATCAGGTTGGATGGGAAGCGTCAATGCACAGCCATTTTAAGATCTCTCTTCAGATGTTTAATTGGATTTGAGTCCGGGCTGTGGCAGGGCTACTCAAGGACATTCACAGAGTTATCCTGAAGCCACTGATGATGCAGGCCTATGTGCTCATTTCGACCTTCAAAGCAGAAGAATTTTTTCTCCAACTTTGCAAAGATTTGTGCCTCGAGACAATCCTGTCTTGGAGGTCTACAGACAATTTCTTTAACTTCATGCTTAGTTTGTGCTCTGCCATGAACTGTCGACTGTGGGACCTTCTATAGACCGGTGTGTGCCTTTCCAAATCATGTCCAATCAACTGAATTTACCACAGGTGGACTCCCAATTAAGCCTCAGAAACATCTCAAGGATGATCAGGGGAAACGGGATGCACCTGAGCTCAATTTGAGCTTCATCTCAAAAGCTGTAAATACTTATGTACATAATGTACATGGTGCTTTGTCAAATTTTTTTTATTTTTAATACATTTGGAAAAATCTCAAGTAAACTTTTTCATGGTGTCGTTATGGGTTGTTGTGTGTAGAATTCTGAGGAAAGAAGGAATTTAATCCATAGAATAAGGCTGTAACACAACAAAATGTGGAAAATTGATGCGTTATGAATACTTTCCATATGCACTGTACAAGAACGATCAGGGGTTTTGTTTTATCTGTGCTTTTCAATGTAGCCCTCCTTTTTTTTTTCCACACAATCAAATGCCATAGTATAGCCGCTAAAGCTCATATATATACATTATGGTATTTTGTAATTTATGTGTACACAGAAGAAAATATAAACTGATTTTTTTTTTTTTAATCTACATAAAGATTGCAGTGCATGGAGATGTGGAATAGACCCTATATAAGTCTCTGAAAATCTCCCCTCCTGTGATTTCCCTCCTTGTAACTCTGTTGATGCATCTTTGCAGGTGATACTTTGGATCGATCCCGCCTGTTTTTATTGCATGGTGATTGTCGGGCACAAACCTGGACAGATGTTACTGGTCAGGTGGTGCTGCAGATTACTCATATTTATGCCCGATTCCAAGTGGATCACTTTTCATGGTGAGTCTGCATCATGTACTGTATATTTACCTTTTTGTTCTTAGGCATTCTTGTTTGGCTTTTTAAAAATCTGGGCTTTGAAAAAATAAAATTACCTGTAGGGCGAAAACCAAATTCTCACCAGCAGGGCATCTTCTGGTACCCGGTCCTTATCTACTTCTTACTTCTACAGATGGCTTTTCCCTGCTGTCACTCTGACACAGGATGCTAAGATGTATCCTAAGATACATACACACAGTAGATTTTTGATCACCAAAACAATTTTCATGTTTTCCTGAGTGACAATCTATCATGACTACAGGTGTTCCCTGATGTTCCCTGATGTTGGTGTCATCCTCTTTAGCAACATAATAGTCCTGCTTCTCCAACATAACAAAGAGATGAACCCTAAAGAGAGAATGTCATCTGCACAACTGTGTTTGAAACTTGTTCTCATTAAAGAAGAATCGGTAGCTCCTAGCTGCCCTTGTGTAAAGGGGGCTATTTGCATATTTCAAAATGGCACTGTAGCTGGTATTTGCTTGGCCTCCTGCAGATCTTCAAATGTCTTAATCCCCTGTCTGTTGAGAGGTCATAGATCATTGTTAAACAGACACTGAAGCGAAAAAAAAAATATGATGAATTGGTTGTGTAATATGAATAATTACTAGAAGATTAGCAGCAAAGAAAATATTCTCATACTTTTATTTTCAGGTATATAGTGTTTTTTCTAACATTGCATTATTCTATAATATGTGCAGATTACACAACACTCAGCATTCAAAATGATTCTTTCAGAGCAGTCTGTGAAGTAATGACATCTCCTCTGCCAGAGGAAAAGTAAATAGTCCAGGAACAGTTGAGATAATAAAAGTCAGATAACGGCCCTCTCCACGACTAATGCTGGGAATACACGGTTCGTTTTTGCCTTCGTTTAAACCTTCGATTCGTTCGGTAAACGAATCGAGTGTTGAAAACGTATGTGAAAATAGTCATAATCTCATTATAGTTTCGATTAATAGACCCCAAAAACGAACGACTAGTGATCGAACATGTTTGATATTATCTCTCTTTATCCATCTAATCGAGCCATTGGTAGGCTTGATGGCTGTTCAGATCGATTATATATTCGTTTATGCTAGTCCGTCCCTGTAAAAAGGGATTTTCGTTTCGTTTCTTTGCAGCCTTCGATCATTGGAAAAACGAAACCATCAGAATCGAAAAAAACCCGAAACCGTGGGTGGTGATATTAACCGTATGACCGATTATTTCGGGATCGAAAAGGACAAAAGGCACAATCGAAACGAAGGCAAAAACGAACCGTGTATTCCCAGCATAAGTTAGTTGGAGAGCTTAATGGCTTGTTTGCATAGAGATAACAACTGGAGTTTCTCAACTCTTCCTGTACTGGAAACAATTAGACTGATGTATTTGATCTTAATGTTTTATTTCTTAGCTGTACTACACATACAAATCATAATATCATAAATTTTTTTTCGCTTCAGTGTCTCTTTAAAGGAACACTATCAATAACCAAATGTTCTAAAACAGCAGCACGGTGGCGTAGTGGTTAGCTCTCTCGCCTTGCAGCGCTGGGTCCCTGGTTCGAATCCCAGCCAGGGCACTATCTGCAAAGAGTTTGTATGTTTTCTCCGTGTCTGTGTGGGTTTCCTCCGGGCACTCCGGTTTCCTCCCACATCCCAAAAACATACAGATAAGTTAATTGGCTTCCCCTAAAAATTGGCCCTAGACTACAGTACTTACACTACATAATATAGACATATGGCAATGGTAGGGATTAGATTGTGAGCTCCTTGGAGGGACAGTTAGTGACAAGACAATATATATACACTGTACAGCGCTGCGTAATATGTTGGCGCTATATAAATACTAAATAATAATAATAAAATGACAATGTACAAATAATGTCTAAGAAGCTCTGTTAACATTTTCCTACTTTTCATGTTAAATATCGGAGGCAAAAGTTTTAATGTGTTGTGTGTAGATTGTAGCTGCATTGGAATAATTCATTTGCAAATGTGAGTCTCTGCTTCAGTATTGCACAGCCAGTGCTGTTCTTTGCAAAGGGGACTACAGAGTTACATGAAAAGCCCAAGGTGTCAGGTTTCACACAAAATTATAAACAAGATACATTTCCTCTGCTCTCCGTGCAGACAGCTTATTCAGAGAGACACAAGCAGCCGCAGTTAAGCTAGTGAGACCTATCTCACTGACAGGGTTAACAGATGTAGGGAGAGGGATTTCCCCCCCCCCCCCCCCCCTCATGGTGCACTGGTTCATCACCCTGCTCAACTTGTCCTTTTGTGTTTGGGAGAAGCAATCCATAGGAAATTACTGATTCTAGTGGGGTCTATACTATGTTTCTCTATGTCCACCCATCATGACCTCTCTGTCTTAGCATGCCAAGCAACCACTTGTGCTGCCTGGTAATAATGTTTGAGGTTGGGTAAACCTAGTCTCAAAGGAGATCTTCTTGGTGCATGAACACGGCTGAATGGCATTTGAATTGGGCACCGCTATAGCTGCAGTGCTCTAGACCGTGGCCCGCACACTATTAATTAGGGAGCCAGAGATTGCCAGACCCTGAATTACTTCTGCCTTTGAGTTGCTATGACTTGGAGGGTTAATTGTATTTAATGCCGTCAGGAATTTTAGTGAGGACAGGGTCAACCGTCATTTGGCTCAACCTACATCCAACTCACCGGTGGCGGTACTAGTCCTACCTCTGACGTTAGTTGATACAGTACTGTATATTCTTCTTGACTCTAGGCTTTTTAGAAGCCCGTAAAAATTCCACCATTTTCTTCTGAAGGTATCTAAATGTCACCCAGGGAAAAGGTATTGGAAGGCATAATTCCATTAGACACCAGCACATTAGAAAAGGAAATAGATCTGCAGGATTTAAAAAAAATAAATAAATCTGATTTTAATATCCACTTTGCGACAGTAAGTTAGTACACACATTTTTTTTACATTAAAAAAAAACGAATTCATGTTTAAAATCCTATTGGGTTTTAATGGTTTTTCAGTTGTCTTTAAAGCAAAACTGACGTGACCTTATGAGATAAACACAGTTATATATGGTGCTAGCCCTACTAAGAAATGTTCTGCAGTTCCTTTCTGTTTTCCAGTACAGCAAAAGTAAAATAAAAAAAAACCTTATCTATTCAAAAGAGCTTGTTGAACAGCTTTTTGAATTCAGCTTGGTTTTCTGAGAAGTAAATAGCAGCAAAAAGCCTATTCTCTGTCAGGGAAAAACCAATAATAATATCTTACTGCAGGAAAATCAAAGGGTCATTACTTCTGCTTCTTTTTAGCTTAAAGTACCCCTGAACTGAGAGGGGATTTGATTAATAAAGGTGCTGTTTTGTGAATGGTGCTGCAATGTATGTCACAGCACCATTCTCTTAGTTCTGTGTCCCCAGGGTCCCCGTTCTAGGTAGTCAAAATCATCGACTAACTGGAACATTGAATATCGATGAGGAGGATATGGCAGTTATCACGATTCCTAGTGGTGCTTTTTTTTTTTTTTTTTACACGGGTCTGAAACTTCTAGTACAGGAGTACTTTAATAAGGCAGAAAGTGGATTCTAAACAGTAGCTGTGACAGTATTATGCAATCCACAAGTGTAAGCTCGTTTCTATGTTACTAATGCTTTTATTTTTCATTGGTAGTACACATAAAATTAGTTATCTCAAAAGTTTTTCACTTCAAGTTCACTTTAACCACCTTATGCCATACATTAAAGGGTTAAAATGCACTTGCACACAGACCTCTTTGCACTTATGGTGCACAAATAGGATGTTTATAAACTTCCATTGCATTGCATGAAGTGGTTAAAGGGAACCTGAAGTAAGAGCCTGTTAGTCCTGCTGATCTTTCTGGCTTTAGTAGTGGCTGAATCACACACCTGAAACAAGCATGCAGCTAATACAGTCAGACTCCGAATCATCTGATCTGCATGCTTGTTCAGGGCCTATGGATAAAGTGTTATGCTAGGTGCACACCATACAGTTTTCTGGCAGATTTACCTGCCGGATCGATTTTTTCCAACATGGCCGAATTTCGATTGATTTTTCAATTTCCAGTTTTTTTTAATCGTTTTTTCCTAACTATTTTCTGATTGATTTTCATTCAGTTCTGTGAAAATCGATTGAAAAAACGATCGGGAAACTAATTAAATAAACGATCGGATAATCAATCGGAATTCAGATCGGACATGTTATAAAAAAAACTATCTGGCAGGTAAATCTGCCAGAAAATTGTATGGTGTGTACCTAGCATTAGAGGCAGTGTCAGCAGGACAGCCAGGCAATCTGCATTGTTTAAAAGTAAATACATATGTCAGCCTGCATATCCCTCTCACCTAAATTACCATTTAGCTTAAAGTGAACCAGAGATGAAAATAAACAAATGAGATAAACAATTGGATCTGTCCTTCTACTCCTAAAATGACTCTTTTAGATATCTTAAGGTTTTATTTTATGTATAAACATTTACAAAGCAGATGTTTTATAGTCTCTGCTTAATTGCAGTGTCTCAAGAGTACCAGAGTGAAAATACATGAACTATTGACCTTTTTTCTCTTTTCCCCTCACAGTAAAAAGCCCAGGTATCTGCTTAGGAAAGTGTTTTTATAGCTGTAATTTGTTATCAGTGAGCCGGGGTCCTAACTGGAGAAGTTTCATAGCTAATTATAAACTCTTTCAGGCAGGGAAAAAAGAGAAGGAGCACAGCATAAGTGTCTGTATGCTTGCCACTGTATATGTACATGTCTATTTCATCATGTCACATGTCATCTCTGGTACACTTTAAAAATCTTTATAGACATATGAACAATTGATCTGAGTTTTTAATGTTTTTTAAGGTATTGGCTGTGGTACACCACAAAATCCTATGTGGGTGAATTAGCCAGGAGTGTGTATAAACGGCTACGCATGTACCAGGTGAACTTCATTGCTCTGCAGAGGAAACGAGATCCAGAACAGGTCTTGCTGCAGTGTACCCTCAGGCATAAGGTAATTTTATAATGACCTCCACTCTGCTTCTAGCACAATTAATGTAATGTAGTCAGGATCGTAGTAATAGCCATAGCAGGCACAGTGACTAACTATGAACCCAGGAGCAGGGAAGCCCAGCCCGACCTTAATGTGTTCACTACCATTTACATTTTTCAGTGTTCCCTGTTTCCGCTCTGTGTGACTATCAGACACTTGTATGAAGAGATAACCATGTGTGTGTTCAATTACTATCCTACTTAGAACTACAATAAAGAGGCTCCCTTAAAGAGGCGATTAGGAGTTTCATATACTGTATTTGCAGTTGAGATGTCGTCTGAAGCCAGCTGTGTCCGGTGAAACGCACTGTGAATAAAGGAATTGATTAATGAATCAGTAGTTTGTCACACACAGCTGGTTAACCCATTAGCACCATGCCCGTTACCAGGGTTAATGAGTGAGTTGTCATAGTTGCTATAGTAACACGTGTGTTAAACTGGTAATGTGTGTGGCGCTTATGGGTTAACAGGTATTGTTCTCACTTTACTATTAGTAAATTGCTGTGCGTTGCCTTGTAATAGCCAGTATGTAGACCATGCCATATATCCATTAACACAGATATGTATCATGCTGCATTATTTGGATGTACAGTATCCCAAAGGCATTCTTTGCTACCAATGATTAAATGAGGCTTCCATTATTAAGTGGAGCGTGTTAGACAGTGAAGGTAGCCAAGCATAACGCATACATTTGAAAAGGGCTACAGGAAATGTGGGCATTGGGTATAGAATATCTGCAATGCTGCTGGTATTCTACTAGTTTTATCTAACCTACCTCTCACCCTACCTCTATCTATTCCTAACACCAACTCTCCACCTACCTACTTCTAACACTGACCAAGTCCTACCCTATCCCTAACACTACCCATCCCTTCCTGCATATTACCTCCTACCGGCTAGAAGTCCGGTGCACAAATTATACACTGGGCACTGGTATAGCCGCAGTTAACATTGCGGTCTATGGCGGTGCCCAAATTACCGGGCTCTGCATGGTGCACATATTGTCTGTCTCTATATATAACATGCCTGACTCCAGTAATTACAAACTGTACTTCCATTTGAATCTGAGAAAGAAATCCATATCTTTGTAGCGTCACAGAACCTGACAAATGAGAAACCTCATCTAGTGCCGGCTAGGTAAAAACATGTAAGACTGCATGTCTTTTCTCTGTGTTTGCTGTGCCCTTGTCTTCTCTAATGGATTGTTAGTTTGATCAAATGATAATCATTGCTGAAATACTGCATGTACGTTGCTGTGACATTTGTTTTATCTGCCAGTTGGTTCTATATAGCTTTGTTTTGTTAAAGTTTGGAAAATCATGGTGCATGTTTGGTATCCTTGACAAAATACATCTGCTCTTTGCATGTGTTTTTGTCTTTCAGCTCCATCCATTCTTTAAGTTCTTAGAGTTCCTACAGATTGCATCTGTTGGATGGATGTTTTGTTAGCCAAACTAACTATGTATGTGACTATGATTGCATCTAAGGTTGCCATACACATGAAAGTTCAGTTACTCCATCTATGCAATGTACTAGGAAAAATTGGTTGAACAATTACCTGAGGGTTGTACTCAATGGATTACCTACTTTCATTTGATGCGCTGGACGCGTTTTAATGTACGCATTTATTGATCACCGTCAGTTGAATTGGATCACTATAAGTACACCAACCTTTAGGATGCTCATGCCATGAGGGAAGGAGTCATTCTTGACTACACCTGAATTGAACACAGTTCAGATGCATAAAGTATGTGTGTGCTTGAGGAGTGATGTTAGTTTAGGGACCACCTCGGGCGAGGAAACCTTGAAACTTGGTGAGTTGGCATAAGAACACTGCAAACATCCTCAATATCTAATATATTCAGTGGTTCTTTATATTTGTCTGTTACTGGTTGCTGCATGTATTGTTTTGAGTGCAAGGGGTTTACAGGGGTGGACTTGGTTAGATTAATGTTGCTCCTTTTTTCTCTTTGTTTTTATATTGTGTATTAATCATCAGCATTGCTGTATATTTTTCACTGTGATTTATGTTGCTATTTTAAGTGATATTGAAGTGTAACTAAGTAGTAAACTTAGGACCTGTTAACACCAGTTCCAATGCCGGACTGGTTCCCCCAATGGATTGCAGTGGACCAATGGACATTGGCTGAATGTATGGCCAATGGCTGAATGTAGCATGCCTTCCTATATACCATGTTTCCCCGAAAATAAGACACGGTCTTATATTAATTTTTGCTCCAAAAGATGTGCTAGGGCTTATTTTCTGAGGATGTCTTATTTTTGGGGGAAACACTGGTAGTTTTCCTATACACAATGTATAATACTGCATGCCATGCTGAAACACAAACAGCACGCACAGAGCTTGGGGTTTGGAGCTATCGGCTCTCCCTTTCAAGAAATTGATTCTGCTGATCATGTGGGTAAGAGTCTATTTCTTGCAGGCAGAGACCTCTGTCAGGCTCCCCAGAGCTATGATAGGATGAGCTGTGTATGTGTCCTGGAAAGAGGTGAAGTGCTGCTGATGCTTATCACAACAGATCAGTAGGGATGGCTCCAACAAAAACACAAATTGCCTGACACATATACAGGACTGTAGAACTCGCATTATACTGCGGCTCTCCTGTATCCAGGCTTTGTATTGAGCGTGACTTGCTGGTATCATGCAGACTGCTACTAGGGCTTAGATTCGGGGGATGTCTTATATTTCAAGAATGCTAGGAATTCCTGCTAGGGCTTATTCTCAGGGGATGTCTTACTTTAGGGGAAGCATGGTAGTAGCATGGATCTGTTCACACGTCTGTCTCATTTGTATCCAGGTTAGTCCATTGCTTTTCTGCAACATGCATATCTGATCTGTGTGATCATTTTGGACGGCCAATGTGTTGCCATATATATCCCATAGAATGGCACTTATCCACTCACAGGTTCAGTGGTCACTGCCATTGATCTCCAGACACTGCTACTTTGGCATGGTGTAAACAGAGCTGTATATATCATTTGGTTCTAAAGAGAACCTGAACTCAAAACTTCCTCCTTGCTCTAATTGATCCGCAACAGCATAACTACCTTTAAAGGGGAACTGAAGAGAGAGGTATATGGAGGCTGTCATGTTTATTTCCTTTTAATCAATACCAGTTGCCTGGCAGCCCTGCTGGTCTATTTCTCTGCAGTAGTATCTGATTGAAACCAGAAACAAGCATGCAGCTAGTCTTGTCAGATCAGACTTATAAGTCTGAACCACTGAAACACCTGATCTGCTGCATGCTTGTTCAGGGGCTATGGCTAATAGTATTAGAGGCAGAGGATCAGCAGGGCTGCCAGGCAACTGGTATTGTCTAAAAGGAAATAAACATGACAGCCTCCATATACCTCTCTCTTCAGTTCCCCTTTAACCTCCTGGGCGGTAAGCACGCCGGAGGGTTTGCAGCCGCAGGAGTCCCCCATTAAAATTTTGAGCGATCGGATAGTTCTAATATCTTCAGCTAACAGTAGGCTAGCTAACAGTGGTGGTCGGCATCCTTAGATTACGTCTGATTTCCCCCCAGCCCCCCCCCCCCCCCCCCCGATTGCCGCTAAATACATTACCCGCCTGGATCCAGTGATCGCTGCAGCCTCTCCGGACAGCTCCGCTCTTCTCTATGGGGAGGATCGAACATGATGTCATGACGTCATGCGCAGACCTGATCCTACCCATAGAGAGGACCAGAGATGTGCCAGGAGGCTGCGCGATCGCTGGATCCAGGGGGGGGGGGGTAATGTATTTAGCGGCGATCAGGGGAGGGGGGGTGGGGATCAGACGTAATCTAAGGATGCCGACCACCACTGCTAGCTAGCCTAGTGCTAGCTGAAGATATTAGAACTATCTGATCACTCAAAATTTTAATGGGGGACTCCTGGGGACAGCCGGCGGTATGCCCGACACAGTGTCGGCATACCGCTGAGGAGGTTAAAGAAAAACATTTCTTTGTTACAGCTGATGCAAAAACTAAAATAAATCTGCTCAGTTTCTACTTCCTGATTCATGAAAGCCGACATATTGTTAACATCCTGTGCTTTCAAATTAGCTTATCTGCCATCTTTGCCGTGGCAGTAGGGTGACAAAAGGGAGAAATCAAACTACAATTTGTGATTAGACACAAATGAGTGGGAATTAAACAGGCTAAACTTTCTAAATGTATACAGGGTGCATTTCTCTTGTTTTCCTTGTGTTCTGTGCAACAGTTCAGGTTCACTTTAAATAACTTTGAGCAAGGCCCTGATCAATAATACAATAAACTTGAAGTTTTTTAACCTCCTTTTTAACTACATACGGACCTTGATAATTGAAATATATGCCTTGTTTTGATGGTTAACTGGCTGCTAGGGTGTAGATTTCAATTAACTGCCGATGCGTGCATCCGCCGTTTTCGTCAATCTTGACGCTGAATTCCCACCGTCTCCTGTTGCAGCTCACTCGCTCTGCCTGTCTCTGACTGCAGAGCCCTGTGAGCGGGTCAGGAGCCGATTTCATTGGCTCCTGGCCCTGTCTTTCATTGTAAGCAACTCCCATTGGCTTACATGGAAAGACAGGGTCAGGAGCCATTGAAAGCAACTCCTGACCGGCTCACAGGAACTCTGCCGTCATAGAGATGGCAGAGTGGGTGGCCCAGGTTTCCGACGTGTCGCGGTTGCGGCGGGTATGTGTGGCGATTTGCCAGGATTCCGCCATTTCTGTACTAGCGGTCTCTGGTCCAACACACTTTAGGGTTAATTTCAGGCACACACTATACAATTTGTAGAAGATCAGGGAAACCATTAATGTTCTTTAGATACTGTTCATTAACATTAACCTAGTTTACCTCTTGCTTTGCACTGGTAGATATTAGACAAGATGTCTCTAATATGGGCATTCCCAATCAGTATTTAATAAATATTTTAATTTGAATATTGGTGATCATAAATGCTATAGTTTTAATAGATTTGCATTAGACTCAATGAGCCATATGCAATTCACTTGTATTCCTAAGTTTTCTTCTATGAGATACATTTTCATCTTTTGTTAAAAATGAATTTTTAGCACTTTACAATTGAAAGAGTACCAAAAAGTAGGTGAAGAAGTACTGTCAAAATGACTCTGAGTATTGTATCACTTGTTAGTAGTTCAAAAAGCATTCTACTGATAAGGTGTGAAATATCACCTAGGAGAAAACATAGAAGAAAAAGTGAATAGAATAAGGGTCAATAACATTGACCCTGAAAAAGGGTTTAACATTTAATTTATTAAAAACAATATTGTGTAGTGTTTTACGTGTTATGGTTAGGAGCTTATGATTTAACTTGTGGTTTAGACCAGCATAGGGTTACTGAGAGTAGTAACATTCTTGTTTTCAGTATTGGATGTTTCCCCTTCTTGGATGGTTATGGGACTTCTCTTCAGGTGAGGATGGGCAAACAAGCATTGATACTGTACTATATTTTATGCTGGAAGTCCAGCACAATGTTATGATTTTTGTCCACATGTTTCTCTTAGATGAAACTTGTTCTAAAAAGCCTCACTCTCCCCCTAGGTGGACTCCACAGTGAAGAGGCTGCAGGACAGATATAGAGGACCTGAACCATCTGACTTGGTGGAACTTGTGGAAGGGGAACAGTTCTTTGCAGCGTTTGAACAGGGACTAAAGCTGCACTCAGGTGTGAAATGTTGTAGCTCTATGATAACTATATTGTTGATTCTAGAACAGAAATCCATTACACAATGGCTCTCCAGGTTATGCTGAAAATACATTTATTCTTAAAGTGGAATTCCAGGACCATAAAAAAGCATAAATAACATCCCTTACTTTCTGAACATTCAAGTAGTGTCCCATGAAAAAATAACTCGCTAAATACTTACTTTGCACACACTATTCCACTGTATGTGCTCTCCTTTGGCCATAGACCGCAAGGCTTAAAAATGACAGTCTTGGCCACGGCTTCTCTCATAGGGCACTGCAAATTAATACTAGAGATGTGTTCAATGAGATTGAGCGCCGTGCGCCGAAATCCTCTGTTTCGCAAGCTCATGGTGAACCAGAACACCTAGGAGTGTGTAAGGGGCTGAAAGAGACCAAGAAGCCTCCTTAATAAAATGCTATGCAAAACAGAAGTTATTTTGCATGAGCTCTATGGTGGCTCTAGTGATCCTGTACACACAGATTAAACGGATTCATGCTTTGAGGTCTCTGAAGAAGCCTGGTAAATCAGGTCTGTTGTGTTTTTTTGTAGCCCACAGAATTGTCTTTAAAGCTAAGACTTAAAGCCTTCATTTTGTCTTAGAACTTCCAGGTTGTGCGGATGGCAAAGTGTCTTTTGTCTTCTATTCAAGAATGAAAAACATGAAGGAGATGTACGTGACATCATCTGCGGACAGGACAGAGAAAGACGTTAAAGGGCAGGTGAGTTCCTTTTTATAAGAAGTCGTGTTTCCATTGTAAAATATCGACACTGTAGTTTTATCCTCTACATCTGCAAAGATGAATGTTAGCTATTTATTCAACCCACAATCAACTAATTAGGCATTAAGCCGCATCTACACACATAGATGCGGCCGCGATTGATAAGATCCAACAGGACTGATCTTGCTTCCGCCGATTCCCTGCTCGCTCCCCGCGAGGGGACAATGGCAGGGAATCGAGCGGAAGATAAGCGGCGCCGGCAGGGACGAGCGGGGAATCGTATGCGGCGCACGCGCGGTGAGCGGGGACGTGGCGGGCACGTGCAGGTACGCGGAAGACGCAGCTAATCGAGCCGCCGGATCGCAGCCTCATCTACGCGTGTAGATGAGGCTTTAGGCAAATTGCATGCAGGTGAAGGTACATAAACATATCAGACTATAGTCTTTGGAAAATTAAAGATCACAGACATATCTTACCACCCTTCATGTAGTATGTGAGCATTTCTACACAGTCTATTCTATGGAGCTGAACACCCCATCAGAAAAAATCTTTGCAAGATGCTGCACACACACAAAAGATCAGTATCTGCAAAAGATCTGTTCCTGCCAAAGATCCGTTCCTGCAAATTGCATTCATAGTCTATGAGATCTGCAGATCATCATACACACCTTGTTTAACTGACATTCATCTGCAGATCAGACAGTCATCTGCAGATCCTCATACACACCTTGTTTAACAGACAATCATCTGCAGATCTGAAAATCCATCCTGGTGGATCTGATCTGCAGATGAATGTCAGTTAAACAAGGTGTGTATGATGATCTGCATATCTCAGACTATGAATGCAATTTGCGGGAACGGATCTTTGGCAGGAACTGATCTTTTGCAGATACTGATCTTTTGTGTCTGTACAGCATGTTTGTGTGCAGCATCTTGCAAAGATTTTTTCTGATGGGGTGTTCAGCTCCATAGAATAGACTGTGTAGAAATGCTCTCATACTACATGAAGGGTGGTAAGATAGATCTGTGATCTTTCATTTTCCAAAGACTATAGTCTGATGTGTGTATGCACCTTAAAGCCCAATCTACACGATACAATTCTATTTACGATTTGATTACGATTCTATTTACGATTCCATTAAATCCGACATGTCCGATCTTGATTAGATTCGTTTCAGTTCGATTTGCCATTGCAAAACAATGGCAAATCGAATTGAATTGAATCGAATCGAATCAGGATCGGACATGTCGGATTTAATCGAATTGTAAATCGAATCGTAATCAAATCGTAAATAGAATTGTATCGTGTAGATTGGGCTTTAGAGTTTGGTCAATAAAATGTGCTTTATGCCAATTTGGATTGCTCCAATTCTAAGCTGCATATATTTGCATGCAAATGTAAATACTGTGCATCTTATTTGCCTTTTCTATTAAGTAACAGTGAGGATAGTGGAGATCATAAGCTCCCTCCCCGATAAAGGGAAGTCTGTCATGGTTCCTGCCATAATCAATACGCCAACAGAGGTTTCCTTTTTAAGATTAAAAACTATTTAGTATAAAAAAAAATGCAAAAAAGGGTAAATAAAGAAGAAAGCAAATTCTTTCCATGCTGCTATGATTTACAGTGTGTAAACTGGGAGAGCATTAGGTAACCTTAAATTATCTGTATATACTCTAGTATAAGTCTAGAAATGTAGGTCTGACTTGTTAAAGTAAATCATAGTGGGCGACTTATACAGGCCTACACATTTCTGACTCTTAGTCCTGTAAAATGCAATTTCCACTGTGAAAATATACAATAATTAATTCCGCCTCTTCCCACAGTACCTTTTCCTATTAGTGTGTCTTCCTGTCGGCACTGCTGGTGCCCAAAGCGTCTGATAGCATCAGTGCAGAAAGACAGTCTTGCAGGTACCTCCAAGTGCTGCGGTTTAGAGGTCTACTCAAACAGTATTGTTAAAGTACAGCTGTAGTGTATTACATATTTAATGTGCCACTATCAAAAGTGCAGGTTAAATGCAAGGGATGCTTTAGTCTAGAGATGCACCTCTATATATCGGAGCTGTGTTCAGGGTTTTACCTACCTGCACTTCTAATAGTGCAGGCGAAGGGCAGAGACTTTTAGGGGCTGGAGAATGCCCTGAGGAAAGTAAAGAGAGGTTTTTTTTTTTTTTTTTTTTTTTTTTTTATGTCTCATGTATTCTTTAAGCCTTTAATGGCATACTTTCTGCGTCAACTTATACTTGAGTCATCAAAAAATTTCAGCCTAAAGAGAACCAGAGATGAAACACCCTCATGTATTTACCATATATATCAGTGGGAACATTAGAGAAAACACCTACTCTGCTTTCTGTTTCATTTTTCACTGCACAGCCTGCTTCTAATCAGCCCTGATAAAATCCCCAACTGAGCATTCAGTCTGACTTTGCTCAGGAATTTTTATAGCTGAGCCTGTCTTTTCTGATGTCTTTTCAAGCCCAAGCCTGCCCCCTTGTGGCTCTGCTATAATGACTCAGCTATAAAGATTCCTGAGCAAAGCCAGACTGAATGCTCAGTCGGGATTTTATCAGGGCTGATTAGAAGCAGGCTGAGCTGTGAAGGATAAAACAGGAAGCTGGGTAGGTGTTTTCTCTAATGTTTCCCCTGATGTATATGGTAAAATACATGAGGGTGCTTCGTCTGTGGCTCACTTTAAGAGGGTCAAATATTTGGGTTGACTTATACATGCAGTCCACTAATATCCCAGTATATACGGTAACCTATGTATTAATGTAATTTTTTAACCTGGTTCTTCATTAGGTGTCTTTTTATCGTGGGTCAGTACCAAATCATATACCGGAGGAAGCCACTAAGCGCAGGAAAGGTGCATATTCTGATTGGATGGCAACACTGCCAATCAAATTACCGGTAAGAATAAGCTTTGTTGACCAAGCAAACCAATTTAACCTTGTTAATGAATGGTAACACTTCATATCTCTTATTTTATGTGAAGAAAGTAAGAAGCCTTAATGGAGAGGATGAGAGACAGCAGACTAGCTACACGCTCCGTCCCTTGAATTTAGGCAATGCTGAGATGGGTTATCTCACTGAAACCAACTTGCTCAGCATTGCTACACAGATTGGTTCTGAATGGATGAACATTGGCATCAACCTGGGTCTAACCTACATGGAGTTGGAACGTATCCGTTATAAGAACAGGTGAGTTTAAAGAGAAACTCCGACCAAGAATTCGACTTCATCCCAATCAGTAGCTGATACCCACTTTTACATGAGAAATCTATTCCTTTTCACAAACAAACCATCAGGGGGCGCTGTATGGCTGATATTGTGGTGAAACCCCTCCCACAAGAAAAGTACGTACTCTTGGCAGTTTCCTGTCTGCGAACCTTGCTGCATTGTGGGAAATGGCTGTTTACAGCAGTTTCCAACTGCCAAAAAAACATGCAGCAGCTACATCACCTGCCAACAGTAAAAATGTCACCATGTAATAAATGTCAGAATGTAAATTTGGGATTTAAAAGATTTTACAATGGGCAAACGCTGGCAAAATCATTTATACATAATTATTGTAAAAATGAAGCACTTTTTTTTATTACATTATTTTCACTGGAGTTCCTCTTTAAGACCTGACGTCAACAAAATCCAACAGTAGAAAAACTTGCTCTGAAACTTTGTTACACATGTGGCAGTCTAAGTGAAGAAAACTTTAATAAAAGAGTACATAATTACAGACGGTTCTAGGTTTGTATTTATCTACTAGTATTACCGACTGGTGAACTGGGCAGCTGAGGCACGTCCTGCTTCTACTAATGGTGTACATTTCATTCCTCATTTCACAGTAGAAAAGTTACATTCAAAAACTGAAGGGAATAAACACCAATTATATCAGAGTTAGGTTTAGGAATGGTAACAAAGTTATCGGAGGAGCATAAATATACTAACCACACTGAAGCAGTTGTAATAAAGCTACAAACATCATTTTGCTTCCTTTTTTATGTTTTAGTTGGGTTTCATTCACCTTAAACCAACAGGTAAAACATGCATATATGTTTTCAAAACTTTATCAAACTTTTTGTTCGTATCCATAGAGCAAAAATAAGACCTCCTCTCCCCCCTCACCCCCAAACCAAACACCCCCCCCCACCCCCCTCCCAGTCACTTCCTCCTTGCTCAAAGCTAAAAAGTACCTGAAGCAGCCTCCAGATAGGTAATGCCCTACAGGTCTGCAGCTGTTCCTAAAGGAGCCCATACACTGGTCGATTTCAGCCATTGCACAATCGATTTCTATGGAATCGATCGATCGGAAATCAATTCTATCAAATCTATCGATTTGCGGTTGATTTCGATCAATTTTGATCTATTTGATCTATCTGACAGGATGGAAAATCTATGGGCAGCAGATCGATGGCCCATAGAGTTGCATTGGATCTAATGGTCCAATAATGCATATAGATCGATTCACAATCTGTTCTGTCAGATTAGACTTGACAGGCATCTGACAGAAATCTATCTAATGGTCGAATCTGCTGCAAATCTATAAGTGTGCATATGTGTATCAGCGCCAAGGAAACAAAGTGGCCGCTGCTGAGAGAAGAACGATGTCCAGAGTTCACAAACAGATAAATTATATATGCTCAGCGCAGAGTCCAAAAACAAAAGACGAGTCTTCAGCAAAGGATAAAAGCAGGCAAATCTCCACCACAATAAATATTGGGTTCACGGCACAGCTCTGCAATCATGGATACCCAAAAAAGGAAAGAGGCTTACCAGCTGGTGACAACCCACATTATAAGGTTGTATCAACGCTTTGGTAGGACATCAGGAAGCAACAGTCTGTCCAGGATCCACCAATTCAGCAATGATTCCTCTCACGAATGGATATCAGTAAACATCATAAAAAACAAACAAACGGCAACTCTAAGTGTAAACCGTTTAATATAGAGTTTTCATAGTAAAAACAGCTTAAAAATAGCATAAAAATAGCATAAAAACAAAACTTACATACGGGGCCCATGCAATGGGAACCCCGAGAAAGTTGCACGCGTGTATGGGTCAGCGGTAAAGGACAGTATGAAGGTGCCGCCTGTCTCCTTTGTTTGTTTTTTATGATGTTTACTGATATCCATTCGTGAGAGGAATCATTGCTGAATTGGTGGATCCTGGACAGACTGTTGCTTCCTGATGTCCTACCAAAGCGTTGATACAACCTTATAATGTGGGTTGTCACCAGCTGGTAAGCCTCTTTCCTTTTTTGGGTATCCATGATTGCAGAGCTGTGCCGTGAACCCAATATTTATTGTGGTGGAGATTTGCCTGCTTTTATCCTTTGCTGAAGACTCGTCTTTTGTTTTTGGACTCTGCGCTGAGCATATATAATAAATCTATAAGTGTATTGCCCCTTTAGTCCTAGGTCGCCTTTGAGCTCTTCCTTGGCGTACCTGGATGTATATCTGAACAGAGTCATCAGTAAAAGTTTTGCGTAGTCATATTGTATCGGAGGAAAGTTTTCCATCCACCCAAAAATGTCTTTGTACCCTTTTTCTTTATGTAAACATGCCTCCAGTTTGTCTAATTATACTGTATAATATGCTTCAGTTCCTCTTTAGGTTCTCAGAGGGATTTTACATAAAATTTTAATATCTAAAATAATATCCATCTAAAATGTATACTTTTATTTAGAAAACTCTTAGAAAAATCTTAAAACCAATAAGATAAAAATATACTCCGTCATAAGACAGAACACTAAAGCAAACGTCATCCCAATAACATGAACCGTGATCAATGAGAAACTATGCTCATAGCTTTTTGCTTGTCAGGGTTGTTAAAGTGCATCTCTGGAGTAAATAAAAACTTAAGGAATGCTGCTGCTGAAGTCATAATAACCTGACATTGCCTGTGTAATAAGATTCACTGGAGACCCTTATAAGCCAGATAGCTCCGCCCCTCGCAGAACATGGTCTTGGCATTTCCTTTATCAGATATAGAGAAGGCTGAAGCATTTTATTGCAAGTAGAGCTACACAACAGAACCCAGCTGATACGGGCCTTTGTTGAATCTTAGTACACAGATGATATGTCAGAGCATTATATCTTTTCAGCAGCAGTGTACCTCTGAGGTTTTTGTTTAGACCAGTGGTAATGCTCTGACATTGCAAACACTTGCATTAGGAGCAGGATATATCCATGTCGCTTTTGAGCTCAAATAAAACTGCAAGTTCTACAACACTGATCAGATTAAATTACTTACATAAAAGGCAGCTGATAAGTGTGGTAGGAACGACAGATCTGTCTGGTATATATTGGGGGGACAGATGGGGTTGCCACCTCATCCCTTTAAATTCCGACACATCTAAGTTATACAGGTTATGGGGTTACTCACACATAATCAGTGCCTAAACTGCATCTAACTAGCCACAAGGCATGTATAATTCATATGTGCCTGTATTTAAAGGGATGAGGTGGCAACCCTGGGGACAGAGTGCTGCATCCAAACACCTCACTGTGTCCAGTGTCTTTAGGCATGCAGTGATTGGTTCATAATTATAAGTAAAGCCAAATAACTTAGATAAATAGACATTATAACACTCCCTACTGGGAGGCACAATGCAGCCTACAAGACTAGTCATTTGAAAATGATGAATGACAGGTATAACGCACTATGCTAGAATATTACCTTTTTTGAAAACTAATATTGTGTGCCTGATGATAATGCCCAAAAGGTTGAGGAGACACACACAAATATCACATGGTCTATATGTTTGATACTTTGGGCCTTATTCAATTCACTTTTTTTCCTAAAGGTGGCCATATACCAGGCGACTTGGCCATACATAATCGAATTGGATGAAAATCTGTGCCGCCAAGTGCATGCCCGACCGACAATGCGACCAATGTTGGGACGAAAATTGGTCGCATTCTTGATCGCGCATGCTGCAGGATGTTGGGCTGACTTGCTCAATCTGGTGCGCAGAAGGAACTGCGTGCAATTTCCAGATGGTCGACGAATGCAATGAAACCCCCAACGCTGTTTCCCCTAATGAAAAATGTTCCCCCGGTGCCCAGTGTAACATATACATTACCTGTCCGAGGCCTGCGCTTGTCCCTCCGCTGCTCCGGGTGCATTCTCCTTTCCATACAGGCACGCCCCACATGGTTTCCTAGTAAGGGCACACGTGTGACGTCATGTGTGTAAGCAGTGGAGGAATCCCGGAAGCCAACCGGAGACAAGCGGAGGCCGCGGACAGGTAATATATACTTTACGCTGGGCACCAGGGGATCATTTACATTAGAGGAAACCGGCGTTGGGGTGGTGTAAAAGGCAGCTTCTGGATCGATTTCAGCATGAAATTGATTGGGAATCGGCCTGTGGTGTATGGGCAGCTGTCAGTTCTCTCTCTTATCAGATTCAATAATAAATAATAATAATAATGTCTCTTGGTCAAACCTGCCCATACATTGCTAGATGTATGATTACCTTTAGTTTTCTCCTAGGTGATATTTTCACACCCTATGAATACAATGCCTTTTAAAGGGTACCTGTGACAAATAATGTCCCAGGATTTATCCTTACCTGAGGCTTCCTCCAGCCCCCTTCATGCTGTTCGATCTCTCCAGGCAACTCCCGTCCTCCTGCTGGACGGCCTGGTACGTTGGCTCAGTCGCTCTTCACAGTGATGCACGCACCCCTGTCATGCTTCCAAGCGTTCTGCACCTGTATAAGAGCATTGAAATGTAGGTCAAAGCATCATCAAGCGGGAAAATACTCAAATTATTTTTGGGGATACTTTTTCAACTGCAAAGTGCTGAAAAGTTATTTAAAAAAGAAGTTGAAAAATTATCTCCTTGGAAAAAACTCAAGAGAAAAAGTAAATTGCATATGGGCCTTGATGCTAGTTTTTAGTGTAGGTAATACTCTACCACAGTATGCTAGTCGTTTATTGTAATTTTTTTAATTGATGCAGTTATCGATTTCCTCATAACAAAACTCAGCATGCGTTTTAAATCGAATACCATGGCTTTATTCAGGATAAAATGTTCATTTTAACACCATTAAATAAAGACAAAATGGCCCTTATTCAATTCACTTTTTGTCCTAAGTTATCTCCTAGGAGATCATTTTGAATATTTTGTTTAAAATAAATTTTGCATTCTGCAATTGAAAAAGTACCAAAAAGAATTTAGAGTATTTTCTTTTGCTTGTTGATGGCTTGAAAGGCATTTTGATTCGATGTGAAAAAGGAGAAAAAGTGAATTGAAGAAGGGCCAGTGAGTATATGGAACAACAATTTGTGAACATTCAAAATGAATAATCTCAGCCAAAACTATTTTTTTCATGTAAGATTGTGAGAAGGTAAACTAACTGTAGTCTCTGCCCCTACAGCAAGGACTTGCAGCAGCTGGTGTTAGAAATGCTTTTTACATGGGCTCAGAAGAATAGTACACAGCCGGACTGTGTACAGAAGCTGGTGGAGGCCATGCGGAATAGCAGAAGGAACGATATTGCAGATGAAATAGAAGATGTGATTGCTTTAGGAAAAGAAAAGTACAGACAGTCCATCCAGAGAGTTGGCCTAGACCAAGGCAACAGCAGTGAAGATTCAGCTATTGCAATGAGCCAGTCATGAGGATAGAATGCATAGAAGATGATAGACATGGATAATGAACTGCTGATGTACTGTATCTAACTTCCATTGCTTCAGGGGGAAATTCCAACTCCAAAGCAGGTATTACACAACATCTGCGCCATACTAAGCATGACCTATTACCTGTTAGCTAGACCAGTCATGTCCGTTTCCAGGTACAAATGCGGTATAAAAAATATACCATATAATAGTAGTTTAGTAGCCAGAGTGTTTAAATCTTTTTGTGTGAAATGAGCCTTCTGCAGTTAAAATACCTGTACTAAAAAAAATCTATCAAGTGACCAGAAGCTGCAGGGTTGAGACAGAGTGAAACTCTGTGGTTTGGGCTGCTGCCTGGATTGTATCATCCTGCTGTTTAGACTGTAAGGAGGAATCCACAGAAGCTGTCTCTCAGATGGTTGCTGCCTGCAGCAGTGACAATGCAGGAAGTAACTGGAGTCTGGGGAACTGACAATCTAATGAGTTACTCAAGGACCGTCTACACAGAGGAAAGAAGCTCTGCAGCGGAGTTCCTGCTAAGTCTAGAAGAAACACTTGGGCCTGTAATGGTTTTAAATGCTATTAGCAAAGCACTTTATGTATTTTTCTATACAGGGTCAGATTCCCAAGAAGAGTGGAGTTTTATGTTGGTCCAGTTAAAGTTACTTTAAGTTTTCTTTGAAAGTATCATGACCAGGACACATGAGAAGCTCCACATAAATAGTGTTTTACTACTGGAGAATGTATGCTGCATATTTCTGTACCTGCTCTGCAAAGTATGGATGTTGTTAGGAAATATACAGAGCTGCTGGATATTTCATGTGCAAACATGTAAATAGTGTACACATTTTTTTTATTACACTGGAGTCTTTTAGATATTGGCCATAAACATGCTTTGCCAGAGTATATTGGGCCAGAATTACTAAGGTTGTCCTAACCTGTAACACAGTGGTGATAGGGCATACCTGTTCAAAGCTTATTTAAGGGTGTCAGGTATAAAGGTGCCTAATAGTGTTATTTTTTTTTTTTTTTTTTTTTTTTTTTTTTAGCTAACAATCTCAATTTTGATAACCTCATTCAGATCGAAAAAAAACCATCTTATTTAGTAGATCCACAGCATTAAGGAATCCAAATTGCGATCACATCTAAATCAGTTCCGATCGTATCTAAGAAAAATGTCATGTTGATCGACCATTTCTTTAAGAAAACGATGGCTAATGTGATAATTCAGGATTGATTGGGCCCATCAGCATTTTCATACAATACAATCTGAATAACCTGATGGAAAATATAATCGTTCACTAAAAATTGTACTGTTAATGGGCACCTTAAAGTCATTGGGAACCGCTTTTTAAAAAAAGAAACCAGATACTTCCCTAAGTAGAGGGAAGGCTCTGGGTCCTAATGAGCCTTCCCTCTCCTCTGCCAGTGCCCTGGGTGCATCGTTTGCTTCCCCGTTCAAATCCCCCGCCACCGGGGACTTCGGAGGTCTTCGGGAGCCGAGTCCTCCCAAAGACAGGCGGCTCCATACTGTGCATGCGCGATGGCGTGATAGAGGGCGCTCGCCCGTGCTCAGTATGGAGAGGCCCGCCCTCGGGAGTACTCAGGCTCCTGAAGACTTTCCAAAGTCACCTTCGTTGGCAGAAGGAGCAGTATTTGACCAATTTAGTCAAATACTGCTCCCGGGGACAGCGCAGCACCGCGGGCATCGGGAGAGGAGAGGGGAACGCTCATTAGGACCCAGAGCCTTCCCTCTCATTAGGTAAGTATCTGGTTTATTTTTTTATAAAGCAGTTCCCAATGACTTTAAAGGAGTACTATTGTAAAATATTTGCATTTTAACTATTAAGTTACTGGCAGAAAAAGTACCTTTTTTACAAAAGTGTATAAAACGTACATGAATTATTTATGTTCTTTAGTTAACCGGATTAGTTTTCATAGCGATTGGCTCTGCCTTTCCGACACTCCTGGCATGTTACACTGTTCCTAGGAGAGGCTGTTTAATTAACCACTTGAGGATCGTAGTGTTAAACCCCCCTAAAGACCAGGCTATTTTTTACTTAATTGGCCACTGCAGCTTTAAGGCCAAGCTGCAGGGCCGTTCAACAAAGCACAGGAGTGACCCCACCACCACCACCACCACCAACAGAGCTCTCTGTTGGTGGGGTCTGATCGCTCCACAGTTTTGTTTTTTTTTTGTTTTGTTTTTTTTAGAATTTTTTTTTTTTTAATAAAAATGCCTTTTTTAATTTGTATTCTCCCCTCCGCCGTTCTTTAACCACTTTGTTCTCCTTGACGTATAAAAACGTCAAGGAGGACATGCGCGCGTGCACGCGCACTCTCGGCCGCGGATTCGGTAGCCTAGGAATCAATGTATCGGGCTATGGTGCCCGATCACGGATTCCTCTCCCCCGCTGAAAAAGCGACAGCTTCTCTCAGAAGCTACGCTTTTTCTGAAGCTATGCCCCTCTAAGCGTACATTGTACGCTTAGAGTGACGTCATGTAAACAAACTCGAGGTTGCTATCTTGTGGCCAAAAAGTAAAACTACATCTAAAAGTAAAAAAACATTACAATACACAAATATTTCCCCAAATAAAACACTATTTATATCCCACCCTCCCAAAAATGTCCACATAAAATGTTTAATAAAAAAAAAAAAAAAATTACTATAAAAAAAAAAACACATAAATATTTACCGAAGGGTCAAAACTTTTTAAATATCTATGTAAAGATGAAATATTTCTCTGTATTTTTTTTTTTTTTATGAGCTTGTAAATAGTGATGGATGCAAAACGGAAAAAATGCTTTTATTTCCACATAAAATATTGTTGCGATACATTGTGATAGGGACATAATTGAAACGGTGAAATAACCGTGACAAATGGGCAAATACAATACGTGGGTTTTAATTATGGAGGCATGTATTATTTTAAAACTATAATGGACTGAAAACTGACGACAAATGAATTTTTTCATTTTTTTTTCTTATTCTTACTGTTAAAATGCATTTACAGTAAGGTAGCTCTTAGCAAAATGTACCCCCCAAAGAAAGCCTAATTGGTGGCGGAAAAAAACAAGATATAGATCAGTTCATTGTGATAAGTAGTGATAAAGTTATAGGCTAATGAATGGGAGGTGAACATTGCTCGGATGCATAAAGTGAAAACGACTGAGAGCTTAAAGAGACACTGAAGCGAAAAAAAAAATATGATATAGTGAATTGGTTGTGTACTATGAATAATTACTAGAAGATTAGCAGCAAAGAAAATATTCTCATACTTTTATTTTCAGGTATATAGTGTTTTTTCTAACATTGCATCATTCTATAGTATGTGCACATTACACAACACTCAGCATTCAAAATGAGTCTTTCAGAGCAGTCTGGGAAGTAATGACCTCTCCTCTAGCAGAGGAAAAGTAAATAGTCCAGGAACAGTTGAGATAATAAGTCAGATAACAGCCCTCTCCACCACTAACTTAGTCGGAGAGCTTAATGGCTTGTTTGCTTAGAGATAACTGGAGTTTCTCAACTCTTCCTGTACTGGAAACAATCACACTGATGTATCTGATCTTAATGTTTTATTTCTTAGCTGTGCTACACATACAAATCATAATATCATCATTTTTTTTTCGCTTCAGTGTCTCTTTAAGTGGTTAAAATATATGTGCAGAGCACGTACAACAATTAATGTTACCCAATCGCTTGTTCCAGTGGTGATCTCTATGGTAAGGGTGGAGTCCTGTCATTACATACCACTGCATGCCGCCATCCCATGGATGTCGCTGAGCATTTGGGTGGCTTAACCCAATCACTCCTCCGCCACACAAGTTCAGAGGGAGGGAGGGAGTGGGCTGCATTCAAGAGGAATGTGGCCCGATTGCAAAAAAAAAAAAAGTTTGCCCACCCCGTGCATAAATAATTACTATAGGAACTCCACTTTTTTTAAATATGTATGTCACGAGGGTATATTAAGGTAGCCGTACACTGGTCGATTTGCCATTAGATTCGACCAACTGACAGATCCCTATCTGATCGAATCTGATCAGAGAGGGATCGTATGGCTACCTTTACTGCAAACAGATTGTGAACAGATTTCAGCCTGAAACCGTTCACAATCTGTTGTGGTGGTGCTGCCGCCGCTCTCCCCGCCCGCATGCCTGCATACATTACCTGCTCCGCTGGCGCGACTCCAGTCCCCAGGTCACCGCTGCTCCGTCTCCGCTCTGGTCTCCGGCCCCGGCATGCTTTACTTCTTCCTGCCCGGCAGGAAGTTTAAACAGTAGAGCGCCCTCTACTGTTTAAACTTCCTGCTGGGCAGGAGGAACTGAAGCATGCCGGAGACCAGCGCGGACACAGAGCAGCGGTGACCGGACGTAGACGTGCCGGCGGAGCAGGTAATGTATGCGGCTCTATTGCGTCGGTCGTCAGGTACTCGAACGCCGCTAGCGATGCGCTCCCTACCCGCGGGCGATCGACGCTAATTTTCCGCACGGCGCGATCGACGCGATCGGACGAAAAGAATTGAAATTCGGCGTGTAGCGCAAACGATTGGCAGCAGATTCGATCCCAGTGATCGAATCTGCTGTCGAAATGGCGGCGAATCGGGCCAGTGTATGGTATGGCCAGTGTTAGGCCCGGTTCACATTAGCGGTGGCTATCCGGAATAGCCGTGCCGGAGCCGCACCGCATGCTGGCCGGACGAAACGGACGCACGGCATAGCAATGTAAGTCTATGCCAGGCTTCACATGTGTCCGTTTCATCCGGACCGGAGCCGGACCGGATCCGGACTCCGGTGTCCGTTCCAACATGCGCTATTTTTTGGTCCGGCTCCTCCGGCAGCCGTATCCGGGGCGGAGCCGGACTGCACCATCCGGCCAATGGAAACCAATGAGAACCGGAGAGCGCACAACACACTGGCAAAAAATCCGGATGTTCTACCCCACTTCCTATGCAGATTTTTGCGGCGATATTGGCTGGGGACACATGGGCAAGCATTTTGGAGTGGAGCAGCACAGCTGGATCCGGATCCGGAGATGTTGGCAGCATGTCGGAGGTGGAGGTGAGTGCTAAACAGCAGAGGGCCTGATTCCACAGGTCCCCCTTCTGCTGACCTCCCAGACCCAAACATTTTTTTACAGGTTGTTATCTCTTTAAGAATCCGGATCCGGACCGCAACCGTGTTCATACCGCACGGAAACCGTATGCAACCGGACCGGATCCGGACAGGAACCGTACGGTTCAGGTCCGATCCGGCTCCGGTGCGGTCCGGACATCCGGTGCGGTTTTTGCAAAACCGCAAGTGTGAACCGGCCCTTACTGTTATTTTTACAGATAATGGCTTATAATTATGGATGTAGTATAAAGAAACACAAAATTCCAAACAAAATATTGTCACCATACAATGTACTAGGAACATAAATTAAATGTTGTCATAACTTGGACAAATAAGGTAATAAAATGTGTGGGTTTTAGCTTTATTATTATTATTTATTGGATTTATACAGCGCCAACATATTATGTACAATACATAGGATTACAGACAATATTAACATAGGTAATCAACAGCACAATACAGGTAATAGACAATAGATACAACACTACAGGTAATAACCAATATGATACACAACACAATACAGGTAGGAATTCAATGCCAGATCATACACTGGAGTGGTAGTGCTAATAATACAAGTTCACATATTCTGGGTAGAGTGCACAATCAAGTATGATGCACAAGGTGAGAGGGGCCTCCCAAAGGCTTACAATCTAGAGAGCTTTAGCTACAGTAGCACATTTTAGTTTAACCACTACTGGACCAGCAATAGTATTAAAACGTCCAGTTGGTCCCTGATAATGGACGTTTTAAAACATCCAGCGCTAAAAAATCGTTTTACGCGTGTTCACATGCACGCGAACGTGCATACTCGTGCACCTGCAGAAACCTCTGTACCTGTGATTGGGGTCAGGGAACAAGTTCCCTGAACCAATCAGGTCCAAATATGGACACAGATCACTGTTACTATCCAGTAACAGCGATCTGTGTTAAAAATGTTTGTAAATACCATATAAACATGAAAAGAAAAGTCATTGACTTGCGTATACAGTAAGTACCCTCCCCAGTATAGCCCCTTCACAGAAGCCAGATGTGCTCCCAGTACAAGTCAACCCCCCCCCCCCATATGCCCCAAGGATGATACATCTGTGTCTCAAGATGCCACTAGATGGCGTCATAGATGTGAGACACAACGATTGCCACACAAGAAGACTTCCCGATCATTGCACTACTGAAAGGTTGCTGTAATGCTCTGCTCCACAAGCCAGTGGACACAGGCAGTCTTGAGCAACGCTTTCTGCACACCATGTTGCAGGGGATGGGGGGTACGGACCCAGCAGGGAGCCAGCTGGTAAGAGCAGGATTACTATTGCACGATCCTTACGCTCCAATGCTAGTAATAAAACCTGCTCCACCATCCGTTCTGCTCCACTGGCTCGCAAATAAGCTGAAGGGGTAACTTTTCAGCACATTTTTGTGCTGAAAAATTAGGCTTATACGCGACTTTATAAGGCATGTATGTGTATCTCCCTCCCAGCTCATTGATCACCTCAGATGCGGTCAGTCAGCAATCGGAGGTGACTGGAGCTGGTAGAGAGACTGAACTTTGATTGTGGTAGGCCTTTTTAATGAAATTTTAACCCCATACATTTCATACATTCTGTACCAAAATAAAACACTTGTAAATAAAAAAAAAAACCTAAAAGTGACAGAATTGAAAAGAGAATGCATAAATATTTACCTTAGGGACTCAGCATTTTGAATATGTATGCCATGAGGGTGTATTACTGTTATATTTGCTAATAAGGGCTTGTAATCATTGGTATGCAATAAGAAAACAAAAACCACAACATAGAAAAAAACACACCTTTATTTTTAAATATATTGTTACCATACTTTGTACTAGGGACATAATTTAAATCTTGTGATAACCAGGACAAATGGATAGATACAATGTGTGGGTTTTATGTATGGTAGCATTGTTTATTTAAAAACTATAGGGGATGGAATTGGAGAAATTGTGTATTTTTTCATTTTTTTTCCCCTTGTTTTTCACCCGTAAAATGCATAGAAAGAAAAGTTATTACTGAAAGCAAATATTACCCCCAAAAAGCCTATTTAGTGGCGAAAAAAAACCCCAAGGTATAGATCATTTTGCTGTAATAAGTAGTGAAAAAGTTACTGGCGAATGAAAGGAAGGAGCACTTATGGGTGCAAATTCCTCTGGTCCGTTAGGGTGCCGGTGAAGTGGTTAAAACTATAATGGCTAAAAACTAAGAAATAAGGTTTTGTATTTTTTTTTTTTTTTTTTTTACTTATTCCCTTTAAAGTGTGTATAAAATAAAATACTTAGCAAAAAGTACCACCCAAAGAATATCAAATTTTTGGCGAAAAGATATATATAGAGATCATTTCAGTGTGATAAGTAACGATAAAGTTATTGGCGAAAGAAAGGGAGGAGCATGTATGAAAATTGCTGTGGTTTTTAGTGGTAAAAAAGAAATGCTAAATGTAATTTTGCCCTTGTAAAACGGAAGGTATTTGCAATAATTTAGATGTAAATGAGCAACTGTGGTTTCCCATGATGCATCACTCCCCAATATGCAAATCATCTCTTTATGCCTTTGAAAGCACGGCTGCACATTGTTCGTCTTTTACTATAAACTTATAACAACCTGCTGAGTCTTTTCCTTCTGAATATCTCCCTGATCCCCAGATCGGCTAGCTTTTGGCGCTTTCTCTATTTGAAATGGAGAACGTCTCTAGAAGTGAGGATGGCTTAACTCAACGAGTTCCACTGTCAACATGGGTGGTACAGAGCCTCCAGCATCCCACAATAGATCGTAGCTGTCATTGTCATACAGGCACCTAAGGGTCATTTTTGTGCACATTCTGGGCACAGGCCTGGAGTGCCTTTGTAATCAGCCCTGCCCAAGCATCAGCTAAACAACCAGCATTACAGACCTCTGCAGGCAGTACACATCGCTGTGCTTCTGCCTGTACTTATGGATATGCCTCCCTGACCCATTTTTACTGGCTGCACAGCGGCAATTTCAATCTGTCTCTGGGACACAAAAGTTACTGCACCACCACTCGAACAGCAGTGACTAAACTTCCACAGCAGCAGTGTAAGTACTGTGCAGCAACTGTGGAGCTCCACTGAGACACTTATCAGGGATAGGTGGCAGGACGAGGACAGCCGTGTGCCATTCAGGCAAGCATGTTTAAACAAAAAGTCAGCAGCTGGCATAGTGCTTCACTCTCCCCATCACTGCCAGTGTCGTCATTGTTATGTGCATTGGCTACTTTGACACCCAAGTGCCCTTAAAGTAAACCTGAGATGGTGGCAAAGCAAAAATGTATACATACTTGGAGCTCTTTTTGGCCTGATTGCTCCCTCACCATCTCATTTGTCTGAAATTCCTCCCGGTAATTACAGAAAGTAGTTGCTTACTGCGCATGTGTGGCCCAGCCGTGCGTGCTCCCCATCTCGCTCCTGTCCCCGGGAGTGTTCTGCACCGGTGCAGTAATAATACGCAGGCGCAGACCTCTCCTGACCGCAGGAATACAATGCGGGAGCGTGTGTGCCGAATGCCCAAAGTTACCGGGAGGATTGCGGATGAACAAGGAGACGGGGGGGGGGGGGGGGGCAATCGGGCTGAAAGAGCTGGAGGAAGCCCAAGGTATGTATACATTTTTGCTTTACATTAAAGGGACACTTAAGTAAAAAAAAAAATGAGTTTTACTCACCTGGGGCTTCCAATAGCCCCCTGCAGCTGTCCGGTGCCCTCGCCGTCTCCCTCCGATCCTCCTGGCCCCGCCGGCAGCCACTTATCAGCCATCTATGCTGCTATAGCATATATCATAAACCATATAGCAGCATAGAGGGTGCTAATGTGTCTGGGAACGCGAAGAATCACTCGCGTCCCCAGCCTGTCAGCTCCTGTCACCGAAACAGGAAGTGGCTGCCGGCGGGGCCAGGAGGATCGGAGGGAGACGGTGAGGGCACCGGACAGCTGCAGGGGGCTATTGGAAGCCCTAGGTGAGTAAAACTCATTTTTTTTTTGTTTAAGTATCCCTTTAATCTCTGGTTCACTTTAGCTATTGATTCATTATTCTGATCAGAATATTTAATCAATAATGCTGGTGTTGCAGAAACCAGTGATATTGGTAATAATATTGTTAGCTGATTTCTTTAGTGTCTGGAGCAGACAGAAGCCCTGTGTGAGCTCCCGACAATTTAGATAAGGTTATGTGCCAGCTGACCTCCTGGTTTTTCCTCTCTTCTTCAGTGTATGTCTTTCCCCAGGTCCGGTAGAATGGGGTTTTGGAGTATCCACTTTTGGCGCGATCAGGAAATCCTGCTCACATGCAGCTCTGTGGGCCAATAAACATGGGTAAAAACAAACAAAAAGAGCACTCTGAGGCTGGCAGAAGTTTGCAATAACACTGTCCTATCCAGGACAGGTCTCACTTGGAATATAGTGGCTGTTGGTAAGAATCAGCCTAAGTTAGCTTGGATCCCTCTTAGATGGCAGTCGGGGACCGGGCTCTCCAGTCAGCATCTGGCACGAGAGCTGAGCAAGGAGTCGAGGATGCAGGTAGGGAGGCGAGGTGTAGCTAGACGTGACTGTTGGTCTCCTTGGAGGGAATCCACAGTGGAGGGAAAGGTGTCAGCCCATCTGTGTCGCTAGCGGCTGGCAACTGTATGGAGGGCTGAGAAGTCATGTAGTTGACGGGTCCAAAAATGGCTTGTAAATGCAGTGTATCTTGGGGGGGGGATGGGTTGGTAGGCATTTACTTACCTTTCAGGGTCTTATGGTGGAAACACTTCCTAGTTACTAGTTTGAGGGTCACTTATATTTTGGGAGGAAACGCCTGCCCACAGACTTTTGGTTACACTTTTACTAAGATACTTTCATTGGTGCCGCCCACAGTCTGTTGTGACCACGCCCATGCCTACCATCACTAAATTCCTTTTGAGGGGGGCGTCATAGGTCTGAAATGCCTAGAGCAGCACAAACCCTAAATACAGCCCTGGGGAACAAGGAGTTCCCAAGAAGTATTATTGCTCAGAGCAATTTGAACAGTGTGAATATGCTGTAAAGGAAATTCAGCAAACATATGTCCATATTCCTTACTACAGATTTATTTTATTGCTTGTGGACATATGACTGGAAAATCTATTTGTTGCAAATCTTCAAAAATCCCCATTTTATCAATCTCCAACTTCCAGTTTTACAAGGCAAATATTATACGTACGACTGTTATACCCTGACAGATTTGTCCATTAAACAGCCACATTGACAGGTGGGAGGAGATAGGAGTAATCATACCACGTAAAGATTGCCAAGGAGGAAATGCGAAGCTGTGAATGTTCCTACTTTATTTTTCAAAAATCGCAATGCTTTTTTTTTTTTTTTTTTTTTTTATATATCTTTTTATTCCCAAAACATTTTCTAACATTAAAAGCATATAAAGAAATGATGTCTGAATTAGAGCTTTATCATGTTCTATTTCCCCTCAGGATGACAACTAGCAAGGAGCAAGGGTTTACTGTAAAAACAGAATGAAATGCTTGTATTGTGAAATTGAGGTAAAATTCATAATACAGTACACGTGTACCACACCCTTGATTGGAGCCCCACTTTGAAATGTATGAATTGCAGTTTAGTATAAGTACAATAAGACTTTAAAATTGTGGTTATTAGTAATATAAAACCGTGGTTATTATTAAGCTGGGAACCATCCACAAAATGGATTTCTATGGAAATCAGTTAGTATTAGTTAGTCTGTAATGATTTGTATATACATATACATATTTATATAGCTGTTTCAGAATAATGTGACTAAATGAGCCATTTGGGACCTGTTACAATATATACTATTATATATACTGTACATTTTCAGTCGTACAATTTTATAATAAAATATTAGAAAATATAATATGAGTTTGTGTGTGTTTTCACCACTTAAAAAAATGTAAATGTTAAGCAGGAGTCAAATTTATCAGTCCAGGTTCACCCTAGGGACTAAATCGGAGTGTTTTTTGAAAAAGAAACACGACCACTGCCCCAAATGCAGGTTCCCTGGAGCTGACTTGGTACATTGTATATGGAGTTGCCCGAAAATACAAGCATACTGGGATGAGGTGATAGGCTATGCAAACAAAATTGGAAAATGTACGTTACCAAAGGACCCCATGCTTCTGCTTTTTAACTCTATACTAGAAGGGGAAAACGGCATGAAAATTACAAATATGATACATGTGCTT
Organism: Hyperolius riggenbachi; assembly: GCF_040937935.1. NCBI lineage: Eukaryota > Metazoa > Chordata > Amphibia > Anura > Hyperoliidae > Hyperolius > Hyperolius riggenbachi. The sequence continues at coordinate 129,846,190 of NC_090656.1, read as the reverse complement.
ATTATTGCTGCCAGAAAGGTAATCTATAACAGATGGATCTATTCTTCCCTTCCGTCTCTCTGGGATCTTAAAGAGGAACTACGGCATTTGATGATGCTGGAAAAACTAGATGCCAGTATGAACAAAGACAAAGGCACTATAAAGTTCTTCAAGAAATGGAAACCTTTCCTAATAGACAATATGTCAAAAGAGGAACTGCGAAATATGGTGACTCCCTTCAAGTATACTACTTGGTATCTCAGAGGACGAATAGCTAATACTCTAGGACAACTGGACTTTGGCGATTAGTATATAGAATAGGTCTGGACATACAGACTTCCAAATCGGATGCTGAGACCAAAGAGGAATTAGATAGGGAAATCAGAGAGTGGTTAAGGGTAGGGGGGTGGATGGGTAGCTCGGGGGGGGGGGGTTGAAATGTCTATTTTGTTCAAATAGTGCATGTTGCACACCAACCTGTTTGTATTTTCATATGGTCTATGACCAAAATGGTTTGGAAAAATAATAAAAAACATTTGAGAAAAAAGAAAATAAAAGAAACACAACAGACAAATGCCATCCGTGCCCCCGCCCCCACACAGAGGAAAGGGGCCAAAGTATTAGCAAAACCCCTCCAGTTGCGTGTGTGAGGCCAACTACACCTCGTTCCAAATTATCATGCATATTATATTTTTCTCTGGCTTTCCTACATATTGGATGCAAGTGGCAGTCAGCATAATGTGTGAGAAAAATGGATGGGTCGGCACCACCAAGATATAAATATAGCTCTTTATTGAGTCATAAGACAGCAGTCTTATGACTCAATAAACAGCTATAGTTACATCTTGGTGGTGCCGACCCATCCATTTTTCTGATTGTACTGGTCCCAAGAGGCACTGGGACGGGGTCGTGGCACACCCATTTTTGTTAAGGTGCTCCTCACTTCACCTGTTCCAGCATAATGTGTGAGTCATCAACCATTAAAGTGTAATTCTAATTTTACTGAACAAACCTCTAATAACGGTATATTTTTCAAAAATAAAAAACTTAAAATGCACTGTTCCAAATTATTACACACAACAGTTTCAAAACATTTTATAGGTTGTGAAAAACTGAAAATGATAATTTGTAGCATTTTCTGCATTAGGTCATATTTATTGAAATCAAAAGCTATTTCAATCAAAAACATCTTTACAGGTCAAGTTACTTATTAACATATGACCCCTTATTTGATATCCGTTTCATAATTCTTGCATCCATTAAACTTGTGTGATTTTGGGATAGTTTCTGGTTGAATTTCTTTGAAAGCTGTCAGAATAGCCTCCCAGAGCTGCTGTTTGGATGTAAACTGCCTCCCGCCCTCATATATATTTTGCTTTTGGATGCTCCAAAGGTTTTCAGTAGGACTGAGGTCAGGGGAGGATGGGTGCCACACCATGAGGTTCTCTCCTTTTATGCTAAAAGCAGCCAATGATGCAGAGGTATTCCTTGTAGCATGAGATGGTGCATTGTCATGCATGAAGATGATTTTATCACAGAAAGCACAGTTCTTTTTGTGCCATGGAAGAAAGTGGTCAGTCACAAACTCCACATACTTTTCAGAGAAGGCGTGAACTTCAGGGATCCTCAAGGGGCCAAACAGCTCTCTCCCCATGATTCCTGCCCAAAACATTACTCTGCCACCTCCTTGCTGACATTGCAGCCTTGTTGGGATATGGTGGCTGTTAACCAACCATCCACCACTCCATCCATCTGGACCATAAAGAGTTGCACGGCACTAATCCGTAAATAAGACTGTTTGAAAATTAGTCTTCTTGTAGTTCTGGGCCCACTGCAGCTGTTTCTGCTTGTGAGCTTTATGAAAATTAAATACAATTTGCATAATAATTTGGAACGCAGTGTATTTATTTTTTTTATCTTAATATGTTTTTATTGCTAGCCATACAATCCACTATTTACTTACATTTCCATGACTGATCTCCTTTAAGAAAAAGATAATGGTCCTTGTTCCTGAAAGGCTTGGTGGAGGAAGACTGGGAATCCTCTGGAGGATCCCCTCCTGCGCAAACCTCACAGGTTTGGGTTAAAAATGGGTATAACAATTTATAAAAATTGAGAAACAATAAAGAAAACTATTCAACTGATTTCACTATGAAATCAGTTGAATGTATCGATCGAGCATATTGGAAAATCTGGGGCCAACGTGGTGAATTGGGTACTCTGGGGGTAATGGCGTGCGATGTCTCACCTGCACCAGCTGCTGCACTGTCCAGCTGCTCCTGGTCTCGAGCCCTGCTTCTCCCGAGGGCTGCCAGGCTATAGGCGGCTACCTCGTGACGTCGGTGCTCATGGGGAAGCAGCGGATGAGTAGAGATGTCGCAAACCGCCGATTTTCGGTTCGCGAACTTCCGCGGAAGGTTCGGTTCGCGGAAAAGTTCGCGAACCGCAATAGACTTCAATGGGGAGGCGAACTTTGAAAAATAGAAAAAATTATGCTGGCCACAAAAGTGATGGAAAAGATGTTTCAAGGGGTCTAACACCTGGAGGGGGACATGGCGGAGTGGGATACATGCCAAAAGTCCCGGGGAAAAAATCTGGATGTGACGCAAAGCAGCGTTTTAAGGGCAGAAATCGCATTGAATGCTAAATTGCAGGCCTAACGTGCTTTCAAACATCTTGCATGTGTATACATCAATCAGGGAGTGTAATTAGAGTACTGCTTCACACTGACACACCAAACTCACTGTGTAACGCACCACAAATAGCTGTCTGTTGTGTGTTGTGACGGCCGTGCTGGACTACTGCGCAACATGGCGAGATTGCTTTTCCTCACTCAGTGATGTCAGGTAATGTATGACTTCCTTCTCAACTTTCCATGGCACTGTTAAAAAGCTTACGTTTTTTTTTTATTACATTTTCTACTTGCTGTGTACTTGTTCAGTACCGCTACAATGAGAATCCTGTGGAGGCGGGCAAGTCTGCCATTGTGACCCCGGGTAATGGCCGGGGAAAGAGGGGTTTGAATCCGGTGTGGAGCCTGAGCAACGGCTACCACTACACATCCAAGGAGGGCAGCGGGCAGGCATGCACGCCCGCCCGCCCCGAGGTAGTGACCAAAAATAACAATACAGGAGGAGGACTTTCGAGGCCCTGCTGTGTATTTGAAATGAATGTACTTTAAATCCTTTAACGAGAACCAGTTATGGCGGGCAAAGATGACACCACATTCCTTTCACGAGAATCATATGGAAGCGGGCAAGTCTGCCATTTGTGACCCCGGGTAATGGACGGGGAATGAGGGATGGAATCCGGTGTGGAGCCTGAGAAACGGCTACCACTACACATCCAAGGAGAGCAGCAGGCAGGCATGCACGCCCGCCCCGAGGTAGTGACCAAAACTAACAATTTCGAGGCCCTGCTGTGTATTTGAAATGAATTAACTTTAAATCCTTTAACGGGAATCTGTTATGTAGGGCAAGTCTGCCATTGTCACCGCTGGGAATGAAGGTTGGATTCCGGCTCGAAGTGGGAGCCTGCTGAGACCCATGCTGTAGCTGCCCTGACTGTGCTTTGCAGACCAGGCATCTGTGGTCAGATGGACCCTTGAGCCAGCAGAAGACAAACCAAGTCATGAATGTTTTACGGAGGGCAAGGTTTTTTTGCCCTTTTTTTCAATTTTTTGAAAATGATAGATGGTTGTATTTTTAAATTGTTTGAAAGTTTAGATGGTTGTATTTTTAAATTGTTTAAAAGTGTATCCATTCTTCCTCCCCCCAGCCACGAACAATACCATGGGAACGTGGAGCAGCAGAAGCCCCCTGTGACGGCTGCCGCAGTTGTTCTCCGCGGCTTGTCTTTTGAGGGGTGCTGCTTTTCCTCAGGTGTTCTTGCCATAGCTGTTTGTGCCGTCTCTCCAGGTGCCTTCGTAAAGCACTTGTCCCTACGTGACAGTTGGTCTTTCCACGGCTCAATTTTTGCTGGCAGAGACGACAGATGGCTTTGCTCCGACCTGAGACACACACGTTAAAAAATTTCCAAACCGCTGAGCCCCCCTGGGCTGATGCCGCTACGGTGGCATCAGCAGCTGACGTTGAAGAGCATGTTGGCTGTCTGGCCATAGCAGGCGATACATGGCGCCGGACACTGCCCCCAGCTGTTTCTGAGGACGAGCTCCCTCTTGTATTGCGTTCCGGAGTTGGAGCCTTATCAACGTCTACCACCACACATCCAGGCAAGGAGGGAGGCAGGCAGGCATGCACGCCCGCCCCGAGGTAGTGACCAAAAATAACAATACAGGACTCAGGAGGACCTTTTGCGGCCCTAATTGAAATGAATTAACTTTAAATCCTTTAACGGGAATCTGTTATGGAGGGCAAGTCTGCCATTGTCACCGCGGGGAATGAAGGTTGGATTCCGGCCCGATGTGGGAGCCTGCTGAGACCCATGCTGTAGCTGCCCTGACCGTGCTTTGCAGACCAGGCATCTGTGGTCAGATGGACCCTTGAGCCAGCGGAAGACAAACCAAGTCAAAAGCATTTGCCAAGAATGTTTTACGGAGGGCAAGTTTTTTTGCCCTTTTTTTTCAATTTTTTGAAAATGATCGATGGTTGTATTTTTAAATTGTTTGAAAGTTTAGATGGTTGTATTTTTAAATTGTTTGAAAGTTTAGATGGTTGTATTTTTAAATTGTTTAAAAGTGTATCCATTCAAGTGCAAGTTATGCACTGACTGCCAGGTATAATGTGCAGTCACAGATGCAGTGAAAGGTATGCAGTGACTGCAAACAGCCGTTTGTGTAGTGACGGCCGTGCTGGACTGGTGCGCACCATGACGAGATGGTGGCTTTTCAGCCCATATGCTCGCCCGGCTGATGTAGCTGAATGACAGAACAGTGACTGTCCAGCTGATCAAATTTGGTCTGACCACAATGAAGCAACGACCGTATTATCTTTTGTGTGCCACCCCCACCCGAGACACTCAAATAGCCGGCGGTCATTGCTTCATTGTGATGCGCAAGCCCCTTCACCGCGGCAAGGTAATGATCACGAAGGGGGATGGGCACATGTACACGCACCAGAAAAATTTGTGTAGCGGCCACTGCTAGCAGCGGCCTTAAAAATTCAGGAATTCGCCTAGAGTCCTGGACCCTGTTGGTAGTGGCGGAGAAGGCAGTCAAGCGGCCTGCAGGCAGAGATGCTGTGTGTGGGGACTGACTTAGTCTTCGGTCGTGCAGTAGCCCTCCGTGATCCATTCCTCATTCATTTTGATAAAGGTCAGGTACTGAACACTGTCGTGACTTAGGCAACTTCTATTCTCAGTAACTATGCCTCCAGCTGCACTGAAGGTCCTTTCTGACAGGACGCTTGCGGCAGGGCAAGAGAGAAGTTGTATGGCAAATTGGGACAGCTCTGGCCACAGGTCAAGCCTGCGCAACCAGTAGTCCAAGGGTTCATCGTCGCTTTTCGCAGAGTCTACATCCACACTCAAGGCCAGGTAGTCGGCTACCTGCCGGTCCAGGCGTTGGTGGAGGGTGGATCCGGAAGGACTATGGCGAGGAGTTGGACTAAAGAACGTCCGCATGTCCGACATCACCCTGAGATCGCTGGAGCGTCCTGTTCTTGCCTGCGTGGACTTGGGAGGAGGAGGGTTACTGCCAGTGGTACCTTGATTGCGTTGTGCAGCCACATCACCCTTAAATGCATTGTAAAGCATCATCGACAGCTTGTTCTGCAAGTGCTGCATCCTTTCCGCCTTTTGTTGAGTTGCTAAGAGGTCCGCCACTTTGTGCCTGTACCGAGGGTCTAGTAGCGTGGCCACCCAGTACAGGTCATTCGTCTTGAGTTTTTTGATACGGGGGTCCCTCAACAGGCTGGACAACATGAAAGAGGACATCTGCACAAAGCTGGATGCAGACGTACTCTCCATCTCCTCTTGCTCTTCCACAGTGACGGGACGCAACTCCTCTTCCTCCCCCCAGCCACTAACAATACCACGGGAACGTGGAGCAGCAGAAGCCCCCTGTGATGGCTGCTGCGGTTGTTCTCCTTCCGCCGCCTCTTCCTCCTCCACAGAAACACCTTCCTCATCATCACCATCATCAGAGTCTGACTCCTCTTCTTCCTCCTCCTCCCCCCTCTGTGCTGCCGCCGGTGTTGTGGAAACATCGGGATCGTGTGTAAATGGCTCCCACGACTCCTGCTGCCCTAACTCTTCTTGTTCACGCTCCTCCACAGCTGTATCCACCACTCTACGCACGGCACGCTCCAGGAAGTAGGCGTAGGGGAGCAAGTCGCTGATGGTGCCCTCATCGCAACTCACCAGTTTGGTCACCTCTTCAAAGGGCTCCATAACCCTGCATGCATTTCGCATCAGTGTCCAGTTGTTGGGCCACAACATCCCCATCCTCCCAGATTGTGTCCTTGTACTGTAATGATACAGGTACTGGGTGACGGCTTTCTCCTGGTCTAGCAGGCGAGAGAACATCAGCAGGGTGGAATTCCAGCGAGTCGGGCTATCGCAAATCAGGCGTCTCACCGGCAAGTTGATTCTACGCTGAATCTCCGCAAAGCGTGCCATGGCCTTGTAGGAGCGCCTGAAATGCCCACACAACTTCCTGGCCTGCTTCAGGACGTCCTCTAAGCCTGGGTACTTGGACACAAATCTTTCACAACCAGATTAAGCACATGAGCCATGCAGGGTATGTGTGTCAGCTTTCCCAAATTCAACGCAGCAATGAGATTGCTGCCGTTGTCACACACCACGTTGCCGATCTCAAGCTTGTGCGGTGTCAGCAATTGCTCCACCTGTTTGTTAAGAGCAGCCAGGAGAGCTTCTCCAGTGTGACTCTCCGCTTTCAGGCAAGACATGTCTAACACTGCATGACACCGTCGCACCTGGCATGCAGCATAGGCCCTGGGGTGCTGGGGCTGTGTAGCTGGAGAGGAGATGGCGGCACCAGCCAAGGAGGAGGAGGATGACGACAGCGAAGCGGTGATAGCAGGTGGAGAGGAGGTGGCTGGAGGCCTGCCTGCAAGCTGTGGAGGTGTGACAGGTCGGTCCTCTGCGCAGCCACGTACTCCCTGCTTGCTGCCATTGGTCACCAGGTTGACCCAATGGGCTGTGTATGTAATGTAGTGGCCCTGCCCGTGCTTGGCAGACCAGGCATCCGTGGTCAGGTGGACCCTTGACCCAACGCTGTGTGCCAAAGATGACACCACTTGCCTCTCAACTGCAGGGTACAGTTTGGGTATGGCCTTTTGTGAAAAATAATTGTGGCCTGGTATCTTCCACTGCGGTGTACCAATGGCCACAAACTCACGGAAAGCCTCCGACTCCACCAGCTTGTATGGTAATAGCTGGCGAGCTATTAAGTCAAACAAAAAAAATTAGTTTTACTCACCTAGGGCTTCCAATAGCCTCCTGCAGCTGTCCGGTGCCCTTGCCGTCTCCAATCTTCCTGGTCCCGCCGGTGGCCACTTCCTGTTTCGGTGACAGGAGCTGACAGGCTGGGGACGCGAGTGATTCTTCGCGTTCCCAGACACATTAGCACCCTCTATGCTGCTATGTGGTATATGATATATGCTATAGCAGCATAGATGGCGCTGTTGTGGCCAGGAACGCGAAGAAACACTCGCGTCCCCAGCCTGTCAGCTCCTGTCACCGAAACAGGAAGTGGCTGCCGGCGGGGCCAGGAGGATCGGAGGGAGACGGCGAGGGCACTGGACAGCTGCAGGGGGCTATTGGAAGCCCCAAGTGACTAAAACTCATTTTTTTTGGTTGACTTAAGTGTCCCTTTAAGATGCAGTGAGGTGGGTTCTCGCTCAACACAACAGGTAGTTATATGTAGTGAGCTGGGTTCACTCAACACAACGCTAGGTATATGCAGTGATGAGGTGGGTTAAGTAAACACAACAGGTACTAGGGTATATGCAGTACTGGGTAGTACAATGTGCAGTTCCCTGTCACACACACAGGTCGTCACTGAATGTGCTGGGCTGCTGGCAGTGGCACACACAATATCAATTAGCAAGGCTGTGCATGCAACAAAAGTGTCAGTTTGACACACAGAAAAAAAAAATGTACAGGATGAGCTCTGAAAAGAGCTGTTGCTGGGTGCTTTAAAATCAATAATAATCAGTCAGGAGCAAGCAAAGCAGCCTGGAACCTAACTAATCTGTCACTAGGAGAAAAAGTCTGCAGCAGCTGTCCCTTTCCTCTCTCTAGCAGGCACACGAGTGAGGCTAATGGCCGCCGGACCCTGCCTTATATAAGGGGGGTGGGGCTCCAGGGCTTAGTGTAGCCTGAATGGCTACAATGTGCCTGCTGACTGTGATGCAGAGGGTCAAAGTTGACCCTCATAGTGCATTATGGGGCGAATCGAACTTCCGGAAAAGTTTACCTGGCGCAGGCGAACGCGAACCCCCAATGTTCGTCTGGAACTGTTCGCCGGCGAACCGTTCGCTACATCTCTACGGATGAGACCCAGAGCAGGTGAGATTTGAATGCATGGGCAATGGAGGGCACATTAACATTTGGGGGACATCAGCAAGGCCAATCCCCTAGAGATTTCATGCTGACATCAATTAGAAATTAGCCTGCGGTGTATGGGCAACTGATTGAATCAGCTGTGTCTTTTGGTCCAGCTGCCAATACATCGCTATATGGCAAGGAAATGAACAGCGCTACTTAAAAACAGACAAGTGCCTACCTGCAAAAGAGTGCAAGCCCCACTTGTGGGATAAAATACACACCTAGTATACACATGACCTGTCTACCACTGGAGGATGTTGGTTTCCGTAACAGCTTGTATGCAACCTATTAAGTACTCGTCCCTCCCACTGCGAAGAAGTCAATCCTCCATGGGAGGGGACCTAACACTAACTAAATCCTAACCTATGTATATGCATAGCCTGGGTGCGGCTAATCAAGTACATTCGAAAATTGAAAACTGCGCAAAAGGTGGATCAGCGCATCACCAGGCCGCCTCTGAATGGCCTCGAATCAGAGGTGCGCTGAGCCCCTCCAGAAACTGCAATCGCACCTTGAACCCAAACGGAAGCTCTGCATATACACCAAAAGCAAAGCTGTTAAGTGGGAGCAGCTGACCAAAAATGAATTAAATTAGTACATGGCAAGAAAATGAACAGCGGTACTTAAAAACAGACAAGTGCCTACCTGCAAAAGAGTGCAAGCCCCACTTGTGGGATAAAATACACACTGAACGTACACATGACCTGTCTACCACTGGAGGATGTTGGTTTTCGTAACAGCTTGCATGCAACCTATTAAGTACTCGTCCTTCCCACTGCGAAGAAGTCAAACTGCGTTTGCAGTTTCTTGAGGGGCTCAGCGCACCTCTGATTCGAGGCCATTCGGAGGCAGCCTGGTGATGCGCTCATCCACCTTTTGCGCAGTTTTCAAATTTCGAATGTACTTGATTAGCCGCACCCAGGCTATGCATATACATAGGTTAGGATTTAGTTTGTGTTAGGTTCCCTCCCATGGAGGATTGACATCTTCGAATTGCAGCGCATGACAACAAAACAACTTAACTTGCAGTCTTCACCACTGGGAATAGGCGGCCCGGATCTACACAGCTCTGATCACGTGCGTAGCCTGGGAGTTATAATTGATGTGGATTTAAACTTCAGAACTCACATCTATGCTGTTGTGAAATCATCCTATTTTCACCTGAATAACATCGCAAAAATCAAGCACCTCATCCCCCCAGAAGATCTGCCAACCTTAGTTCATGCATTTATTACATCCCAAATAAAAACAAGGAACACCAAGAGCCCCAATAGTGTAATATGTACTGGTAAATGGTTACTAGATGGCACCTGGATAGGAAGCCACAGCCACAGGGCTCCGGCAACAACTTCTTTTTTTTTTTTCTCCTCTCCCTGGGTCCCCCCTGGCCATGGCTCAGCACAGAGGCTCCTTGCAGCAACTTCACTCCATCGCTGCGAAGTGCGGAGCGGTACGCTCGCTCTCCGGGCTCTGGCTCCCCCTGCGCTCGCTCTGAGGACCGGCTCACCACGTGGAGGACTCCAGAGAGAGCCGGCCACCCGGGCTCAGCATCCACGTGATCCGCATCACATGGACTACTACGCCATCGCTGCCCAGTGAGACCAGGACGCCGCCAGGACAAGCAGGAGGCCGTAAGGGTCTGTGCACCGCTGCTCCCCCAGCTGTAAGCAGCCGCCAGGACAGGAGCTCCCTCCGGCTCCTGCTCCATCATACCAGCCAGGGGTGCCCACGCTGTGCACGCCTCTCCTCTCCACAGCTGCACCATCTCAGGACAGACCAGCAATCGCCGCCGCCTGCCCCGTGGGGGGTTGGGCACCACCGCTCTGCAGGCCAGCCACAACAAAATAGACGAGAGGACTGTGGTGCTTTGTGGTGGCCTGCCTGATTTTTATCCATGGGCCTACACTGCAACCAACACTGCCGGCTCCAGCTGCCTCGGAGATTCCTAGCACTGGGCTTGATACTGCCACCGGAACTCTACGTGCGGACTGCTCCATCGCTGCAAGTGGGGGGAGGTATGTCTGCCACTGCTGCTCTATCTCTGCGGCCAGAGCAAATCAGTTACCTCTACCCACTATCCCCCAGCCTGTGAATGGGAACATCAGACATGCCACTAGCATCACAGCCCCTGGCTCCAGCCACCAGGTCTTCCCCTCAGCAGCAACGCAAATTCACTGTGGCCCCCTGGGTCCACCTCAGCCTAGTGTGCATCCTGTGTCCCTGGCTTGGTGCGATGGCCTCACAGCATCTCCATGCCCTGGAACCCTGCAGCCAGCAGGCATCTAGGAATATCTGCACCAGGGATGCTCTCCTCTGCCCAAGGCCTCCTTTTGGGCTCCTGTCAGACTCTTTGGGCCTACAAATCCAACCTCACTAGACTAGGCCGCAAGCCTGGGGACTTTCCAACCAAAGCAGTGTTCCAATCTGCCAGCCACCATCGAAACCCCAGGGGATTTTCAGACTCTCATTTCTCATCTATTCTTTCTTTTCTCTCTTCTCTCGCTCTCTCCTACTCTCTATCCTTCTCTCTCATTCTCTTCTCTCTGCACTATCCCTTCAAGACCTTCTGTAGAGCATCTGAATTGCTGCAGAGCTGTTGAGCGCCGCAATGGGATTGTGGCAGCTCCACTCAACATAGCACTCAAAAGCCCGCTCCTAGGTCCTCCTACACTATGTCTTTGTGTATATGCCATGCTTTGAACATTCTACTGTATGTACTTACTGTATGTAGTACTGTATGTATTTGATGTACCATCACCGATCCTGTATGTGCCCAAAATAATTCTGGGTACAACCCCCGTTGTACTTGGGGAAATAAATGATTCTGATTCTAAATATTAATACTCAGAAACCGGGGTTACCATTAGTCAACCACTGTACAAGCAGGTGGGGAGATTTTCCTGACCCCACTCAGGAATAAGAAGTCTCTCTCTGTAGATGAGAAAAAGGGGGTTTAACCCTCTAACCAGGGTGGACTCAATATTATGCAGGAGAACAGAGGCGCCAAAAGGATAAAAGGAAGCTAAATGAGCTTAAAAAACCAAATTCTTGGTAAATAGAGGAGGTAGTGGTGGACTTACCTCCTCCAAGTAGACACATAACGACTATAGCAAAGACAGTCAATATATTTTATTTATGAACGCCAAATATGCAATGCGTTTCGCAGGTTTGACCCCGCTTCATCAGGCAATAACAACGGAGCAATAGCATATGTGGTCAGTAGAAGAGCCAGGCACCTCCAGAAACATGCACATGAAAATATGAACACGGCGAGACACAATTTCGGCAAAATGATTGTGTTTTCGCACAATTCCACAGTTTCTCAATGTTCATGTTCAGCCAGCAGCCTTCCATATACATTGCACTGTTCTACAATGCATTTAATGCAAACAAGCCTTAAAGAAGAACTGTAGTGAGAGGTATATGGAGGCTGCCATTTTAATTTCCTTTTAAGAAACACCTGATCTGCTGAATGCTTGTTCAGGGCCTATGGCTGAAAGTATTAGAGGCAGAGCATCAGCAGAATAGCCAGGTAACTGGTATTGCTTAAATGGAAATAAATATGGCAGCCTCCATACACCTCTCTCTACAGTTCTCCTTTAAAGAAAACATGTAATGACTTAAGGTGCCCATACACTTAATGAGTTTCCTGCCGATATACAGCAGATTCGATCACTGTAATTGAATCTGCTGTGAAATCATTGCGCAAACGCTGACCGAACGATCGATTCCGTCCAAAATCGATCGTTCCCGTCGATCTGTCCATGCGGAAGATTTTGCTCGATTGCTGGCGGGTCGGGAGTACGTCGATAGCGGCGTTTGAATGTCCGACGACCATCGCTAGCGGCAATACATTACCTGCTCCGACCGACGCGTGTCCCTGCGGTCACTTCTCCGCGCTAGGCTCTGGCTGGCTTCACTTACTTCCTGTCCCGACAGTAAGTTTAAACAGTAGAGCACCCTCTACTGTTTAAAGGGAACCTAAACTGAGAGGGATATGGATGTTTCCTTTTAAACAATACCAGTTGCCTGGCAGCCCTGCTGGCCTCTTTGGCTACAGTAGTGGTTGAATCACACACCTGAAACAAGCAAGCAGCAAATCCAGTCTGACTTCAGTCAGAGCACCTGATCTGCATGCTTGTTCAGGGGCTGTGGCTAAAAGTATTAGAGACACAGGATCAGCAGGAGAGTCGGGCAACTGGTATTCTTTTAAAAGGAAAAATCCATATCCTTCTCAGTTTAGGTTCCCTTTAAACTTCCCCCGGCAGGAAGTAAAGTGAAGCTGGAGCCCAGAGTGAAGAAGAGACAGCGGAGACCGGGGACTCGCGCCGGCTGGATCAGGTAATGTATGGGGGGGATTCAAAATCTGTTTGCAGATTCAATCACAGGGGGATCTATCTGCTGGTCGATCTGGTGGCAATTGACAAGTGTATGGCAGCCTTTAAGAAGAAAGTTTACTTACCTGGGGCTTCCACCAGCCCCTTGCAGCCTCCCTGTGCCTGCACCGTCTCTGAATGATCCTCCGGTCCCTGCCATGCTAAAGTTTTGTTATCGCAAATTGACAGCCACTGCGCCTGCGCTGCCCTGGCCATCCGCATCCTCATTTGCTTTCCCCTCGCTGGGAGCATCCTGTTCTGGCACAGTACAAGGGTTTTCTCCTAACGGGAGCATGAATGACATACGCAGCCAGGGCCGTTCAGGCGCAGTGGCCATCAACTTGCAAGTTGGTGATAACGAAGCTTAGACACTAGGGGAACGGACCAGACGATAGTTCAGAGACGGCGCAGGCACAGGGAGGCTGCAAGGGGCTGGCAGAAGCCCCAGGTAAGTGAAACACTCTTTTTAAGTTATTACAGGTTTCCTATAACCTTTTGCCGACCGCTCCACGAAAATTGGCGTGAACGTGGCGGCAGCCCCAGGACCGCTCAACGCAAATTGGCGTGAAGTCCTGGGGGCGTGTTTTGCAGGGGATCGCACACGCCGATGTGTGCGCATCTCCGCTTAAATGATGGAGCGTCTCCCAGCGAAAGCGATGTCTGTTTGCAATGTACAGCACTGCGATCTAAGGTAGTGCTGTACTGGGGACAGCCGTGTCATTTGGCTGTCCCCTGGGGAGGCACAGTAGTGATCTACTGTCATAGGCTGACGCCTATGACAACCGATCACTGTGATTGGTTGACAGGAGGAGGGAGGGAGTATTTTTTTTTTTTTTAAAAGGACAAATTTATTTAAAATAGACAAAGAAAAAAAACAAACAAACATGCCGGCAGGGATGAGAGTCCACCACCAAAAAGCTCTGTTGTTGGGCAGAAAAGGGTGGGGGGAATCACTTGTGTGCTGAGCTGTACGGCCCTACAGTGAGCCCTTAAAGCTGCAGTGGCCTAATTTGTAAAAAATAGCCTGGTCACTGGGGGGAGGGTGTGTGTAAAGGTGCGTACACACATCAGACCATAGTCTTTGGAAAATGAAAGATCACAGACCAATTTTACCCCCTTCCATGTAGTATGAGAGCCATACCTTCACAGTCTTCTATTGAGCTGAACTCCTCATCAGATAGAAATCTTTGCAAGATGCTGCACACACAGATGCTGTATACATTCAAAAGATCAGTATCTGCAAAAGATCCGTTCCTGCAAAATGCATTCTAAAGCCTCATCTACATGGGTAGATGAGGCTGCGATCCAGCGGCTCAATTAGCCGCCGGATCGCCTCTTCCGCGTCCCCGCCTGCCGCGCGTGCGCTGGATTCGATTCCCCGCTCGTCCCCACCGGAACTGCTTATCTTCCGCTCGATTCCCTGCCATTGTCCCCTCGCGGGGAACGAGCAGGGAATTGGCGGTGATAAGATCAGTGGCTCGATTGATAAGCCACATCGCTGCCGCATCTACGCGTGTAGATGCGGCTTAAGTCTATGATATCTGCAGATCCTCATACACACCTTGTTTAACATACATTCACATGCATGGAATGGAAACTATTCTATTGCCGTGGATGTGTTTCAGGACACCTGCAGTGTGACGCGGCTTCTAATAGAAACGGCCCTTATGTTATGAGTGCGCCCAGCCTGATAGGACACCTGAAGAAAAAAAACCTGTTTCTTTAAATGTGAAGTGTGAGCACGGCTGCACGATTTAATTTTCTACTGCCTTCTTATGGTACAACAATACATAATACTGCTCAGCAGAGGGCGTCAGAGCACTAGCCTCAGTGGCCTAGCTCCTGGCACCCATTCAGCCAGCGTAAAGCAACTTCACCTACGGCCGTTTATTGGGTCAAATACCACTTTCCAGCTCAGCCGATAAGAACAAGTGGCAGATTGTCTGATGCTGCACATTTTCACTGCCTAAAAAAATGAACTTGAGCCGCTGACTTCCGCAAATGATAACAGACTTCCCCCTTTTCCCTGTGTGTAGCCTCATTATATTAACCCCTGAAAAGAGAGTCTGCTCTACAGCCTAAGCCACTGTGTGCCAGCTCTGTCGTCCAGCCTCAGCCCTTCAGAGAGCAGGACTATTATAACATCATAGAACTCGCACGTTGTTGTCTCCTGATGGCTCATTACTGTCAGTAAGCAGCAGCTATCATTTTGTCCTCCACTCCCGTGGAAATCAATGAGTGGTGTGCGTTTCGCTGCTGCCTGTCACTCCCCCTCCTGTGCCTGTGCTTCTCCTGTAGGGGCAGAGTTCCTTTCTCTCTGTCTCCCCTCCTCTGCATCTCTCCTCCTCCTCCTCCTCCTCCTGCTGCTGCCTGAATCTGATGCCTGTGTCTTCCCCTCTACTCATCTCCTCTATAGACACACCAGGCAGTGGATTCCTGCTACCTCTCAGTGACAAGGACCTCTCCCTCCAGCACTGTCACCAGCAGGTAAGATGCAGCCTAGAGACTGATGAATAGATCTGCTGCCCGGAGGGCTCTTCAGCTCACCCTCCTCCTGCAGCTACGTTATTAATTCATGTGTACTATTTAAATTCCGTGTGTGTGGATGTGTGCCAGGCAGGAGAGAGTGGATTGTGCTCTTGTCCTGGCAGTGCTGGGCTGTCTCTCTTGTCATCACCTTAGCGCATAGGCTGGCAGACAGTGTGGCATGGATGATATTGTATCATTTGTGTCCAGCACCAATGTGTATTAATTCATAGCAGCCAGTCACCTTCTGCCTTTCCTTTTCTCCAAGCAGCCTACTGGTGAAAGGTGGTTGCTCTTTGCTCCACTGATGCTGATGAACTTACTTTAGAACTTAAAGCCTTGTACACACATCCACTTTTGGTTGGCCAAATGATTGGCCAATTTGACCACTTCCATGTAGTATAAGAGCGCAATCTGCTCATGATATTCAAAATCGGTTGACCCTTATATTACATGGCAGTGGTAAAATTGGCCAGTGATTGGCCAATCAAAATTGAGATGGTGTACCAGGTCTAAATGGTCCATTTCATGCAAAGCGGTGCATTGTTGTGTTTTTATTTTAAATGTATTTTATACAGTCTGTCTGTGGTATGTGTGCTCCTGTCCATTTTGCATAATTATAAAGGTGGCCATACACGGTACAATTTTTTCATCCAATCTTACCAATTCTATGTAGTAGAGGGGAACTGCCTAAATTATCCTTTCAGTATATTCACTTAATTGACCCTTATACTACATAGAAATGGTAAGATTGTATGAAAAAAATGGTACCATGTATGGCCACCATAAGTCATGGAGGTTTTCTTTCCATTCATAAGACTCCATGCATCATTACTGTGCAGGATCTTGATCGTAATTTCTGTATGTGTAGAGTATTTAAAGGGACAATTCACACACATATCATATTTTAGTTACAGTTTCAGTTGAATCAATTGCTGAATTATTTTATCTTTCTTGTATTCTAGAGCTGTATGTATGACTATGGCACCATATTATTTAAGTGATGAGTACCAGATCTGACATTTTGTTCCTATACCTGGCATAGTGGTCCTCCTAGACTCCTGACCCATCTTACACTATTGATGCATGTAGATAGGATTATCTGGTAGGCTGAAATTGCCAATATTGCCCAACAATCTGCTGGACCAAAGATTTTTCCTGTCTGAAAGCCAGTGCTCTGAAATGGATTATTTTCTGCTGAGCATCAGAGGGCATCACATGACCAATAGGCTTTACTTAGCGACATTGATCTGCAGTGTCTGTGGGCTAGTTTGCAGATAGAAGGCTGGCTGTAGATGCTTCCTGACTTGCCATCTGCAAACTTAAAGAGACTCTGTAACGTCAAAAAGATCCCCTGGGGGGTACTCACCTCGGGTGGGGGAAGCCTCCGGATCCTAATGAGGCTTCCCACGCCGTCCTCTGTCCCACGGGGGTCTCGCTGCAGCCCTCCGAACAGCCGGCGACAGACCCGACTGTCAGTTCAATATTTACCCTTGCAGGCTCCAGCGGGGGCGCCGTGGCTGCTCTCGGCTCCGAACTATACGGAAATGCCCGATCTCAGTCGGGGCTGCTCTACTGCGCAGGCACCGGAAACTTGCGCCTGCGCAGTGGAGTAGACCCGACGGCGATCGGGTATTTCCGTGTAGTTCGGAGCCGACAGCCGTCAGAGCGCCTGCGCAGGAGCCAGGAAGGTAAATATTGACGTCATCTTTCTCGGAGGGCTGCAGCGAGACCCCTGAGGGACGGAGGACGGCGTGGGAAGCTTCATTAGGATCCGGAGGCTTCCCCCACCCGAGGTGAGTACCCCCCAGGGGATCTTTTGACGTTACAGATCCTCTTTAACCTCCCTGTCGGTTAATTTTTGTCTGGATTTATGGGTCTAAAAGCAGTACATTTTTTTTTTCAAGAATTTTAAGCCTCCAATTCTTAAGTCATAACTCTCCAAAATATGTCAGTAAAGACCAAATAAAGGTCTTGTAGACATGCTGCGTATAATAGAAGGCTAGAACACAAGTGATTGTAGTGATCACGTGATCAGGAGCCAATCGTAATGGCTCCTGATCACTGAGGGGAGATGTCAGCTGTCATTTAACAGCTTAATCTCCCCTCTCGGGTGCACACGATCGCGTTGGGAGCGAAAATGGCGGGTGTAAATCCTGCATCAGGCTTAGATAGCCACAAGTGCATCGTAGGATTTACTACGGGCGGTCCCCAAAAGGTTAACATTCATTATTTTAAAATGCCCAATCTGGTCGCATTTTCTGAGCTTTCATTAACCTCCCCGGCGTTCTATTGAGATCGCCAGGGAGGCTGCGGGAGGGTTTTTTTTTAATAAAAAAAAATCTATTTCATGCAGCCAACTGAAAGTTGGCTGCATGAAAGCCCACTAGAGGGCGCTCCGGAGGCGTTCTTCTGATCGCCTCCGGCAAGCATAAGTAACAAGGAAGGCTGCAATGAGCAGCCTTCCTTGTTTGGCTTTCCTCGTCGCCATGGCGACGAGCGGAGTGACGTCATGGACGTCAGCCAACGTCCTGACGTCAGCCGCCTCCGATCCAGCCCTTAGCGCTGGCCGGAACTGATTGGTCCGGCTGCGCAGGGCTCGGGCGGCTGGGGGGACCCTCTTTCGCCGCTGCTCACGGCGGATCGCCGCAGAGCGGCGGCGATCAGGCAGCACACGCGGCTGGCAAAGTGCGTGTGCTGCTTTTTATTTGAGGAAAATCGGCCCAGCAGGGCCTGAGCGGCAGCCTCCGGCGGTGATGGACGAGCTGAGCTGAGCTCGTCCATACCGCTCAGGAGGTTAACCCCATCCTAGCTCAATAGTGTCCCCACAAATAAATGTAACGTAACCTTAATATATCCCCAAGAATAAGTAAAGCCCTCACAGTAATCATCCTAACCTCCGAGACAGGCAGAAATGGATCAGGAAATTTGGCTGCACCATGCTCCGCCAAAGAACATAATGTGAATTACGGCTATAGTGGTGATCAGACAGTAATTTGAGCACCAACAAAAGGCGAAGCCAAAATCACTTTACAAACAGCCTGAATGGGGAATAGTAATTAATGCCGCCGGGACTTTTGCAGGAGCAGGGTGAGCCGTTTTGTGGCTTTGCCCTGCGCCCAAATTTCCTGGCACCTTAATTACATGCATGCCCTAACCTTCCCTGATCCTTATTACAGGCACAGTAGCTATAGAGGCCTAAGAACTGAAATGCATAGCATTTACCACCATAGACCACTAAGAGAAGCTTGGGTGCTTTAATAATGGACGCACGCCATCACATCTTATGTGTACAGTATCAAGCCAGTCTTATTAAAACCTATGCCATACAGTTAACAAATGTAATAGGAATAGATTGTTTAGGAGGGTCATTATATCCTGTTGATATGGTGATATTGCACAAAGATTGTACAATCTGATTTCATGCAGTGCAGTTAGCATACTTCTTAAAGTGTACCAGAGACGAAGCACCCTCATGTATTTTACCATATATATCAGTGGGGACATTAGAGAAAACACCTACCCTGCTCTCTGTTTCATTCTTCACTGTTCAGCTTGCTTCTTACCAGCCCTGATACAATTCCCAACTGAGCATTCAGTCTGGCTTTGCTCAGGAATCATTATAGCTTAGTCTGTTTTGTCTGTCTTCTCTGATGTCTTTTTAAGCCCAAGCCTGCCCCCTTCTGGCTCTGCTATAATGACTCAGCTATGATGATTCCTGAGCAAAGCCAGACTGAATGCTCAGTGGGGATTTTATCAGGGCTGATAAGAAGCAAGCTGAACAGTGAATAATGAAACAGAGAGAAGGTTAGGGGTTTTCTCTAATGTTCCCACTGATTTATATGGTAAAATACATGAAGGTGCTTCGTCTCTGGTTCACTTTAAGCATCTACCATGTAAATGTGCAGCTAGCATACTTCTTAAAGGAATACTTAGTAGTGGGCCAATGGGTACCACATTAAAAATAAGAGTCAGATACTCACCTAAGGAGAGGGAAGGCTCGGTCCTAATGAGCCTTTCCTCTCCTCTCCTCTCCCGGTGCCCTCGGTGCTGCGCTGGCTCCCCCGTTCGCGTCCGCCGCCGCAGGGACTTCGGAGGTCTTCGGGAGCACTCGGGCTTCCGAAGACGGGCCGCTCCATACTACGCACGCGCGAGTGCGTCATAGAGGGCGCTCGCGCATGCGTAGTATGGAGCGGCCCGTCTTCAGGAGCTCGAGTGCTCCCGAAGGCTTCCGAAAGCTCCCTTCGGCATGCGGAAGTGGCAGTATTTGACCGAACTGTTCGAATACTGCCACGGGGGATCCTGCGCGGGACCGGGCACCGGGAGAGGAGAGGGAAGGCTCATTAGGACCGAGCCTTCCCTCTCCTTAGGTGAGTATCCGACTTTTTTATTTTTTAAATGGTAAACACTCACTTTAAGTCTGCTAAAAAAAAAGACTTTTACTCACCCGGGGCTCCCCTCAGCCCCCTGCAGCTGAACGGTGCCCTCGCCGTGTCCCTCCGATGTGCCTGGACTCGCCGGCGGCCACTTCCGGTTTGGCCGTCTTCAGCCGACAGGCTGGGAACGCGGCTGATTACCGCGTTCCCGGCCGCAATAGCGCCCTCTATAATGCTATTGCGGTCGGGAACGCCGCGTTCCCAGCCTGTCGGCCGGTGACGGCCGCACCGGAAGTGGCCACCGGCAAGTCCAGGCATTTCACTTATTTCTTATGCACCACCACAGTCAAGATGGGAAAATTCGGAAGAGGTATCTGCTGAGGTTTTGGCTAATATCTGGTGTTGAAATGTAGTAAGTAGACCAGATAAATTATCAGTATGAGGTAGATAATTATTGTTTACCTGATCTATTATAATAATAATAATACACATTAGGCCGTCGATCAGCAGTGATCTATTCCAGGGACGGCAGCTCAGCACTTCCTGAGGGTGCGAAGACCCTAGAGGCAACACTATCCACATCAAGGACTGAATAGGTTTAGGTTTGCAGGTGCCCGCAGCCCAGTAATTGAGGGCTGCAGGTGACCGTCCTGGTGTAACATTTTAGAGTTCAGTACTTACGTATAGTGTTTGCTGCTGGGTCTGGAAATCCCAGTGGAACAGATAAGCTGACACTACCTGACACTAGGGCAATGGAAATCATGGTGCAGCTGACACTACCTGACACTAGGGCAATGGAAATCATGGTGTAGCTGACACTAACTGACACTAGGGCAATGGAAATCATGGTGCAGCTGACACTATCTGACACTAGGGCAATGGAAATCATGGTGCAGCTGACACTATCTGACACTAGGGCAATGGAAATCATGGTGCAGCTGACACCACTTTACACTAGGGCAATGGAAATCATGGTGCAGCTGACACTAGGGCAATGGAGATCATGGCGCAGCTGACACTAGGGCAATGGAAATCATGGTGCAGCTGACACTATCTGACACTAGGGCAATGGAAATCATGGTGCAGCTGACACTATCTGACACTAGGGCAATGGAAATCATGGTGCAGCTGACACTACTTGACACTAGGGCAATGGAAATCATGGTGCAGCTGACACTACCTGACACTAGGGCAATGGAAATCATGGTGCAGCTGACACTACTTGACACTAGGGCAATGGAAATCATGGTGCAGCTGACACTACCTGACACTAGGGCAATGGAAATCATGGTGCAGCTGACACTACTTGACACTAGGGCAATGGAAATCATGGTGCAGCTGACACTAGGGCAATGGAAATCATGGTGCAGCTGACACTACTTGACACTAGGGCAATGGAAATCATGGTGCAGCTGACACTACTTGACACTAGGGCAATGGAAATCATGGTGCAGCTGACACTACCTGACGCTAGGGCAATGAAAATCATGGCGGAGCTGACACTATCTGACACTAGGGCAATGGAAATCATGGTGCAGCTGACACCACTTGACACTAGGGCAATGGAAATCATGGTGCAGCTGACACTAGGGCAATGGAGATCATGGCGCAGCTGACACTAGGGCAATGGAAATCATGGTGCAGCTGACACTATCTGACACTAGGGCAATGGAAATCATGGTGCAGCTGACACTATCTGACACTAGGGCAATGGAAATCATGGTGCAGCTGACACTATCTGACACTAGGGCAATGGAAATCATGGTGCAGCTGACACTACCTGACACTAGGGCAATGGAAATCATGGTGCAGCTGACACTACTTGACACTAGGGCAATGGAAATCATGGTGCAGCTGACACTACCTGACACTAGGGCAATGGAAATCATGGTGCAGCTGACACTACTTGACACTAGGGCAATGGAAATCATGGTGCAGCTGACACTAGGGCAATGGAAATCATGGTGCAGCTGACACTACCTGACACTAGGGCAGTGAAAATCATGGCGCAGCTGACACTAGGGCAATGAAAATCATGGCGCAGCTGACACTATCTGACACTAGGGCAATGGAAATCATGGTGCAGCTGACACTACCTGACACTAGGGCAATGGAAATCGTGGTGCAGCTGACACTACCTGACACTAGGGCAATGGAAATCATGGTGTAGCTGACACTAACTGACACTAGGGCAATGCAAATCATGGTGCAGCTGACACTATCTGACACTAGGGCAATGGAAATCATGGTGCAGCTGACACTATCTGACACTAGGGCAATGGAAATCATGGTGCAGCTGACACCACTTGACACTAGGGCAATGGAAATCATGGTGCAGCTGACACTAGGGCAATGGAGATCATGGCGCAGCTGACACTAGGGCAATGGAAATCATGGTGCAGCTGACACTATCTGACACTAGGGCAATGAAAATCATGGCGCAGCTGACACTATCTGACACTAGGGCAATGGAAATCATGGTGCAGCTGACACTATCTGACACTAGGGCAATGGAAATCATGGTGCAGCTGACACTATCTGACACTAGGGCAATGGAAATCATGGTGCAGCTGACACTACTTGACACTAGGGCAATGGAAATCATGGTGCAGCTGACACTACTTGACACTAGGGCAATGGAAATCATGGTGCAGCTGACACTACTTGACACTAGGGCAATGGAAATCATGGTGCAGCTGACACTACTTGACACTAGGGCAATGGAAATCATGGTGCAGCTGACACTACTTGACACTAGGGCAATGAAAATCATGGCGCAGCTGACACTAGGGCAATGAAAATCATGGCGCAGCTGACACTATCTGACACTAGGGCAATGGAAATCATGGTGCAGCTGACACTACCTGACACTAGGGCAATGGAAATCATGGTGCAGCTGACACTAGGGCAATGGAAATCATGGTGCAGCTGACACTACTTGACACTAGGGCAATGAAAATCATGGCGCAGCTGACACTAGGGCAATGAAAATCATGGCGCAGCTGACACTATCTGACACTAGGGCAATGGAAATCATGGTGCAGCTGACACTACCTGACACTAGGGCAATGGAAATAATGGTGCACATTCTCCACTAATGCAATCTGATTTTTTCCCCCAAATGGAAAAGTAGTTGTCATGATATAGCAGCTAGTTATGAGGTTGGGATAATACAGGAACATATTCTATCATTTTTCTAATCTGCTGTGTATTATGTCAAAGGTGTAGATATGCCAGGCTAGATTCATGCACTGTTCATGTGATTGCTTGTGTGTGTGGGTCAATAGACCTACATTTGCATTGAATTCCTCTGGAAGCAGGGGGCTTGGACATTAGCATACAGTTCCTCTGGACAGCCAGAAAACAGGTAATTAGGAAACACTTAATCAGACAGTTGCTTTGAAGCCTATACAGGTGGTCAGACCGTGTTGTCTGAATACTGTCTCAGAGGTGTATTGTGCTTGGGAGCAATTGTCACCTGGACTGGCTGCAGTATGCGTTGAAGCAGCTCACACCAGCCTAAGCCAGGACTTTACATATGACATCCTGCTGGAATATGAAAGCCTTGCTCAAGTTGTCTCCTGACGATGGGAAATCTCTGTAAAGATCAAAAGCGTACAGGAAAAAGCCTTGAAATTCATATGTCACAGCTAGCCCAGATGTGACAAGTGGCTCGGCAGACCGTGATGTCACAAACGGGGAAATTGCGTTAGTCTTGGGGCAAGAGACTGCCTCTGGCCAGGAAATGGCTTATTATGCCAAGAGCAGTCGAGTCCCCACCTTTGATCTGCTGTAAAAGACACTTTTAAAACTAGTTCCTCCCATTCCAATGAAGTTGCAGCCTCCAGGCATATATCCCAGTATAAGAAGCAGGGCCAGATGCCTAAAAAATTGTAGCTCTCTGGAGGTAGCAAGGACGCTAAGGGCTGCCCGACTACTGGTCGAAGCGGCGTTCTCCCACACGTTCAAACAACGCGGTAACGTTTATTTTTCTCTTTTATTTCGGCAACCTGTCTTGTGTGTACCTTTGTAAACTCTTAATTTTGTAAGTTTTACTGTTTTTTGTTTTTGTAAATCTTTTGTATATATTCTGCATTGTTCCATTTTTTTCCTGGAATATTAAATTCTTATTTAATAGGTTTGACTTCTGCTGTACTAAACTAACACTCATAGCCTAGAAGAGACTGAAGTGTAACCGTGTATAGGTTCATGCCTGATTGTATGATTGAGCGACACTACCGTATGAGCTTGTAATTGCATTGTGTGTATGGGGCACTGCGCTCGACAGCGGAGTGGGAAGTCTAACAGTATCGTTCGGAATGACTGTTAGTGGTTTTGCCTCACTACAGTGTAAGATTGCAACTGTGTGTGTGTGTGCGTGGCGTTCCCGTATTCGGCCTAAAGCACAAAGCTGACCCGAATACTAAAACGCGGATTGCGTGTTGAGCACTCGACAGCTGAGTGGACGTGTCTAGCAACGGCTAGTGGTGGCAGTGGGAATTGTTTGAGGGGTCCCAGCCTTGTTTGTAGCTTGAATAAGGCTGCCCCCCGCTTGATCTGGTCAATCCCGCAGTCGGGGACCGTATACGCAGGCGTGCCGCGGGCCGGTTCCTGACAGTAGTGTCTGCTGCATTTATGTTTGGGTTAAAGTCAATAAGAGCACAAGAAAATTGCATGCCAAATGGTATGCAACTTTTTTGCGATCTCCGTTTACATTGTTTTAAATTAATGGATCATCAGAAAATACCCAGAAAATCACGTGGAACTGCTTATTAAAGTGCATTTTAAAATTTGGAAAAATTACAATCGCATTGTAGTGAGTTTGCAACTTAAGATTTTGAGTGGAAACAGGTAATTAGTAGATTGGCCATGAGCTTCGCCAACTGAGAGGTTTACAACCAATATTGTATGCAAAATGGGAGGAAATCCACATTGGATATGTAAATGTAGCCCTAATGTTGACTAAGGTGGTGTGTAAATTACGCCAGATGTTTTATGGCATATTGTGCACATAATGCAACCATGCATTGTGCATTACGCATGCAGTGTCCTCCTACTACCTGCAGATATCTATGGGCAGTGTGCGCATGAATGTTGTCTGGTAATGTGTTGACTGCAGCATGTTACTATAGTACAGTATACAAAACGGGTACAGCCCATAGAGATCAACAGAGACAGTGAGAGAAGATGTGCAGTTTGCAGCACACAGTGCACATTGTGTTATGTGCGCAGTACACTTTGTGTTGCACAAAGCGCGTAGCTTGGAATGCACCCTTAGATGAACATTTTATCTTTAAGCTTTATTTCTACCAGGACATGAGCTTTAGGGATAGCTGAATAAGGAGGTGACCATTCCTGACTTCCACCTCGGGAAGCTAGATATTCATTTCATGATGATTCTCTCCTTTCTACCTCTACTTCTCAATTTCTCCTAGATAATGTACTTACAGTTCTCAGTGTAGAACAACAGTGCTTTGTAGATTGACTTGGTGTGATTCAGTAGAAATGCTGCATTAATGGACCAAACAAAGGCATTCAGTCTCATGCTTTCCTGGTAAAAGATGGCTCTGGACCCTTCAGTTATCCTCATGCATTGTCCAACTACATAAATAAAGCATTAGCAAAAGTCATTAGCCATTCAAAGATGGGAAATTCTGCAATATGGAATATGGCACCTGAGCATTCTGTGTAAAGCTAAGGCTCATGCTGGCACAGTGTATTGTACTCAATAATAAGCCTCGTGTTTTATAGCTGTAAATTAGCCTTGATCTTGCAGCACACATCATACTGAAATGTCAATACACAGGCTTAGGCATGTCTCTATTGTTAGGTACAAGAGATAAAACATAACCGGTGTCATCCATTCATAAGGCCACTCTCAATTTAATCAAGAATAATAAGTCTTCCACCAGGGCTAGAGAAATCCCAGGAGCCCTTAGTTCTGGCTTCAATATGTTTTAGCCTTATGCTAGTAAACATGCATGAATTAGTAATGCACAATGTTTTGTGCATTGCACCTGTGTACTTTTACATTGATTATATTGACAGTACCCGTCTGGCTGGCTTCTGCCACTCCATTTCCTATAAAGATGATAATGAAATTTTACTGTAGAAAAGGCTGCCCAGAATTCTCTCCTATTCCATGGTTGCCCCCACGAGGTAATTGTGGTTTAGCTGTGTGTAGCAGCAGCTCGTCTTTCCTTGTGCCCAGAGTTCATGTAACTCAGGTCGTCTTCTTCCTGTGCTGGGTGAATCTCACAGCAGCAGATGGAGTAACTATGGAACACCCACTCTGCTGGCAGCTTCATGCTTTCTATGGGGTCACATGACTGACTTTTCCGAAGGGAATTTCTCTGGCTTAGCAGACAGTTGCCATCCGTCTGCAGTCATGTGACAAGTGGTACAGGAAGAGAAGAGCTTAACCTGACTTTCTGCATGATGCTCATATATGCACATGGTAGAGGTATAGCTAGACATCAGTGCCCTACCACCCAAATACAATATTATTCTGGGTGCCCTGGTTCCCCAGCCCTGGAAGAAAACAGTAGGGCCCTAAATACCATACCACTAGCCATGTAATAGCCATGTAATAAAATAGTGTATGTACTGTTTTCCACACCAAACACCACACCAGAAATCCTAGATGATAATTAAAGGGACTCCGAGCACCACTCATGGGCATGCCTTTAATCACTTGAGGACCACAGTGGTCCTCCCCCCCCCCCCCCCCCCCCTAAAGACCAGGCTGTTTTTTTCATATTTGGCCACTGCAGCTTTAAGGCCAAGCTGCAGGGCCGCATAACACAGCACACGAGTGAATTCCTCCCCCCCCCCCCTTTTCCTCCCACCAATAGAGCTCTCTGTTGGTGGGGTCTGATTGCCCCCCTTGTGTTTATTTTTTTTTTAAATAAATATTTATGTTCGTGTTTTTACTGTTTTTTTTTTTAAAGAAATCCCCTCCCTCCCCCTAGCCGGCCAATCACGCGATCGGCTGTCATAGGCTTCTGCCTATGAGAGCCAATCGCTCTCTTGTCCCCCAGTCTTGGGGGTGGAGCTCCGCCCCCCCCCCCAAGAAGGAGATGCACACACATGCACGCGAATCTCCTTCAGTAGCCGGCTCCAGGACCTGATGCCATTTGGCGTTAGGCGGTCCTGGGGCTGCTGCTGCTTTCCTGCCCATTGGCGTGAGGCGGTCTAAAAGTAGTTAAGACTCCAACCAGCAAAATACTTAAAGATGGATACCTTTCTGTAGCCTGTGCTCTCCTCTTTCATTTGATGCCTGAATCGCCGTTCTACACCAAATAGTTTTCATTCGATTTAAATTTAAATATCGCGGTGGCCATCTTCGCTATGTTATAACTTCTGGGTCACCCCCATCTTCTCTATTAGCGAAGTGCATCACTGAATGAAGCAGGAAGAGGAAGTGACATACATGGCCATTGCAAGAGGCTCCTACAGAGGGGTCATAGTACGACTTTGTTTGAAGTTGTCTGGCTTAAAGGCATACCCATGAGAGGTGCTTGGAGCCCCTTTAAGCAGGTATGGTATATCCTATAATATAATTGAGCAGGTATGTCACAAAAACAATGTTTAGGCTGCACGTTCTCCCAAGTAACATACAAATTACGCTACATGTCTAATGTCCACCCTAGCAGAATTGGGAAGCTTTTTCATACTGTTTTATTAATCTTGTAGTGTCTCTAACTAAAGTAAGCCTGTGACTTAAAAAAAATTAAAAAGTTAGATACTTAAGTAGTGGGAAACCCTTGGATGCTCCAGAGGCTTTCCAGATCCCCCCTCCAAGATGCCCAACCCCACCAAAATAAACTTTAAATAGCAACAGCTGACAGTAAGTGTGTGATATTAGCAGACTGGTGCAAGCACACCATTATGTTACATAGTTCAGTATACATGCAACATCCCCACATGGCCAATAAGAAAGGGAGATAGATGACTAGGTGGCAAATCAGTATCATGTGAGGAATAGGAGTAGCCAAGCCAGATACCATGGTAGATGGACAACAGCAAGACTTCCTTTGGGCATCTGTCGTCGAGCCACCACAGGCCACAAAGACAGACCAAGTGCTGCCTGAAGTTTTGGAGCATATTCAAAGATCCATAGAAATTTCCCCAAGAACCACACACATCCAGACCTCATGACGCTTTACCTCTGTATTCTCCTTCTCAAGCTTATAGTAGCTCCAGTCATAGCACAGAAGCCTATTATTTTACAGAAAAGGCAACAAGGGCTAGATGTTCCTTGGCCATTTCTGTTGAGGTCTGTAACCAAGACGTTGCACACTATGTGCATTTTAAGAACATGAACCTGAACTAGGGCTTTAAATACCTTTCACACATCTGTAATTAATAATGAAACCACTAGACACCTGGCTGATATGAGCAAAGAAACTTCATGCAGTGGCGTAGCTAAGGCGCTGTGGGCCCCGATGCAAGTTTTACAGTGGGGCCCCACAAGCACTCTATACATAACAATTGATATGACACCAAAACCTGCCAATGGCAACTACGGTGTCAGAGATGCAAGAAGGGGATGGGGAGCAGTTTGTTAATGATTACAACTATTCAAAGTACCTATAGCAGTGATTATTACCAGCACAGGACCAATAGAGAGCTAATACTGCAGTTGAGGGAGGGCCCCTCGGGGCCACTCTGGCCCAACGGCCCTGATGAGGCCGCAACCTCTGCATCCCCTAT